>NC_143556.1:26942500-27551250 GCF_054136105.1 Typopeltis vanoorti | reverse complement strand
GTTCCCCATTCATTTATTTTTCTCTTTTATTCCTAATTCTCTCTGAAATTATTTGCACCAGAATTTTTGCTGTGTGAGTTATAAGACTTATCGTTCTAAAATTATTACAGTCTAAAACTCCCGTCTTTTTTATAATGGGAATAAAAATTGATCTTCTAAACTCCTCTGGTAATTCTTGTCCTTCATAAATTCCGTTAATAATTTGCCATAACACTTCCATACCTTTTTCACCTATATTCCTTATAAGTTCTATCTGTATACCATCTATTCCAGGCGATTTTCCTTCTTTCATCTTTTGAATTACTAGATTCAATTCCTCCCTCATGATGCACAGTCTCTGCCCACTATGTTCTTTCCTTTGATTTTCTCCTCTTTCCCTGTCTTCATAAAGTTTACTTACATATTCTTCCCATCTCTGTAATATCTTCTCTTTTTCTATCATAATTTCACCTCTTTCATTCTAGATTGCTCCAGTCCTTTGTATCATCTTTCTCCTTCCTTTCATCATATTAATGTTTTTATAAACACCTTTTATGTCCTTTCTTTCTGCCTTTGCTGTTGTATCTTTACTTATTTCATCTAACCACTCTTCCTTTTTCCTTCTTATCTCTCCCCCCCCCCCACTCAAGTCTTTATACTGCTTTTTTTTCTCATCCGTTTTACTATTAACCAACTTTCTTCTTTGTGTTATTTTCCTCAAAATATTTTCCGTCATCCATGGTTTCTTTCTTTTCTCTCTTTCCTCTTCTTTTTTGACTAAATGCAATTCTGTAGCAGTAATTATGCTTTCCTTCTTTCAATTTTTCACTTACATCATCATTTTCTTGTATGTTTCCCTCGTTCATTTCTTCCTCTACTTTCCTTGCAAATTCATTCGGTGTACTTGGTATCTTCAGCCGCTCCATGTTCCATGATTTGTTCCGTTTCCTGAATTACCTTTTTTAGATTAATCCTTATCTTAGTTGACAATAATATGTGATCTGTATCACAGTCTGCTCCTGGATATGTTGTCACATCTTTTATAATGTTTCTATATCTTTTGTTTATCAAAATATAATCTATCTGATTTCTTCTACTATTTATATCCTCCCCTGGGGCTTTCCACGTATACAACAATCTCCTTGGATGTTTCTTAAACCAAGTGTTCATACTTGCTAAATCATGCTTTCTACAGAAATCCAACAACATATCTCCTCTTTCATTTCTCACTCCCAATCCATATAGCCCAACAATATCTTCCTCCCTTCCTCTTCCGATTTTTGCATTCATATCGTCTTGTATTATAATTATATCTTTTGTTTCTTTACATTTCAAGCCCTGTTCTATATCGCCATAAACTCTTTCTACCTTCTCTTCCTCATAATCACGAGTCGGTAAATATATCTGGATAAGTAGAATATTTCTTGGTTTTGCTTTCAACTTTACCACCAAAACTCTGTCTGAGATTTGCCAGTAGCCTTCCACACATCCTGCCACTCGTTTATTCAATATTATACCAACAACTGCTTGATGTTGCTCTTCCCCTCCTGAGTAAATTATTCTCATTCCATTCTCTGTTCTATAATCTCTTTTTCCTTTCCATCTCACTTCAGCCATTCCCAGAACATCTATTTTCTATCTTAGCATCTCCATCTTTACAATCTCCAGTCTTCCAGTTTGATATAAGGTATTCACATTCCAAGATCCAATGCGAAAATTACTTTTAGCCCCTTTTCTACATGAATACTTTCCATCTTACCTCCTGCAGGCTTTAGTAAAGAAGATTCATATGATAGACATGCAATCTGGTTCATATCCATACTGGAACAAGTGACCTCCCTGGTAGCCAATTGCACAGTTCTGGACCCAGGGGACCCATCCTGAGCTGTGCATCGCTTGTTATTTTGATCTTTACTGCTTATCCAAACTAGGGAAAAAGTAGAAGCATAGTGGTTTCCCGTTGCCTTCTATGCATGAAGAGATTAAAAAAGTAGAAACATTGAAAGAATCACCCCTAGCCCTCGATTACTCTAATAGCATTGGGGGGAAGGAACAAGAAAGAAGAAAAGGATAGAAAGAAATAAGAGTAGGGACCATCCTATAGATAATATAACAGATGTGTATTACATGAAATAAGGTATGGTCCAGCATCAGGTACCTTGGGTTCGCCACTCCCGTTCTCACTGAAGTGAGCCTTTGAGGAAAGTATGTAGATTTTGTTTTTTTAATATTAGGCATTTATTTAAAAACTAATATCTGACCACTTTCACTCACACTGAAACTGTTTGCTTTGTTAGGGTTTAAATAAAGCACAAAACAATAAACATGAACAGAAAGACAGTTTAGCCATAGGCTCATTCACTCTCACCTCACTTGACTAATATTTACATATAATCCTTTGAACAAGAGGTTTTTCACATTAAAAAAAAAATCCAACCCTCCATTTAACAGACTTTGGATTTAATGGACAAAATTTCTGGTCTGTATGTCACGTGAAAATTAACATCCTGTTAATTATAAAATGCTTTTAATCAAGATTTGCTTATAATTAAATTAACAGGTTATTTTTTGTTATTAATTTCCTGTTATTTTTAACAAATTTTGGCGAATAGGCCATCATATGTTGGAAAAACACTATAGTAATTTAGCTGACATAAATGAGTCCCCATTCATAAAACATGTTCACCGAATGATTAGAATGTGAATCACACCAATTGCACTGTAATTAGTTCTTTTGTCATGTGGCGTGACTTTCTGTGGCAATTTTATTACACACATTTTTGTGATTTTAGGGAGTTAATTATAAAAAAAAAAAAAAAAGCAGAATTCCAAAGTTAAAAAAAAATTTGACAGTTTTTTCAAGCAGGATTACCTAAACCAAGTGCCTTAACATCAAACATTAACTTCACATTAACTTATCTAAATGTGTGTGTGTGAAAGAATTTTTTTTTTGTTATTACGCTGCTAATATTGATAAAATTGCAGTATAATGTTACAGATATTTTTATTTAAAAAAATTCATCATTTAATGGACACCCCTTAGTCCCTATTAGCCCATTAAATCGAGGGTTTACTATATTGATATTTGTCATTATATGGCTAGAATTTGAGGAACAGCTTGTTGAGTTTACCTCATGTATGTACAACTTACATCTTTAAATCAGTTTTAGACTTGAAATTGAAGGAATGGGACATTACTTTCCCATTTTTTTAAAAAAAGTTTTAATCTCCATTTCTAGCCAGAATAAACTTATAGTCATCATCAGCATTAACAACCTACTAAAATCATTCAGTAGTTAAGAAAATTGTAAGTAAAGATGTACCCACATTCTACAATCAACTCCTCGCCATAAAAAGAAGCCAGGAACTTCCAGAATTTATTATTATTATAATTATTTAAGAGAGACCTCCAGGGAGTCAGTGACTCATCCGGGAGGCCACGTACTACACACACACACACCAGCTATCATACCTATTCTTGAATTCATTCACACTGCTTGCACTCACAACATCCAAAGGCAATGGATGTTGTGAGTGCAATCCATTCCAATCATGCACCACCCTCTGAGAGAAAAATCTAGCTCTTCAAGGATGCCCTCTCATCCTTTCCCCACTCTCCATAAATTGAAAAATTCCATCAATTGAAATCCTATATGACCCTTTCAGAAGTTTTTGAGTCTCAATCATATCACTCCTCTTTCTTCTGTTTGCTAGTGCCTGCAGTCTACAAATTCTCAGACTGTTTTCATAATTAGTATTCCACAATCCTGATATAATTTTTAACACTCTCCTTTGTACTTTCTCCAATATACCAGAATCATAATGGAAACCAGGAGACCAGACTTGCACACAATAGTCCAAGTGAGGTCTTATCAAAGCCTTGTAAGTAAAGAGGCAAAATAACATCCTTATCTTTACATGTGAACGTTCATTGCAATTATCTTTTGAGTTGTATTTGCAATCCTGAATTTCAACTTCCTATCTATTAACACTCCATGATCCCTAGCCTTATCAGTTTCTTCTAGCCTAATCCCACTAATATAATATGACATTGGATATCTAATCATGCCGAAGTGAATGACTTCCCATTTACTCACATTGAACCGACACCCATTTTCCCTCATGTTGGAGGCTTAATGGATTTTTTACAACACTCAAAAAGGATTAAAATAGAATTTAATACTTCCTATATTTCGTCCTGGTCACTAGGACATCTACGGAGATTACAAAAACAACTAATGTAACATGTACACAAATATCATACAATACTAAGCCCAACGACGTAGGTGACACTAAAGTCCTATCTAGGTGGAGCGCCCTCTAAGGGCGTTAGTAGGTGGCCTGGAATGTAAGGTGGGACCTCTGGTGATGAGTGTTTCCCAAATGTTCTTAATGCAACCGTATTTATTAAGATTTGGTTGGTTTCTGAGAGGTGCTGCTGCTTCTAAGAAAAGTCTCTCTGGTGTCAGCCAAGCCTGAATGACCATAGTTGTGTTTGCAGATGTAAGACTGGTGTTCCTCCAGGCAGATGGATGCTGATCTGCCTGTCTGTCCAAAGTACGCCAGCTTACAGGAACAGGGTACTTTGTAAACTCCAGGCAGAGAGAGAGGAGGGAGCTGATCTTTCGTAGAACGGATAAGGGTAGCAAGTTTGCGGTGGGGGTTATATGCTGTGTGTAGGTTGTACTTTTTTAGAATCTTGGCTATTTTTTCAGATGTGCCACGGATGTAGGATAAGGTGATGGCATTTTTAAATTCTTGTTGACGAGAAGTACGGGGATTGGGGGAGGAACTGATTATTTTTTTGATACTGTGATCGCTGTAGCCATTGGAGAGGAAAGTGCTGTGTATGTGGTTAAGCTCAGCAATGAGGACGGTTCCACTGGAACAAAGATTGTTGGCTCTCTTGGTAAGAGTTTTAATAATGCCATATTATTGAGAGAGGTGGTGATGGGAGAGTTTGTGAATGTATCTGCCTGTGTGTGTGGGTTTTCTGTATACAGTGAAGGCAAGTGTATCATTAGGCAGGCATGTGACTAAGGTGTCTAGGAAGGGTAAACAATTGTTCTTTTCCTTTTCCATAGTAAACTGGATTCTTGAATGTAGGCTATTGAGATGACTGAGGAAGGAGTCTAACGTGTCTGGGCCATGAGGCCAAATAAAGAACATATCATCTACATATCTTGGCCAGATAGAAGATTTGAGTGGGGCTGAGTCTATGGCTCGTTTTTCAAAATCTTCCATATAGAAATTGGCAAGGGGGGGGGGGGTGAGAGGGGGGAACCCATGGCGGTTCTCTTTATCTGCTTGTAGATTTTGTTCTTCCAAGAGAAATACCCAGAGTTAATGGCAAAGGAAAAGAGATCTAAGATGTCAGAAGGAAAAATGTTTTCTAAGCGAGATAAGGTGTCAGTTAAGGGAATATTGGTAAACAAAGAGGAGATATCAAAGCTTACCAATATGTCTGCTTTATTCAAAGTTAAATTTTCTGTGAGGGCTTTAAAGTGGGTCGAGTTTTTTATATAGGAAGTGGACCTTCCGGTGAGGGGTGGGGTCAGAGAGTTGGCCAGCTGTTTAGACAGTCTGTAACAAGGTGCATTGGTGGCATCTACTATAGGCCTGAGTGGGGAATTGGGTTTGTGTATTTTTGATAAACCATATATTCGGGGCGGGACGGGAGCAGAAAGGTTTAAGTTTTTTCATGATGTCAGGGGGCCAGAAAGATTCTTTTTTAAGTAAGATTTTTAATTTCTCAACTTGTGTTTTTGTGGGGTCGTGTTCTAGTGGGATGTAGGTAGCCTGATCACGGAGGATAATATTCATTTTACGATTGTATTCACTGGTATTAAGAACAACTGTGGCATTATCCTTATCCCCTCTGGTGATGATGATACTTTTTTCTTTCCGTAGTTTCAGGAGAGCCGAGTGTTGTAAAAAATTAAGCCTCCAACATGATGTCCTCACAGCACTTAAGCCTCTACCCATGAACCCATTTTCCGATGCCCATAATTCCAGCCTATTCAAATCATTCTGTAAGTACTGCATATCAGCAGCATTCCTGATTACCCTATCTATCTTTGCATTATCAGCATATAGCTCTGTGTCGCTTGCCAAATGCTTTGAAATATCATTAATGTACTGATTGAATAACAGTGGATCAAGCACTGATCCTTGTGGTACACCGCTTGTTGCCTGAAACCTTGCAGACTCAGATCCCCCCCCCCCCTCCTGTATACCACTTTTTGATATCTGTCAGTCAGCCATCCTCTTATCCATGCTAATATTGTATAACCCAAATAAATTTTCTCCAATTTATGCAAGAGTCTACCACACTGTATTCTGTCAAAAGCCTTAGAAAAATCAAAAAGTATCATGGTGTATCCATTCCCCTTGTTTAGTTCAGTGGTAACATTGTTATAGAATGTGAAAAAAAAAAAAATCAGCTGATGCCTTTTTATTCCCGTATACGGGAGTAGAGTAGGGGTAGGTTGCTCATTGCTTTATTAAATTCCTTAATCGAGGCTTGTCTTCTCCGTATGTGTGGTGGAGCAATGTTAGATAGAACAGGCAGCCAGGAGAGAGGGGTGCTTCTCACTGTCCCACTAATTGTGCACATGGTAGAGTTCAGCTGGGTGTCTATAATGTTAGTGTGTGTACTTCTTTCCCAGACAGGGGCACAAGGATGGTGCAGATGACCTTAGGACTTCTGCACCATAACCCCAGGTTGTTCCAGCAAGCCTTGAAATGATGTTATTTCTGGTTTTAATTTTATTGGAGAGGGTGATGATGTGCCTTTTATAGGTTAGGCTTCTGTCCAGGCTCACTCCAAGGTATTTTGGGTAAGGCTCATTTCTACCATTTTTCCACAGAAAGAAAGGTTGAGTTGTCGATTTGCCTCTGCATTGTACAGGTGAAATACTGAGGACACTGTTTTCATTGGATTTGGCTTCACGTGCCACTGCTTGAAGTACTCTTCCAGGGTGTTCAGGTCTGTATTCAAGGTTGATTCTAGGTTGGTAAAGGAGGTGGATTGATGTAAGATTGCTAGGTCATCGGCATGCATATACTTGCTTGATCTGGTATGAGGTAGATCATACACATAGATGTTAAAAAGTATAGGGATAATAACACAGAGCCCTGAGGAAGACCGTTGTGAAGGAATCTGCGCCTGCTCTTTTTTCCGTCAATATGGACCCGGATCTTTCTGTAGGAGAGATTAGATTCAAAAGTTGTAAAGTTTTTTTTACACTTTATAATATTTTCTGGTTTTAGCAGGATACCCCTGATCCAGATAGTGTCAAAAGCAGATGTTAGGTCAATGAAAGTGACTCCAGATTTTTCTTCTGGAAACCTGCTTCAATTTGAGTTGTCAGGGCAAGGACCTGGTTACAGCACCTTCTTCCTGGCCTGAAACCAGCTTGTTCATTCGGGAGTGCTCTTTCAATGAGTGGTGAAATTCTTTTAAGGACAATTCTTTCAAAAAGCTTAAAGATGGTGCAAAGCAAGGAGAAGATAGGTCATAAGTTTTTCACATCATTTGGATCTTTCCCTGGTTTGGGCATGGCAATTATTTTGGCTTCCCACCACAGCTTTGGTAATTTACCAGTCATGATGATTTCTGAGAAAAGGGCAGCCAGCCATATTTGGCCATGTTGACCAAGATGTTTTAGGAACTCAGGGAGTATACCATCCACTCCTGCAGCTTTGCCATTCTTGGTAAGTTTTAAAGCTATTTATACCTCTTCCCGAGATATTGGGTGTACGAGTTCAGGAAGCTTGGGTTCTGTCTTCAGGATTTGTCTGATGGAAGTTTCTACAACAATTTTCCTGGTAGAGCTGGGATGAGTCTTGGAGGTTTTCAATAAATGGTTAGCCATTTGATCAGAAGTTATCTCTGTTGTTTTGTGTGTCATTGGCTCTGCTCCACCTAATTTTCTCAGAAGTGACCAGCTTCTCCGACTAGATGTGACGAAATCGAGTTCATTGATGGGTGAGATCCATCTTTCCTTTCTGTTTTTATCCAGGGTTGATATGAGCTCTTTAGCAATAGTTGGATCTTCAGTTTCCTCATATTTGGCTAGGAGTTCCTCACTTTCTCTACTCCAACATGGGATATATTGTTTTCTGCTGCCTCTAGGGATATTGGCTTTTGCTGCAGATTTGAGTAGCTTAACAAATCTAGGATAGCAATTAGGAGTGGGTGGAATTGCTCTAATGGTTTGCTCGATTTGTCTGTGGAAGATGAAGTTTGGTAAGAGGAAGGAAATATTTTTTATTATAGATGGTCATTTTTATTTCATTACCAAGCTGCTAATATATACATTGTTTACTTTGGTTAGTTTAAATACACTATCTACCAGTAATTATCCGGACACCCTGTATTTGAAGTTATGGAACATTCCAGGTTTGGTAATAACATAAAAACTGGTGTACAAGTGGTGTGGCAACATGACGTGAACTCCAGTGACTTCAAGAGAGGTCTCATTGTGGGCTGTCACATTGGTGACATGTCTATACGTGCCATTGCCACTTAACCGGAGCATCCAAAATCATGGTTGGTGATGTGATCAACAAATGGAGATATTCTGACATCACTAGTGCAGGAAAACTCCCTGGGCAGCCACAGAAAATGAGCGACTGGGACAGGAGAGTGTTAAAATGGGTGGCAATCAAAAACTGACTACAATCGGCTCAGACCATCTGTAATGAATTCCAGAGTACCAGTAATACCATGGTGAGTACTAATACTGTACAAAAAGAACTCAGTTTAGTCAGTTTTCACAGAAAAGCAGCAGCACACAAGCCGAACATCACAACAGGAACAAGGTGGCCCATCTGTCCTGGTACCAAGAATGCGTGAATTGGACAATTGACCAGCAGAAAACGGTACTCTGGAGCAATGAATCGAAGTTCACCTGTTTCAAGTTTAATGGCTGGGTGTGGAGGCATCTGAGCAAATGCTTGTTGCCACAGTGTTTTGTACCCACAGTAAAGTCAGATGCTGCCTATACTGTGGAGTTTTTATGGAGCAGACCCATGTTACTATCAAGACGACAATGTCTCATGCAGAAAGCTGTAGCTTTTATGGAGTGGTATGAAGAGATCAGTGTTAACGATTGCCCTGGCCATATACCTCAACCCTAGTGAACACCTGTGGGACTATTGGAGAGGTGATTGAGATCCAGAACAGCATGTCCTCTATCTTTTGCTGAACTCAGTGCTGCTTTGGTGGAGGAATGGACACAAATTCCACCAGTTTAGCCCACTAGAGAGCATCTTTAGGCCTCTAGGACTGACTTCATTTGCCTTCAGCCTCATTTGCTTAGTGTTAATGCCTGTATGCACATATCATTGTTTTGTGATTCCTGAAGATGGCAGTGTAACATTGCTGAAATATAGGAAGGTATTGATTAACATTTTAAATTAATATTTTAGTACACATCATTTCCTGAAAAATTAAAAGCTATGCATAACCAACATGTAAGTTTATCTACGACAATTACAAATTCCACCTGTCTGCAACACATTGGTGGAAAGCATCCCACAAAGGGTGCAGGAGGTGATCAAAGCCAAAGGTGGACTTACCCAATATTAGGGTTCACCTGCTGGTATCGATTGTAACTTACTGAATGATTATAAATTGTAATTGTAATTGCTTATTACATCAGCAATTGCAAATTGTTGATGTCTGGACAATGATTGGTTGAAAGTGTATATTTTAATTAATATAGAATTTCTCTTAATTGCAGGTTCTAATATATCCTGAAACATATATTCTTCCCTGCTCAAAAAAAAAAAAAAAAAAAAAAAAAAAAAAAAAAAAAAACATAGTTTGGTTTCAATTGAAACATGACAGTTTGTGGCATACCTACTCCAAATGCTCAAATCATCCTGTGTACATCAAATCTCTGGTGTACAGATGCTACGTATACCACAAGTCTATTTATCCCTGCTCATGGTAAACATGTTAATCTTATTATATTAATTTCAACTTAAGATGCTTGGTCATCAAGTTACAGCCTTTTTGACCTACAACAGGATTGTTGAACCAAAACCCTGTCATAAGTTAAGGACTGACTGTATATGAAATACCACCAACCTGCTTATTGAAGGCATGCTCCAATGATTGCCATGTTTCATCTCCAGAGTATGGTCTCTTTATAATAAAATTAGTTTAATCCTTTATCCAAGTGTGAGCAAACAAAGTTTGCACCTGAAAGTATCTTCAGGACTGGGGTAAGGTGGTACAACACCAGGGCAACTCGTTGCAAAGGTGGAGCAAGACACCAACACTCCTATCTCAATATCTCCTATAATGCAAAACACATCTCCTTGCGGATATGTCTAATGTTATGCATTAAGGGAATTGCCATTACCCAGACTAGTTTCGACCTTTATTGAGGTCTCTTCAGTGGGAGCCAGGCCCAAGTGGAGATACCAGGCAGAAGCATTAGCAGGTGGAGATGACCTGCTAATGCTTCTGCCTGGTATCTCCACTTGGGCCTGGCTCCCATGAAACTAGTCTGGGTAGTGGCCCATCCCTTAATGCATAACATTAGACATATCCACAAGGAGATGTGTTTTGCATTATAGGAGATATTGAGATAGGAGTGTTGGTATCTTGCTCCACCTTTGCAATGAGTTTCCCTGGTGTTGTACCACCTTACCCCAGTCCTGAAGATACTTTCAGGTGCAAACTTTGTTTGCTCACACTTGGATAAAGGATTAAACTAATTTTATTATACTCTAACCAAGTGAAAAATAAACTTTCAACATCAGTATGGTCTCTTGTTTCTTCCCACTCTTTCTTCATGCATGCAGTGCGGATGATGATCTTGTGTAGTATGCTCTCAACACTGATTTTTAGGAATAATTGATAAAATTTGTGTTCCAGCTGTATGATTTTTATAGCAAAATTAGGCAAAACAAATTTTTGACTATAGCACATATGTCTAAAAATGGCTTTAATTATTTGCTGTCATCATAAATATTATTTCAACACATATAATTTAAATAATTAAGTTGTGCATATGTACATTAAGCTAAAAAAGTATATTTTATACTGTTTTTTTTTATTTCCAGCTTCATCTAGAAGAATGGAACATTACATTAGCTCGACAGAGAATACAGAAACTTGTGGATGATGTATGTATTCTCCTTTAAATAGTTATTATGTATACTCCTCACAGTTCAAAGATTCACTGAGGGTGGGCTGATTTTGTCACACTCATGCTTCTCTTTAAACACATTCACTGAAGATGTACTGCACAACATCTAATAATAGTCCATCCCACACACTTACCTCTTGCCATGAAAAGAATCTGAACCTAGTATATTTCCTAGCAGTACTCTTTCTATATTCTAGAGATGACTCTTGAGATCTGTCTTAAGCTGCAATATCTAACTTATATGTATATTGTGAATACCCTAAAAATGAAAGATTCCAAGAAATTATATTCTTGGTTTCATCCTTTATCAAGTGTAAGCAAACATTTGCATGTGAAGTAACTTCATGACTGGGCTACTTGTATATAGAGGCTAATAACTTCACATCAATTGCCTTAGTATCCCATAATGCAATGCACATATCCTTATGGACATATAATGTTATGCATTATGGGAAAGGCCACTACCCAGACCGATTTTGATCTTTATTGAGGTGAAAAGTAAAGGAGTACTCATCATAGGCCTCAAGTAGTTAGTATAGAAGTGTAAGAGAGCCTGATAATATTAGTAGAAAGAAAAGGCAGATAGATAGTATGCAGAGACAGAGAAAAGGGCTCAGCTCTTTTATATCATCATATAGCCAAGAGCTATCAGTTTTCCTTGTTCACCAATCTCATGTAGATAAGCAACCAATTAAAACTAAAGTGCAAAGATGATTGATACCCAGGTGGGCCTTCTCTGCCTGGGATTGCTTTCCAGTCATCCCTGCAATTGACCATAAAACCACACTGAATTAAGAAGATGAACCTATTTTATAAACCTCTCATAGCAAAAATAGACAGACTTTTATCTCCCCTTGGTGAATATTGCATAATGTGGGTGGTTTACACCAACCAAAAATATAATATCTCCTAGAATTCTTCTTTCTAAATCATCTGACTGAACAATAAAATTTCCACAATACAATATTATAAAGCATTTGGATGTCATATTGATGATTTTCAAATCTGTGTTTCTTTCTAACCTTTCATAAATGGTAGTTTAATTCATTAATTATAAAAATCAAAATTCTGTTCCCATTACTGATGGTGGTGGGTACTGCAAAAAAAAAAAAAAAAAAAACTGTTTTGTTTGTAAGTAATGGAATGCCCAACACCTTACATATTCTGTTCCAAAGATGCAGGGTAAGCTGTAGAATACATGTTCTACTGTTTCCGATCGGTAACAGATGTCACATATTGGATCTTTGATGTTAAAGTACTTCCCTTTGATGGTATTGACTGGAAGGTGACCATATGCAATTCTCTAAGCAAGATCCCTTCTGTTAGGGTATCCTTCGAACTTCAGTAAGTTATGAAACAAAGTGTGTTGTCAGTACCCAACTGTGGAAGTTTGCAGCGAAAGAGATTAAGGATTTCTTTATACCATATTTACTTTTTATAATGGAAAGAATGCCAATTCCAGAGTGTTGTAGCAGTCTTGGACGATTGCCAACATCTTTTGCCTTCAAATTCTTGTTCTCTGAACATTCTTTTTATACTAAATTTTGTGTGATGTATGGAACAGATGCCTTTTTCACTTAATTTGGTGCAGAGTGTAGAGTATGATCAGAAATGCCATTTCAAATTTAATAATTATGGAAATTTTAATAATTTTCATAATTATTAAATTTGATATTATTTATTTATTTTTTCTGGGTAGGAATCATGTGTCCTATTTTACCTATTGTATATTATTTATTTATTTTTTCTAGATAGGAATCATGTGTCCTATTTTACCTACTGTATATATGACATCCATCTGTAGAGGATGTCATATATTAAGTGCTGTGAGGACATCCTGTTGGAGGCTTAATGGATTGTATACAGTACTCAGAAAGGATTAAAACAGAATTTAATACTTCCTATATTTTGTCTCGGTGACTGAGACATCTTCAGGGATTTACAAAAAAACTAAGGTAACATATATACAAATAACACACAATACTAAGCCCAACCATGTGGGTGACACTAAAGTCCTATCTAGGTGGAGCATCCTCTAAGGACGGTTTTTGGTGGCCTGGAATATAAAGTGGGACTTCTGGTGATAAGCGTTTCCCAAATATTAGGAAGCTTAATACAACCATTTTTGTTCAGATTTGGTTGATTCCTGAGAGCTGCTGCTGATTCTAAGAATAGTCTCTCTTTTTTGAATTTGCTGTGGTGGAGCATGGTGGTTTTTTCCCATGAGATTCTGTGGGTTGTATTCAAGACATGGTCAGCCAGTCAGTTCATTCCCTCAGTCTTTCCTCATACCTGATACTGATTTAGTAAATCTTGACCCTCTCCCTTCATCCTCATCCCCTTGAAAACCAGGTGACCAAATCTGTACACAGTAGTCCACACCTGCCCTGATCAAAGTTTTATACAGGCAGACCATAACCCTCTTTGTTTCTGGATGTCGATGTCCTCCTTATTGTTGCCATAATCCATTGGAATGTTTTTCAATTTAAGCAATATGACCCTTAAACTTAAAGTCTCTATCCACCATCCTCCCAGATCTCTTACCTCTCTCTACCTCCTTCAGACTTTCTCCATTAATTCCTCAGTCTGTCAAATCCCTTTGAAAAATCCAAGTGCATCACTGTGTGTGCATCTCCTTTACCTAGTGAATTTTTCACCTTGTTGTAATGCATAAGCAGGTTGCTGAAACACGACCTCTCCCCTAACATGCTGACCATCATAAAGAATGCTGCTACCCACTTATCAATTCTAGTCCTCACCAACTTCTCTAAAACCTTAACAACAACCCCCCCCCCCCCTCACACACACACAGATTGGCCTATAATTTTTAGGCCAATTTTACTTTATGTAGTGAAACAAGTTTTCTGGACACCCATTCCTTTAGGACTCACCCTGTTGTTAAACAGGTGTGACAGGTGTCGATAATTTCATAGTGCATTCCCTCAAGATAAGTGGTGATATTCTGTCAAGTTCTATTGCCTTATTAACATCAAGTTTACTTTATTCCTCATATATTTTCCACTCATTCATCATGAATCCCTCCTCCACCATATCCTCTACACTCCAGCATCTCACAATGTGGCCTTTAGGAGGATGAAATACTCTGATAAACTGATTGTTAAATACTTCAACTATATTCTCTGCATTGGATCCTCTACATAAAAATGCCAGTATCATCAACTAGCATCCTCCTCCTATAGTCATTTTTTCTTCAACCTGCCAGATATCAAAAGAACTCACTGGGATTTTTCTTATCTTGATTGACTAATTTCTTCTTATACTGCACTTCTTATAGTTTTGCTGTCTTTACCAACTGAATCACCTTCCTTGACCTGCTCTTTGTAATCTTCATGCAACAAATCATTGCAAAAATTCATGTTGTGTTGTCTCCACCTTCTTCTTCTACTTCTTCCAGATTTCATGCTTTATCTCTTCATCCCTCTTGTTTAGCCTTTTCACCTTTGTTATACACTCAGCCATTGTTGCTGTTAAATAGCTCTTGATCAATCCCTGTGCAGTGTTTGTCTCCTTCCTACTCAAGACTTCGTTCCATGCTATAGCTCCCAGCTGTCTCCTAAGCATTTCATAATCTCCAGCTTTGTGGTTCCAAATATATCCCTTCTTTACAGAACTTTTCATATGAGTAGATGCAACCCAGGTGATCACTTCATCATCACTCTCACCAGTCATATGCCTTCCATTACATATTGTTGCCTTAATTACAGATTCCAATCAGTATTTCTCTAATTGAAATCACCCACAACAATCAACCTTTGCTTGCTCAATAAGCCAAGTTGCCTATATATTTCTTTGTTTCTGCCTTCTACATTCCCTCATCTGTAGCAGTACCCCACAAAATATCTCACGGTATCAACCTCCACTTCACACCATGCTGCTTAACAACCACTGTCACTTTTTTCTCCTTGCATCTGAACCTTGTGTGGACACCCTGCTATCATCAGCAGCTATCTCCCTCTGTTCTTGCCTTTCCTGTCTTCACAAAAAACATCATATCCCTCCATTTCTATTCCCATCAAGATGCCATTCTCATTCAGTCATGATTCACTTATTCCAGTTATTTTTTGGGCTCATAAACTCAATCACTGTAACAATTTTATCTCCCTTATTCCTGATATCCCTGTCATTCATAAATAAGCATAACAATTCACTTCTTGGTTTATAACCAATCTTACTCATTCTGCTCTCCATCTGTGACTTCTAACTTGCTCATCTCTACTTGCCTTCTGCCTCCTCCCCGAGCTTCGGGGGAGAAGGGGAGTATATATATAACATTAGTAATTTCAGAACCCACTCTTCTTATGCTCTGCACTCCTTTTTCCAACCCTGTTTCTCTGTCCCTGTTCCTATTCTCACATTTTCCTCTCCATTCACAACCATATCAGTCTCACCTGGTACACTCCTGCTCATGCACATCATCTTTGACTTCTACTGATACCTTGTTTGCATCACTCATTACACTTCCTTACAGTAGCAACCTTTCCAAATATATTCAAAATCCTTCAGATGCATTCCATTTGTCCCTTAAACTCATTCCACACATTCAAAAACTTCATTATTTCTTTTCACACATTTCTGCTAACATTCCATTCAAAATCTTTGCTCTCCACTGCAAGTCATTATTTGTTAAGTCATCACTTGGACAATATACTGCTTTCTCTCTCTTCTCAGTCTAATCTCTTAAAGTTTGAAGGTGAGATTGGATATCAGAATTTTCTGATATCTAATCTCGCCTTCTCCCTGTTTCCCACCAAATCATTTGTTCCGACCACAACTGCTAACTCCCTTGCACACTTACTTCTCATATGTAGCATCTCAGTCACCCTGTTTATTCTCCCTCCTGGAAAATTGACCTTGTGCAGCCTTTCATTCACCACACCTGTTATGTATAGAATTTCCATATAGTGTTGTTCTTGAGTAATTTGCTACCTCTCTCTCTCTCTCTCTACTGTCTTTCATTTTATTCTTTCTCCCTCTTCTTTTAGTATCCACAATATGTCTAATTTCGTTCTTTACATATCTCATCTCATTTGTCATCTTAATCATTTCATTTTTCAATTCTTGCATTTGAGCAATTGTTTCAACTATTACTTTATCAGTCTGGCTTTCTTCCATTCTTGTCGTGACACCAGCTCTTGCTTCATCAGTGAGGTACACTTCTGCTTCTGTAATTCTGACCAGTTTTCCTTTTTTAATCATTTTCATATTCACATTCTCCACACTCATTTTCTCATGCTCACACTTATGGTTATCATTTTCTGGTATTCTTCACTTCTGTTTCCTATCTTTCATTCAAATTACTGTAATCTATTACATATCACACTTTCTATAGATCCTTACTCTCTCATTTCTTTTGTTTAATCTTGCAAGAAACACTACTGCCATAATTGTCCACACATACATATTACACTCCTGACAACAAACTATCTTAATGAAATCCACACCACTCGACATACTTGATTTTCATGCCATCTGTCTGGTTAACTTAGTTCTTACTACCATTTTTGACTGACTGACTTTCATTCTATTGTATTGTATTATACCCTTCCTTGCAGTCCTGAAAAAGTGCTTCCAACTGAATAACTTCCAAACACAAGCATGTTACACTTAATCACAACCAAACCCAACTAAAATTATGCTAAAATTATATTGTTAATAATTAATATTAAACTTTTTTTCACCCTCAGACCAGGGAATTGAACTGTTCATCCTCTTCCAGCAAAATGCAGTTATTCAAGCTAACAGTTCATAATTCAATTTCACATCCTCCAAGCTTGTGCAACAACAGCCTTCCATTACACAAAAAGCACAGTCAATCCTTATGAAAATAATATATTGGTATAAGAAATTATAGGAAAGATTAGAAAAGGTACAAGGGTGATTAGAAAAAAAAAACACGGACTAAAAAGTCCTTTTTTTGGGGGGGAGGGTCCATTCTCCTTGTCTATCTGAATTGTAACATTATTATAAAATGTGAGCAAGTTACTGAAACATTATCTTCCCAAAATTATTAGCACTGCTTTTATAACAATGATGCTATCAAAAATGCGATCAGAAAAATTTCTCAGAAAACTACACAAAAATAAAATAATATTGCCATTCATACATTAAAGCATTTTCTCAACCTCTGTTTAGTAATCACCCCTCTTCCCCCTTTCCTAAAGGAAAGGGGGAAGAGGGGGTGATTTCACGCCTCTTCCTCTCCTGTCCTCCCTCCTCCTAAATATACTGTACCCTTTACACTCAATACCAGTTAGTATGTCTGATTCTGATAGCCAGGTCTCAAGTCTAACTAATACCTACAATCTGAGCTCCCAACATATTGACCAAGGCAACAAACTTTATCTCTTTGTTTCTGATATATTTCACATATATAAGTAGTGAAAAGGTGAGAGTGCTTGACCTGGTAATAGCATCTGAGAATTTGACTGTAATGAATATGACCATGTTGCCACCTATTGGTGAGAGTGATCATAAGGTCTTGACCTGGGAGGTGGCTAAAGGTGTGGAATTTTCGATTAAGACAGGGTATATGTGGAATTACCATGCTGGAAAGTACGACAAGCTTAGGAGATTGCTTGGATCAGTGCCATGGCATGTACAACTGCAAGGGCTGGACGTCGATAGAGCATGGGAAGTGGTCAAGGAGCATTTACAGGAGGTAATGGCTGATTGTATACCTAGGGTCCGAATAGTAAAACAAGTAGGGGTTAAATGGATGAATAACACCATTAAGCTTGAGCTGCAAAAAAAGAAACAACTGTGGAGGGAATTTAAAGAAAGGGGTGACCTGCAGGCACACGAACGGTATAAAGTGCAGGCCAGAAAGGTAACGAGCGTGGTAAAAAAAGCAAAAGCGGATTATGAAAGGAAACTAGCTTTGCAAGCAAAAGAGAATCCAAAACAGTTCTTTCAATATGCTGCAAGCAAGAAAAAAACTGTACACGGCAAAATGATTTTAAGGAATGACGATGGTAAGGAGGTCACTAAATCAGTCGATATAGTGGAGTTACTCAGCGCGCACTTTGCAAAAGCATATCATCCAGGTGGTGACATTGAAAAAGTGAAGGAACCATTAGTTTATACGGGAATAGTGATGAATGAAGTGGAGGTGACTAGTTTATTACAGAACCTTAAAGTGAACACATCTGTGGGATTGGATGGTATACCGGCACGGGTCTTGCGTGAAGTGGCTAAAGAATTATCAATGCCCTTGACCATGCTGTTTAATCTGAGTCTCAGGTCTGGCTTAGTCCCGAAGGTGTGGAAAGAGGGGAAAATAGTTTCACTGCATAAAGGAGGATCCAAGACTACGGTTGCAAATTACCGACCGATCAGCATATCAAGAGTCGTTGTCAAGGTCTTAGAGAAAGTGGTCAAAGGAAAAATACAGGAATGGATTGATGAAAACGAAATACTGTACAGGGGACAGCATGGCTTTGTGAAGGGTAGATCATGCTTCAGTAACTTGCTCAAGTTTTATAACAAGGTGACGGCTGAACTGGATAAGGGAAATGGATTTACAGTGATACTGCTGGACCTGGCAAAGGCATTTGACAGGATACCACATGGAATACTAATCCGTAAACTACAACATATGGGAATGGATATAGGGTTGGTGAGATGGATAGGTGGTTGGTTGATGGAGAGATATCAAAGAGTAGTTTATTCAGGAGCAGAGTCCAAAAGACGGCCTGTGACTAGTGGTGTGCCGCAGGGTTCTGTTCTTGGATCACTGCTGTTTAATCTGTTCATTAACGATATAGGGAAGGATCTAAGTGGAACAATTCATTTGTTCGCTGAATGATGCAAAGTTGGGTAATGCAATAGTGAATGCAGAAGATGTCAAAGTCTTGCAGGATGACTTAGATAGATTGGAGTTCTGGGCTAAGGAGAATGGATGTCAATTTAATGTGACAGAATGTAAGGTTATGCATTTTGGGGTGAAAAGATTAGCAGCAGTATACCACATTGGTTGAACTGTACTCCAAGAGATTGATGAGGCCAGGGACTTGGGAGTGTTGGTGGATAAGGAGATGAAGTTTAGGGGGCACACTGCAAAAGTAGCTAAATCAGCTCATCAACTCACTTGGTTGTTGAAAAATACCTTGACGAGCAGAGACAAGCAAGTTATTGTACCTCTGTACCGAGCCTTGATAAGCCCTCATCTCGATTACTGTGCTCAGATTTGGTCACCTCGGTTCCTTCTTGATGGGGAGGAGGTGGAGAGGATCCAGAGGCGAGTGACTAAGATGGTAACAGGTCTATGGAATGAACCATATGAGAACAGGTTGAAGATTTGTGGGTTGCAGAAACTAGTTGATAGGCGGAGAAGGGGAGATATGATTGAGACATTCAAATTGCTAAAGGGATTCTATAGGATTAATTCAGAGGATATTTTTGAGATCAGGACTGGTGGTGGGAGAACTAGGGGACACATATGGAAGCTGGGCAAGAATGTGGTTAGCAGGGGTGTTAGAGCTGGGTTCTTTACTTTTAGAGTGGTAAATGAGTGGAATAAGCTGCCAGAGTCTGTTGTGGGTGCTATGATGGTGAACGAGTTCAAGACAAGGTATGATAGATACTGTGAGAATGTAATCGTATAGTTGTGTGGACATGATGTTTAGGGCCTCCCTCGATGAGTCTAAGGACTCCTGGAGTCGCCTGAAATAATAATAAAAAAAAAAAATAATAATAATAATTATTAAAGATCATGAAGATACTTCACATGCAAACTTTGTTGCTTGCACTTGGATAAAGGATTAAACAAGAATATTATTTCTTGGCAAGTTTAATTTAAATTATAACCAATATGCCATGTTAAACAGATATGCCAAGGCTGCTTAACTCACCAGAACATTGCATAAGACCTGTGGTGATATGTCATCAATTCCTATTGTCTTGTTTAGTGCCATTTACTTAATTATTCTTTTTTTTTTAATACGTATAATCTTCCCTCTCCCTGTACACAAATACAAGAGGTTCTTTTACGTATGACATGACAGTATCCTGTATTGAGAAGTGATTAAAAGAAGAAATGAATTTGTTGATGTGTTTCTTGAATACCTGAGGGCATGATCATGGGAAAGATTTTCCCAAAAAGCAGAATTGTAGGGAATGAAGGTGGAGGAAGAGAAATTGGCTCAATATGTTTGGAGCCATGTATATGAGCATTGCCCACCAGCTGCTTATGTGTGTACCTGATTAGAGGAAAGTGGAGGAACGCTAGCATCCATTTCAGTGGAGTATCATCTATCTTATGGGAACATGACTGGATGAAATCAGTGAGAGACTGTCTTCTGAATACAATCAAGCAATCTGAGGAAGGTCCTAGGTGCACCACACCAAACATGAGAACAATATTCTAAAGTCAGGCAGATTTGAGATTTATAAAGTATCAGGAGTTGAACAGGAAAGAAGTATCGTTTATAATGAAAAACAATACCAAGCTTTTCGGAGGCTGAAGAGACTATTTAATTGATATGCTATTGTCAGGATAGGCTAGATGTCAAAGTCATCTCAAGAAGAGAAAAGTGATCCTGGTTGTCAAGAAGAATATTTTCAAAAGTGTGTGTGTGTGTGTGTGTGTGTGTGTGTGTGTGTGTGTGTGTGTGAGAGAGAGAGAGAGAGAGAGAGAGATGGTCTTCCTTCTGAGAAATGAGGTAAAGATTGTCTCAAAAAGCAGAATCATAGGAAATGAAGAAGGAGCAAGAAGAGAAATTAGTTTGATAACTTTGGAGCCAAACTGTATATGAGCATTGACCAGCAGCTGCTTATGTATGTGTACCTAATTAAAGGAAAGAGGAGGAATACTAGCGGCTAGTTGAGTGGAGTAACATCCATTTTATGGGAACATGACCAGAGGAAATAAGTGAGAGAGAGAGAGAGAGGTCTTCATGTAAGCAAACAGCTCTCTCTCTTCTGAATACAATCGAGCAATCTAAGGAAGGTCCTAAGTACACCACTCCAAACATGAGAACGATATTATAAAGTCAGGCAGATTTGAGATTTATAAGGTATTAGGAGTTGAATAGGAAAGAAGTACTGTTTATGACGAGAAAGAATACCAAGCTTTTTGTAGGCTGAAGAGACCATGGAGATAATTGTGTCAGGATAGGCCAGATGTCAAAGTTAATCCAAGAAGAGAAAATTGATCCTGGTTGTCAAGCAGAATATTGTCAAATGTGTGAGAGAGGAAGAGTGAATCATGGTCTTCCTTCTGGGAAATGAGGTCAGATTGCATTTTGGTGGCATTGAATCTCACCAGGTTTTCCTCCTCACTTGAGAATTGCAAGGAGATTAGTGTTTATGGTATTGATTAAAGAAGATCTTGAAGCATGAATATTGATTAAAGAAGATCTTGAAACAAGATTTGGACAGTGCTGTTATTAGCAAAGTTATGAGTAGGATTGGAAGTCAGAGAGAAGAGATCATTAAGTTATAGGAGAAAGAATATAGGCGGAGGCACAGAGCCCTAAGATACATTGATTGAAAAATATGAAAGGAAACCATCCTCCATGACCAGCAGTGAATAACAAGCATAAGGTGGCATCCATTCATGAAGGAAAGGGGAATACCATAAGATAGCGTTCTTGGTAAGAAGTCCATGATGCCAGATTCGATCAAATGCCTTGGAAATATCAACTGCAACCACTTGAGTTTCTCTGTACTTTTCCATGGATTGTGTCCAAATATTGTTAGGTTGGTTACATGATCTGCTGTTGAACAAGAATGATGGAATATATATTGATGATCACTAAGTAACTGGTGTGTCTCTGAGCAGTCAGACTGTTGGTTATTATTTTTGGGAATGTCAAAGTCTGGGCAAAAATTGTGATATTTTGATAGTTGGCTCTATCTCACTTTTTGGAGAACCAGCTAGATAAGCTTGCTTCCAAACTGTTGTTGGATAGATGTCCAATGAGTCTGACAATTGTTTTTGCTTTATATACCTCCAAGCTTTTAGGGATAGTAACTGCTTTTACCATTTATTATCCAAACATTTAGCTTCGTACTATACTTCCTGTTCATTCATCATCACTCCATTTTTTCCCTTATCCCCTCTATGCTCAAGCTTTGCATGATGTCAAGAGGATGAAATATCTCGAACAGTTAATTTCATAGAGGTTTGGTAGTAAAAAGGGAAAAAAAAATAGATATAATGAAATATAGTGATCTCTGATTTATCCAGTCTTCAAATAACTAAACCTTCAGTTAGCCAAACTTTAATGGATTAGCTTGCCAGCTGATCTACAGTAGGACAGAATGTAACTTTTCCCTTCATTTAACTGTACTTTCCTTTATACTACAGCACCAGCGTATTAATTTCTCAAAGCCATCAGATAATTGAGAGATTTTGTATTATGAATTTCAAATTGTCTTTTTCTGAAACTGACATTTTCTGCAGTAGCATTAAGATAAATACTGCTATAATAGTACATTATTAATAAAAATAAATGACATGATGACCATCATTATAAATAAAAAATATTTTTCCTCCAGTTAAATTAATGTATTTCAATTTTTTGAATATGTTCTCTCAGCTGAAGATGTTCAGTGAATTTGAAATAACTTTAAATGAACTTAGTGATCTGGCTTCAGCCCTTCCACAAAATGCCTGCCACGTATTCACCAATAACAGTATTGCTATCAATGAAACAGTTAAAAGTAGTAGTAGCAGCAGTAAAGTTCCTCCTAAATTGGTAAGTAATTTTGACAGTGCATATTACTTTGCTGAAATTAATTTTGGCTTCTTAGGTGACGAAATAATCACTCATTTATTTTCAATCATACATATCAGTTTATTCTATGTACTCTAAAAGAATTTTCTATTGGTACACAAAGTATGAGATAGATCATCATATAGAGATAATATTTTAGTAAAATCATCCCTATGTGATATTATCAAATATCATATAACAGACAAATTACATTTGTGCATGAAGCATCTTCATGAGTGGTGAAGATAGTCTGGAAGAAACTTCACTCTTGAACTTATGCTTGAGTATAGAATTAAAACAAGAATATATAATATTTGCCTAATATAATTTAATTTTTCTGATAGATTGCATCTTTGAGCATGTAATAATGCTTCAGTATTCAGATTTCATATTTGTAGTCTTTTCTTTAATTATTAATATGCAAGTTTAAAACAGCACTAGCATATTATAACTTGCATATTAATAATATTGGAGATTGGTAATACTTCTGAGGGTAGCATCAGTTATATGCTGATGATGCAAGGTGTAACTGTAACACCCATAATAAAGAGTATAGTTACCTCTCACAATACTACAGGATAGGACCATAAAACAAATGAAGAAATTCTATAATCCCTGAAAATAAAACCAATTAATTACTACATAAGACAGTATAAACAAAAATGGCTAGAACATTTAAATCGACTGGACAACTGCAGACTACCAAAAATATTATACAGATACAAAATAATTGGAAAAAGAAGAATCGGAAGTCCAAGAAAGAGATGGTATGAGACCGGAACAGGCCGCTTGGCCTAAAATCCATGTTAGGTAGAATATTTATAATAGTTGTATCTGGTATGATAATAATAAAAGGGATATATTTTCAGATGTTTGTTATTGAGCGAGTTTGTCATAATGGTGCTTATTTGCTAATAGTGATAATTTATTGTTCTAAAAAACATTCTAACACAGGACCCCCCCAGCTTTTAGAATACTGGAGGGCTAAACAAGTCTCTTAAAAAAAAAAAAAAATAATAAAAAAAAAAAACTGCCAGCAAATCCAAGCGCATTTTTCCAAAAAGGTCGTTATTATTATTAGCACAAGACCTTTGTGTAGTTGAAAGACTCATTGCAGTAAGTACACACTTTCACGCATGAATCTCAGAAAACTTAACTTATCCAACATGTCTGCAGACACCATAGTGTCAGTGCATTCCACTCACCAACTACTCCCCATTCAAAGATCTGCTCCTTACTCACATGTCCTCTTGTTCTTCCCTCTCTCCCATTCTATGAAAAATTATGAAACATTTCTTCTATATTAACCTGGCAACAACCACTTATTAATTAAATGTCTCAATCATATCCCCTCTTCTTTTCCCATTCATGAGGCTTTCAAATTGCATTCCCTCAACCTGTCTT
The DNA here is from genome assembly GCF_054136105.1 of Typopeltis vanoorti. NCBI lineage: Eukaryota > Metazoa > Arthropoda > Arachnida > Uropygi > Thelyphonidae > Typopeltis > Typopeltis vanoorti. Next base: position 27,526,961 of record NC_143556.1, on the reverse strand, counting down.
CATATCCAACATTCTGAAGACCCGTTTTTCACCTTAGAGACTGCCTTTTCTGGACCCTTTCTAATATATCCTCATCACATGAACCAGGTCTGGGCTCAGTAATCCACATGAGACATACTCAAGATCTTATACAATGTAACCATAACCTCTTTATTTTTGCATGTTATAATCTAATGATGATGACTTTTGGTGGAGAGCAAAGACCTTGAATGGAATTTTAGCAGAGAAGAGAAAGTAATGCAGTTTGTGAATGTATGGAATGAGTTTGAGGGATTAATGGAACTGTATAAGAGCAATGGAATGCAACTGAATGATTTTGGAGCGAGTCATTTTGGAAAGACTCACTCCTACTGGAAGCAAGTGTAATGAGTGATGCAAACAAGTTATCAGTAGAAGCCAGAGAGATGATGTGAATGAGCAGGAGAGTGGGTCAGGTGAGTCTGATGTGGTAGTGAATGGAGAGGAGAATGTGAGAACAGGAATACTAGTTGGAAAGGGAAACAGGTATTAGCATAGGAGGTCAGGGAGAAAAAGTGTAAGGAGAGTGGATTCTGAAATTACTGATGATTGCATGTATGCTGATGGTTTTCATAGGAATGAAATGGCCTGGAATACATGGGGGTTGAGTTTGGGGTGTATATGGAATGCAACATGATATGGGACAGAAGGTGAGCAAATAGGAGCAAGTGAGAAGTTACAGATATGGGGGTAACATGATAAGGACTTAAATATAAAGAGCCATTAGGCTTCACTTCACTAATTTAAATAATGATAAGGACTTTATTTAAATTAGTGAATGTGTAAATAATTCATTTGTAAATAAGCATAATTCATTTCTTATAAACCAAGAAATGAATTATGCTTATTTACAAATTCGGGAGTATCATAAATAAGGGAGATAAAATTGATGCACTGATTGAGTTTATGTGCTTGAAAATAATTGGAATAAGTGAAGCATGGTTAGATGAAAAAGACATTTTAACTGGAATAGAAAGAAACAGAGGGATGTGATATTTTTTTGTGAAGATAGGAAAGGCAAGAACAGAGAGGGAGTGTTGCTGATGATAGCCAGGGAATTATGTTCACACAAGGTTGAGGGAAAAAAGTGGCAGTAGTTTTGAAGAAACAGTGTAAAGTGGAGGTTGATACCATGAGGTATTTGGTAAAGTATTGCTATAAACTAGGGAATGTGGAAGGTGGAGACAAAGAAATATATAGGCAACTTGGCTTCGTGAGCAAGTGAAGGGTGATTTTGATTATAGCGCTATTGAATGGAATGAAGAGATAGCATCACTGAATAAGGAGAATGAATTCCTCAAGTTCTTAAGGGACAACAATCTTAGGCAATAGGTAACGAAGGGTATGCAAGGGTTAAGGGTCTTAGACTGGTTATATCATCAGAGGATGGGATTGTGAATGAGTGTTTCATCTTCTATTCGTTGCTGAGAATTACCACAAAGTGACCACCTGGTTTGCATCCAGTCATATGAAAAGTTCTTTGAAGAAGGGATATATGTGAAACTACATGGAAAGTGATTATGAAAATCTTAGGAAACAACTGGGAGCTATATCATGGAAAGAGGAGTTGAGTGGGAAGGAGACAGGCACTGTGTGTGCAATGATCAAGAGCTATTTAGCAGCAGCAATGGCTGAGTGTATTACAAAAGTGAAAAGGCTAAACAACATAGGAGTAAAATGGATGAAATGAAGAGATTAAGATTGAAATCTGGAAGAAGGCAGCACTGTGGCTGAAACACAAGATGAATGTTGGTTATGATTAATTGCATGAAAAGCATAAGCATGCCAGAAAGATGACTCAGTTTTTAAAGAAAACAAAACTGCACTATGATAAGAAATTAGTCAATCGAGCTATGTAAAATCCTTGAGTTCTTTCAATATGTGGCAAGTTGAAACAAAAATGACCATGGGAGGATAATGCTAGTTGATTGCTCTTATAGATTGGTAACCAATGCAGAGGATATAGTTGAAGTATTCAATAATCAGCTTATCAGTGTATTTTATCCTTATGAAGGCAAATCCTGAGAAGCTGGAGTGTAGAGGGTATCACGGAGGAGGGATTGATGGTGAATGAACAGAAAGTACATGAGGAATTAAATAAACTTGATGTTAATAACACAATAGAACTTGATGGTATATCACCACACATCTTGAGGGAATGCTCTATGGAATTAATGGTACCTTAGTCACACCTGTTTAAATGAGTCTTGCAATAGGACAAGTTTCAAATGAATGGAAAGTGGGAAAAATTGTTCCACTTCACAAAGTGAAGGGGTGGGGCTGTATAAGACAGACTTCAAATTATAGGCCAATCTGTGTGGAGTTCATGTTAAGGTGTTAGAGAAGTGGATGAGGACTAGTATTTAGAAGTGTATTGATAACAGTGCTATTCTTTATGATGATCAGCATGGATTTTTTAAGTGGGGTTGTGTTTCTGTGATCTGCTTTGATATTACAACAAGGTGACAAACTCACTCCATGAAGAAGATGCATATATGATGGTGTACTTGGATTTTTCAAAGGCCTTTGATAGATTGCTGCATGACAAACTAGTAGATAAATTGAAACAAATTGGATTAGTTAAGGGCAGTAGCAGACTGGATGTGTCTAACTGTAAGCCAGTTTGTGTTTCATCAGTAGTTGTAAAGATCTTGGAAAAATTAGTGAGGGACCATATACAGCATTTGGCAGATGAGGGGTAATGTTATCCGTGAGAGTCAACATGGATTTATTCAGGGGGAGCTCTTGATTTAGTAATATTATTGCCTTTTATAATAAAGTGACAAGAGCAGTTGATGAGAAAAAGGCATATACTGCCATTTTTTTTTTTTTTTTGATTTTGCAAAGGCATTTGACATAATGCCACATGATAAGCTGATATTTAAGTTGCAGCACATGGGTTTAGATGTCAGGTCAGCTGGATTCAGGATTGGCTGTCTGATTAGGTATAAGAGAGTTGTGTGTATGTTGGGGCAGTATCAAGGAGACAAAAGGTTACAAGTGGGATTCCACAGGGCTCAGTACTGGGACCTTTATTGTTTAATTTATATCAATGACATTGTCAGTGGATTGCAGATGATGTGAAGCTGGGAAAGGTTATTAGTAATAGTGCAGATGCGGCAGCCCTGCAAGAGGATTTGAATAAACTAGACAGATAGGCGAATGAATTGGGGTGTCGGTTTAATGCAGCAAAATGTAAAGTCTTGAAGTTTGGGATACATTGATGGGAGGCTGCATGCTCAATTGGAGGAGATGGGAGGAAGTAGGGGGAGACGAGATCTGGAGGTTATGATCGATAGAAAACTGAAATTCAGGGAACATATTGCAAAGGTGGTGAAGGTAACCCAGAGGATTGAAGCAATACTAAGAAGGACACTGACCTGCAGAGATAAAAGAGTTATCATTCCGTTGTATAAGACCCTGATCAGACCACACTTAAACTATTGTTCTCAGGTTTGGTCCCGAGGATTTGAAGGAGATAAATTAACTTTGGAAATGGTACAAAGGCAGATAACAAAGATGGTTTCAGGACTGTACAATGTTAGTTATGAGGATCGGCTGAGAGAATGTGGACTGCAGAGTTTGGTGGATAGAAGAAGGAGAGGTGATATGATTGAGACTTTTAAACTGTTGAGAGGTGGTTACAGAGTTGACACTGGGGAGTTCTTTCGCTTGGTTGAACAGTAGGAAGGAATGATGACAAGGGGGCATCCCTGGAAGTTACAAAAGGAAACTGTGAGCATCCTTTCTTTTAGGCTTACATGGTGATCAGAATACATTTTGGAAAATTATGGAGACAACTACCGTGTTTGAGTAAAACTTCAGTTTAATATAAACCAAAATCAACACTCGACCTTGATATGAAGGTCAAAACATCGAGTGTTGATTTTAGTTTATATTAAACTAAAGTTTTACTCAAACACGGTAGTTAATTTTCCAAAATAATTTTCTCCATAATTTTCCAAAATGGAAACTGCGAGCAAGAGGGTGAGGAGTGGTTTCTTTGCATGGAGGGTGGTTGAACCATGGAATGCATTGCCTGATAGAGTGTTGAGAGTGAGAATGGTCAATGAATTTAAGAAGTGGTATGATAGACTTTGTGTTTCCTAGGAAGGACCTCCCACGATGAGTCTTTTGACTCCATGGAGGCCTGAATAATAATTATAATAATTATAAATCATTTATCAAACAACTCACATAAAAAAAACCTACAAAACTATTTTATCACATATTAACAAATTAGCAGTGTTGATTTTAGTGGTCTCTCACTTAGATTGCTCATTACAGCATAATTTTCTTCACTCATAGGAGATTCCAAAACTGGTGTTTCTGTCTTTCTGGCTCTCCTTAACAAAATGAAGAAAAATGAATTAATCCATTTTCTAACATTATGTAATATTTTTTCTAATTTATCTGATTTTCTATATTATCTAATCCATTTTCTAATATTAGAAAATGTTGAAAAAATTTAGAAAGTGTTGAGAGCGAGAACGGTCAATGAGTTCAAGGAGTGATATGATAGACTTCATGTTTCCTACAAAGAACCTTCTGTGATGAGTCTTTTGACTTCATGGAGACCTGAATAATAATAATAATAATAATAATAACAACAGACCAGTGAGTTGGATAGCTGATTGGCTGTCAGACAGGTATCGGCAGGTTGTACATGTAGGAGTGGTTTCCCAAAAGAGGAAAGTCACTAATGGAGTGCCATAGGGATCTGTTTTGGGACCATAATTGTTTATTTTGTACGTTAATGACATTGTGACTGGTTTAACTGAAGACGTGTAGCTGTTTGTCTAATGATACAAAATTTGGGAAGAGCCATGAAAAGTAGTGCAGATTTTGTAGTTTGCAGGAAGATTTGATTGCACTATGTGAGCAGAACTTTTGGTTTAGTCTTGCAAAGTACAAGTTGGTTTGGTAGGCATGTTGGAATGCAGAATATACAATTAATGGAGAAATTTTGAAGGATGTGGAGGGGATGAGAGATCTAGGAGTGATGTGGACAAAGACTTGAAGTTAATGGGTCACATTACTAAAACAGTAAGAATATCCTAATTACAGCAATAATGAGGAAGACTCTGACATGATCATTCAACTTAAAATCACACAATTATAACCTTCTTTGATTGAAAATCTCTCAGCCTTTGTTGAATTCATATGCTGTCTCTATTGCTCTCCCAATGGCACCAACCATTCTGAACTTTTCAGCTTCCTCTCCTTAAATGTCAGTTTCCTTTATTGTGACTTTCCTAGCAGGGATCTTATCAGATTACTACTTTAATTTTTTTACTATCACTGAGCAACATTTCTCAGTGGGAATAGAAATATGTTGCTTCCAGCTAAGAGTTAAAGCCTTGTAAGAATGCCATGTGAGATGATTTCATGACTCACAGCCTCATTCCCTTGGTTGGATTATTAGTTTTGGTCATCTAACCCAAGCATATACACCAAACACATTACTAAAGCCATCCTCACTGTTAATGAAAGATGTATTCCCTACTCCATGCTAAATTCCCATCCACTTACTAAGCTATAGCTGTTCAAAAGGTGGCAAAAGACTATACAGTCTTCTCCTCCTTTACTGCTTACAACAAAATCTGAAATGGCTCCAAGAAAACCATCAATACATCAAAAACTGATTTTGAAAAAGACAAAGGCAAGAAACTTGCATGTGACCAAATGGCAGTCATTCATTGCCAAATCTTTTGCCCATGACTGCTCCTAATTCTGTTCCACATATCTGGTTTTATTGCATCATCACTCACAGAAATAGCCCATCGCCTGGCTCGCGCATAGCTCATCATCATCAAATTCCTGACATGTACCCTCAAGGGGTGTACAGGATATGATAGTACTACATGAAAAATTTACATCATTACTAACTTCCTATCTACAATTTTCCTCCAAATCAGTCTATTATTTATCAAGACTCCAATATTATCATTTTCAGATCTTATATTTCTATCGTCTAAGGCACATTATACCGTATCAATCCACCTATTTCTTGGTCTTCCTCTGGGTCGTTTTCTCTGCCAGGTTGGCAGAGAAAACGACCTCGCCCTTTCTGTTTTCTGTTTCCTCGCCCATTCTGTTTAAGTGACCATACCACCTAAGATTAGCTCTGCTAACGCATTCCTGGATGCTGACAATGTCAAGTTCTTTCCTAATATCCTCGTTTTTAATATGATATTGCCATTGATACCATCTGTTCATGCCTCTAATCTTTCTCAGGACTCTCATATCTGTGGGCTCTAGTCTTTGTTCAAGTGTTTTACTTCTGACCTAGCTCTCAGATCCATAAGTTAAAACTGGTTTGAACACCTTCTTGTATAGGGCTAATTTAGTGTTCCAACTAATTTCTCTCTTATTCCATATGAATTTATTCAATTGACTTCCTACCATACCAGCTTTGTTGATTCTATTGTCTATTTCCATATTTAATTTACCATCTTCAGTAAAAATTGTGCCTAAGTAGCTGAAATGTTTTACTTGTTCCACAGGTTCCCCGTTCACGACACAGTTGACATTTTCAACAGTTCTACTTATTTTCATTGTCTTTGTCTTTTTAATGCTTACCTTCATACCATATCTATTACAACAGTTATTCAATTTAGTCAGAGAATCTTTCAAACTTGTAGCGAATTTATTCAGAAGTATAACATCGTCTGAATAAAGCAAAGAGCTGACATCTCCAATTCTGATGTCATGTTTAATACCACTTTCCTTTATAATGTGATCCATATAGATAATGAATAACAGAGGGGATGATGTACATCCTTCTCTCACACTAGATTTAACATTAAACCATCTTCCTGTACATCCTTCAATTCTAACTGCTGACTTACAACTCAAATACAGACTTACTATTGCTTGATATAATGCCCCATTGGCACCATATAACTGTAGCATATTGAATGGCTTCTCTCATGGCAGCTTGTCATATGCCTTTTCCAGATTGACAAAACTTAAATACAGATCTTTGTTATATTCCCATGCTTTCTCGACTATTTGTCGTAAAGTGAAGATCTGATCCTGACAGCCTCTATTTGGCCTGAATCCAGTTCTTCACCAAGCTTTTCTTCCACACTTCTTGTCAACCATTTCTCAAGTATACTTGCATAGATCTTGCCAGGAATACTCAGTAGGGAAATACCTCTGTAATTCTCACAATCAGTTTTATTTCCCTTTTTATATATGGCACTATTAGAGCTCTACTCCAATCATCGGGAATTCGTCCCTCTGTCCAGGCTTTCTGAACTATGCAGTGCAGCCACTGTAAGACTCTTATACCACCATACTTCAGCATTTCTGGTTGAATATCATCTACTCCTGCTGCCTTTCCACATTTCAAGCCTTTGATGGCTTTCTCTACTTCAAGTATGGATATGTATTCCTGACTGTATGCCTGTTGAGTGTTTTTTACCACTGTGCTATCACTGCTTGTTTCATTTAGCAATTTTTCGAAGTAATTACTCCATACTTCAAGGATATCTTTTTCTCCTATTTTCATATCACCTTTATCATCTCTAACTCCTTTTACAGCACTCTTTCCTCCATTTCTGAGCTTCTTCAACAACCTCTAGAATATCTTACCACCTTCTTGATATTTATTTTCTATATTCTTGCCAAAGTCCTCCCATGACTTTTGTTTAACTAGTTTTACACAGTGTTTCGCTTTCTTACATTTGTCTCTGTATTCTCTAAGAGCAAAAGCTGACTTATTTGCCAGGAACTTTTGATATGCTTTCTTCTTTTCCTTCACTGCCTCTTTAACTTCCTGTGTCCACCATGGTCCTGATTTTTCTCTCCTTGCAGACAACCTCACCACATGCCTCTCTGGCTGAATCAATCAGGATTTTCTTCAAGGCTTGCCACTGAATCTCCAAGGCTTGATTCCTGTTCTGAAACTCTTTCATTTCAGCTACAAAAAAATTTACTCACTCAAGATATCAGTCTACTTTATATAAATATTAATATTGGTAGTGTTTTTTACATTTGTCTTACATTTTCTTACATTTGTCTCTGTATTCTCTAAGAGCAAAAGCTGACTTATTTGCCAGGAACTTTTGATATGCTTTCTTCTTTTCCTTCACTGCCTCTTTAACTTCCTGTGTCTACCATGGTCCTGATTTTTCTCTCCTTGCAGACAACCTCACCACATGCCTCTCTGGCTGAATCAATCAGGATTTTCTTCAAGGCTTGCCACTGAATCTCCAAGGTTTGATTCCTGTTCTGAAACTCTTTCATTTCAGCTACAAAAAAATTTACTCACTCAAGATATCAGTCTACTTTATATAAATATTAATATTGGTAGTGTTTTTTTTTTTAAGGATGTTTTTTTAAAAAATATCCTTTTTTTCTTTAAAAAGGATATTTCTTTATAATGATATGTGATGTTACAGAAATATTCTTTTCTTTAATGTGGTTGAAAATGTATACCACTAATATTACAGTTCATGAGTGTTTCATGTTTCCTCCAGTGTACCTTTTCTTGCTTTCAAAATACCACTTATCAATTGATTTATCAGGAATAAAGTCTTGTACAGCAGGGAAATTCGTATGTTTCATCAATGATTTATTAATGATACATATGACATGTTTATCTATGTCATCAACTTCCCTTTTATTAGATTTATTTGACTCAAGTCTCAATCACATGATATACTTGCTGGATCAGTGGCTACAATTTCAAACAGTTCTGAGAGAAATGGAAACTTGTTCTTATTACTTACTTTGTCTTTTCTAAGAAACCAAAACTAAAAAAAAAAAAAAAACTTGTATGTTTAAATACATATCCCCCACAACTTCGAACTCATTCCACTCTTTCACCAAATTTGTCAAAACTGTTTCTTCATTGTCATCAAAATATTTACTGTAATGTTTACTTAAAATGTTTATTTCAAGAATCTTTCAGATCCTCAGGCCAGGAGAAATTATCAAATGATGAGCCAGCTCTGGCTGTTTCTGAATCATTTTTACTAAATCTTGTCAAATGCAATGTTACTTCATCTATTAGGTTTTTTTTTTCTTTTCAACATTTGAATACCTATCTACACGCATTATCTGAATAACATTCTATACACTGAAGCTATTTATCTAAAGATTTAAGAGTTTCTCTCATTTCTTTCAGTGCATTAAAGGTACTATCCACATGAATAATACCTTGTATTCTTGCCATCAATAAGACATCTATTGCATTTAAGAGATACATTTACACTGATGGAATCTTCATGATTGTTTCAAATGAAAAAACACCAGCTTTTACTGAAGAATGTAAAACAGCCTGTATTATTGTTAGCAGTGAAACAAATGAAATTCAATTATTAAATTACATTTTTTTTAATTTGTTTAATGGTATCTCTGATTTTTGTCAGATGAAATTTTTGTTTATTATTTATGATGTTAATGGTAATAAAATGAGAATTCTTAACTTTCAAAATCACCTTGCAAAAGCTGGGTAGGCTTCAGTTCATAACAGAGATAGAGAGTGAGATATAATTAGTGCTATCTGTTGTGTCATCATTGAATGCATCTGCATGCAAACAGTCTACAAAGGAGTTATTAACTTATTAAATAAATTTCATATGATGCTATCTTCTGGTTAGAATAAAACTTCTTTAATAAATTCAATGGCAGTTATATATAATCTAGTAACTTGACAGTCATTTAGATGTTTTAAAATGAAAAAAACAACAACACACACACACACACACACACACACACACACACACACACACACACACACACACACACACACACACACACACACACACACACACACACACACAGTGGTACCTTGACTTACGAACCATTTGACATACAAACTTTTCGAGATACGAACTTTTTTCATATCTCATTTTGACCTCTAGGTACGAACCTAGACTCGAGATATTAACTGTGATGCTTTTCTTTTCAAATGAACTAAAACCTGTTTTACATTATACATTTTTTTTAACTTTTTTTCCCAGTACTAGAAACAGGCTTAATGCAGAGTACAGCACCAGCATATATGTATGCATGTTAGCTGAGTGTGTGCTGAAATGTCTCTAGTGTAACGATTGTTGTTACTATGTTGTATTTATCTGAAATATGAAGAATGCTGCACGTATTTGCTATTTTATGTATCTTTCAGTATTTGTGTAAACAAATAATACACTTCGTGAAGATTTTTTTAGATTTGTATTTATTATGTGTACTGTATGTATTTTTTTGTATAAGTGACGTGTTTTATTGTAGCTTCACGTTTATTTTCTTAATAATCTACCAGATAAGCATCATTTCACTGATCAGCGTATTATTTTCAAGATTGGGGTGGGGGTGGGGGGGGGCAAAGAAAACTAAGAAAGAAGAGAAGAAGAAAATCACAGTGGAAATTAAAAAAGATTTTGTGAAAAATATGAGAAAGGAGTCAGGCAAAGTGATCTGTATGAGCATTATGACTTGTCCAAATCCACTATAGCTACAATTGTCAAGAAAGCAGATTTTTATTTCCTCTTGAAGAAATAAAGTTATGGAAGAAATGGAAACTGTACTACTCATCTGGATTAATGACATGCAACTGAAAGGAGATGGCATATCTCAAAACATGATCTGTTTAGAAGCTCAAACTGTTTAGAAAGATCTTTCACAGAACTTGCCATCTACTAGCAGTAGCAAAGGCATTGGTGAAGAGTTTAATGCTAGCAAAAGATGGTTTGAGAAATTTAAGTATTGAACCGGTATCCATAGTGTTGTTAGACATGGAGAAGGTGCTACTGCTGACAAAGAAGTCACTGAAAGGTTTCTGAAGGAATTTCAGAAACTGATGGAGTCAGAAGGTTACAGATCAGAACAAGTTTTCAACTGTGATGAAACTGGGCTTTTCTGGAAGAAAATGCCTAAGAGAACGTTCATCACTAAGGAGGAAATGGCATTGCCAGGACACAAGCCAATGAAAGATAGACTAAGTTGGGTTTTTTGTGCCAATGCCAGTGGTGACTTGAAGATAAAACCTCTGTTGGTTTACTACTCTGAAAATCCTAGTCTTTAAAAAGCAGAAAGTTAACAGGCACAAACTCATGTGGAGAGGTAACAGCAGAGCCTGGGTAACCAGGTAATTCTTCTGTGAGTGGATGACAGAGGTCTTTGCTGCCACAGTGAAACGGTATCTACAAGAAAAGGATTTACCTGAGAAAGTTCTTCTTATCCACCACATCCAGCACATCCACCACAGTTGGAAGAATATTTGGATGAAGAGTTTAATTTCATCAAAATTAAGTTCTTGCCTCCTAATACCACACCACTCCTACAGCCAATGGACTTCAAAAAGCTTTATATCAAATCTCTTTTCCAAAGATGTTTCGAAGTTATCACTGACACAGAATTAACTCTCAGGGAATTCTGGAAGAATCACTTTAATATTCTTTGTTGTTTGTGTCTTATTAATCAGGCATGGGAAGATGTTTCTGTGAGAACTCTAAAATCAGCCTGGAAAAAGTTATGGCCTGACTGTGTTCTAGGAACTGCATTGGAAGGACCTGAAAGTGAAATTGACATTGTAGATACACTTGTCTCCCTGGGCAAGACCAAGCATTTGGAAGTTGATGAAGCAGACATAGAGGAGCACAACATTGAGCTCACCACTCAAGAGCTACAGGAGTTAAGAAGAGAGCAGGAAAAAGAAAGGGATGAGGAGGAAAAGCAAATGTCTTCAGAGGACGATGAAGACAGCAACAAAAAGGGAGCAATTCCAACAAGTGATGTAAAAAAAATCTTGCAGCACTGGGGCGAATTTCAAGAATTGGTTAATTCTTTAGTAAAAGCTGGTGTTTTTTCTTTTGAAAAAACACCAGCTTTTACTGAAGAATGTAAAAATGCACTTTCTCACTCCTACATTTCTTTGCATTTTCTTCATTTAGTTGAGAATAGTTTTTTATTTTTTCGATTTTTTTCTTTCATTTTTGAATCTGGGAACAGATTAATTGATTTCCCATAAGGAATTTTGGTTAACAAGTGGCATCCAAATCAAGGTGTTGTTTCTAGAGCCACCAATATCTTCAATGACAATGTCATTAATCATTTAGACGGGTGTTAAGGAAACAACAGATTTAGTCAAGGTTGGATAGGTTTTTTAAACCTCCTTCACCTAAGAGACAAAAAGAAGCAACTGATGACAACCAATTGAAAACTCCTGAACCACAAAACCAGCCACAAGAAAATTGATTTTTTTTTACAGTTTAATGGAAGATGATTTTCACACTAATCATGTAAAACCAAAGATTTCATAAATAAAAATTAATGTGTAATATTAATTTTTATTTATGAAATCTTTATACAAAGATTATACAAGATTATACAAAATGCATATTTATAGTGTAAAAATGCACTTTCTCACTCCTTCTACATTTCTTTGCATTTTCTTCATTTAGTTGAGAATAGTTTTTTATTTTTTGGATTTTTTAAAAAATTTTTGAATCTGGGAGCGGATTAATTGATTTCCACTAAGATATAATGGAAAATTGGGTTTCAAGATACGAACCGCGGTCAGGAACAAATTAAGTTTGTAACTCGTGGTACCACTGTGTGTGTGTGTATATATATATATATATATATATATATATATATATATACACACTAGGGGGCTCTGCTCCCTGTCACCTATGGCGCCCAATCCCCCGTGTTCCGGACTGGTAGGCCGGTTCTCCTTGAATTCCGTTAACTCGAATTTTGAAGACTCGACACTCAGGGTAGCCCCTGAGTTTCAAAACGTTTCAAATAACTTGACAAAAACGTTACATAAAAACATTACAAAAAGTGTTACACAAAAAAGTTACAAAAAACGTTGCATAAAAACGTTACACAGAAACATTACAGCCTACATCCGTTTCAAGCCAACGTCACATCCGTTTCCATTTCCAATTTCAGCTCATCATTTTATAGTATAGAGTAGTTATATTTTTATATATTTATAATTATTAACTGACTTAAACACCGAGAAAAAATATAAGAGATTTAATAAGGTTTCACTACTAGTTTCATCGGAAATGCTGACTTCGTCAGGTGAATACAGTACCATGGCAAAAACAACATCTTAAAAATATATTGTACTTTAGATAAACACAGAGTTTAGAACAAGTAGTAGTTGTGTTTGAAATTGAATCAAAGCATTAGTTCTGGCATGTAGCACTGTGCAGGTGAATGATATCATGAGTACCAAAACTGGATTACAGCGCTATGTGAATCGGGTAGGCTACCTGAGAATGCTGTTTAGATGGGTAGGGTCAAGAGCTATTTCTTTGGATTCCAATATATGTTTTTCTAATTCATCAGAGCATTTATGGATGTTTGAAGTTAAGTTCTATTTTATTTGATGTTGTCGTCCTTCAACATTGGTATTGGCCGAGAATAAAATGTGGCTGGATAGGGCACTAGCATGGACTCTGTTATAAGAAATGTCATGTTGGTGTTCTTCTAGATGGAGAGAGATGGACTTTTCTGTCTGAACATAATATAGTTTGCCGCAACTGCGAATGATTTTGTATACTCCTGGGAACTGAAGAAGGTTGTGTTTTACTTTAGGTTGACTGAGGCAAGATCGGAGTTTTGGAAAGGTGGAGAAATATGTTTTAACATTAAATTTCTTCAGGATTTTTGCCAGGTTGGGAGAAAGAGAACTTATATATGGTAAGGAGATGTAAGCTGTTGGATTTGATTGGGAGATGTAGGCTGTTGTTATCTTCATTACTATGTTGATTACATATTAAGACGATTATAGATACTTTTTGGAGAGTAACCATTATTTAAGAAAGTCCTTTTGAGGTAACCAAGTTCTTGTTGAAGTTCCTCTTCTTCTGACAAGGATCTCTCCTGATGAGCTAGTGTGGAAATAACTCCTAATTTTTGAGGGGGATGGGAGGTATCTATCAGTGTGTGTGTGTGTGTGTTGGCTTTCTAAATATAGAAATCTTGAGACCCTCCATTGTTCTAGTAAGTTTTATATCTAGAAAAGAAAGCTAAAACACCATTAACTTCTGGTTCGGATATGAAATTTATATTTTGATGAAAATTGTTTAAATGATCCAGAAAAGTTTGTAAGTTTTCTGGGCCGTGCTCCCAAATTAGGAAAATGTCGTTCATGTAACATAGCCAGATTTTGGGTTTCAGTATTTATTTATTTATTGTATGGCTTGTACACATGGTTAAAAGACAATAAGAAGATAAAACACACGAGTATAGATAATATACACATATATGATAATATAAATAAAAAAATAAGTAAAACATTTACATTCAGGCAAATACAAATATGAAATTTATGACAAGCATCAGACAGAAGATTAATCATATTTTAACATTTAGGTTTTTAATCCAGTTGATCGCCTCTGGGGGATAGGTCAAAGATATCTTTAAAGCCACCTGGATATGCCGTCAGCTCACATTCCTGTTCTATGTGGCGAATGGTTTGGGTCTCGGCTCTACAGGGACAGTGGGGATTTGGTATCGTATCCCACTTTGAAAGTAAGTCTCCACATACACCATGGCCCGTACAAATCCTGTTAGCTATTGTCCATATATTCCTGGGCAGGTCAAATCCAGATAGTTTTTAGAAGATGTTTATGTAATTACGAACTTCAGGTGATACTGCTTGGGACCACAGTACATCCCACCTACTCACCATACTGCCATTCTGGCTAAGAAGATTACGGGCAGTTTTTACGGCAGGTCTTCTAGATTTTAGTCTATTAGATAAAGCATCTGGAATAAATTCATGTATTGGGAGGTTTTGGTTATTTAAAATTCTTTTATATTCATGAAGCAAGGCTTCTTGTCATTGCAGTTCCGGAGGAGCAATATGACTCAAAGTGGAGATCCATTGTAATGGTGTACTCCTAGTGCAACCCGTTATTAAACGCAGAATGGAGTTAAGTTGAGCATCTAGTTTATTGACATGATAACTATTGAGCCAGACAGGAGCACCATACTCTGCTGCACTGTAAACTAGACCCATGGCAGTGCACTGCAGAGTTGTGGCACTTGAGCAACATATCGTACCACAAAGCTTCTGAAGTATGTTATTTCTGGTGCACACTTTAGCAGCGATATTAATCATACTGTTTATAACAGAGCTCTATTGAGAGTTATTCTCAGATATTTAGGTGTCGGATTAAACGAAATTAATGTTCCATCAGCATATATCTCTGTTTTTTGATTTACAAGTCTATTGTTGAGGTGAAAGCAAGAACATTCGGTTTTAACAGAATTTGGTGTTAATCTCAGTTTTTTATAGAACTGCCATAAAGTTGACAGATCATTTGTCATGATCATGTGGGTTTCAGCCATTTCAGAAATGGCTCTTTCCTCAAAATCTTCCAGAAAAAACATTGGCTAGCACCGGAGACAACGGGCTACCCATTACGAAACTGCTATTCTGTTTGTAGATCTTGTCTTCAAATAAGATGTTGCCTGAATCCACATAATGCACAAGTAAGGCAAAAATCTTTTAAGATAACTTGTTTTTTAAAAGACTAAGGAATTCCTGGGTTGGAACATTGGTGAATAGTGAGACTATGTCGAAGCTTACCATTCTGTTTGCTTCGTTAAGTTGGATGTTCTTGATCTTCGAGACAAAATCAGCCAAGCTCTTGATATATGAAAAGGATTTTTCAATTTCAAACACAACTACTACTTAAGACTATTACACTTTTTTATAAAATCTTTATTAAGTAGCTTTATTTTTATCCTCCTACATGTTTTGCCAATCTGTTTCTATTGGCATCCTCAGGGAATACAAATCAGTAAGCACAAAATGAAGGTTACAGACTAGGTTATAACCGATGGTTCTAAATCATACAAAAATTGGTATTGTGCGTGACAATGTGCGTGTCTCGTTAACGTGATTTATTCGTGATGACTCATGACGTAATTGTTATGAAAGTTCATTTCTTTGATGTTTAATGATCTGACAAAAGTTTTCCAAATTTCTGGTAAAATTAGACCTTGATTCTTGTTTAGGTTTTCAGTTATACGGGCGACTGTAGCTGCTTCTTTAAAGGTTCTTGAATGGTAGTTATCTTCTATGTATGGCATAAGGCTCTTATCCCACTCAATGTGATGGTTAGTAGAGGCAAAGTGGCATGAAAGGCCTGAAATGTCTTGTCTGTTATTTCTGACATATCCTATGTGTTCTTTCTTTCTCGTTTCGAAGCTTCTAGATGTCTGACCTACATAACTAATACCACATGAGCAAGGAATATTATATACTCCAGAGTATTTGTAGAATGGGTGAGGATCTTTCGGTGATCTTAAAAATTTCCGAATAGTATTGATTGGTTTGAATGCCACTCTGATCTTGTATGGTTTTAAAAGGTTAGCTAATTTTTTGGAAAGGTTGTTGACAAAAGGAATTGTAATTGTACTGATGTATTGGACGTCATCACGTAGTCCCCTCTCACCTCCTTGTGCTGACTTATTCATGGAAGATCTAGAGAAAAAAATCTTAACCCAGATCTTTCCAAAACCGAAAATTTGGTACAGATATGTAGATGACATCTTTATCATTTGGGCTCATACAAAAGAAGAACTAATGAATTACCTCAACCAAATCAATAGTTTCCACAATACCATCAAATTCACATTAGAAATGGAAAAAGATAAAAAAACTGCCATTCCTTGACATTTTAATAAAGAAACAATCCAATAATAGTATCAACCTATCTGTATACAGAAAACCTACAAATACTGGACGTTACCTCCATTTCAACTCAGCTCATCACATAGCTCAGAAACTTAGCATTATCCATAGTCTCAAGAAAAGAGCTATACAGTATACGACAGACAAGGATGACCTACTAACAGAATTAACCACAATATCCAGAGAACTTTCTTTAAATGGTTACCCTAAAAGACTCTATAACAAGATTCTATTTACTGATATACCACATCGACAACGTGATGATGTCCAATACATCAGTACAATTACAATTCCTTTTGTCAACAACCTTTCCAAAAAATTAGCTAACCTTTTAAAACCATACAAGATCAGAGTGGCATTCAAACCAATCAATACTATTCGGAAATTTTTAAGATCACCGAAAGATCCTCACCCATTCTACAAATACTCTGGAGTATATAATATTCCTTGCTCATGTGGTATTAGTTACATAGGTCAGACATCTAGAAGCTTCGAAACGAGAAAGAAAGAACACATAGGATATGTCAGAAATAACAGACAAGACATTTCAGGCCTTTCATGCCACTTTGCCTCTACTAACCATCACATTGAGTGGGATAAGAGCCTTATGCCATACATAGAAGATAACTACCATTCAAGAACCTTTAAAGAAGCAGCTACAGTCGCCCGTATAACTGAAAACCTAAACAAGAATCAAGGTCTAATTTTACCAGAAATTTGGAAAACTTTTGTCAGATCATTAAACATCAAAGAAATGAACTTTCATAACAATTACGTCATGAGTCATCACGAATAAATCACGTTAACGAGACACGCACATTGTCACGCACAATACCAATTTTTGTATGATTTAGAACCATCGGTTATAACCTAGTCTGTAACCTTCATTTTGTGCTTACTGATTTGTATTCCCTGAGGATGCCAATAGAAACAGATTGGTGAAACATGTAGGAGGATAAAAATAAAGCTACTTGATAAAGATTTTGTAAAAAAGTGTAATAGTCTTATGAATAATTGTCAAGAAAAAATTCAACACAACTACTACTTGTTCTAAACTCTGTGTTTGTCTAAAGTACAATATATTTTTTAAATGTTTTTTCACCATGGTACCGTATTCACCTGACGAAGTCTGCATTTCCGATGAAACTAGTAGTGAAACCTTATTAAATCTCTTATATATTTTTCTTGGTGTTTAAGTCAGTTAATAATTATAAACATGTCATTAAACCGAGTCAATTATTCTGTAAATAAATAAATAAATACACACACATGTTATTAAAAATACTAT
This sequence comes from Typopeltis vanoorti, assembly GCF_054136105.1. Taxonomy (NCBI): domain Eukaryota; kingdom Metazoa; phylum Arthropoda; class Arachnida; order Uropygi; family Thelyphonidae; genus Typopeltis; species Typopeltis vanoorti. The sequence continues at coordinate 27,508,980 of NC_143556.1, read as the reverse complement.
TTAAGTATGCACAACTAATTTCATCTTCATAGAAGACTTCTTCAGGTGCATTACAAGAGGGAACAACCAACAAAAAATTTCGAAAGAACAAAAAAAAAAAAAAAATCTATACATTAAAGTATTAGCATATTAGCATTTGAAGCTGTTCAGTGTATCTCCATATTGTTGGGTGTGTGCGTGCGTTCAATATTTCGTGAATGCCAAAGTTGGATGGCAGTAGTCTGAAAGATTAGAACTGAGGTTGGCATTAAGATGTATTTGATTGAGGGCAATTTCTTTGAATTCCACAGTTCTTCTTTCCAGTTCATCATAGCATCGAAAGATATATTCAGATTTGTCCCCTAAGACTGGATGAATGAAGTTTTGCATTAGCATCAGCAGAATTCAGGAAATGGTTTGACAAAGCACTAGTGCTGGTTCTGCCGTTTGTGACGTGCCTTTTATGTTCCTCAAGATGTAATTTGATGGATTTTTTCATCTGGCCACAATAAGGTTTATTGCAGTTGCACCAAATTTGGTAAACACTAGGATATTTTAGGTTGTCATGTGTTCATTTGGGCCTACTGAGCAAGGAACATAGTTTCAGAAGAGGAGTGAAAGAAGTCCGGATGTTGTATTTTTTAAGAACTTTGGCCAAGATTGGCGATATATTGCATACTACCATATATTAGTTCCTTATAAACTCTGTTCCTTGCTACATACTAGAAATACTACATACTACCATATATCAGTTCCTTATATAAATTCCGTTCCTTGCTCAGTAGGGCCAAATAAAAACATAACAACCTGAAATATCCCAGTGTTTACCAAATTTGATGCAACTGCAATAAACCTTATTTTGGCCAGACGAAAAATCTATCTACTTATGTCTTGAGGAACATAAAAGAGATGTCAGACTACTACTGTTGACCGAAAACGTTACCAATAACATAAACAGTCAATTAACACATTTTTTGTATAGTATGTATGTATTATATACTATATTCTTACAATAAAGTAAGCCAGAGAAGAAATTTTATTAAAGAAAATCATAAGAAAGTGAAAATACATGTACAGTACTGTATTGCACTTATCAATACCATAAGATTACATCGTCTGTTTACAAGATGAATCGTATGTCTGTCGGTACCTACATCAATAGTCTTATATGATACAAAACACTGTAGATGTTATATGTATTACTAACACTAGACTTCAAAAATGAAAAGATAACTTGAAAAAGAAATTATTCATATTTATTTACAGGTATAATGATTCATGCATTGATATTGAAGCAACAGATGATTGCTTTATGGTAGCCTAGTGCAATCGATAGGATAGCTTCACAGTAGCCTAGCCTATACACTAATGAATGAATCATCATACAATTTTTATTTGATGCTAATTAATTAATTTAACTAATTAATAACAGTTAATTTCATACAGTTTTCATTTAACACTCCATCTTTACGTTTGTTTACATTCCTCTCGACTGGAAATGGCCCTGTAGGTCTGTAAGCGTTTGTGTATGTATGTTCAAACCCACATTCTTTAAGGGTCAACTGTATATAAAAAATATATCCATCCATCCATCAGTGGTTCTAACAGGCACTTAAGTGCCCATGACCTTCCAACTATTCTTAGACTTTTCAACCGTAAACTCAAGGATAAGGTGGTTAGCCCTATGCCATAAAAAAAAAAACATATATTTATTTATATAAAATTATAAATTATATGAAGAAAAGAATATATTTTGAATGTGTTTAGAATGAAGCTGAAAATTCACTCACCATTTGTTTCTGACAACCTCCTGTGGCCCAGTGAGCAAGTGGAAGAAAATCATGAATTCATCAAAAACTTATTTTGAAAAACCCCAAACCAGGAAATTACATTGTGACTGCTTTTTTTTGTCTGTTCCCAAATCAGTTGGCCATAACTTTTGTCCAGCACTACTACTATGTCTATTGCAAAAAAAAACAACCATTCTTTGATGGAGCTTGGATAACCTTGTCAATTTCAGTGCTTGAAAAAACACAGATTTGCCTTATTTTATACAAAAAAAAAAAATATCGTATTCTTCCATCCTTACCTTTGACAACACCCAGATCTCTAGGTAAGATGAGATCCCTCTCTCTCTCTCTCTCTCTCTCTCTCTCTCTCTCTCTCTCTCTCTCTCTCTTTCTTTTTAAAGTTTAAAAATAAGACTGTTTTTTAAAAGTCCTCCTGACAAGGTTGTGTTTCACCTTCTTTTCCCCACCCCTGTTCTCCCCCCCTCTTAAGTGGAGACGGAATGTAAACCTGTTGTTAGTAGTTAGACTAGTAAGCATTGGCAGTTTACTAAAATTATTTATGTATTGCTTTATAATTATTCTGTGATCTTTGTTAAGGAGAAATAATGCTATTGTCGTGACGTTGTTCTCTTCATGTTCGAATCCGCCATCTTGTTTAAGTCACTTTCATAAAATAAAATACAACTAATTGTAAATTGATCACCAGTCCAAAGGTAGAGAAATTTCTATTATACTGTGCCACTCTATCCTTAGATAAGTCTATATAAAACAGTAGGATCAATTCAAAGTTAGTTAGCAATCTCCTCATTCATTCTGGCCGAAGTATTTGCTTTCTACCTGGGATTCCCGCAAGATTCGAATTTTTGTGAACGGTGCAATAAAAAGGAATTCAGGCAAACACAATAATTAGATTAACAAAATGAAACATTTAATATAATCTATATAACACATACATAAATTTTACTTCTAATTTTAAACAATAGAAACAAGTTAAACATTAGGTCAATTCACTCACATTAGTTCAATCTTCCAAACTTTCACATACACTTTCTCAGTTTCTGAGTCACGAAGTTCCTACAATTAATTAAACATAATAGAACTTCTTATCTAATCAGTTTCCACACATTTCTCAGCCATGCTATAAGCACAAAAATATCACAGGCACTAATAACTGTAAATATCTCTCAAGCAATTCTTATCTTCAATTCTCAATTTCCAAGAATTTCCACAGTTAAAGTTAGGTTAAACGTAGCGTAACTAACACTCAATTCTTTATGCATTGAAATAAATCAATATGACAGTCCTTACCAGAAACAGTTCCTAGTACATCAATCACGTTGTGAGTATACTTTCAAAATATACTTATTATTCTTAAAAACACATCTATAAGACTTCTCCACAGTTATAACTAAAACACTATTAATCACGCTTCACAACTCTAGATATCAACTGTAGGGTACTTTAATTATCCTTGTTACCACACATTAACTAATTAAACACTGTGCAGTTCTCCTTAGGGCAAATTAGAAATAAGTCGCAATTCTAGACTAACTGGAGTTATTCAGAATTCTTCACTGAACGTCCAGTCTTTTATATTATCCGATTACGGCATTAATTTCTTGTTATTATTACTGCTGACTTCACCTTCAGCTAACTATAAGATTCGCTTCGTTCTTGCTCGCTTGTAAATATTATCCCTTTTGACTTCTTCCCTTGAGAACCTTTCATTTACTTCCACTTCACTCGTCTATACCCTTGCTTCCTCTCGCTTCAAAATTTCCGTTCCTTCTCCTGTTACCTTTTATTTTATTTTTTTTTTATTATTCTCCTTCTCGAAGCTCACGCTCTGTTCCACTCGCGCTCGTTTACTTCATGCGTTTCCATGACAACAAATAAACGTAAACATTTTTGTTAATGTTACATAAGGCTGTACCACTACATTGAGTTAATAAAAACACAATAAATAGAATATTAGAGCCACTTAATCAACTCTTTCATTTCGCATACAGATAACTATAATAAAATTCACGTTACAATAGATATATAAGTTACAATAAATTATACACATATTATTGTTTAATTAATTAATAGCTGATTAAATTCAGAATAAATACTTAAATAATAATTCTTAAATAAGGATTAATGAATAACTTTTATACAAGTCATGATTAATATATAATAAACAATGTTAAATGTGAATGAAAAAAACAAAATACACAATATAGTTTCATTCACAGTTTAACACTATAAATGAAACGTTAATAAATGCTCTTATATTTCATGATATAAATGCCAGCCTGTTTGGCTGAGTGGTTAGCATATCTGCTTTCCAGCCAAAAGGCTGTGGGTTTGAATCCTGCCGTGAGCATGGATGTTTGACTGTGAAAATATTAGTGGTGGTCAATGATAGATGGCATTGACGTAAATGATGACGGTAGTTGTGGTTGGTGTAGTCGTCGAGATGGAGAGTTGTAGTGTAGGTACTCTCCCTCGATGAGTCTTGGACTGCCTGGAGGTGTTATGTAATAGTAATAAATAGCCATTTTTTATGCAAGTCTCTCCCAAGAAAGATTGTAAACTTATCAGTTATGTAGTACTCTGTGTAGATTATATGTAAGATAATGTGCCTATTCTAGAGATCTACAGATTATGGAACTTTTTAAGTAACTTGTTGGTGGTGGTCTCACACTGGGCAATGAAAATTGTCAATCACCTAAAAGATTAATCATTATATCAAGTTTTCTTAATGCATTTCCATTTATAATAAGATGGGCTTTAATAAGCAGTTTTAATGCTGTATGCACTGAAGTGCCATTGAATTAGGGATAGGATATGCTATGTAAATTCTGTACTGCAACTCCCACATTTGCGTGCATGCATAGCTGAAACTGTGGGTTATACTTAGCTGTCAGCAGTGGCTTACCCAAGCATTTGTCATGAGAAGTGTAATCAGAAAGGGGTTTTGATTTAGATGCATTTGACAGAGGGCAGATCGTAGGTGCCTGACGGATGGGTTACTTGATCTCTGAAATTGTTAAGGAACTTGGATTTTCTCATATGGCAGTTTTAAGAATGTTCCGGGAATATGAAAATTCCGGCAAAAAAATACAAACACCTGGACAAACTGTAAAGGGCAACCAGCCTTGAATGATCTTGGGCTCCGCCATCTGACTTGCATCATACAGACCAATAGAAGCCTTCTCCCATCTGAATGAGGGTTCCAGCCAGAAAGTCAGTGCAAGGATTATGCAACATTCACTTCGTCCTCTTGGCTTTGGGAGCCACCAACCTATGAGAGTCCAACTTCTAATGGCATGACACCAGGCTGAATGCCTTGCCTGGGCTAAAGAACATCAAAACTGGACAATTGAAAATTGGCAGTGTGCAGCCTGGAGTGATGAATCATGATTTAAACTTCATAGTACTGATAGGAGACTGAGGATATGGCACCAACCCATGAAGCCATGGAGATCTTGCATGTCAAGCTGGAACAACTGTACAAGCTGGTGGTGGCTCAGTGATAGCATGGGGTGTCTTCAGTTGGACATCTTTGGGAACTTTGGTACATGTACCAATGACTCTCAGTGCATCTCACTAAGTGGAACTCATGGTCAATAATTTATACCCATTTATGTCCATCATGCATCCCAATAGAGATGGTGTCTACGAGCAAGACAACTGTTCATCTCACAGGTCTAGGTAGGCTACTGCTTGATTCCAGGAGCATTCTGTTGACTTTGAAATAATGATGTGGCCACCTAGAAGCCCTGATTTAAATCCCATTGAAAATCTTTGGAATGCTGTCGAACAGAGTGTTTGGGCCCATGTCCCATCGTCGCTGAACTTGAGAAAATTGTGGACATGTTTGGAGGGTGCATGGATCATCATACCCTTGTCATGTGGCAGCCATTATCAGGACCTGAGGGGTTCCCACACATTACTAGTAATGTGTTCCCACACATTACTAGGTAGCTATCTCTACTTCAATGGCACTTCAGTGTATTTTGAAATAGTACTGTATTTCCATTATGTTATTTCATTCTTGTAAAAATTTGGTGCCTAAACTAAAGACAACATTTTTTATGTATCTTTCTTATTATTAATAAGCTACGATAAGATTTTTATTAACATTTCAAAAGTGTTAATATCTTAATTATTAGCTCTTAAATAGTTTATTATGTTTTTGATATTTTTTAGATAAAAAAGCCAAAACCTCAGTATGGATTGCTACGTATATGGCTAGGAATGCAAAAGACTATCTGTGGAAAAGAGAGCAACTTGTCACAGACACTGCCGGCTGATGATATTGATTTAGATTTAGGTATGTTTGGGTGTGTGCTATATATCCACCATATTCTTTACTTTCTTAAATAATATGTTTATTGTTACCCCTCCTGCATAAACTAAATATTGTTTTTTATTTCAGATCCTTCCATAGTTTTTGACACGTTCATGTTGGGGCAATTGGAACTCTCATTTGGCAAGAGAAATCCCCCCCACCCCCACCACCACCACAATTTTTGTTTGCATATCAGCAAACATCCCACATATCACAATGAGGTTCTTTAATTGTAACATGATCTGCGTGAGGAGAAGGAACAAATGTGTTTGTTTTATGATATATTTGAAAGCGATAGTTATGGCAAAATGCTGTATTCAATTGGTATATTTCAATTACCAAAAGGTGTAATTATGTGAATCATCATTAATGAGTCATGTGAGAATGGAAAATATAAGAGAAAGAGAAAAAGGATAGGTGTGTGTGTGTATAGAGATACTGTCATTACTGGCAAATGAATTATTAATAACTGACATTTGTGATATTATGTCTGTGTCTTTCCGATAAGTTGCTGGGTAGAGCAAAAAAAAATCTCAAATCCTTCTCATCATAATTTTTTTTTGTTGGTGTTGTTTTGCTTTTTATTTTTAATTATGCCCATCATAAATGCACACATGTATGTCTAGAGTTCATAGGATCACATGTGTGCATTTATAATGGACATAATAAAAAACAAAACAACACCAACAAAAAAAAATATGATGAGAGGGAATGAGATTTCTTTGCAAAACTAACCAGTAAACAGCTGTTGTATACATTTAACACCATTCAGTAAATAACTATAGCAGTCTAATCCAGTAAACGTATAATGTTGAACAGGTGATTCATATGGGTGTGGCACAAATACGTGTGGGATGATAGAGAAGCAAATCGTCAGCAAGTCTATTGATGTTTGATATATCAAACATTAATAGATCAAGTCATCACATTGTTTACATCCTGGCACTGCAATGGTGGTAAACAAGCATTTTTGATCCAGGAGCAGACTGTGGATTAACTAGTAAGAGCCAAAGTAAGAGACTCAGAAACCTTCCCAGACATTACTATTCCACTATACTAGATGACATAGTAATCCCTGGAGGGTTCACAAATGAAATTTCAAAAAGATTGGCTGCTGTTTTGGAGACTAATGAGGCAAATATACTTGAAATGCTCTGGGAGAGAATCAAGGATATAATATGGGATACTTCCAAGAACTATCTAGGCCCAGTTAAAAGATCAGGAGATCCATGGTTATCAAAGCCAATATGTGATCTAATCAAGAGCAGGTAGATGGACAAACAAAGATGAAGTCAGAAAATATATTAATCAGAACAAGGACAGATGTTATGATAAGAAATGCATAGAGATAATGCTGCAGATGAAGAGGCACAATCACAAAAGGATGTTTGGGTTAGTTTGTGAGCTGAAGCACAAGTTTAAACCCAAATTGAATGCTATGAAGGACAGTATGAGGCAGTAATGGAAGAACACGAGATCATATAGATGGAAAGGGTACTGCGAAGAACTGTACAGCAGAGAGGATGAAGAAAATTTTAGAAGAGGCACCCTCCCACCATCATCCCTTTCTAGGAGAATCTTGAGTTTGAAAGAGCATTAAAGTGCTTAACCCTCCAACCAGCTACGACGTATATATACTTCCAGCTAAATCTGGATACGATTCAATACACCTGTTGAAAGAACATGGATAAGAAGTGCAATTTGGCTGTTTTGTCCTTTAGAAGCTGCGATAATCCTTCATGCTGTAGAGAACACTTAAACAGATTATCTCGCAAAGCTCAGTCTCAGTTCTCTATAACAAGGAACACATTTTTTTGTTTTAAGCTGGGCAACTGGACTCTTGTTTATATCAGAGAGACTAAAAATATAGAAATTATTTTTATTTTCTCTTTTTATTGTACAGTTTATAATTCCAGGATAAAATATAAATCCCTGCATACTTTCTTCACTTAAATATTGCATTACCTTGCAGAACCAATGTTTAATGTTTTTGTGCTAATTTTGTCTAATCGCTTACTCGACAGAACATTTTCTTTGTTTTCGAAGAAATAAATTCACGATAATTATTTGAAATATTGTTTAAAAAAAAAAAAAACTGTCTTCCGACGTTAATCAAGAACGTCGGAAGACAGTTCTTGATTAACATGTTATCTTTGTTCAAAATCATATTTCGGAGAATAATTCATAGATTTCAAATATGCCTATTATAAGATTTTTTTTTTTGTAAATAAGAATACGGTTTGCTGAAACTTTGTCTATTAAATTTTCATAGCAGTGTATGCCACAGATTAGAAATTTTCAAAGTAGTACGAATATTTTTTTTATTACAAAACAGCAAAGGTTGATAAAGAATATTTGTGCCACAATAACGTTTGACAGATTGAATAATATTATTGCATTATTTCTTTTCTCCTGTGGGAGAAAAATGGTAAAATGTCACTCGTATAATTATAGCAGATTTTCTATTGGCAAAAATGATAAGAAAATAATCATTTGCACTTTCATTTCAAAACACAAAGAAAGAACATTGTAAATTCACCCAATGAAAAAAGAAAATACTACATATTTTTCTTCTCTTATTATCTGTTTTTTTTTTGTAGTAGAAAGAAGAAATTACTGCACATATTTCTTTTGTCAATACAAGAGTTCAAAAATCTGTAAATTTGATTACATTATAGCTGATAGAGAATTCATGCCAGAAAAAATATTTATGTAAGAGTTCTAACATCAGCAGATATAATGACATTTTCTTCTAGTTTAGATACATGACATTATTCAAGTAGTTAAAAACTTTTGCTACTGTTTTACACTAAACTGTATGAGCATGTTCCTGAAGTGATTTATGCTTGTAACAATTGCCTGCAGAAATATTATTGAAAAGAAATATTGAAATTATTGAAAAAATTATTGAAAAGAAAAGAAAACTATAAACAGAAATATTATTGAAAAGAAAATGAAGGAGTTTGAGAACAGGAATCAAACCTTGGAGATTCACTCGCAAACTCTGAAGGAAACATTGATTGATTCTGCCAGAGAGGCATGTGGTGAGGTTGTGTGCAAGGATAAAAAAATCAGAACTCCCTGGTGGACACAGGAAGTTAAAGAGGCAGTGAAGGAAAAGAAGAAAGCTTATCAAAAATTCCTGGCAAATAAGTCAACTTTTACTCTTACAGAATACAGAGACAAATGTAAGAAAGCTAAACAATGTGTAAAATTAGCCAAACAAAAGTCATGGGAAGACTTTGGCAAGAATATAGAAAATAAATATCAAGAAGGTGGCAAAATATTCTGGAGGTTGTTGAAGAAGCTTAGGAATGGAGGAAAGAGTGCTGTAAAAGGAATTAGAGATGATAAAGGTGAAATGAAAACAGGAGAAAAAGATATCCTTGAAGTATGGAGTAATTACTTTGAAAAACTGCTAAATGAAACAAGCAGTGATGACAGCACAGTGATAAAAAACACTGACCAGGCATGCAGTCAGGAATACATATCCATACTTGAAGTAGAAAAAGCCATCAACGGCTTGAAATGTGGAAAGGCAGCAGGAGTAGATGATATTCGACCAGAAATGCTGAAGTATGGTGGTATAAGAGTCTTACAGTGGCTGCACTACATAGTTCAGAAAGCCTGGACAGAGGGACGAATTCCCGATGATTGGAGTAGAGCTCTCATAGTACCCATATATAAAAAGGGAAATAAAACTGAATGTGAGAATTACAGAGGTATTTCCCTACTGAGTGTTCCTGGCAAGATCTATGCAAGTATACTTGAGAAACGGTTGAGAAGAATTGTGGAAGAAAAGCTTGGTGAAGAACAAGCTGGATTCAGGCCAAATAGAGGCTGTCAGGATCAGATCTTCACTTTACGACAAATAGTCGAGAAAGCATGGGAATATAACAAAGATCTGTATTTAAGTTTTGTCGATTTGGAAAAGGCATATGACAAGGTGCGTCCGCGCGGTTAGCCTAGTGGCTTTGCGCTTCGCAACCATATGCCTGGGGAAGGAGTGTCCTAGGTTCGATTCCCGTCGGAGACGTGAGGAGCTGAAGGATCTTCCTCAGCCATAGCCAAGTTAGCCGGTCTTGGGCGCGGGCAGTAGGGTTTTTTCCGCCAGTTTATCTGGTGTTTTTCATCCCGCAAGCAGGCAAACCGGACCCTTGAACACACAGTGATACAGTCAAGAATACCTTGAGGCATAGGAGTGACCATTCTATCCTTGTATTTCGGTTACGAAATCCAAGCATGCTTGGAAGGTTGTGGGCCTTAAAGGCCTGTTAAAGCCATTGGGATAGATATGACAAGGTGCCAAGAGAGAAGCTATTCAATACGCTGCAGTTATATGGTGTCAATGGGGCATTATATCAAGCAATACTTAGTCTTTATTTGAGTTGTGAGTCAGCAGTTAGAATTGAAGGAAGTACAGGAAGATGGTTTAATGTTAAATCTGGTGTGAGACAAGGATGTACATTATCCCCTCTGTTATTCATTATCTATATGGATCACATTATGAAGGAATGTGGTATTAAACCTGATATCAAAATTGGAGATGTTAATGTCAGCTCTTTGCTTTATGCGGATGATGTTATACTTCTAAATAAATCCGCTACAAGTCTGCAAGATTCTTTGACTAAATTGAATAGCTGTTGTAATAGATATGGTATGAAGGTCAGCAATAAAAAGACAAAGATAATGAAAATAGGCAGAATCATTGAAAATGTCAACTGTGTTGTGAATGGAGAACCTGTGGAACAAGTAAAACATTTCAGCTACTTAGGCACAATTTTTACTGAAGATGGTAAACTAAATATAGAAATAGACAACAGAATCAGCAAAGCTGGTATCGTGGGAAGTCAATTGAATAAATTCATATGGAATAAGAAAGAAATTAGTCATAACACTAAATTAGCTGTATACAAGACAGTGTTCAAACCAATTTTAACTTATGGATCTGAGAGCTGGGTCAGAAGTAAAACACTTGACCAAAGACTAGAGACCGCAGATATGAGAGTCCTGAGAAAGATTAGAGGCGTGAACAGATGGCATCAATGGCAATATCATATTAAAAATGAGGATATTAGGAAAGAACTTGACATTGTCAGCATCCAGGAATGCGTTAGCAGAGCTAATCTCAGATGGTATGGTCACTTAAATAGAATGGGAGAGGAAAGATTAGCAAAACAAGTGTTCTCTGCCAGGTTGGCAGGAAAACGACCCAGAGGAAGACCAAGATATAGGTGGATTGATATGGTACAAAGTGCCTTAGACGATAGAAATATAAGATCTGATAATGTTGGAGTCTTGACAAGTAACAGACTGATTTGGAGGAAAATTGTAGATAGGAAGTTAGTAATGATGTAATTTTTTCATGTAGTACTGTCATATCCTGTACATCCCTTGAGGGTACATGGCAGGAATTTGATGATGATGATGAACAATTGCCTGCAGATTGAATAGGTCTAACTTCCCCCCCCTCAATCCAAAAAATAAATGATTATGTAATTAACAAGAAACAAGACATTTTTGCTTGAGGCAATTTAGTGTGACTTCTCGGAAACTTTCTCTCTTGTATTTCTCAAAAGCAGTAAGAGTAATCTAAGACTTTTAGTTTTTCTTCCAGCTAAGAGGATTATTGTCTAGCATTTCTAAGACTGATTTCAGAAATAGCAACTAGCAGAAGTAGAAGTAGTAATATTTAGAATTTTTTTTTTTTTTAAAAAAAAGAAAGAAACAAAAATAACACAACTGAACTTTCTTTTGTGTGGTATGCATAAACAGGTTTACATAAAGAAAATATAGCATAGTATTTTTAAATCTTGGAATAATTTCAGCAGACTGCTGAAAAGCTGATTTCAGGTGCAAAGAAAGAGTACAGAATTAGAAGCTTCGAATATACAACAAAATTATTGCTTTATTTCTTTTGTCAAAATGGTAAACTGAAATAAGAGATTTTGAATACTGTCTGAAAGCATTCAAACCAGTAGAAATGTAAATAGTTATGTAACTGAGTCCCAGGAGAAGGGGGGGGGGGGGAGTTGCAGTAAAAAAATCTTAAAAATGAGATAAATTTCGAATCATTCCATACAAGATATCCTTCCTGTTATATTTTCAACATATCTACAGTGGTTAATCACTGGATATTATAGTAATGTGCATCCTACAAAAAAAAAAAAAAACAAAAAAAAAATTAAGTGGATATTGAAATACCACATTATTTCTTAGCCGAATAAGAAACTCAAAGATAGGAAATCTATTTTATTATTTATTTATTCGGCTAAGAAATAATGTGGTATTCAATATCCATTTAATTTTGAATAATTTTACTTCACCGAAATGAAGCCTGTTGGTTCTTATTTCAGTAAAAAAAAAAAACTGTTGGAATAGTCTCTGATAAAAATACCATTGGATATAAAATTTTTGATACTAAAAAAGACACAATCGGAAACTGAGTAATGCAGTTTACAATAATTTGTTGTTCATAAAAAATAAAAATAAATAAAAAAGAAAAAGTTCCTAAAATTTAAATGTGACAATTCCATATAAAGGTACTTTCCAAAGAAAGAATGCAAAATGGCATATTTATTTCACTAAATGTTATTTAAAAATATAAATATTTGACAAAATATGTTAAATGCAAACAAACATTTGAAAATTTGCAAAAAAAAATCTATTTTGTCAGCAAAGTGATGGAAATTTACTATTACTAAAATATATTCATTGCAAAGGCTGATCTGTGGTCATTTCAGGATTGATTATTTATTTTGGCAGATGTGAAACTCATTTTTATTTTTGGAAAGAGACAATAAATAAATTGTGCATCAAAAAAAATCCAATCAATATCCTAATACAGTAAAGGAAATTCCAAGTAATACATGCAAAGTGAAGTGACACAAAAGCCGCTCCACCACAGTTAATGGCTCTAAAATCGCCATTAAGGGATTAATGGTGGCGGAGGGTAAATACTTGATAAAAGGTAGAGCGCCGATGAAGTTTTGATCCATGAAAAAATGCTGGGGGGTGGTCTGGCTATTTCATCCACCTTGGCCGGTAGGAGGGTTAATGCAGGTAGAGTTAAGGTGCTTAATCCAGGAAGAGTTAATTAAGGCAACAGAATGATGGAGGAATAAGAGATTGATTATACATAGGAACATAGATTGATTGTAAGAATATATGTATTACAATCAATCTATGTTCCTAAGTATAGGAACATAGATTGATTGTAAGAATATAGGCAGCAGGAGTATTGCCTAGAGACTGGAAGGAGTTGGTATTTGTACTACTGCATAAAAATGGAGATTCTGCAATTCTGCCTAAAGATTATTCTAAATAGAATTGAGACCAAAGTTGTGGCCGACATTTCCAAGGAACAGACAGATTTCAGGAAAAGCAAAGGTACCAGAGATCAAGTCCTTTACCTAAGGCACATCAAAGTATGTGGGAGACATTCCTTTGGGAATGTGTTTCAGAGACTACTCAGAACTTTTGGCTGTGTTCAGCATATGAAACTGTGGGGAGGGTAATGAAGTAATGGGAAGGGGAGTTCCCTCACCAAATTCAATTTGATAGCTAACTTGTACAGCAACAAGGTAAGAACAAGTGTTTGATGAAGTAATTGGCTTCATTTAGGCAAGAATGTCTACTTTATGAATGTCAGCATAAATACTACAGTATTTATGCTGTAAGACTGGATACATGTAGCACTGGATGAACTGAAAATGGGAATAAGGATAGGTGGCAGATTGGTTTGGCAATCTGAGATATGCCAATGATACAATATTATTGTTACATGAGCAACTCCATGGAGTCCATAGGCTTATTGAGGGAGGCCCTAAACACTATGACAAACACTGACCAACATTCACACAATATCTCTCATTCTTTGCTTTGAACTCATTCACTGATATGACATCTACAACAAACTGGCAACCTGTTTCAATCATTCACCACTCTCCAAGCATAAAACTAGTGCTCACACCCTCGCTAATCACATTCTACTTCAGTTTCCGGGGAGGACCTTTAGTTCTTCCCTGTGAAAGTTCTGTACTGAAAATTTCTTCTGTATCAGTTTTTATAAAAATCTTTAAAGTAATTTCTTGTCTGTTATATCACCCCTTTTCCATCTATCAGTCAATTTCTGTAACCCATAAATCTTCAAGCTGTCCTCATAAGGGACATTCCATAGACCTGCTGCCAACTTGGTCACTCACTTCTGGATCCTCTTCACTTTTTCGCATCCCTGTGAATGAAACCAGCCGAATAACCAGGTGCATAGTAGATCAGATGGGTCTTATCACGAGGTTTAATAACCTCTTTATCTCTGCTTGTTGAACTATTCTTCAGCAATCAGTAAGTATCCTATGAGTGTTTTAGCCATTTTTTCAATATGCCTTCTGAACTTCAGCACCATGTTTGCTAACATCCTCAATCCATAGCTTCATCAACTTCCTAGAGTATGCATTTCCATCAATGTAATACACAGTTGGTAATCCCAAAATGCATTACTTTATACTTTGCCACATTAATTAAACTGATAGCCATTCTTTTTTGTTCATGCTGCCATTCTGTTTAAATCATCCTACAAGATTTCAATTATTATCTGTACTGATTATTGCTCTGCCTAATTTTTCATCAGCAGTGAGCTGAATATTTCTTGTCAGATCATTCTCTGTATCCTTAATTTACAAATTAAATAGCATTGGCCCAATTACATAGCCATGTGGCACACTGCCAGTTACAGGCTTTCTGCTGGATTCTACTCCTGCATAAAGTACTATTTGATCTCCTCTGTCTAAAACTTCTCTGTGATGACAGAGAAGAGCAAGTATGAATCCTGCAGAGTTAATGAGATCAGAAAGAACAGAGGACTTAAACTCAACCATAGTAAGATGAAGATCATCATTCTTCCAAGAAGTATATATAGAGACTGTTCTGAGCAACAGAAACAAGTGTACCTTATTGGAGAAATAATCAAGGTCAGCAAATTTGAGTACTTTGGATCCATTATTAATGTGATGGATTGCTGTTCAGAAGACATTAGAATAAAATTAGCAATGATTAGAATAATAATTAGAGAATTAAATAAAAAGTCTGTAAGGATAGATCTGTCAATACAAGAACAAAGCTGAGTATTCTGGATATACGAGGATGGTCTGAAAAGTTCTTGGCCTAACAATGAAAAAACGAATGTATAATTTCAAAATTATTTTTATTTTTTAACATAATCTCCCTTAAGACTAATACATTTATTCCAGCGATACTCCAGCGCAATTATCCCGTCCCTTTAGTGGTTCTCAGTAAGATCTGCAAAATACCCCTCTACAGCTGCAATCTCCTCTTGATTCAAAGTTTTAGTTTTGGGAAGAGATAGAAGTCAGAGGGAGCTAAATCTGGGGAATAGGGTGGATGTTCCAACAATTCATAGTGCAGATCCCTTAATTTTTCCATTGCCAAAACACTTTTGTGGGCATGTGCATTGTCCTGATGAAAGATGATTTTTTTCTTCTACAGACCGGGTCTTTTTTCTCACGAATTATTTCGTTTAGTCTGGTTAAAAGATTGGAATAATATTCTCTGGTTATTGTTTTACGCTTTTAAAGATAATTAATAAACAAAATGACTTTTGTTATGGAAACTGGAGACTCCATGAATAGAAGAGTGCTACAGGATATCATGACAAAATTATGCTTTCCTGAGGCGTGATCATCTCTTTCCTAAGTGAAAGAGACGATTATTTGGTAGGTACAAATTGAACAGGTAACAAGTGTGATATGTGAGAAGATAATGAAAGAGTTGCTGTTACAAGTAAATAAGAAGAGGAGAGAGAAAAAAGATTGTGAGTCTGCTGCTATTGTATGATAGAGGTGAGCCTAAAGAAGGGGCCTGTTATATTTTTATGAGCTTGATTTGATTCAAATATGTTATTCTCCACCTATATCCAAATTTGTTATATTAACAACAGCCATGGAGTAAGATAACAATATGTTTAATTTTATTTTTTGTTGGTTAGAATGTTTTAGATTCATTCCTGTGATGGTGCATTGACTTCAGGATGAACATGTTGTGTTCTAAAGAATGAAGCTCAATGATAAAAAAAAAAATTAAAATATTTACCACAAACATATAATTATATACAACAGATAATACATACAAAGAATAATTAAATGGCAATTTTAAGAATTACATAAATGAGTTCAGTAATATTCTCTCATACAATGACTTTCACAGTTAATTCAATATTGAGAGAGAACACAAAATATTTTAAACAAACTGAATATAGCATTTAACTAAGAGTTCTGTAGTCTTATTTGGCCATGTGGAAATTTCTTTTATAGTATCTGTTTCATCACTGTTCAAAATATCTTCCTTTATTTATTTATTTGTTCTCACTCATTCAGTCTGTCTCTTAAATTCCTTAACCTTCCAAACGGCCAGGATGTCTATAGACGTCCAACTAAATCTGGATATGATTCAGCCCATCTGTTTAAAGAACCAGGGTAAGAAGTGCAATTTGACCATCCTGTCCATTAGAAGGTATGATAAACTCTGATGCTGAAGAGAACAGTTAATCGGATTATCTCACATTCGTAGCTACCTCTCAGTTGTCTATAACAAGAAACCCACATCCTTGTTCTCTGCTGGTCAACTGGATTTTAGTTATATAGGATAGACTAAAAATAGAGAAATTATTTATATTTTTGTTTTATCTTTTTATTATACAATACAATTTTAATTTCTGGACAAAATAAAGGTCTTGCATAATTTCTTCACTTAAATATTGCCTTACCTTGGAGAACCAATTTCATTTTTAATTTTTTTGCACAAATTTTTTTTTAATCGCTTTCTAGACAAAACATTATTCTTTGTTCTCGAAGAAATTAATTCACGATAATTATTTGAAATATTCTTTTAAAAAAAGAAAAGAAAACTGGCTGCCAACGTTCCAGATTATATTATTTTTATATTTGTACAAAACCATCGAAATCGAATAATACTTCACAGATTTCCTTTAGGACACGCTGGAGCAACTTTGCTTTATAGAGAATAACATGAAATTCTTTAATCATATCACTAAATTTTTCTTTATATTATATAGTAATCTACTGTTCTTTGTACTTTGACTTTCTTGGTTTCCCTGTATAATTGGTCATTACAAAATGAAATTAACGGTTATAGATATTTACTTCATAATTCAGATATTTTATTCTCCAATTTTTAAAGTAAGCGATACATTTGCTTATTTTTATCATTCAAAATATGTATATCAAATGCATCAAATGTAAAATTTAATTTCCTTTCACAATACAAATGAACTTTATTTCGACTTTGATAGCATTACCCCCCTCCCTCCTGTTGCAACATTACCAGACACCCAAAAGCTGTTATGAAACATAGGTACAGTTTTTATTTCATTCATGATTTTTCCATAATAATTGTTCCACATAACGTTTAATTTTTTCAACACAGAAACTAAGTTTTGATTATTATAAATTTGCAAATTATAAATAAGAAAATATACATATTATTTCCCTATTATTATAAATCAAGAAGTTATGTGACGTTGGCTAATAGGGGAAATTAATATTTAAAAACACTGTCATCCTACAAATGCAATATCAGAATATGCCTCGAATGTCTGCTAATCAATCAGAAAGATGGAAAAACAGAACAAGGAATTTCTGCCTGTAAAATATTCAGTTATTGCACGAGGTACTTTAGTTTGCTGCCTTCTGGGCATGTTCTTTTGATCTGGTTCCCAGTGGTGGTGGTGGGGGGACAGGAGTTGGTAATCTCCGTTAGTCTACAACTTGTTACTGGGCAGAAAGGAATATTAGAAAGTATACCCAATATACAATTCATTTGTGAGATGGCAAGCAAGAGCAGCAACAGCAATAGCAGTAAATTTTTTCAAGATAATTATCAAATAATTTAGAATAAAAGTGAAACTGATCACTATAAATAAAGAAATCATTTTTGGCATAAATACTTTATCAGCCTGTAAAAGAAATGTCAGTTTTGCTGTGTTAGGATATCTGAACAACAGAAAACGAAACAAGATATTCTTGCTTGAGGCAATTTAGTGCGACTTCTAGGAAACTTTCTGTCTTGTGCTTCTCAAAAGAGTAATCCAAGACTTTTAGCTTTTCTTTTCCTCTAGGTAAGAGGATTATTGTCCAGCATTTCTAAGACGTATTTCAGAAATATCAATCAGCAGAAATGAAGTAGTAATATTTAGATTTTTTTTTTTTAAAAAAAGTAACAGAAATAACACAATTGAAATTTCTTTGTGTGGGTTTTACATATTGAAAATACAGCATAGTATTTCTGAATCTTAGAATAATTTCAGCAGACCACTGATTTCAGATTCAAAGAAAGAGTACAGAATTAGAAGCTTTGATATACAACAATATTATTGCTTTATTTCTTTTGTCAAAACAGTAAACTGAATTAAGAGATTTTGAATACTGTCTGAAAGCTTTCAAAGCTATAGAAATTTAAAGTAGTTATGCAACTCAGTTCCAGGACAGGAGGGGGGGGGGGGATTTGCATTAAAAAATCCTACAAATGAGCATAAATTTTTAATCATTCCATACAGTATATCCTTCCTATTATATTTTCAACATATCTACTACATCCTACAAAAAAAAAAAAAAAAAACCTCTGTTGCAATTTTCAGCAAAAGAAGGCGGCGAAGAGTCTCTGATAAAATACCATTAGGTATAAATTTTTCATACTAAAAAAGATACAATATCGGAAACCGAGTAATGCAGTTTATAATCATTTGTTGTTCATAAAAAAAACAATAAAAACAATCGTTCCTGAAATTGAAATGTGACAATCCATATAAAGGTATTTTGCAAAGAAAGAAAGAAAGCAAAATGTCATATTTATTTCACTAAATGTTATTTAAAAATATAAATATTTGACAAAATATTTTAAACGTAAACAAACATTTGCAAATTCGCGAAAAAGAATCTATACTCTCTCAGTAAAGTGGAGGAAATTAACTCAGTAACACAGTAACCGAGAATGAAATGATGAAGCTATCATTCTCCTAAAAGTCCTGATGGTGCCCTCTAGCGGGCTAAGTAGGTGTTCTTGGCCATTGGGTTGAAGGTCTGCTGATGTAAACCTCCAAAATTTGGGGCAGTCTCATACAACCAAATTTGTTGAGGTTTGGAGAGTTTTTTAGGGCTGAGGCTGATTCCATAAATAGTCTTTCAAATTTGTATTTGCTACAGTGTATTACTGTAGCTTTCTTCCACCGTATTCAGTGGCGTGTATCCAGAGTATGGTCTGCAAGACCAGAATGGCTGTACTTGTGAAAACGTAGTCCTTGTGTTCAGAAATTCTGATATTCTCTGTCCTGCCTGTTCGGCCAAAGTAAGACAGTTTACAGCTGCAAGGGACCTGGTATACACCAGGTAGGTCTAGGGGAAGTGGTTGGTCTTTAGTGGAGCAGATAAGGGATAACAATTTTCTGTGTGGTCTGTAACAGGTCAGGTCATGTTTTTTTAAGATTTTGGTAATTTTTTCCGAGGTGCCTCAGATGTAGGGAATAGTGATGGATTTAGAATAATCCTTGTTGTGGAGGGGGGGGGTGTTGTGGTTTGTAAGCTTCAATATTTTTTGGATTTTTTTTTGGGGGGGGGTAGCCATTGGCTGAGAAAGTGTTGAGGATGTGATTTAGCTTGGTGTTTAGGGCCATGTCGTTAGAACAGATTAGTTTAGCCCTGTTGTATAGTGTTTTCACCACTCCATATTGTTGTGAGGGGAGGTGGTGGGATTGTTTGTGAATGTACCTGCCTGTATGGGTGGGTTTTCTATAAACTGAGAAAACCAAGATTCCATCAGACTGGTGTGTGACTAGTGTGTCTAGAAAAGGGGACTCTTGTTTTCCTCTTTTTCCAGGGTGAACTTGATTCTGGGGTGTTGGTTGTTTAAGCATGTTAAGAAGGAGAGGAGTGTATCAGAGCCATGTGGCCAAATAGCGAACACATCATCAGCGTAGCGAAGCCATATGGTTGGTTTTTGTGGGGTAGAGACTAAGGCTTTTTCTTCAAAGGTCTCTATAAAGAAATTGGCCAAGGGTGGGGAGAGTGGTGAACCCATAGCTGTCCCCTCTATTTGTTTGTAGAATTTTCCCTGCCATACGAAATAGTCTGAGTTCATTGTGAACGGAAATAGCGCTGAGATATCGGGAAAAAATTTAGCTTGGATTAGCTCTAAAGTTTCCTTGAGTGGGACATTTGTGAATAAGGAGGAGAAATCAAAGCTGACCATTATGTCAGTATGTTGGAGTGTAAGGTTTTCTATGCTGGCTTTGAAGTGGGCTGAGTTTTTTATGTGTGATGGTGTGTTGGCCTTTTTTTGTAAGTTCCTTTTGAAGATGGCAATGTGACGTTGTCGAAATATCGGAAATATTTATTAAAGTGTAATTTAATTTATACTCTTTTCTTCCTATTCCTGTTTCCCAGTGACAGCTGTTCTAAAGAATGAAGTTCAGTGATAAAAAAAAAATTAAAATATTTACTGCAAACATATAATTATATACAACAGATAATACATACAAAGAATAATTGAATGGCCATTTTAAGAATTACATAAATGAGCTCAGTAATATTCTCTCATACAATGACTTTCACAGTTAATTCAATATTGAGAGCGAGAACACAAAATATTTTACAAGAACGAACTGAATATATTATTTAACTAGGAGTTCTGTAGTCATATTTGACCATATGGAAATTTCTTTCATAGTATCTGTTTCATCACTGTTCAAAATATCTTCTTTTATTTATTTTTTTTTTTTTTCTCATTCAGTCTTTCTCTTAAATTCCTTAAATACTACTGTAACTCTCCCTCTCTCTTAGTTTTCCTTTCTTGCTTGACTACTCTTTTCTTTTTTGCATTCCTGTTTACTGACAGCTGTTCTAAAAAACAACAGCTAACATGCATATCCATTACTAAGATTCAAAGCGAAACTTTAAGTGACAAAATGACTTCCACTGTTACAGTGCTTGCACTGTAAAAATGGCAGTCATTTTGTCACTATTGCACGTTGTACAGTAATAGTGACATACAAATACTACTGTAACTCTCTCTCAGCTTTCCTTTTTCACTTGATTATTCTTTTCTTCCTCGCATTCCTGTTTTCAAGTGAACAGCTGTTCTAAAAACAACAGCTGACATGGATATCCATTACTAAGATTCAAAGCGAAACTCAAGTGGCAAAATGACTACCATTGTTAGTGCTTGCACATTGCACAGCAGTAGTGACATAAAAATACTACTGTAACACAAACTTATAAATAATATACCTACAACATTGCTGTGTTATTCCCTAAGGATTACAGTATATGGTAAGCAAGTTTACTACTTAATTACATTTAAGTCTCTCTTAATATCACTACCGCTTAATCACATGGTGATTCTGATAATACTAAGCATATAATTGCAATACTAAATGCAAAAGAAATCACATATGTACTGTATATATGTGATTTCTTTTTTTAGATTACTTTATCATATAAATAAATGTATTTCCTCATTAAATAATATTTTCACTAAACACTATAGAAACTGTAAAAAACCAACATATTAAGCAAAACATTTATGTGAGATTTTTACAGGTCCATCATTATAAATGAGTCAATGCATGGATTTTGCATGAAGAATGATGTGGAATTTTTGAATGTATGTAGTGAGTTTGATGGATGAAAGGTCCCAGATGTATCGATTGCATTTGAATTAATTCATAATTAGGTGTCTTGAGAAAGTATTCTAATGACAGTTTCAAAGTAGCTGTTGGGGAAATTGAAGTTTCCAGGAGTGTGCACTGTGAGAAGTCATTGAATAAAGGAATACTGCACTGTATTACTGTAATGCCACAAGTAGTTAGAATAATATGGAGGAAGAGGGAGTTTTAGTTCAGCTTGCCTAAAAGTTATAGGCAGTAGTGAGACTTGGTAGAGCCTCTCTCTTCCACAGGAAGCTAAGGATGAACATTATTAAATGTCATCAGTGGGAGGCAGACCAGAAGAGATACTAAGGTTCAAATTATGCAGAAGTTGTATAGTTCTCATATACAAGTAGCGACAAGGCATATCACCTTATTATTAAAATTCTCTGGATCAGAGATAGTTGTTGAAAAGTTTTTCACTTGGTTATAAGTTAAATTAAACTTGACAAGAAATTATATTCTTGTTTAAACCGTGATCCGAATGTAAGCAAACAAAGTTTGCATGTGAAACATCTTCATGACTAGGCTACTTGTATATGGAGGCTAATCACTTCACGTCAATTGTCTTAGTATCCCATAATGTAAAGCACCCATCCTTTCAGTAATGGTTAAGGTTGACCTCTCATGCCGATTTTTTTCAATAGCATGGAGATGTCCATCTAATAATAATATATTTGGACGGTAGTGATTTTGAAAAGGAAGCTACGTCTATGGTATTCATCACTAAACACAAACATAAGTCTGTTGTGGGTGCTATGACAGTGAATGAGTTCAAGGCAAGGTATGATAGGAGGCCCTAAACATCATGTGGACATGATATTTAGGGCCTCCCTCGATGAGTCTAAGGACTCCCTGGAGTTGCCCGTTATAATAATAAATAAACTTCCAGAATTTGGGATAATTTCAAGTAAAGTAAAATGGGTTTTCAGTGGGGGAAATTGAAAATGAGATTCATGGTTCCTTGTAAGGAAGAAGTAAAGAAGTGTTGTTTTGAGTCATTAGATAGAATATGATATGAAGAAAAAGTTAGTCCTTGTTGGAAATCTAAATAGCAGAGCAGGAAATGATTACCACACATACAAAAATCTTTTAGCAAAATTTGGGAAAAAAAAGCAATGCTAATAGTAATATTAAATACTTGCTGGATTTCTGTTAAAGGGGAGGAGAGGGCTGGACTAGACATTATTAATATGATGTTCTGACATAAAGATATGAATAAATTCACATGGAGGGAAGATACAAGAAATAAGTGTCTATGCACATATTTCTAAAATTTCCTATTTCATGAGATTTGAAATATGAAGTGATTTTCATTTACTGTTGAGTATTATAAAGGTGAATGTAGTATTGAAAAGTAAAATATGTATGGAAGTTTTAAAAACAATCCAAGTTGAGCATTGTTCAGAAGTTAACTGTAGACTCAAATATACAAATGTTATTAGAGACACAAAAATGAAAGAGTTTGAAAACATCAGCCAAACAATGGAGACTTGTAAAATCTGAAGAAAATCTGTAGACTGATTCAGGAAGGTATATGTTGAAATTTGGAAGGTTAGAAAAATCAGAATTTCATGATGGACTGTCCTTGAAAAGAGGTTAAAAGGGCTCTCCTGGAAGAGAAGATATATATTGCAAGAAAGTTACCAGATTGACTTGGGTAAATTATTATTTTAAGGTGGCGCTGTGACGTGTGGCTGGTGGTTGATTTAGCTGTATAAAGTTGTTTATGTGTTTTAGTGAAATATTTTTGTTGAGAAGTTACTTTTAAAATTATGATGTTTAGGTTGAGCACATTGCATATAGGTTTGTGTAAATTGTCTATTGGTTTTTAGTGAGTATACTTTATGAAACTGTAGTGGTAGAGAATGTGCGAGCAACTAAGCCTAATTTGAGTAGAAGCTTATTATAGTACTTTAGGTGTGTGTACGTTGTATGTAACTGCTTAAGGATTTCTGTCGTTAGTACTATGCTGCTCAATTTAGTTAAGGAATCCTAATATAAGGGGAGGGTTAGCTAGGGGCCAACCACCCCCTCCTGTAAAAACCCTATTGGTTACGAAACAAGCACCACAGAAGCCTTGGAATTCGGATGCCTTTGCGACGATGATTATTAATCGTTTTAGGACCTGGAATATACATAGTTTGGTGAAAGAAGGAGCTCTATTTAATGTGATGAATGTCTTACGACAGTATACGACAAGCTAGTAGTGGGAGATTTTAACGCAAAGCTGGGGGGAGAGAGCGTGTGTGGTGCCCTTTCGTGGTTAGTGAGAGCCTACATGAGGAGTGCAATGATAACAGGATCTGACTTACGAGTTTTGCCACTGCTACGGGATGCTTTGTAAAGAGCACTATGTTTATGCATAAAGACATCCACAAGCAGACCTGGAGATCGCCAGACAATAGCGCAGCTAACCAAATAGACCATGTACTAGTGTATCGACGTCACCACAGCTCCATCTCAGTTGTTAGAAGTTTCAGAGGAGCAGATGGAGATAGCGACCACTATCTGGTAGCCTACGATTTTAGGAATAGAATTGCTGTTCAGAAGCCCACGTGTCCTACCATACGATCGACATGGGACCTGGACAAGTTGAAAACAGCGGAAGGCAAGCAGGCTTTCCAGTTAGAGTTGCAGAATCGTTTTGGGATGTGGGACACCATCAAAAATACCGTCATGTTAGCTGCCTTGAGAACTGTGGGAAAGAGAAAGAGAGGAGAAAAGCGTGGTTTAATAGAGAGTGTGAAGAAGAAGCTGTAGTAAAATGAAGGGAAGCACTATTGAACTACCTAGGGGATAACAAGAAGAAAGCTGCATATGAGAGGGTGAGAAGAGTGGTGAATACATGTATACGCAGGGAAAAGCGGAAGTATCTTAATGAGAAAGTGGCTAGTATAGAGAGAAATAGGGTGATGAATAATGGACGGGAGATGTACCCGACGATCAAAGCCATGCGAGGTGCCCAGATACAAGAGGCAACCATAAGAGATGAGAGTGGAAATCTATTAACAAACTCAAAAGATGCTCTCGCTTGGTGGCGTAGATATTTTGCAAACTTGCTGAATGTCAATGCTGGAACGTCAATATCGGAGGATTATACTCCTTATCAAACTGCTGAACCATTTATCGAAGAGCCGACATTTAGTGAGATTACTCGTGCTATACGCATGCTGAAAAATAATAAGTTTCCAGGAGTGGACTGCATAACGGCAGAGCTCCTGAAGAATGGTAGGGGCGTCCTGGTGGAGCAGATGAACCAGCTCATCTTGATGATCTGGTGAGAAGAACGGCTGCCGGATGAGTGAAAGGAGTTGCTGATCACTCCAGTATATAAGAAAGGAGATAAGGCTCAATGCGGCAACTATAGGGGCATCTCACTGCTGTCGACTGGCTACAAGGTGCTGTCTAACATCATGCTAATGTGCCTCACACCATATGCAGAAGAGTGCCTCGGTGACTACCAGACGGGCTTCAGGAGGAACCGTTCTACAATAAACCAACTCTTCACGCTGCAGCAAGTTTTTGAAAAGTGCTGGGAATATAACCAGGAGGTTCATAGTATTTTCATAGACTTTTCTGAAGCCTATGACTCAATAATACGCCCAAAAATATGGCAGGTGTTAGAAGAGCTGGGAATTCCTTGAAAACTCCAAAAAATGGTTCAGGTCTGCGTAGCTGGTTCGAGAGCAAGAGTGACCTGTCAGCCCTGTTTCATGTGCAGACTGGTGTGAAACAGGGTGATGGGCTTTCTCCGATTCTCTTCAATCTAGTGTTGGAAAAAGTAATTAGAAACACACAGCAAGTGGCAGGTAGAGTCGACATGGGGTGCAAGTTAGGATTCTTGGCTACTCAGACGACCAGAACGTCATGGCGCATCAACGCGACAACGCAGTGGCATTGGTTACTGCTATTGAGGAAGCTGGCCTGAAGATAAATGCCGAGTAGACAAAATACCTTTCTATGAGTTGCCATGCTGCTCAAGATCCAGAGGGAGCTGCACAGTTTGAGATGGTGAAGGTATTTAGGTACTTGGGTTCTTTCGTGACTGAAGACAACAAAGTTGAGGCTGATGTCCAGAGTCGGGTAAATGCTGCGAATGTGGCCTATTATCAGGTGCGTCCCCTGTTCGCCTTATGCTTGCTGTCTTGAACTACAAAGGTGGGACTATGCAAGACTTTGATCAGGCCTGTTCTCCTCTATGGTGCTGAAGCGTGGACTCTCATGGCGAGACAAGCCGTCTTGTTCTCAAATACCTGAGAGTATTTGAGAACAAGATGCTATGACGCATCTATAGAGGGGTCATGGCAGACGGAGTCTGGAGGAGGCGGTCCGATGCTGCCATACACGCTTTATACAACTTGGCAGACGTCTTGATGGAGCTTCGAGCCTGGCATCTTGTGGCTGGGGAACCTGTACTGTATGGGCCCCGAAAGGACTGTGAAACAAATGTGGGTGGCCCGACCCCAATCAGGGAGGCCGCCTGGGAGACTGAAAAGGAGATGGGCAGATCAGGAGAAGGAAGACCTGCAGGCTGTCGGGCTAGAGACCAGAATGTGGCGGACAGTCGCAGAGGACCGTGCCCAGTGGCGTCATGTGGTGCTTGAGGGCAAAAGTCCCCCCGAGCTGATAGCGCCTGGCTAATGTAATGTAATGTAAATTATTATTTTGTTATATTGTTTTTCTTTAAGGTTTTTAAATCAGAATAATAAAAAAAAAACATTGGTAAAGCCCAGATAGATAACTTTACCAACTTTATCTATGTTAGTAAGCAGTCCTGAAGGATTTCCATTATGATTCCTAACTAGGATCATCAATTTTGTTTTACTGATATTAATCTTGAGTCCATATGTCATATTATGCCATTTTAATCTTCCACGAATTCATTCATGTCCTTTTCATTTTCTGTTATTAGTACTATGCCATCAGCGTATCTTAAGTTCTTGATTCTTTAGCTGCCTATAATATGCTTCTATTTGATTCATCTAGAAATCTCTTTATCATTTTCTCACCATTCAGATTCAAGAGTCCAGGAAATAGTATAAAACCTTACCATACCATACTCCTTTCTGTAAACAGGACCAATCTCATAATGTATTATCAATTCTTACTGCAGTTTGGTTATTGTTGTAAAGTGAGCTTATTAACTTGATGAAATCTTGGGGATGTTAGACATTATTTCCCACACTAATTTATGCAGTTGATGGATTTGGTGTACTCAATAAAGCATAAGTAAGCAAGGCTATTAAATTCTCTTGATTTCTCAATAAGGTGTCTGAGATTTGAGATCTGATACCAGAGACCACAGCCGTATGCTACTGGACACATCCCTAAAGTTGCAAGCCATCTTCATCCATTGACATCATCTTACTGTAATCATTCTTTCTTTCCCAGAAATAATATCCGTTCTTTCTTCTACTTGCTACATATTAGAAGAACTAGGAGTTAAAGGAATGCTGTTATGCTTGGAAAATGGTCAATGGGTTTTTGATGGAAGCATTATCAACTCTTTATACCTAGGACTGAAGTGATTAATCAGGGTGGAATTAAAATGGGTGAGTAGCATCATTAGCAGGAACTGAAGAAAAATAATGTCATGAAGAGGATATAAAGAGAAATGAGATCAGCATGCTCATCTATAAAGCACTGGCAAGAAGAGTGATTTCGATTTTATTAGTATTTTACCACTGCCAACAGATGTCTGATCTTCTGACTTACACTATCCATCTTTGGAATCATGCTAAAAAGTTTGGAGAAACTCATGCCTTATCTTGACATTTCTTAGGCATTTGAGCAGGTGTGGAACAGATGATTTCATCTCCTTGTGTTTCCCCATCAGTTCGGATGCCTCAGGGCTTTGCACTTTCACTCACCCCCTTTCTTCTATATAAATGATCTGCTCTCACTGCCTTCAGATTCTATCCCTAGCTTCGCTGATGACAGTACACTCCATTTCTGGTTTTCATTTGAAAAACCTTGTAGCACCCAATTATTAAAAGCCTCAAGATCTGCTATAATCACTGCCTAACTCTGATCTCCTGACTATACTTCAGTGGAATGAGGATAAACTTGTAAACTTCAATGCTACCAAAACTCAGTCCTGTCTAATTTCTTGCAAGAAAGATATCACATCACTTTTCCTAAATTTTGATAATACCCTAGATAAGCAAGCATGACTGGAACAGTCAGTGGCATAAACACATCTCAGCCATAGCTTCTGCAGCTGAAGCTGTGGCCGAGAAGTAATGCCCCTTCTCACCTGTGCAACTGTTATTACTGTATAAATCTCGCCTCCACCCAACCATGGAATACTGCTCACACATTTGGAATGATGCACCAAAATCTTCTGTTTGCTTGATGCTATTCAGAAGAGGGCACTCTGGCTAATTAATGATCTCTCTCTCTCATAGACATTATTAC
Source organism: Typopeltis vanoorti (assembly GCF_054136105.1). NCBI lineage: Eukaryota > Metazoa > Arthropoda > Arachnida > Uropygi > Thelyphonidae > Typopeltis > Typopeltis vanoorti. The sequence continues at coordinate 27,480,719 of NC_143556.1, read as the reverse complement.
TGCTTTGCTGAACTAACCACTATCCTCTTTCCACTTTCTTCAAAAACTATAAAAACGAGCATTTTTTCATAGCTAGCCATTTACAGTTGATCTACAGACTTATCAAGCTAACTTCTCGTCTTCCTTGTTAATTCTTCTACCTCTTTTTTTTTTTTTTTTTTGAGTAGTTTCGCCTACTCTGTCTTTCCCAAAACATACAACCTTCAGCTGTTCAAAACATACATCTACAGATGCCTTTTTTTTCATTGATACTTATATGGCTTATACATTATCAGAAAGAAAGACCAGTAACATTTTGACTTTTAGCTTGTCAGCTGTTATATAAACTTTAATCAATGCTTTCTTGATATGTGTGTGTGTGTATATATATGTATAATTTTTTGTTTTGTTTTTAGATAAATTAGGAATGTCCAAATATCAACAAGAACAGTTAGGAATCCTGGTTCATGTATTGTATAGTAATCCTAAAGTGCTTTATTCACCCAATAATACAGCAGCAGATGAAATTATAAGGAAGGTAATCTTACTGATTGCTTCTAATTATGTTTCAGTATAATTAATGCATTTTGGGAGTAAGTCATTTTTTTTTTTTTTTTGATTCACACTTTGAACTTTTAATAAACTGCATATTTTGGGTTTCTACATGTTTTGAATATTTAATTTAGTATTGTTCATCAGATTATTTCATACTTCGATTTTCATGAGGTGTTTATATCTCTAGTAACATTGTTTGCAATCTAATGCATCTCTTCCTCTGATGTAAATTGAAGTATAACGCTAGAAGTAAAACCCTGTTTTTCAGTTTTACAGATTTAGCACTACATTTTTATTCGACTCGACTATTTTTTACTCAGATTAATGTTGAATGGCAACATGAAACTGAAAATACAGATATGTTAGATGTTTTGAGTAATTACTTTGAAAGACTGCTAAATGAAACAAGCAGTGTCAGCACGGTGGCAGAAAACTCCCAACAACTGACAATTTTGAGTAGAAAATGGGTACACATTGAAATTTTTGAATCGTGCACAAAGGGATTGCATGGTAGCACTCAACAGGGTAAATGGCTGTGCTAAGCGATTTGAGTTTGAGCTAAACACGTTTCGTCAAGGAATAAAGTTGCAAACTTGGATGTATTGTAATGTCTCAAAGACATCATCTAGATGATTTCACAAGAATTATTGGTAAGCTTGAAGAAGGCGACAGAATTACTCATATTGTCAGAACAACTGGAATCTCATTGGATCCAGGTTCTGTGCAGCTTTTCAAACCAATGGAATGTGTTCCAGACATTTGCTAAGAAGTAACCCTCACTCTACCATGGAGCACAAAGACAGGTTTTTGATTATAACAGCAAAATGTAATTGATGCACCACAACAGGTCAACTTGCAAGTCAGTTCCATTCAAGCATAGCCATGTGGATATCTTGGCACATTGTGGCCAGACATCTGCTACAAGTAAGCCTACATGCTCAAAGGCCTGTCGTCAGCATTCCTTTATCCACAGCTCATTGTAGATCATGTTTTCAGTGGTGTTGTATTCATAAAAATTGGACAAGACACCAATGGGCTAATGTATTCTTTACAGATTAATCATTTTAGTGTTTCCTCCAATTCTAGATGACTTGATCTGGCATGAAAGTGGCACTGCTTACCATTGGGAGAATGTTCTTGAAATGGATAGATATGGTGCTTCTGGGATCATGGTGTGGGGAGGCATTATTCTTAATGGGCACACTGAGCTACAAGTGCTGGAAAAAGGGACTATGACTGGTGAACATGATGTTTTTCAACATCATGTTCAATTGTTCTGTGGTGCTGTAGGCAAAGAATTCATTTTTGTGGATGACAATACCACACCACATTGTATATGAGCAGTGGAGATACTTCTGGAGACCGAGGATATGAACTGAATCAAGTAGCTCCTCTCCAGATTTCCACCCCATAGAACATGTTTGGGATGCAATAGGGATATGCATTACTGCTCGAAATTCCCCTTCAGAAAACAAACAAGGCCATATCCTTGCTCTAAAGGAGGAGCAGGCCAGTTTCCCCTCAAGAACTCCTGAATCACTTGGTGCTAACATGGCACAACATTCTGAGAGCCACATTGCAGTTTGGGGTGGACATATTCCATACTGAAATGTTTCTCTGCATAGTTTTCTGTAAACACTGTACATTAATTCCTTAACTGCGTCCTTAGGAGATTTATAACTTTTGTCAAAAAGTATTGGAATTTAATTTGTATGAAATTTATAGCACATTTTTTGTGTAATATATTTATTAGCATGCTAGCAATAAATTTATGTCCACATTTGGCTATAGTCATGAAAATTTTTTTATATCAGGAAAAAATGTAGTTCGTCCTTATCTTATGGACATCAGTGTAGAAAAAGTCATCAAAATCCTGAAACATGGAAAGTCACTTTACGTAGATAAAATTTGACCAGGAATGCTCAAATATGGAGGTATAAAAGTTTTGCAGTTGCTACATTTTATAGTATCCATCTGTAAAAAGGGAAATAAAGCTGAATGTGAGAATTACAGAGGCATTTTCTTACTGAGTGTTCCTGGTAAGATTTATTTATTCAGGTATACTTGAAAAATGGCCAAGAACAATTGTGGATGGGAAGCTTGGAAGAACAAGCTGGATTCTGGTCAAATAGAGGTTGTCAGGATCAGATTTTCACTTTAAGACAGATAGTTGAGAAATCTTGGGAATATAATAACGATTTGTATAAGTTTTGTTGATTTGGAAAAGGCATATGACAAGGTGACAATATGACAAGAGGAAAGCTCTTCAAAATATTACAGTTATGTGGTGCAAATGGGATGTTACATCAAGTGATATGTAATCTCTATTTAAGCTGTAAGCCAGCAGTTAGAATTGAAGAAGGTATAGGAAGATGGTTTGATGTTAAATTAGGTGTGTGACAAGGGTGTTCATTATCTCCACTGTTATTCATTATCTGTATTGATCACATTATGGAGGAAAGTGGCATTAAATCTGATATCAAAATTAGCAACATTAATCTTAGCTCTTTACTTTATGCAGATGATATTAATATTATTATTATTATCATTATCCCAAGACCCCATGGAGTCAAAGAGGAGGTGCTTTTATTATTCACACAGCTCATGATACTTGCCTTAAACACACTCAAATTCTCTGCAAATACTAAAACTCTCAGGCAAGGCATTTCAATCATTCACAATTCTGCATCCAAAGAACCTGCTTCTCGCTCCCTTGCTCACACTCTCCTTATACAGCTTCCAGGGAAGGAAGAGTTCTCCACTACTTTCATGAGTTTTATCTGCTATTTTTTCAAACACTTATTGTGTAGCACTGTAGCCCATTAAAATGAATGAAAAAAAGAAAGTGTCATCAATATTCAAATGAATATTTAAAATATGGAATTATTTCATGTATAAATAATGAGCAGTTACCAATGTGTTTAATATGTGAAGAAACATTTTCAAACAAAGGAATGAAGCCTTCAAGAATGATTGAGCATTTAAGAACAAAGCATCCAAATAAAGCAAAAAAGGATGTGGAGTACTTTTGCAAATTAAAGACTAAATTTAAAAATCATCCTGGACTGGGTTGCTTAGTTGCTTAAAAAGTTGCTTAAAAAGTCAATACAAAGTAACCAAAAAGAGCAGTGTCTTATAAATTTTCCAAATTAATTGCCAAATGTGGAAAGCCACATACTATTGATGAAACTCATATTACCAGCTATAAATGAAATTTCAGATACAATGATTGACCCAGGTAAAAGTCATATGACATTGTCAATTCCTCTCAGCAATAGTTCAGTATCAACAAGAATTGATGAAATCACAAAGGACATTAAAAAAAAAATTTGTGATGATTTAAAAACCATAGAATTTTCTTTGCAACTCGATGAGACAACTTTACAACTTGAAAACGAAGCTTTGATAATGGTCTATGTGCATTATATAAATACTAATGAATAAATTATTGAAGAGTTTCTATTTGCTGAACAACTGAAAATTGACACAAGAGGTTCTACAATTTGTAAGGTTGGTAAAGACTTTTTTAATGATAAAAACATTCCTCTCACAAATATTATAGTGTGCACAACTAATGGAGCACTAGCTATAATTGGTTGTCACTGTGGATTTATAGCACATTTAAAATAAGCAGTTCCAAATATCTTTACAGTTCACTGCATTCTTTATAGACAGTACTTAGTTGCAAAACATCTTAGTGGTAGACTACATTAGACTTTGGATGATGTTATTAAAGCAGTGAATAAAATAAAAGCCCAGTTATTGAATACCCATATTTTTCGGGAATCTTGCCATGAAAATCAAGAAGAATTTGAGCATCTTTTGCTTCAACTGAAGTTAGATGGCTCTCAAGTGTAAAATGCCTGCGACGCTTTAATGATCTCTATGATACTGTTATTAAATTTCTTAATTCACTTGATGAGAAAGTGTGATGTTCTAAAAAAGGAAAAGGTTGACGTCGCATATCTTTCTGATATTTTCACCAAATTAAATAGGTTAACATCAAATTGCAGGCAGGGTAGACCTCAAAAAAAGGATATTGGATGGATAATGAGACCGGAACAGACCAATATGGTCTATATCCGTATTTAGTGTTATGATGATGACATCAAATTGCAGGGAAGCAACATGAATCTTATTAAAGCAAAGGGAATTATAAATGCTTTTATCAGCAAATTACTATTCTACAAGCAGAGCATTGCAAGACGAGATTTTCTGCAGTTCCCAAGTCTACAAATAATAGATGATAATTTAATATTAGATACAGATTTGGATTATTATTGTTCCCATCTTCTGACACTGAAAGAAGACTTTATGATCAGGTTCAAAGATTTAATGAGCTTAAAATACTCGATTTGGTTATGAATCCATTTCTTTCTGATGCCACTTCTGTTCATCCAAATTTGTGAAAAATTTATTGACTTAAAAAATTATTTTGAAGCTCAAGTATAATTTCAACAGCGTGGATATTAAAGATTCTGGCCAAACATGCAATGCAAGTATCCTCACCTTTGGGAACAAAATAAAGGAAATAAATAAAGCAGTGAAATAGATTGCGAATAAGTGAAAGAGGAGACTTGAGATTTCGTTTGTCAAACATTGAACCTGATGTTGAAAAATTAGCAGGATCTCATCAGGCTGAGGGTAACCATTAATGATTGGCTTATTAAATACAGTAAGTTTACATCTTTTTTTTGAGTAAAAATTTATATCATTTATATCAAAGTCATTCATTTTTAATTAACTATCAGTTCAAATATATTGATGGTAATTTAGGTTTGCCTAATAATATATTATAATTATCTTCTTGAGTCATTAACCTAGTGTAAAATTGAGCAGGGGGCATGCCAGGCAAAAAAGAAGGTTAAGAACCACTGTACTAGACTCTGTAAATTGTATCTTCTTAACCTTTCCTCATATTCTACATTCCAGAGATCAAAAACTAGTCAGTCACCTCTGGACCCTTTCCAATATCTCTTCCTTCTTTTGAAAACCAGGTGACCAAATCTTTGCACAGTAGTTCATGTGTGGCCTAATTGAAGCTGTATATAATGGAACTATGATCTACAACATATTATAGTATTACAGTATTAAAATAAAAAGTTGGCATCCCTTATCCACTCTACCAAAGACCAACCATAGACCTACCAGGTGTATACCAGGTCCCTTGCAGCTGTAAATTGTCCTACTTTGACCAAACAGGCAGGACAACGAATATCAGAACACAAAGACTACATCCGGTTTCACCATTACAGCCACTCTGGGCTGGCAGACCATGCCTTAGATTCCCGCCATAGAATTTGTTGGAAGAAAACTAAAATAATACACTGCAGCAAGTTCAAGTACGAAAGATTATTCATGGAATCATCAGCAGCTCTAAAAAACGTTCCAAACCTCAACAAATTTGGGTGCATGAAACTACCCCAAATTTGGGAAGCCTACATTATGAGAACTTCAGTCCAACGGCTAAGACAACCCAATTAGCTCACTAGGGGGCACCATTAGGACTTTAGTAACAGTATTAGTTTCTTGCCTTCTTCCTCATTTGCTTTTGTTAGTGCCTGCATGCACATACCATATTTGTATGTTCTTGAAGATGGCAACGTGACATTGCCTAAATATTGAAGGTATTCATTAAAGTTTGCTTTAATATCCATTATATGCGCTGTTAATTTCTTAAGCTAATTACCAGTTAATAAGTAAGTTGATTACTAAAACATGACCCCTCCCCCTTTCCCTTTAGTAAATCTATGCTATCCATCAAAGACAGTACCATTGTTGTCAACCCTATTCTGGATCTTAGCACCAACTAGGCCTATAATTTGATGCTTGAGTTTTATCACCTCCCTTATGAAGCGGCATAACCTTGTCCTCCCTTCACTCCTTTGGAACTCGACCCAGTGTAAGACTCACATTAAAAAATATGTCAAGGCAGATGTCAACTCCCTGGCACATTCCTTTGGAATGCATAGCAGTATATTATCAAGTCTCACAGCCTTATTAACATCAAATTTGCTCAATTCCCCATACATCTCTTGCTCACTTATAGTCAGTCTTTCCCGCTCATCAACTGCTCTCAATCTCTCCATGATATAACATTCACAAGAATGAAAGAACTTTATGAACTGCTCATTAAGCATCTCCACTATATCTTCCACAGCAGTTGTTCTTATACTATTCTCTCCAATCAGTCATCCTTCCACTTTCATAATCAATTTTTTTTTTCCTCGCTACATATCGAAAAAACTCCCTAGGATTCTTTTTGGCTTCATTAGCTAACTGCTGCTCATACTTTACTTCTAATTCTGAATCAATCCACTATGAATCTGCAAGATTTCCTGACTAAATTGAATAGCTGTTGTAATATATTTGGTATGAAAATTTGCAATAAAAAGACAAAGACAATGAAAATATGCAGACACACTGAAAACCTCGACTGTATCCTGAATGATGAATCTATAGAAGAAGTAAAACATTTCAGCTAATTAGGCACAATTTTTAGTGAAGATGACAAATTAACTATGGAAATAGACAACAGAATGAGTAAAGCTCATTCTGATGTCTATTTGAATTTGGTTGAATAAATTTATATGGAATAAGAAAGAAATTAGTCAAAACACTAAACTAGCTATATACAAGACAGTTTTATCAAATCAATTTTAACTTAGAGCATGGGTTAGAAATAAAACACTTGATCAAAGACTGCAGAACTCTGATATGAGAATTTCGGGAAAGATTAGTGGAATGAACAGATGGCATCAATGGCAGTATCACATTAAAAATGAGAATATTAGGAAAGAACTTGTTATTGTTAACATTCAGGAATGTGTTAGTAGAGTAATCTCAGGTGGTGTGGTCACTTAAATAGAAGGTGAAAGGAAAGGGCCCGGTTGGCCGAGTGGTTAGCATATCTGCTTTTCAGCCAAAAGGCTGCGGGTTCGAATCCCACCGTGGGCATGGATGTTGTGATTGTCTGTGAAAGTATTAGTGGTGGTAGTCGGCAGTAGATGGCGTTGGTGTTAGATGATGAAGGTTGGTGGAGTAGTGAGATGAAGAGTTGTAGAGTAGATACCCTTCCTCGATGAGTCTTTGGACTCCCTGGAGGTGTGATGTAATAATAATAACAATAATAAAACAAATGTTCTATAGTAGGTTGTCAGAAAAGATCCAGAGGAAGATGTAGCTGGATTGATTTAGTAAAAAGTGTTTTAAAAGACAGAATTGTTGGATAATGTTGGAGTCTTGACAGATAACAGATTAATTTGGAGGGAAATAGTTGGTCGGATATTAGTAATGGTTTAATGTTTTTCATGTAGTTCTGTCATAACTCCGTAGCGCAATTGGAAGAACGATGGTACATTGTGCCCTTCGATTGGAAAAGGCCCGAGTTAGATTCCCGTCGTGACGGGAGGAATCTTTATATGGACTTTTTCAATTGAAGGTGAGTTAGCCACTCTCATACGGAGGCAGAAGGGTTTTTTCTCCTGGAAACTCTGGTTTTTCATCCCGCACACAGACAAATCGGCCCTTCAATTTTTAGACAAAAAATACTTGTGGTGGTTGTGGGCGGTAGATGGCGCTGATGTAGTTGATTGGTAGTAGCAGCTTGGTAGTGGTGCTATCCTCCCACGATGAGTCTTCGGACTCCTTGGAGGTCACAAATAGTAATAATAATTATCCTTTAACCCTCTCCCCGACAGTACCTATCAGGAATTTGATGTTGATGACAATGTTGAGTGGCCAGCAGTTTAGGAAGTGGCATACACCTCAGTACTCTGAATAGCTCTGTTGGATCCTTGAAGTACTTCATACCGATGATCACACATGGACTATTACATGTTATAGCTATCCCATATTGGATAGTGGCTGATGAGCTAAACTGAGTGTGGGGAAACATGGACAAATGTATAAACTGATCATGATGACATTTGTTGTTGTAAACTAAGGCATTCAGAATTGCTCTGCTGGTATTAGGGAGCCTAACACATCTGTCAAGGACATCCTCTCTGCCATTCAAACACGGTGTTGTTTCAAAAATTATATAGATATCCTCAGTTTTCTCAAGTACTATATACAGTAACAGACTATGAGCACAAGGTATAATGATGAGGGAATGCATGCTAAATGATTGCTAAATGATAGTTGTACAATACTGGGAGTGGGGCATAGCTTAGAATTAGGCAATTTCTGTTGAGAGGTTTTCATTGGTTTCTGTATTATTCATGACTCAATTCATGCTGTTGGAGTAAGCACATGAGGTCAACTCTGTTTAATGCCCAGTAGCATAACTACTATACTGCAGAACTCTGAAGTGCAGGGGGATTCACAGAACTTTATAGACTTAACCAAAATTTTGAAGATCTGAAGAAGATCCATGAGAGAGCCTTGTTGCAAGCTAGGCAGATTTTGACAGGATAGGATAAAAGAACACCGAAAAGGAGTTTCTCCTGGTAGTGTGCATCAGAATATTCTTTCATCTAAGAGTTCAGAGACTCATATCAGAACTTTATGTATTATGATTTTATGTGGTTCCCACTCACAAAAGGTTGTAAGCCTACAGTAGATTAGTACCGTGAGTAGTCTAAGGATTTTTTTTATTATATTTTTCTATTCATTTTTATAATTTTTTGTGTTTTTTTATTTATTTCTTACATAGTCCAGAAACTCTGCTCTAGAGATGAAACATATAAATTTTTCAAGCCACTTCTGGCCTCCACCAAGCAGAATGAAGGTCTCACAACAGGTGATGAAATTCGTCTCCCACCTAAAGACCATCACAAACATTCATACCCACAGTGTGATTTGAACCCATTACCTATTGGTTGGAGAGTGAATATGCTAATGACTCATCCATCCAGGCTGGCTGTGTACACTTATATGTAGTATATTGCAAGCCTAGTTGGTTGGCTGAATAGTTATCATATTTTCTCTCCATCTAAGAAGCTGTGGATTTGAATCCTGCTTGGATGTTTGTGATTGTCTTTAGGTGGGAGATGAATATCATTGTCTAGTGTGAAACTGCTGCTATGCTTATAGGTAACCTGAGGTGGCTTTCAAAAGTCCCATAAAATAAAATAATAAAATAAATCAATAAATAGAAAATTAATCTTCTTTCTTCTTCTTCTGCAGCTTCTCCCACTTAAGTGGGGTCACTGTTGATGATGAGTCTCCTCCATATCCTCCTGTCTTGGGCTGTCACCACATCCAAGTTCTTCATCCTCAAGTCCTCTTCTACCAGCTCTTTGGCTGCCCACGCTTCCTCCTTCCTTGCACATCCATCTGCATGACCCTTCTTCCCACATATTCATCCTCCCTGCTCATCACATGACCAAACCATCTCAACCTTGCCTCCTGTATCTTCGCTCCTAAGTTTGTAACTTTCACTGTTCCCTCACATAGTCATTTCTCAGACAATCCTTTCTGGTCACACCGCACATCCACCTAAGCATTCTCATCTCTGCTACTTCCATCCTGCCGATGTTATTTTTCCTCAGGGCCACAGTTTCTATAGCATACATCATATAGCTGGCCTCACTACTGTCCTATAGATTTTGCCTTTCAGATTGATCGGCACCCTCTTATCGCATAACACTCCAGCCATCTCCTTCCAGTTCCTCCAACCCACTTGTATTCTTCATCCCACTTCCTTCTCAGCTCCTCCATCTTCTTCTACTGTTGAACCTAAGTATCTAAAGTCACTGACCTTCCTGACGACATTTCCTTACAGCTCCAGATCTGTCTCCTGGCCGCCGCCCACTGTGCAACACATATACTCTGTCTTACTTCTGCTCAGTCTCATACCTCTCTCTTCCAGTACTTTTCTCCATCTTTTCAGTTTAGTTCCCGCTTCTTCTCTTGAATCTGCACACAGCAAGATGTCATCTGCATACAACATTGTCCAAGGCACATCTTCTCTCACCTCCATCACAATGTTAAACAGAAATGGACTTAATGCTGCTGACCCTTGATGCAAGCCAACTGTAAGTTGAAAACTTTCTGTCTGTCCCAGACTGGTCCGAACACTTCTATTCACATTTCTGTGAATAGAAGTGTTCGAACATCTCCCACACCAACCTGACATATTTCTCTGGAACCTTCTTCTCCCTCAGACACCTCCAGAGTTCTTGCCATGGATATCGTATGCTTTCTCCAGATCAACAAATGCCAGATGTAGCTCCCATTGTTTCTCTCGAAACTTTTCCATCATCTGCCGTAACCCAAAGATGGCATCTATTGTTGATCTACCAGGCATGAAGCCAAATTGTTCCTTTGCAATCTCCACCTCCTTCTTCACTCTTCCATCAAGAACCCTTTCTAGGATTTTTATTGTGTGGGACATCAACTTTATTCCTCTGTAATTTTTACAGTCTTGTGCATCCCCTTTACCCTTGTAGATGGGAACAAAAGTACTCTCCCTCCATACCTCGGGTATATTTTCCTGTTGGCAAACTTTCATGAACAGGTCCCACAGCAGGTCAATTCCATCCCCCCCCCCACAGTGCCTTCCATGCCTCCACTGGAATCCCGTCAGGACCCACCGATTTTCCATTCCTCATCCTCTTCATGGCCTCCGTCACTTCCACTCTACTAATGTTCTACACCATCCCCTCAGAAGGCTGTCCATCTTCTCCGTGAGTCCTTGCATTTTCCTGATTCAAAAGTCTCTCGAAGTATATTTTCCATCTGTTTCTTATGTCCACATCCCTCCATAATACTCTTCCTTCAGCGTCTTTGATCTGCCTCACATGTAAGATGTCTTTGCTGTTTTATTTCTACATTTCGCTAGTTGGTAAATTTTTCTCTGTCCTTCCTTTGTTTCTAATTGATCATACAGATCTTGATATGCCATGGCCTTCGCCTGTGCCACAACTCTCTTGGCTTCTTGCTTTCTCTCTCTGTACACCTCTCTGTCCTCTTCCACTCTTGACTCAACCCACTTCTGCTTTGCCTTCCTCTTAGCTGTCACTGCCAAGCACCTCAATTGCACAGCTCAGGATTACTTTTGAATTATGTTTCCACCAATCTTGTACACTTTCCAGTCCATCCGAAATCCTCTCTAACACCCTCTCCCTAAAACGATTCCTCACACTCTCTTCTTTTAAGCAAAACCACTTAATTGTCTTCATCCCATGGCTTCCAGAGGTTCTTATCTTCGATCTTATTTTAAAGTCTGCACACAGCAGTCAGTGTTGCTGTACCACTTGATCTGTTGGAATTACTTTACAATTTGTCACAACCTTAAGATGTTTTCTTCTAGTCAAAATGTAGTCAATTTGTGAACTGTTGTTACCACTCCTAAATGTTATCAAATGTTCTTCTCGCTTGTAGAAAAACGAGTTCACAATTGCCAGATCAAACGCTACTGCAAAGTCCACAACCCTCTCTTCTTCCTAGTGCATCATTCCCACTACGTGGCCACCATTCACCTTTTCACAGTCTCTATTCTGTCTCCCTGTGTGTCCGTTCAAGTCTCCTCCGACAATCACCATCTCGTTTTCTTCCAGTTCCCTAATTTCTTCATCTAACATGTTCCAGAACTCATCTTTCTCCTCTGCTGTACAGCCAACTTGCGGGGCATGTACACATAATACGACCACCCCGCTCTTCTCCAAGATCCAATTTCATTCACATGATCCTGTCGGTCCTTCTACCCACTTCCAGTACTGCGCCCTTCATTCTGCCATACACCACAATTCCTACACCATTTCTTCCCTCGTCATTCGCTCCAGAGTAGAACAATTTATATCCATCTCCCAGTTCCTTTGCCTTTCCCCCCTTCCACCTTGTCTCCTGTACATACAAAATGTCCAACTTCCTCTTCCTCATCATGTCTGCCACCTCTCTTCCCTTCCAGTTATGTGCTTCCAACATTCAGTGTTCCCACTCGCAACATCCTCTCCACCTGCTGGGCTCGCTTCTTTAACCGCGCCCGCCCTTGATGCGGTAGCCCTTGTCCACTTCTCACAGCTGTAGGGTGATGTAGCTGCACGTCACTTAAGGGGTACACCCTAGCCCTTATATCATTTTCTCTTTGACTCATATCATAGCTAGAGCTGGCAGTGAAGTTTTATGACCGGATGCCCTTCCTGACATCAATCCTTGCCATTTATCCGTGCTTGGGACCAACACCTATTGGGGCTAGTTTGCCTCCTTCGGTGGCTGCATAAAATGAAATGACTTAGCAAGATAGGAAAGATTCACCCCTAGCCCTCGAATACTCTAATGGCATCAGAGGGAAGGAGCAAGGAGAGGATAAAAAAGCAAAGAAAGAAGGGGAGGGACCAGTCTACAGAATAATATAGCAGATGTATATTACATGAAGTAAGACATGGTCCAGCATCTGGTACCTCGGGTTTGCCATGCCCATTCTCACTAAAGTGAGCCCTTGAGGTAATTTATAAATAGAAAATTAATTAAAATAGAAAAATATCTTTATTCCACCCATGGTGCCAATGTACTATAGATTTATTCAAAAACTTTCATAGGTGGAGCCACATAAAATATTTCTTAGCTTAAGTCTCCATGAAGGCTGCCATTAAATATCCATTTACAGTCCAGAAGTAGTCAAACAATGCTTATATTCAAATTCTATGGTGCATTGCTCACTGCAATTACATAGTAGACCATTGGAAGCTGTAGTATCATTTTCTAGATTTGTTGTCTGAGTGGTTAATGTACCCACCCTCGAACTAACAGGTTGCTGGGTTGAATCTTTTCATGGTATGAATGTTACTGCTTTCGGTGGGAGATAAATTTCATCACTTGGTATGAGATCACTGCCCTGCTTATTGGAGTCCTGAAAAACTTTCATGTGTAGTTTCTAGAAGTTTCTCAATTATGCAAAAGAGAAAAAAAAATACAAAACAAGAATAATAAATGAAATTCTTAGCATGCCCATGGTACTAATGTGCATACAGGTTTAATAAATTTATGTGTGTATCACAGTCGCATTAGTTAAAAAAAAAAAAAAAGGAACAGTTCATATTACTAAAAACACACGTACTAACCACAGTAATGACTATTTAATTCGTAAATATTTCATCCCAAGTATCTTGGGACATCATCAGTACAGTAGTTCAAGCAATACTAGGAATAACATACAGTTAGGGTGCATGATTTAAATGGAATCTCAATATGCGTGCAGTAACGTGTTATAGAAGTAAATTAAATATAACTGAAAAAAAAAAAAAAAAAATATATATATATATATATATATATATATATATATATTTGAAAACGCAACATGTTTCATCGAGATTGACTTCATCAGGCGTTAAGAACATAGAAAGATATTAAAAGACACTGAAAATAACATTGAGACACTCTAAAGCTAGACAATTATGAAGTTATAATATTTGACTGTGAATTACAGTTATTATGAACTTGAGCTATAGTCCGTGTTAAAGTTCTATTGTTGTACACTTGTGCGTGTGTGGAACCACGCGATCTACAGTATCTGATAGTAGAGCTGAAAGAGTCCGGCAAATTATAGCTGAGATTATTGTTCATATGAAGCGGGTCCAAGGTGATTTCTTTTGACTTCACAATGCGGCTTTCTACCTCATCATGGCAAATGTGTAGGTTTGAAGTTGATGTCCAATTTATCTCATGTTGGCGGCTTTCGTTGTTCGTGTTTATTGAAAACAGGACATGGCCCGACAGAGCAGTTGCTCTGGTTCTCTTTATATATATATATATATATATATATAAAGATTATTTTACACAATTTTGTATGACAATTTCCCATACTTTCTGAATAGTAAGAACATTGTTGCGGTTTAAATTTGGTCTGTGTGGTAGGGCTTCAGCACTTTCTTTATATAAACGTTCATATTTATATAAAGATCTGTGTAAAAGTTTCGACTTCTCCCAATGGATCCTATCGTTTGGATTTTCAACTCCGTGTTGGGATAGATCAGATTTTTGTGGTTTGAAAAGACGAATGTGGTCGTGATGTTCCGAGATTCGTTTCTGAACAGACCTACCTGTCTGACCAAAGTAAGACAATTTGCAGGAGCATGGGATCTCGTAAACGCCAGGTAAATATAAAGAATAACATCAGAGGCGAGAGTTTGTCCTTAGGAGAAGGTAACAAGTTATAGATGTGGTTGATAGGTTTGTAAGTAGTGGCAAAATTGTATTTCTTCATAATTTTTGAAAGACGTTTGGAGATGCCTTTGACATAAGGTATGGGAATCCTATGAACTTCTTCTTGTCTGGGTTGATTGTGTGGGAAGGTGACTGATGATTTTTTGAGTTGTTTTAAGATTATATCATCAGTCACCTTCCCACACATCAACCCAGACAAGAAGAAGTCCATAGGATTCCCATACCTTATGTCAAAGGCATCTCCGAACGCCTTTCAAAAATTATGAAGAAATACAATTTTGCCACTACTTACAAACCTATCAACTAAATCTATAACTTGTTATCTTCTCCTAAGGACAAACTTTCACCTCTGATGTTACCTGGCGTTTATGAGATCCCATGCTCCTACAAATTGTCTTACTTTGGTCAGACAGGTAGGTCTGTTCAGAAACGCATCTCGGAACATCAAGACCACATTCATCTTTTCAAACCACAGAAATCTGGTCTCTCTCCCAACACGGAGCTGAAAATCCAAACCATAGGACCCATTCAGAGATGTCAAAACTTTTGCACAGATCTTTATATAAATATGAATGTTTATATAAAGAAAGTGCTGAAGCCCTACTACACAGACCAAATTTAAACCACAACGATGTTCTTACTATTCCTAAAGCATGGGAAATTGTCATACAAAATTGTGTAAAATAAATAATCTTTTATATATATATATATATATATTTTTTTTATTTATTTATTTATTTATTTATTTTTTTTATTTTTATTTATTTATTTATTTTATTTTATTTTTATTTTTTATTATTATTATTTTTTCAGTTATATTTAATTTACTTCTATATCACGTTACTGCATGCATATTGAGATTCCATTTTAATCATGCGCTCTAACTGTTATTCCTAGTATTGTTTGAACTACTGTACTGATAATGTCCCAAGATACTTGGGATGAAATATTTACGAATTAAAATATTTCATTTAAAGTCATTACTGTGGTTAGTACGTGTGTTTTTTAGTGATGAATTCACCACAGGTTTCATTATATAATTTCATATTCAATTCATATTCCATCTTGAAATCAGGTGGATGCATTTGGGTATGGCACCAAGAGAAATTTACCAAAGTGGATTAAGAGAGTGGTGCAGATACATCTTCTGGAGAAGCAGTAACCATTCATAATTAGCTCCCTGATGAGACCTCAATAAAGGTTGAAACCTGTCTGAGCAGTTGCCCTTCCCTTAATGCATAGCATTATACATATCTGCAAGGAGATGTGCTTTGCATTATGGGAGATACTCTCAGTGATGAGAACTTATACCACCTTTACCATGAGTTGCCCCAGTCGTGAAAATACTTCATGCAAAAACTTTGTTTGTTAACACTTGGATAAAGAATAAAACCCAATATATAATTAGTAGTATCATGATGTTTGCAAAAAGAAAAAAAAAACTGATGTAATAACCTTGTACAGTTTTGTGGAAAGTTTTCAGTATTGATACTACATTATTATGTAATTTTTTATTTCGTGTCCAAACACAAGTGGTACAGTAGTAAGTAAGTGGTACAACATTATTTACAACAAATTAGGATATATTGCAAATGAGAACAGCTTAAATTATATAGATGAATTATACTGGGAATAATAAGTAAAATATGAAGAAAGAAACTATACATTAGTTATATACAATAAATATAGTCAGATGTTCCTCCAGTATCTTGCACAATCAATTGCTCTTTCTGCACAGACACAGCAGGATATTAGGTCCTCTTTTGTGCAAGGTGATTGAATAAAGGGACAAAAAAGAAAAAAGTGTTCCATGAACTGGGTTGTCCCACATTCACAATTATCTGGTCCAGTGAGGTAGCCCCATTTGATGAGGTTTTGTTTGCAGCGTCCTGTTGTTCGAAGTCTGTTGAGGCTTTTCCAAGTATTCCAGTCCAAGTGGGCACCACATGGAAGATGTTCAGCTGTTGGAATACCAATATTATTCTAAGGTTTTGTGTAAGCCATTGCTGAAGTCTTATATCTGAAGGTTTTTAGATGGTTCATCAGTTGCTAGGAAGCTATTTCAGGATTATGTATGGTTTCTTTCTTCATATTTTACTTATTATTCCCTGTATAATTCACCTATCACATTTAAGCTGTTCGCATTTGTAATGTATCCTAATTTGTTTCTTGAGGATAGAATGGGTAAAAAGGGAGGGGGGGGGGTGTTATTGATGATAGAGAAAGCGTTATGTCCATACAAAGTAGAGATGCATGAGGGAAATATTGCCAGTGGTTTTGAGGCAGTATGGTGTGAGATAGAGGTGAATGGAATGAAATACTTGGTTGGATGTTGCTAAAGACCAGGAAATGTGGATGGTAGTGACTGTGAAATCTATAATGAAATTAGCCAAGCAAATAAGAAAAGAGTGTTCATTATGGGCTATTTTAATTATGGCAATATTGACCAGAATGATGAGATAGCAACTGGAAGTAAAGAAAATGAGTTTCTTGAGTTTTTGAAGGATAACTTCCTGAGACAGTATGTAACAGAGGGCACACGAGGTTTGAGGGTTTTGGATTTGGTCATCTCATCAGAAGATGTCATTATAAATAAAGTCTCAAATCACCCACCAATTGGTGAGATTGACCATGAAGTGATTACCTGGGTGGTTGCCAGCAGTGTGAGACCTCTGCAAGAAAAGGATATATGTGGAACTACAAGGAGGGGGGGGGTGATTATGAAGAGCTCAGGAGACAGCTTGCAGGTGTAACATGGAATGAGAAATTAGCTGGAAAAGAGATCAATGCAGCTTGGGGGATTTTCAAAAACTATCTAGTAGATGCAATGATTAAATGTATTCTAAGAGTGAGAAGGTTAAATAAGGTAGGTGTGAAATGGATGAATAAAGAGATTAAGCATGCGATACAGAGATTTATTAGCTATCTACTGGTATGAACAGCAGATAGCTAATGAATCCAAAAAGAATCCTAAGGAGTTCTTTCGATATGTAGCCAGCAAAAGAAAGAATGATTATTGAAGGATGACATTGATTGGAGAAAATGGTATAAAGACAGCTGTTGCAGAAGGTGTGGTGGAGATACTTAATGAACAGTTCATAAAGGTCTTTCAATCTTGTGAATGTGACTTCATGGAGAGATTGAGGGCAGTTGATGATGGGAAAGAGAGACTGACTGTAAGTGAGCAAGAGGTGTATGGGGAGTTGAGCAAACTAGATGTAAATAAGGCTGTGGAACTTGATAATATATCACCATGTATTCTGAAGGAATGTGCCAGTTAGTTGATGCCTGCCTTGACATTTTTTTTTAAACGAGTCTTGCACTAAGTCAAGTTCCTAAGGAGTGGAAGGAGGGCAAGATTGTGTCACTTCATAAAGGAGGTGATAGAACTCGAACATCAAACTATAGGCCTATCTGTGTGTCAGGTATTGTAGTCAAGTGTTGTAGTTGGAGAAGCTTGTGAGAACTAGGATTCAGAATTGGATTGACAACAATTTTATTATCTTTCATCGACAGCACGGATTTACTAAAGGGAGTTCATATTTTAGTAATCTACTTATTTATCACAATAAGATGACTGCTTCCATCGACAGAGGAGAAGGATATACAGTAATATACTTAGATTTCGCAAAGGCTTTTGATAGATTACCACATGATAAGTTGATAGTCAAACTAGAGTGGATGGGGTTGGATATTAGATTGGTTCATTTGATTTGATAGGTAATTTGTGTATGGGGGGGGGGGTGATATCCAGGAAAAGGAAAGTTACTAGTGGTGTGTCTCAGAGGTCTATTTTAGGGCAATTGCTGTTTTACTTGTATATTAATGATATTGGTGAAGATTTGGATGGAGATCTTCAGTTGTTTGCAGATGATGCAAAGTTGGGAGAAGATGTTGTGGCCTTATAAGAAGACTTGAAATAAATTGAGTGATTGGGCATGGGAATGTGGATGCGAATTCAATGTTGCAAAAATGTAAGGTTTTAAAATATGGAAAACAAAAATGGGATGCAGAATTTATGCTTGTTTAGGATATATTGTTGGAGGTGGAGGAAATAAGAGATCTGGAGGAGATAGTGGATAAGGATCTGAAATTTAGGGGACACACATAGCCAAAATTGTGAAGACAACACAAAGGCTTCTGGGAATGATGCATAGGACACTGACTTGTAGAAGTAGGGAGATTCTTGTTCCTTTGTATAAGGCTTTGATTAGGCCACGCATAGATTATTGTGTCCAGATTTGGTCACGTAGTTTTTCATAAGGATGAAGAGATGTTGGAAAGGGTCCAGAGGCTACTGACTAAGGTAGTGTCTAACCTCTGGAATGTCGAGTATGAGGAAAGATTGAAAAGATGCAACTTGCTGAGTCTGGTGGACAGGAGTAAGAGGGGAAGATATGATAGAGGCCTACAAGTTATTAAGGGATTGTTATAGGATCAATGCTGGAGAGGTTCTACAGAAAATAGTGGGAGATCATGGGAAAACCAGCGGTCATCCCTGGAAACTGTATAAAGAGGGTGCGAGTAGGGGAGTGAGAAGCAGGTTTTTTTCTTGCAGAGTTGTGAATGATTAGAATGCCTTGCCTTAGAGTGTGGTGTCTGCAGAGAATTTGAGTGAGTTTAAAGCACAGCATGATGAGCTGTGTGTATGATAAAAGGACTTCCTAGATGAGTCTTTGACTCCTTGGGATCTTGGGTAGTAATAATAATAATGTTGTATCACTTACTACTGTATCACTTGTATTTGGATATGAAATAAAAAATTGCATAATAATGTGGTCTGAATACTGAAAACTTGCAAATTTGAGCGCGGTTAGTAGTTGGACGGGGTCAATTGTTCAATGCTGTTGACACACCCTCCCTGGAGGTGTCACATAATAATAATAATAATGAGAACTTCCCACAGAACTGTACAAGGTTATTACATCTGTTTTATTTTTTATTTCATTTTGCAAACATCATGAAAGGAAGCTATGCATTATTATGTAATTAAAGAGTTTAATAAAAAAAATAAACAATTAAAACCTGACAAGTTTTGTGAGTTTATCTCTATAAAGATTTTTATCTTTATTTGATAGAGATCTTTATCATCAAAACATCCATTGGTCCCAAGAATTTATGGTGCTCCAAAACTTAGCAAAATATCTGTCAAACCTGATATCACCACACATAGGAGAAACAGAATCATTTGAAAAAAATAATTTACGTTTTATTGAAAAAGTAAAGGATATAAATATAGAATGTTCAGACATATTAGCAAGTTTAGATGTAGTCAATCTCTTCGGCAATGCACCCATAAATTACATAGTGGATCTACTTGTATACCTTTTCCCATCGGACACTGTAGGTCTATTCAAACACTGCATGGCAAACCCAAAATAAAATTCACTCTTCAACTAGAACAACACAAAAAAATTACAGTTTCTTGATATTCTTTTTGGAGTAAATGATGAGGAAAGAAGGTTATCCTTTTCCATATATACAGAAAACCTACCACAACGGGAAGATTTTTATGTTCTGCTTCACACCACCATACGTCACACCACACCACCTAAAACTTTATGAGACAGGGCATACAATATATCAAGCATGTCAGTTAAAAGGAATGAAAAACTGCTCTATCTCAGACAGAAACTCATACTTAATGGCTTTGAATCCAAGCCAATCATAAAAATTCTTAATACATCTCCTGCAACTCCCTTAAACAAGATTTCAAGAATGCAATGTTTCATTACATCAAGAATGTCACAAACAAAGTGGCTGTGTTGCTCTGTGAGTACAATGTAAAAGTGTCTTTTTTTACCTTTACAAAAATATCAAGATTTCTATATCCATCAAACCTCCACATCACCCCATTAAAAAAAAACAGGCATCTATGAGATTCATTGCTCTTATGGCATTTATTATGTAGGCCAGATAGGAAGGTTGGGAGAGTTCCGTATGTTTGAACACGCAAAAGACATCAAAAAAAAGAAGAGAGCATAAGTTAGGCCTGATATTCCATACAACCACTACTGGCCATCAAGTACTTTGGCGACAAACAAAAATGTCATATTTGATCATAACTTTTTTACAAGAAAATTTAAAGAAGTCTTGCAAATGCTTGGGATCCCTACACACTGCAAACCTGTCCCCCTCACTGCAAATATTGTTACACCTGATATCTTGAGAATATAGTATTCTCAGTTATCATGGTGTAACATGAAAAATAAATAACATAAATAAAAAACCCTGCATAAAAAGGATAATTTAATTAATAAAATATTCTTGCATCCAGTATAAATTGAGTAAAATGTAAAGGTCTATTGTTTAGTTAAGATAACAAAAGAAAAGAATGTATTAAGATGTATTATGACTAAACAAGGAATTTGTATTAAATAAGTAGCTAACTAAGAATTAATATAGTAATGCGATTAAGAATGAAAGAGTTAAGTGCATAAGTATAAAAGAATGAGTCATGAAATGCACCATGTAAGAGGCTACAGATTAAGCATTAAGTAGAATTCTGAGAAAAGGTTTAAAAGGGGGTTAAGATAGAGGCTAACAAGAGAAATAACGGAATATCGCTTAGGGCCTATACCCGGATAGAAACTTCGTTGCGAGTTGCCGATCAAAATGACGTATGGCGGCAAAATGCTACCCAATTGGTAGACAGACGGAAAACAAGTAGAAGGCGGGAAAAAGAAGTAAGAAAGGGCGCCGTTAGGAGAGCAGCTATAAAAGGGTTGGTAATCCCCCCCTTGGAGCAGTAGGCTCTTTTGGTTTTTGGAGAAGACGTTTAGATAGTCAAGGAGGCTTGAGGCCTTTTTGCCTTTTGCCAGAGGAGAAGAAACGTTTGGATAGTCACGGTGGTTTTAGTTTGGTTTTCTAGTGGATTTCATGGTGTTCCTGAGTGGAGAGATATGGCTTATATCCTCATGCCACAACAAGAAATCGAAGGTGAGCGGGAAAGCTATTCCTGTATTCCTATGTAGAAAGCGAAATATGCCATAAAGTCATAGGAAGCTGTGAAAATATCGATGTCCTCGTTTCGGATAGTACAGCCGATGGCGCAGATGTTTATATAGCCCTGAATTGCAAGAAGTTATGCATGCAAGTTCGTTCAGTAGAAGGTAAAGGCCCGTAAGTGAAGCTAAAGAAAGGTATTGTGAATTTTGTCTTATGTTAACTAGAAGTTGTTTGTGATAGGTACCATTGTCATAATACGGAACTGTTAAAGTGATTAGGGAGAAATTATAATAGGACTTTAGAATTTGATAGAGAGTGTTAAAAGTAAGCTAGCTAGTGTTGATAATTTGTGAATAATTAATTGTCCTAAGAATCTTGAGTGCCTACTATATTGTAAAAGGAAAGTTAATGACATAGTTGTGTGTTAATGAAGTAAATGGTTTTGTTAATATTGAGTTTGATTAGTGTGAATTGAGTAATCAAGTAGCCTGAGGAATTTGAATGCCTAGTGTGATGTGTAGAGAATCGGAATTGTCATAAGTATGTGCTAGAGTAGTTAATGATTTTGTTAGTGTACTTGAAGTTGAATAATCTAATGGTGTGTGGTAATCTAATTTGTCCATGTTAAGTGAATTCATGTTTTGTATGAAATTTTGTGGCGGCATGATCGTAGTAACTTTTGTCGAATCATAGCCCATCTACTTGTATTAAGCTAATTTTAGTGTGTAAGTAATTTAGTTGAGTATTTTGATATGTACCATGTTTAGAGAAATAATAAACCTTTTGTTTAACGATAAAAAAGTTGTCTGATATCGCTAATCCAATGCACCGCTTAGAAACATTCGAGCCTAATCACGCGGGGAATTAATGTTAAGAAATGGGAAGTTTAAGGAATTAATGTTGAGTAACAAGAAATAGTGTCACGACTGCAATAGTTACACTTTCAGATATTTGAGTTCCTTTTCTCTGTTTATGTATAAAATATCTTAAACTAAATATCCCAAAGGGCGGTTAAAATACAAATACTAGGGATACTACGGGGAACAATAACTCAGATATTAGTAGGAATTTTGGTGATGTCTTGAAAGTAGAAGTTAGAAGAATATAGACGAAGGCAATTTGTAAGACAAACAAAATCATAAGATAGAATGGGACATAACAATATAATTCGAGAAAGTCTTGAACTGTGCGATAAATTGGAAAATCATTTTATTGTTAATGACACAAATTCTGAACGAGCCTTTAAATTCCAACATGAGCTGAAGAACTATATATCTGGATATCGCAAACTGTATAAAAAATTAGTAAAATCATCATTGCAAAGTTTAATCGCTGATTACACTGTCAGAAGAAAAAAATCAGCACAGAACGAGGGTGAAGCTAATTCTGTTTATGAAGAACCATTGCCTTTACCATACAGATCTGATGCGCTGACTATCTCTTCTGGTGATAAAAGTGATTTTGCACACCAATTCATAAACGTTGCCGAATATTGTCTAATAGCGATGATAATTCTGATGACAAAAAAAAAAAAAAAGTTACTTTTCAATAAAATTAAGTGAATAAAGCTTTAAAACAAACTTAGGCATTCTTATTTTCCTGAATTTTCATAAACTTTTTTTAATGCGATTTTAGGTTTATTTTAATTCATTGCTTCAGTTTTATGCGGTTTTAGAAAATTATGGAACGTATCCCTAATTTTTCAACATAAGTTTGGCCTTTTTTGTGTGATTTTTTATATGTGGTTTTCTGTGGAATGTATCTACTGCATAAAAAGAGACCCGAGTATATGGGAAAAATATAACAAATTTAAAATCTGCAGACGACATTGCATTACTTGCAAGCATGAAAGATCTACAAAGAATTTCTGATTAAATAAAGGAAAAATGCAAAAAATTTGGAATAAACCTAAATATAGAGAAAACAAAATTTATGCAAATAGGAAAAAGAAACACCAGTCTGAAAATTAAAATTAATAGTAAGAATCTAGAGCAGGTAGAAAACTTTACCTACCTTGGAGGAGTAATTGAGTACAATGGTGAAATTACAAAAGATATAAACAGACAAATCAGTCACGCATCCCAAACTTTTGGATGACTAAATAAAATATCGAAGTCAAATAACAAAAGTAAGAGTCTATGAGACAATGGTCCTCTCAATACTTCTCTATGGAAGTGAATGCTGGAAATTCAAAAAAAAAAAAAAAAAAAAAAAAAAAGCTGAAGAGAAAAAAATTATTAATTACTGAAATGGGCTGGCTAAGAAGATTACTTGGATTATCTCTGCTGGATAGACTAAGAAACGAAGACATAAGGAAATGACTAAAACAAGAAATAACAATAATAGACAAAATCCAAAAAAGAAGACTGCGATGGTTTGGTCATGTGGCCAGAATGGACACAGAAAGGTTACCACCTAAAGCCCTATATACAACGATGGAAGGAGGTAAAAGTTCCAAAGGATAGACGAAATAAAAGAGGACCTGAAAACCAAATCACGACAGCCAATACCAAACTGGATAGAATTGTTCAGACTCCCTAGGGAGAGACAGAAATGGAAAGAGTTCATTCTGCCTCATCATCATCATCCACATAGATGATGGAAGAGAGAAGAAGAAATACTGCTATTATCAACCCACTTCTGAATCCTAGTCCTCATTAACTTCTCTAATCTCTCGACGTCAATCTGCGTCTGTGGCTGTTGTCTGTATATCCTATAATTTGTAGCCTTAGTCTTATCTCTCTCTCTCTCCACATTTTGTGAATTGGAATTAAGTTTCTCACCTTCCATTCCTTTGGGACCTGACCTGTCACAACACATGTTAATAGTTGCACCAAAGGTGCCATTAATTTCATGGGGTATTCTTTAGATGTGGAGCCACATCTCCATATCCTTCTGCCTTGATAACATCATCCATCCATAAGTGGTTCTAACAGGCACTTAAGCACCCTTGACCTTCCAACTATTCTTAGACTTCTCAACTGTAATTCAAGGATAAGGTGGTTACCCCTATGCTTCCTGAAGTGTCCTATGTCTGTAAATGCATGTGTTCACTGGGCTGGTTTGCCTGTTCTGGGGGATGAAAAACCCACGTTTCCACTTGAAAAAACCTCTACATCTTCATGAGACTGGCTAACTCACCTTTCATTGAAAGAGACCAGATAAAGGTTCCCCCACATCACGGATGGGAATCGAACCAGGTCTTTCCAACCAGAGGGCTTCGTCTATATTGACTGAGCTATGGAGGCTCTCGTTAACATCAAGTTTACTTAATTCCTGCTTATTCACTATCAGACCCTCCTCTTCCATACATTCTACACTTCACCTTCTCCTGATGTTGCCTTCATGAGGGTGATATACACTGATAAACTGATCATTCAATAATTCAACTATATCTCCCACATTGCTTATTTATTTGCCAGTGTCATCAACTAGCATCATCCTCCCATATTTTCTTCTACTTGCCACATGTCAAAAGAACTCACTATTATTTTTCTTAGCTTGTTTTGTTAGTTTCTTCTCATACTCTGCTTTTGCTGCTCTTACCAACCGAGTTATCTTCCTAGCCTGCTACTGTACTCCTCATGTAACTGATTCATTAGAAATATTCATCTTGCATTGTCTCCACAGTGTCCTCTTCTTCCAGATTTCACTTTTAATCTCTTCATTCATCCATTTTACTCCTACAGTCTTTAGCCTTTTTGCTTTTGGAATACACTCAAAAATTGCTACTGTTTAATAGCTCTTCATCAATGCCTACACATCATCTATTCACTCAACTCTTCTTTTCATGTTGTGCAGTTCACAGCTGTCTCCTAAGTTTTCCACGATCACCAGCCTTGTAGTTCCACATATATTCCTTCTTTATAGAACTAATCTTTAATTTATAATTTTTTGAACTAATTTTAGAACTAACTATAATTTTTAGAACTAATCTTAATTTATAGAAATTCTTATGTAACTGGCTGCAACACATTTGATCACTACATGGTCACTCTCTCCAACTGGGGGGAAAGATTAGACACACCATTCACAATCACATTCACTGATGATATAACCAGATCGAAGACTCTTAACCCTTGTGTGGCCTCTGTTACATACTGCCTAAGATTGTTGTTCCTTAATAACTCAAATTCATTCTTCATATTCCTGCTACTCTGTTTTCATTACAATCAGTATTGCTCACTGAAAAACACACGTACTATTCACAGTGATGACTATTTAATTCATAAATATTTCATCCCAAGTATCTTGGGACATCCTCAGTACAGTAATTCAAACAATACTAGGAATAACATACAGTTAGGGCACACGATTACAATGGAATCTCAATATGCGTGCAGTACGTGTTATAGAAGTAAATTAAAATATAACTGAACAAAAAAAAATATATATATATATATAAAGAGATTATTTTACACAATTTTGTATGACAATTTCCCATACTTTAGGAATAATAAGAACATCATTGCGGTTTTAAATTTGGTCTGTGTAGTAGGGCTTCAGCACTTTCTTTATATAAACGTTCATGTTTATATAAAGATCTATGTAAAAGTTTCGACTTTTCCCAATAGATCCTATGGTTTGGGTTTTCAACCCCGTGCTGAGAGAGACCAGATTTTTGCGGTTTGAAAAGACATTTATATAAAGAAAGTGCTGAAGTCCTACTACACAGACCAAATTTAGACTGATGATGTTCTTACTATTCCTAAAGTATGGGAAATTGTCATATACAAAATTGTGTAAAATAGTCTCTTTATGTATGTTTTTTTTTTGTTGTTGTTCAGTTATATTTTAATTTACTTCTATAAGATGTTACTGCATGCATATTGAGATTCCATTATAATCATGTTGTGCCCTAACTGGATGTTATTCCTAGTATTGTTTGAATTACCATACTGAGGATGTCCCAAGATACTTGAGGCAAAATATTTATGTATTAAAACTTATCACTGTGGTTAATACATGTGTTTTTTAGTGATGAATTCACCATAGGTCTCATTGTATAAAAAATCAGTATTGCTGTAGTGTAGTTGAAATCACTCATAATGATCACCCTTTGTTTGCTCACTGAGCCATGTTGCCTATACATTTCGTTGTCTCCAATGTCTACATTCCCTGGCTTGTAGCAACACCCCACCAAATTGTCTTGTTATACCAACATCCACTTCACACTATGCTGCTTCCAAACCACTGCCACTTTTTTTTATCCTTGTATCTGCCCCCCAACCTTGTGCAGACATAATCTCCTTGCTGTCATCAGCAGCACCCCCCCCCCTTCTTGCCTTGTCTATCTCCATATTCATCCATTTCTGTTTACATCAAGGTGTTATTCTCATCCAACCATATTTCACTTATTCCAGCTATTTTTGGGCATAAACTCAATCAATGCAACAATTTAAGCCCTCTTATTTCTGACACTCTTGGCATTCATAAATAAACATAACACTTCAGTTCTTGGTCTATGGCCAGTCCTACTCATGCTGTCCCACCATCTGTGACTTCTCCTCACCTGCTTCTATCTGCTTTTCTTTTGCCCTACATAGCCTCCTAGGCTCACTCCCCCCATGTATTCCTAGTAATTCCATTTCTAAGCTGATCAGTGCATCATAATCTCTTCCAGAATCTACTATCCTTATACTGTGTCTCCCCCCCCCCCCCCCAACCTCCCTGGCCCACTCCATTTCCCTGATGAACTTGCATTCCTGTTCTTACACTCTCTTCTCTATTCACATACACCTCGAACTCACCTAGTCCACTCTCCTGCTCATTCACATCATCTTTGATTTCCACTGATATTTTGTTTGCATTACTCACTACACTTCCCTCCAGATGCAGTTCATTGCTCTTATACAGCTCTATTTGTCCCTCAAACTCATCCCACACGTTCACAAATTGCACTCCTCTCTCTCCCCCTCTCTCTTTTCACACATTTCTACTAAGATTCCATTCAAGATGTTTGCTATCTGCCACAACTCATCATAGTCATATCTGGGTAACACATAAACTACCCTTCCTGCAACGCTGTTGTATTTTACTCTCCTCAATAATCTGCTGATTTTAATATTAATGAAAAATTGTAGTCATTAACTAACATTTCTATTTATCATTATTAATAAATAAATTGAGGTGTGTTTGAAGAAAGTGGTATCACTACCTAGAATCAAGACATCATATATAAACCCGTTAATAGTAAAATGGATAAACAGTATCATTATTAAACAGTGGGAGTTGTAGAAAAAGTTGTATAGGGTATGTAAAGAGAAAGGTGGTTAACAAGCTCATGAGCAGTTCAAGGCATAGATATGAATGTAGTCAGTATGGTGAGAAAGGCAAAAGTAGTTTATGACAGCAGGTTAGCTGAGCAGATCGAAGAAAATTATAGGGTTCTTTTGCTGTGTAGTGAGTGAAAGGAATACCAACTAGCATAAGATAATATAACAGGGAAGGATAACTTTAATGAGTGCTGCTAGTGGGGAGGTAACAGAAGGAGACAAAATAATTGGCTTACTGAGTGATCACTTTGCAAGCATGTACATACAGTTGGATTGCAGTTGCCAAATGTAATAGCTGAGTTGAATAAAGGAAGTAGTTAGATAGTGATACTGCTGGTCTTTGTAAAGGCATTTCACAGGATGTATTATGGAACTCTGTTACACAATTTGGTACAAGTTAGATTGGGTATGAAACTAGTAATATGAGAGAATTAAATCCAGAATAAGATGAGTAACTAGTAATATACTGCATGGCTATATAACTGGGCCACCTATTTAATTTGTATAGTGAAACAGAAAATGATTTCAGAAGAAATATCCAGTTGTTTGTCAAGAGCAATACTTACAATATACTGATGATATATGAAGATACTGCAGTATGACATAAGTAGGCTGGCAGCATGGGGAATGATAACTGCCAACTTAATGTGGCAAAGTATAAGTTCATGTATTTTGGGAAGAAGAGATCATAATCTGCATACTGCACTGAGGTTAATGGACTGCAGAGTATTTGTGAATCAGGGATTTGGGAATTATTATTTCTAGGAGTTGAATTTAGAGGGCACATAGCAAAAGGTCCTCAGAACAACTCAGGAGATTATTTTGATATTTACTGTTCCTCTTTATAAGGCTTTGATAAGGCCACATTTCCATTATTGCACAGAGATCTGATCGCATAATTCTGTGGGATGAGGAAATAGTGAAAGAGGATCCAATGATGAGTAACTAAGATTGTGGAAAGTTTTTCCACTTTGTTACAGCAGAAAAACTTTCCACAATCTTAATTACTCATCATTGGTAACATCATCTTAGTTACTATTCAACAGACACCATAGTATGAGGAACAACAGCCATGGCACCCAACTTAATAAGATTTAGGATCTCTTTTCACTGAGATGACTTCAGCAATGCTGTGGGGCATATTTTCCACAAGTGTACAATAGCGATCAGTAGGAATTTTGGACCATTCTTCTTGTAGACACGTAATGAACTCCTGGACTGTTGTTAGGATTGGTCTCTTGACCTCACCCAATGCTCCAGTTCATCCCACAGATGTTCATTGAGACAGGGTTCTATGGAATCCAGTCAAGGGTGGTGATATTGATGTTCACAAACCACACAGTTACAGTGGCCTTATAACCGGATGCACTATCTTGCTGAAAGAGACAATCATCATTTCCATAGAAATGCCACAAAGTAGGTAGCATTACATTATCAAGAGTGTTCAGATATGTCTCAGAGGTTAATGTTTGTAGCACCACAGAGGTCTGAAGCCAAACAGGAAAAACAGGACCATATCATCACACTGCCACCTCGAATTTCATAGTTATGCATTCTGCTAAGAGATATTCACCGATAATCCCCACTTACCCATCCATCTGCTCAGTAGATGGTGTAGCATGATTTGTCACTCCATACCACAGCTTTAATACTGAATGTTGTTTCAGTTAATGCGGGGCTTGAATATTGTAGTCATACCATGGAAACCGATGTTTTGAGTCTTGGTTCTGAATGATTTTGTGCAGATTCATGTTTCAGTCAATGCTTGGAACTCCGCATTCAACATGTCGGCTAATAAATGACTGTTTTTGCATATTATCCTTCGTAACAGCAACCTACTCAGTCAGGTTTGGTGAGTGTGTTGGGTCGGCCACTGTGGGTAGCACTTAAAGTTTACTTCTTGTGCTTCCATCTAAGAATGGTATCACTGATTGTTTATCGGGGTTTCCCCAATCTGCCAAACAGATAGGCCTGCAACATGGCATTCTATCAAAACACCTCTTTCAAACTCTGTCAGTTCCTTTCTCACAGCTATTTCACACAGACACAGTTGCACTGACATGGGAGCATCATATTCCTCCAATTTATACCAGCTACAAACATGTGACTCATTACATAGTATGTTGCACCTTGCCTATGGGAGTGTCCATTGACTTCTTTCCAAGCAGTGTATACTCAAGAAGAAATTATTATTATTATTATTACCACCCCAAGACCTCATGGAGTCAAAGACTCATCTGGGAGGTCTTTTTATCACACACACACACATCTCATCATACTGTGTCTTAAACACACTCAAACTCCTTGCAGACACCACACTCTCAGGCAAGGCATTCCAATCATTCACAACTCTGCAAGAAAAAAAACCTGCCTCTCACTCCCCTACTCACACCCTCTTTATACAATTTCCAGGGATGACCTCTGGTTCTCCCCTGATCTCCCACTATTCTCTGTAGAACTTCTCCACCATTGATCCTATAACAACCCCTTACAAACTTGTAGGTCTCTATCATATCTCCCCTCTTCCTCCAGTCCACCAGACTCTGCAAATTACATCTTCTCAATCTTTCCTCATACTCGACATTCCAGAGGTCAGAAACTACCTTAGTCAGTCGCCTTTGGACCCTTTCCAACATCTCTTCATCCTTCTGAAAATGCGGTGATCAAATCTGGGCACAATACTCCATGTGTGGCCTAATCAAAGCCTTATACAACGGAACAAGAATCTCCCTACTTCTACACGTCAGTGTCCTTTGCATCATTCCCAGAAGCCTTTGTGTTGTCTTAACAATTTTGGCGATGCGTCTGCTAAATTTTAAATCCTTATTCACTATCACCCCCGGACTTCTTATTTCCTCTACCTCCAACAATATATTCTCACCATGCATAAATTCTGCATCCCATCTTTGTTTTCCAAATTTTAAAACCTTACATTTTGCAACATTGAACTCACATCCACATTTCCATGCCTAACCACTCAATTTATTCAAGTCTTCTTGTAAGGCTACCACTACTCTTTGTGGTTCGTCTCAACTTTGCATCATCTGCAAACAACTGAATATCTCCATCCAAATCTTCGCCAATATCATTAATATACAAGTTATGTTAATAACTTGTATATTAATGGTGATAATACAGACCCCTGAGGCACTCCACTAGTGACTTTCCTTTTCCTGGATATCGCACCCCCATACACAACGTGTTGATACCTATCAGATAGCCAGTCTCCAATCCAATGCACTAATCTAATATCCAACCCCATCTGCTCTAGTTTGACTGTCAACTTATCATGAGGTACTCTATCAAAAGCCTTTGCGAAATCCAAGTATATCACTGTGCTTCTTTCTCCTCTGTCCAAAGAAGCAGTCACTTTATTGTAATAAGTAAGTAGATTACTAAAACATGACCTCAATTTAGCAAATCCATGCTGTCCATCAAAAATAATATCATTGTTGTCAACACAACTCTGGATCCTAGTCCTCACAAGCTTCTCCAACAACTTAACTGCAACACCTGACACAGAGATACGCCTATAGTTTGATGCTTGAGTTTGATCACCTCATTTATGAAGTGGCACAATCTTGCCCTCCTTCCATTCCTTAGGAACTTGGCCAAGTGCAAGACTCGTATTAAAAAAATATGTCAAGGCAGGTGTCAACTCCGCCGTGGCAGATTCCTTCAGAATGCACGGTGATATATTATCAAGTCCCACAAACTTATTTACATCTATTTTACTCAACATCCCAAACACCTCTTGCTCACTTACAGTCAGATTCTCCTCCCCATCATCAACTGCTCGCAATCTCTCCATGAAGTAACATTCACAAGATTGAAAGATCTTTATGAACTGTTCATTAAGTATCTCCAGGCAAGTAGGGTGACGTGGTTGATGAGAGTAGCTAACTGCTGTTCATACCTCTCTCTTTAGCTTCTCTCACCAACCAAGTCACCCTCCTTGCCTGGTCTTTGTAGACATCATGAAATTGGTTATTTCTACGTCTCTTATGCTGCCTCCACATTGCTCTTTTTCTCTGTATCGCATTCTTAATCTCTTTATTCATCCATCTCATGCCTACCTTATTTAACCTTTTCACCCTTGGAATATATTTAGACATTGCATCTACTAGATAGTTTTTGAAAATCCCCCAAGCTGCATTGATCTCTTTTCCAGCTAACTCCTCATTCCATGCTGCACTCGCAAGCTGTCTCCTGAGCTCTTCATAATAACTCCTCCCCCATTGTAGTTCCACATATACCCTTTTCTCACAGGGGTCCTCGCACTGCTGTCAGCCACCGAGATAATCATCTCATGGTCACTCTCACCAATTGGTGGATGATTTGACAGCTCATTTATAATTATATATCCTCTGATGAGATGACCAAATCCAAGACCCTTAATCCTCGTGTGCCCTCTGTTACATACTGTCTGAGATAGGTATCCCTCAGAAACTCCAGAAACTAATTTTCTTTATTTCCAGTTGCTATCTCATCATTCCAGTCTATGTTGCCATAATTTAAATCAACTTTGGTCACCCTTTTCTTATTTGCTTGGCTAATTTGACTATACATTTCACTATCACCACCATCCACATTACCTGGTCTATAACAACATCCCACCAAGTATTTGATTCCATTTAGCTCTATCTCACACCATTCTGCCTCAAAACCACTGGCACTATTTTCCTCTTGCATCTCCACTTTATATGGACGTAACTCTTTCTCTATCATCAATAGCACTCCCCCTCCCTTTTTACCCCGCTCTGTCCTCACGAAACACATCATACTCTTCCATCTCTATTCCTGTCAGGATGTCATCCTCTTCCAACCATGTCTCACTTATTCCGACAATCTTTGGGTGAACAGACGCAATTAGTGCAACCATTTCATCTGCCTTGTTTCTTACACTTCTAGCATTTGTATACAAACACAACAGCTCATTTCTGGATCTACAGCTAGTTCCACTAATATCACTCACTCGATGTGATCTCTCCATGCTCGACTGGGGCCATTTCCCTTTCTGCTTCTTCATTTTAGAACCCTTTTCAATTCCAACTGTTTCCTCTTGATCCCTGGTCATCCCATTCCTTTCCTGCCTACACATGCTCTCACCTCTTCTTGGAGCATCCACATTTCTCACGCAGTGTATGCAAAATTATATTTTTTTTTTACTCCTTACCAAATACAATTATTATTAGTATTAGTAGTAGTAGTATACTTTCAATGGAGTTGGCAGTCTCATGTTGGGAGGTTCATTCAGCATTTTATCATACTGAATCTTAAATGTAAGCATAAATACAAAATAGCTTCATGACTAATCTACTTGTATCAGTTGTCTTAGTATCCCATATTATTAAAGTATTATGGAATACTATTAAAGTAGATTTCTCTTCCCAGACCAGTTTTAACCTAGAATGACACTGGAAATTCTGCCAGAGGCTATATAATTTTGGAATGAATTGGAAATTTTTAAAAATTTTTAAAATTTTTAAATTTTAATTTTTATGATTACAATGTGAACATAGTATTACATATTCTAAAGCATTACAGGACATTGGTCTAAGAGATCATTATTTAATGAATTTAATATTAGACACTTAATGAGATGTGTGTGTGTGTGTGTTTATTGTATCAGTTAAAAATGTGGTTTATTAATTTTTCTAATTCTTAACTTTACAAACATATATTTCTGTAACTGAACATAATGAAGTACAGAATTGTTTCATGTTTCAGTGCAAAGTATGATAAGATACAGGTAATATTAAGGTTTAAGACTTGATTTTAGATTATTACCCATTTATCTGTGAGTAAATCAAACAATTAAACAAAATTATGCCTTGAAAACTGATAGGAAGTAGTATATATGTAATGCAAATATCAGTTTCCCCACTCACCCTGCAGTGCTTTTAATCAGAACTGCAATATTCTCACTCCTGATCACTTAATGTAAAGCACTAAATTTTCACAAGTATGAAGTTAATGGACTCAGGATTTCCTCTGAAATAGCTTTTTTTTTATTATAAATTCATAATGAAAAATTTAAACTATACTATAATTTTATTGCTTATATAATGAATATTTATATGTCAACATTTATTTTTAGGCAAATGAAACATTTGAACTTCTTGATACTGTTACCCAGTATGCACGAAAAATGTTAAATATATCAGAAGAAATAAGAATATACCTGGCACAAAACAGCACAAGTCATTCTCTGTCAGTATTAAGACATGTAAGTTTTTTCTCTCTTTTGCCACTACAACAGTTCTAATCATGAATAACAAAATTAACAGAGTGCATGATAAATATGATATTTTATATTATTATTATTATTATTATTATTATTACCCCAAGGCCTCAAGGAGTCAAAGACTCATCTAGGAGGTCCTTTTATCACACACACATCTCATCATACTGTCTTAAACACACTCAAACTCCTTGCAGAGACCACACTCTCAGGCAAGGCATTCCAAACATTGACAACTCTGCACGAAAAAACCTGCCTCTCACTCCCCTACTCACACCCTCTTTATACAGTTTCCAGGGATGACCTCTGGTTCTCCCCTGATCTCTCACTATTCTCTGTAGAACTTCTCCAGCATTGATCCTATAACAACCTCTTACCAACTTGTAGGTCTCTATCATATCTCCCCTCTTCCTCCTGTCCACCAGACCCTGCAAATTACATCTTCTCAATCTTTCCCAATACTCGACATTCCAGAGGTCAGAAACTACCTTAGTCAGTTGCCTTTGGACCCTTTCCAACATCTCTTCATCCTTCAGAAAATGCGATGACCAAATCTGGGCACAATAGTCCATGTGTGGCCTAATCAAAGCCTTATACAACGGAACAAGAATCTCCCTACTTCTACACGTCAGTGTCCTCCGCATCATTCCCAGAAGTCTTTGTGTTGTCTTCACAATTTTGGCAATGTGTCCCCTAAATTTTAGATCCTTATCCACTATCACCCCCAGACCTCTTATTTCCTCTACCTCCAACAATATATTCTCACCAAGCATAAATTCTGCATCCCATCTTTGTTTTCCAAATTTTAAAACTTTACATTTTGCAACATCAAACTCACATCCCCATTTCTGTGCCCAATCACTCACTTTATTCAAGTCTTCTTGTAAGACCACAACATCTTCACTATATGGTTCGTCCCAACTTTGAATCATCTGCAAACAACTGAATATCTCCATCCAAATCTTCGTCAATATCACTAATATACAAGTTAAACAGTAATGGCCCTAAAACAGATCCCTGAGGCACACCACTAGTGGCTTTCCTTTTCCTGGATATCGCACCCCCATACACAACTTGTTGATACCTATCAGATAGCCAGTCTCCAATCCAGTGCACTAATCTAATATCCAACCCCATCTGCTCTAATTTGACTGTCAACTTATCATGAGGTACTCTATCAAAAGCCTTTGCGAAATCCAAGTATATTACTGTGTATCCTTCTCCTCTGTCCAAGGAAGCAGTCACTTTATTGTAAGTACATTACTAAAACATGACCTCCCTTTAGCAAATCCATGCTGTCCATCAAAGATAATACCATTGTTGTCAACCCAACTCTGGATCCTAGTTCTCTCAAGCTTCTCCAACACAACACCTGATACACAGATAGGCCTATAGTTTGATGCTTGAGTTCGATCACCTCCTTTATGAAGTGGCACAATCTTGCACTCTTTCCACTCCTTAGGAACTTGACCAAGTGAAAGAATGTCAAGGCAGATGTCAACTCCCTGACACGTTCCTTCAGAATATGCGGTGATATATTATCAAGTCCCACAGCCTTATTTACATCTAGTTTACTCAACATCCCAAACACCTCTTGCTCACTTACAGTCAGATTCTCCTCCCCATCATCAACTACTCTCAATCTCTCCATGAAGTCACATTCACAAGATTAAAAGATCTTTATGAACTGCTCATTAAGTATCTCCACCACACATTCTGCAACAGTTGTCTTTATACCATTTTCTCCAATCAATGTCATCCTTCCATAATCATTCTTTCTTTTGTTGGCTACATATCGAAAGAACTCTCTAGGATTCTTTTTGGCTGCATTAGCTAACTGCTGTTCATACCTCTCATTAGCTACTCTCACCAACCAAGTCACCCTCCTTGCCTGGTCTTTGTAGACCTCATGAAATTGGTTATTTCCACTTCTCTTATGCTGCCTCCACAATGTCCTTTTTCTCTGTATTGCATGCTTAATCTCTTAGATTAACAGAGTGCATGTTAAATATGGTATTTTATTATTATTATTATTATTACTACCCGAAGACCTCATGGAGTCAAAGACTCTTATATTAGAATGAAATTATATTATATTAGAATGAAATGTTATATTTTATTTTATATATTATATTATATTATTATATATATTATTTTAGAATGAATTTTCTAATGCACTAGTGGCTAAAGTCTCAATTCAGGAAATCCCAATTTACAAACACAATACATTCTTGAAATGTGTTTTCAAGTTGGAAGTTCACAAGTTGAATTTGGTCATTATTTTTATTTACATTTGACCTCCATTGAGTCAGAGACTAATCGTGGGAGGTACACATTATTGCAAACAGTACTTATCCAACTGTGCTTTAAACTGATTCAGTGTGTCTACACCCACAACACACTCAGGCAATGCATTCAACTCACCAACCACTCTCTATGCAAAGAACCTACTCCTCTTCTCGTACCCTCCTTATACAGTTTACGGCGATGGCCTCTTGTTCCAACCCCTCTCTCATTCTCTTGAAAAATCTCTTCCATGTCAACCTGATAACAAACCCTGACTAGCTTATATGTCTCAGTCATATCCCCCCCCCAGCTTTCCTCCTATTCACAAGGCTCTGCAACTTACATTCTCTCAGTCTGTCCTTATACTTCACATTCCAAAGACCGCTGACCACATTTATGAATCCTCACTGGACCCTTTCCAACATATCCTTGTCATCATGAAAGATATATTGTTAAATTTTTAACATCTTTATGAAATAATTATCTTTGAATACATAAATACAAATATAATAAAATGAATAATTCACAAATGATTTATTCTAATTAATTAGATTAATTACTCAATATCCTTTTTGTTTAAAAAGAAATGAAGTGAAGTATATATAACTGTTAGTACATGACTGCTCTAAAGTTATCATTTTCATTTTAATTAACATGAAAGTATTAATTATATATTTTTACAATAAAAGTTTGCCAAGATACTTAATTTGAAAATAATATATATACACACATTTGTTTATAGCAGGCCATCTCTCTGTTAACATCTTTATTGTAGAAATTGTAGAAAGCATTGAATTTTTTTTTTTTTTTAATTTTGAATCTGAATCAAATCTATTAAAGATTTGTTTCTTTGGTGATATTTCCTTTTTAAAAATAATTATGGGCTGAATAGAGTTTGCACTGCATGTATTTATTATTATTATTATTATTATAATACTCCTTGAAGGGGGTGCTTAAGGGTCAAAGCTGTATAACTGAGAGGAGACCTCCACATAGCCTTTAAAGGAATGCAGAGAACCGAACAGGGCTTCTGACCTGTTGTCCAATCCTCACCTTCTCGTGATGCACCCTGTTGGGTATCTACCTGGATACTGAACGAATGAGGATGGGCTAACAATTTGGGATTTAGCCGACCAAATTGTATTCTTATTGGTTAAACCAAAATACAAAATGATGGTACAACATGACAAAATTTCATGCCGGCTGGGGCGTCACCCGGTTAAACAAGGCCCCCATTGTTTTCGCCAGAGGAACCAGGGCAAACAGCAAAAAGTCAGCTACTGGAACAAATCTGAAAACAAACCCCAACTCAACATCACCAGAGTTAAAGATCGGTACTATCAACATAAGAAGCCTGAATGGCAAAGAAATGGAGCTAGCTGAGGAATTAGATAAGTACCAGATCGACATAATAGGGGTGACTGAAACAAAAAAGACCAAAACTGGTGAGATCTTTCTGAGCAATAAATACAAAATGTTATATTTAGGCAATGACAATCAAGGAAAAGAAGGAGTGGACATAGTATTCAACACAAAATATGAGGCTAATCTTCTTGAATGGCAGCCAGTCTCAAGTAGAGTAATGTGGGCAAATATCAGAATGGGGAACTGGACAATGAGACTTATTTGTGCCTATGGTCCCGCAGAATGTTCTACTAAGGTAGAAGTGGAGGAATTTTTTGTGGCTCTAGAGAAAGCTACTGACACAATGAAAAAGGAAAAGTTGGTCCAGAGTTGGAAGTGATTGTCAGGGAAAATTTGGAGGAAAAATTTTTTGATGCTTTAGAAAAAGCAACTGACATAATGAAAAAGGAAAAGTTGGTCCCTGTTGGGGATCTAAATAGCAGAGTAGGAAATGATTGTGAGACATACAAAAATATTTTGGGGAAAATTTGGAGAAAAGAGCAAAGCTAATAATAATGGCAAATACCTGTTGGATTTCTGCTCAGGACATGGGCTGGTTATTACTAACACCATGTTTCAACATAAAAATGTGCACAAATTCACATGGAGAGAAGAGGCAAGGAATAAGAAAAGTCTCATTGACTATGTTATTGTTGATAGTGATGTTTTCTCCCTGGTGCAGGACACCAAAGTGTACAGAGGATTTGAAATTGGAAGTGATCGCTATTTAGTCTTGAGCAGGATAAAATTGAATTTCATATTGAAAAGAATAACATGTAAGAAAGTTTTAAAGCGAATAAAAGTTGAGCAGCTCCCAGATGTGAACTGTAGACTAAAATACACAAAGATTATTGAAGGAAAAATGAAAGAGTTTGAGAACAGGAACCAAACCTTGGAGATTCAGTGGCAAGACTTGAAGATAACCCTGATTGATTTAGCTAGAGAGGAATGTGATGAAGTTGTCTGCAAGGATAGAAAAAGTAGAACTTCACGGTGGACACAGGAAGTTAAAGAGTCAGTGAAGGAAAAGAAGAAAGCATATCAAAAGTTCCTGGCAAATAAGTCAGCTTGTGCTCTTAGAGAATACAGAGACAAATGTAAGAAAGCTAAACAGTCTGTAAAACTAGCTTAACAAAAATCATGGGAGGACTTTGGCAAGAACATAGAAAATAAATATCAAGAAGGTGGTAAGATATTCTGGAGGTTGTTGAAGAAGTTTGAAATGGAGGAAAGAGTGCTATAAAAGGAATTAGAGATGACAAATGTGAAATGAAAGTGGGAGAAAAAGATATCCTTGAAGTATGGAATAATTACTTTGAAAATTTGCTAAATGAAACAAGCAGTGATGACAGCACAGTGATAAGAAACACTGACCAGGCATGTGGTCAGGAATATATATCCATACTTGAAGTAGAAAAGCCATCAAAGGCTTGAAATGTGGAAAGGCAGCAGGATTAGATGATATTCAACCAGAAATTTTGAAGTATGGTGGTATAAAAGTCTTACAGTGGCTGCACTGCATTTCAGAAAGCCTGGACAGAGAGATGAATTTCCGATGATTGGAGTAGAGCTTCCATAGTATACCCATATATAAAAAGGGAAATAAAACTGAATGTGAGAATTACAGAGGTATTTCCCTACTGAGTGTTCCTGGTAAGATATATGCTAGCATACTTGAGAAACGGTTGAGAAGAGTTGTGGAGGAAAAGCTTGGTGAAGAACAGGCTGGATTCAGGCTAAATAGAGGCTGTCAGGATCAGATCTTCACTTTACGACAAACAGTCGAGAAATCATGGGAATATAACAAAGATCTGTATTTAGGTTTTGTCGATTTGGAAAAGGCATATGACAAGGTGCCAAGAGAGAAGCTATTCAATACGCTACCATTATATGATGTCATGGGCCATTATATCAAGCAATACTTAGTCTTTATTTGAGTTGTAAGTCAGCAGTTAGAATTGAAGGAAGTACAGGAAGATGGTTTAATGTTAAATCTGGTATGAGACAAGGATGTACATTATCCCCTCTGTTATTCATTATCTATATGGATTACATTATGAAGGAAAGCGGTATTAAACATGATATCAAAATTGGAGATGTTAGTGTCAGTTCTATGCTTTATGCGGATGATGTTATACTTCTAAATAAATCCGCTACAGGTCTGCAAGATTCTCAGACTAAATTGAATTACTGTTGTAATAGATATGGTATGAAGGTCAGCAATAAAAAGACAAAGACAATGAAAATAGGCAGAATCATTGAAAATGTCAACTGTGTTGTGAATGGAGAACCTGTGGAACAAGTAAAACATTTCAGCTACTTAGGCACAATTTTTAGTGAAGATGGTAAATTAAATATGGAAATAGACCACAGAATCAACAAAACTGGTATGGTAGGAAGTCATTTGTATAAATTCATATGGAGTAAGAGAGAAATTAGTCGGAATATTAAATTAGGTGTATACAAGACAGTTTTCAAACCAGTTTTAACTTATGGATATGAGAGCTGGGTCAGAAGTAAAACGCTAGACTAAAGACTAGAAACCGCAGATATGAAGTCCTGAGAAAGATTAGAGGCGTGAACAGTAGGCAACAATGGCAGTATCATATTAAAAACGAGAATATTCGGAAAGAACTTGAAATTATCAGCATTCAGGAATGCGTTAGCAGAGCTAATCTCAGGTGGTATGGTCACTTAAACGGAATGGGCGAGGAAAGATTAGCAAAACAAGTGTTCTCTGCCAGGTTGGCAGGAAAACTACCCAGAGGAAGACCAAGATATTAGTGGATTGATACAGTACAAAGTGCCTTAGACGTTAGAAATATAAGATCTGGTAATGTTGGGGTCTTGTCAAGTAACAACTGATTTGGAGGAAAATTGTAGATAGGAAGTTAGTAATGATTTAAATTTTTCATGTAGTACTATCATATCCTGTACACCCTTTGAGGGTACATGTCAGGAATTTGATGATGATAATGGTGATGATGCTCCTTGAAGTCCTCAGATTCATTGTTCCAAGGACTATCCAAAGATTCATACAGTATCTATCATATTTTGCTTTGAACCCATTCATCCACAGCAGACTCTGGCAACCACTCATTTACCACTATCCAAACAAAATTTCTAGTCCCGACATCCCTGCTAACTACATTCATTCTCAGTTTCCAAGGATGGCCCTTTGTTCTTCCGCTGCCAGACCTGTTCTAAAAAATTTCCTCTCTATTAATCTTGTAAAAACCTTTCACTAATTTGTATGTCTCAATCATATCATCCCTTTTCTGTCTTACCACCAATTTCTGTAAGCCACAAATCTTCAACCTGTCTTCGTAAAGTTCATCCTTGATGCCATCTTAGTCACTCACCCCTGGATCCACCTCCTCCTCATCCCTAAGAAACCCTGGCTGATCTATACACAGTAGTCAAAATGGAGTCTTACCACAGCTCTATAAATTTGTTCAATAACCTGCTTGTCTATGCTCATTGGGTATTCTTCAGTAACCAAGTGATCTGATGGACTGCTTTAGCCACTTTTGCGATATGCTCTCTCAACTTTAACTCCCTATCCCCTTGCACCCCCAAATCCCTGTCTTCATCAATTTTCTGGAGTACAGATGCTCCAAGAGAAGGTGAGAGCATGTGTAGGCAGGAAAGGAATGGGATGACCAGGGATCAGGAGGAAACAGTTGGAATTGAAAAGGGGTCTAAAATGAAGAAGCAGAAAGGGAAATGGCCCCAGTCGAGCATGGAGAGATCACATCGAGTGAGTGGTATCAGTGAAACTAGCTGTAGATCCAGAAATGAGCTGTTGTGTTTGTACACAAATGCTTGAAGTATAAGAAACAAGGCAGATGAAATGGTTGCACTAATTGCATCTGTTCACCCAAAGATTGTTAGAATAAGTGAGACATGGTTGGAAGAGGACGACATGCTGACAGGAATAGAGATGGAAGGGTATGATATGTTTCGTGGGGATAGAAGGGGTAAAAAGGGAGGGGGGGAGTGCTATTGATGATAGAGAAAGAGTTATGCCCATACAAAGTAGAGATGCAAGAGGGAAATAGTGCAAGTGGTTTTGAGGCAGTATGGTGTGTAATAGAGGTGAATGGAATCAAATACTTGGTGGGATGTTGTTATAGACCAGGTAATGTGGATGGTGGTGATAGTGAAATGTATAGTCAAATTAGCCAAGCAAATAAGAAAAGGGTGACCAGAGTTGATTTAAATTATGGCAATATAGACTGGAATGATGAGATAGCAACTGGAAATGAAGAAAATGAGTTTCTTGAGTTTTTGAGGGATACCTATCTCAGACAGTATGTAACAGAGGGCACACAAGGATTAAGGTTCTTGGATTTGGTTATCTCATCAGAGGATATAATTATAAATGAGCTGTCAAATCATCCACCAATTGGTGAGAGTGATCATGAAGTGATTACCTGGGTGGTTGCTAGCATTGCGAGGACCCCTGTGAGAAAAGGGTATATGCGGAACTACAAGGGGGGGTGATTATGAAGAGCTCAGGAGACAGCTTGTAGGTGTAGCATGGAATGAGGAGTTAGCTGGAAAAGAGATCAATGCAGCTTAGGGGATTTCCAAAAAACTATCTAGTAGATGCAATGTCTAAATGTATTCCAAGGGTGAGAAGGTTAAATAAGGTAGGTGTGAGATGGATGAATAAAGAGAGTAAGCATGTGATGCAGAGAAAAAGGGCATTGTAGAAGCAGCATAAGAGAAGTGGAAATAACCAATTTCATGATGTCTACAAAGACCAGGCAAGGAGAGTGACTTGGTTGGTGAGCATAGCTAAAGAGAGGTATGAACAGCAGTTAGCTAATGAAGCCAAAAAGAATCCTAGGGAGCTCTTTCGATATGTAGCCAGCAAAAGAAAGAATGATTATGGAAGGATGACATTGATCGGAGAAAATGGTATAAAGACAGCTTTTGCAGAATGTGTGGTGGAGATACTTAATGAGTAGTTCATAATGCAAATCTTGTGAATGTGACTTCATGGAGAAATCGAGAGCAGTTGATGATGGGGAGGAGAATCTAACTGTAAGTGAGCAAGAGGTGTTTGGGGAGTTGTGTAAACTAGGTGTAAATAAGGCTGTGGGACTTGATAATATATCACCGCATATTCTGAAGGAATGTGCCAGGGAGTTGACATCTGCCTTGACATATTTTTTTAATACGAGTCTTGAATTTGGTCAATTTCTTAAGGAGTGGAAGGAGGGCAAGATTGTGCCACTTCATAAAGGAGGGGATCGAACTCGAGCATCAAGCTATAGGCCTATCTGTGTATCAGGTGTTGTGGTTAAGTTGTTGGAGAAGCTTTTGAGAACTAGGATCCAGAGTTGGGTTGACAACAGTGGTATTATCTTTGATAGACAGCATGGATTTGCTAAAGGGAGGTCATGTTTTAGTACTCTACTTACTTATTACAATAAAGTGACTGCTTCCTTGGACAGAGGAGAAGGATACACAGTAATATATACTTGGATTTCGGAAAGGCTCTTGATATAGTTCTGCATGGTAAGTTGACAGGTAAACTAGAGCAGATGGGGTTGGATATTAGATTAGTGCATTGGATTAGAGACTGGCTATCTGATGGGTATCGACAAGTTGTGTATGGGGGGTGCGATATCCAGGAAAAAGAAAGTCACTAGTGGAGTGCCTCTGGGGTCTGTTTTAGGGTCATTACTGTTTAATTTCTATATTAGTGATATTGGCAAATATTTGGATGGAGATATTCAGTTGTTTGCAGCTGATGCAAAGTTGGGATGAACGATAAAGAGTAGTGAAGATGTTGTGGCCTTACAAGAAGACTTGAATAAAGTGAGTGATTGGGCACAGAAATGGGGATGTGAGTTTGATGTTGCAAAATGTAAAGTTTTAAAATTTGAAAAACAAAGATGGGATGCAGAATTTATGCTTGGTGAGAATATATTGTTGGAGGTAGAGGAAATAAGAGATCTGGGGAAGATAGTTGATAAGGATCTAAAATTTAGCAGTCACATCGCAAAAATTGTGAAGACAACACAAAGGCTTCTGGGAATGAGGCGGAGGACACTGATGTGTAGAAGTAGAGAGATTCTTGTTCTGTTGTATAAGGCTTTGATTAGGCCACATGTGGACTGTTGTGTCCAGATTTGGACACCAGGTTTTCAGAAGGATTTAGAGATGTTGGAAAGGGTCCAAAGGCGACTGACTAAGGTAGTTTCTGACTTCTGGAATGTCGAGTGTGAAGAAAGATTGAAAAGATGTAATTTGCAGAGTCTGGTGGACAGGAGGAAGAGGGTAGATATGATAGAGACTTACAAGTTGGTAAGGGTTTGTTATAAGATCAATGGTGGAGAAGTTCTACAGAGAATAGTGGGAGATCAGGGGAGAACCAGAGCTCATCCCCTGGAAACTGTATAAAGAGGGTGTGAGTAGGGGAGTGAGAAGCAGGTTTTTTTTTTGTGCAGAGTTGTCAATGATTGGAATGCCTTGCCTGAGAGTTTAGTGTCTGCAAGGAGTTTGAGTGTGTTTAAGACATGGTATTCTTGTGTAGAGGCTTACGTGCTGTGAGGACATTATGTTGGAGGTTTAATGAATTTTTTACAACACTCAAAAAGAATTAAATTAGAATTTAATACTCCTATATTTCGTGCTAGTCACTAGGACATCTACGGGGATTACAAAAACAATTAATGTAACATGCACACAAAAACTTACAATACTAAGCCCAACCACGTGGGTGACACTAAAGTCCTATCTAGGCGGAGCGCCCTCTAAGGGCGGTAGTAGGCGGCCTGGAATGTAAGGTGGGACCTCTGGTGGTGATGAGTGTTTCCCAAATCTTCGGAAGCTTAATGCAACCATATTTGTTAAGATTTGGTTGGTTTCTGAGAGCTGCTGCTGCTTCTAAGAAAAGTCTCTCTTTCTTGAATTTGCTGTGGTGGAGCATGATGTGGTTTTCTTCCATGATACTCTGTGGGTGGTGTCCAAAACATGGTCAGCCAAGCCTGAATGGCCATAGTTGTGTTTACCGATGTACGACTTGT
Source organism: Typopeltis vanoorti (assembly GCF_054136105.1). Lineage (NCBI taxonomy): Eukaryota > Metazoa > Arthropoda > Arachnida > Uropygi > Thelyphonidae > Typopeltis > Typopeltis vanoorti. Next base: position 27,435,876 of record NC_143556.1, on the reverse strand, counting down.
GTTCCTCCAGGCGGATGGATGCTGATCTGCCTGTCTGTCCAAAGTACGCAAGCTTACATGAACAGGGTACTTTGTAAACTCCAGGCAGAGAGAGAGGGGGGAGCTGATCTTTCGTAGAACGGGTAAGGGTTGCAAGTTTGCGGTAGGGCTTAAAATGCTGTGTGTAGGTTATACTTTTTTAGTATCTTGGCTATTTTTTCTGAAGTGCCTCGGATGTAAGGTATGGTGATGGCATTTTTAAATTCTTGTTGACGAGAGGGATGGGGAATGGGGGAGGAATTGATTATTTTTTTGATACTGTGTTCACTGTAGCCATTGGAGAGGAAAGTTCTGTGTATGTGGTTAAGCTCAGTAGTGAGGGCGGTTTCACTGGAACCGCCCTCAACGGTTTACCAAAAATCCACAAACCCAATTCCCCACTCAGACCTACAGTAGATGCCACCAATGCACCTTGTTACAGACTGTCTAAACAGCTGGCCAACTCTCTGTTCCCCCCCCTCACCGGAAATTCAGCTTCCTATATAAAAAACTCGACCCACTTTAAAGCCCTCACAGAAAATTTAACCTTGAACAATACAGACATATTGGTAAGCTTTGATATCTCCTCTTTGTTTACCAATATTCCCTTAACTGACACTTTATCTCTCTTAGAAAACGTTTTCTCCTCTGACATCTTAGATCTCTTTTCCTTTGCCATCAACTCTGGGTATTTCTCTTGGAATAACAAAATCTACAAGCAGATAAAAGGAACCGCCATGGGTTTCCCCCCTCTCACCCCCCCTTGCCAATTTCTATATGGAAGATTTCGAAAAACGAGCCATAGACTCAGCCCCACTCAAACCTTCTATCTGGCTAAGATATGTAGATGTTGTGTTCTCCATTTGGCCTCATGGCCCAGACACGTTAGACTCCTTCCTCGGTCATCTCAATAGCCTACATCCAAGAATCCAGTTTACTATGGAAAAGGAAAAGAACAATTGTTTACCCTTCCTAGACACCTTAGTCACGCACCTGCCCAATGATACACTTGCCTTCACTGTATACAGAAAACCCACACACACAGGCAGATACATTCACAAACTCTCCCACCACCACCCCTCACAATAATATGGCATCATTAAAACCCTTACCAAGAGAGCCCACAATCTTTGTTCCAGTGGAACCGCCCTCACTACTGAGCTTAACCACATACACAGAACTTTCCTCTCCAATGGCTACAGTGAACACAGTATCAAAAATATAATCAATTCCTCCCCCATTCCCCTGTCCCTCTCGTCAACAAGAATTTAAAAATGCCATAACCATACCCTACGTCCGAGGCATTTCGGAAAAAATAGCCAAGATACTAAAAAGTATAACCTACACACAGCATATAAGCCCCACCGCAAACTTGCTACCCTTATCCGTTCTATGAAAGATCAGCTCCCCCCCCCCCTCTGTCTCTCTGCCTGGAGTTTACAAAGTACCCTGTTCCTGTAAGCTTGCATACTTTGGACAGACAGGGAGATCAGCATCCATCCGCCTGGAGGAACACAAGTCGTACATCGTTAAACACAACTATGGCCATTCAGGCTTGGCTGACCATGTTTTGGACACCACCCACAGAGTATCATGGAAGAAAACCACCATGCTCCACCACAGCAAATTCAAGAAAGAGAGACTTTTCTTAGAAGCAGCAGCAGCTCTCAGAAACCAACCAAATCTTAACAAATACGGTTGCATTAAGCTTCCGAAGATTTGGGAAACACTCATCACCACCAGAGGTCCCACCTTACATTCCAGGCCACCTACTACCGCCCTTAGAGGGCGCTCCACCTAGATAGGACTTTAGTGTCACCCACGTGGTTGGGCTTAGTATTGTAAGTTTTTGTGTGCATGTTACATTAATTGTTTTTGCAATCCCCTTAGATGTCCTAGTGACTAGGACGAAATATAGGAGTATTAAATTCTAATTTAATTCTTTTTGAGTGTTGTAAAAAATCCATTAAACCTCCAACATTAGACATGGTATGATGAGATGTGTGTGATAAAATCGCCTCCCAGATGAGTCTTTGACTCCATGAGGTCTTAGAGTAATAATAATAATAATAATAATAATCACAGCTGGTAATCCTTTCATCCCAAAGTGCATAACTTTACACTTTGTCACATTAATCTGACATCCATTCTCCTCTGCCCATCCCATACTGCCAGTGTGCCCAAATCATCCTACAAAATATTAACATCATCTGTATTAACTCTTGATCCACCCAATTTTGCATTATCAGCAAACAACTGAATAGTTTCTCTCATATCCTTTCTTATATGGTTAATCTTTCTGATTAGAATTCCATGCAGCATATTGTCAAAAGATTTTGCAAAATCTAGCAAATTCCAGTATAATCACTTTTTTTTTTTTTTTTTAAATTTTGTACTCATAAATACATTTGACAATGAGGATGCATATACAGCAGTATTTTTAGATTTTTCAAAAGCTTTTGATAGATTGCTACATGACAAACTAATAGTTAAATTGGAACAGATGAGGTTGGATTGGAGATTGACTGCCTGATAGGGATCAACAGGTCGTATATGGTGGAGTGATATCACAGATGAGAAAAGTCACTAGTGGCATGCCCGAGGTGTGTTTTGCGGTCATTGTTTAATTTGTTTTCTTTCTTTCTTATTCTTTCCTATTACCTTTACGGTGTCGAGGGTTTCTATTCCTTATAACTGCAACCAGTATATGAGGATAAGGTGGTTGGCCCTATGCCTCTGGTGTATCATATGTCTGTAGAAGCGTTATGTTCTTAAGGCTGGTTCCTGCTTTGGGAGGAAAAACCCCAGATAAACTGGGGAGAAAAACTGCAGGCCACACCCAAGACTGGATAACTTGGCTATGTCTGAGAAAGATCCTAAGCTCCTCACATCAGCAACAGGAATCGAACCCAGGACACTCCTTTCTCATGCATATGGATGCGAAGCATATAGCCACTTGGTTAACCGTGCAGACGTTATTGTTTTATCATCATCATCATCATCATCATCAAATTCCTGCCATGTACCCTCAAGGGGTGTACAGGATATGACAGTACTACATGAAAAAATTACATCATTACTAACTTCCTATCTACAATTTTCCTCCAAATCAGTCTGTTACTTGTCAAGACTCCAACATTATCAGATCTTATATTTCTATCGTCTAAGGCACTTTGTACCGTATCAATCCACCTATATCTTGGTCTTCCTCTGGGTCGTTTTCCTGCCAACCTGGCAGAGAACACTTGTTTTGCTAATCTTACCTCTCCCATTCTATTTAAGTGACCATACCATCTGAGATTAGCTCTGCTAACGCATTCCTGGATGCTGACAATGTCAAGTTCTTTCCTAATATCCTCATTTTTAATATGATATTGCCATTGATGCCATCTGTTCACGCCTCTAATCTTTCTCAGGACTCTCATATCTGCGGTCTCTAGTCTTTGGTCAAGTGTTTTACTTCTGACCCAGCTCTCAGATCCATAAGTTAAAATTGGTTTGAACACAGTCTTGTATACAGCTAATTTAGTGTTCCGACTAATTTCTTTCTTATTCCATATGAATTTATTCAATTGACTTCCCACGATACCAGCTTTGCTGATTCTGTTGTCTATTTCTATATTTAGTTTACCATTTTCAGTAAAAATTGTGCCTAAGTAGCTGAAATGTTTTACTTGTTCCACAGGTTCTCCATTCACAACACAGTTGACATTTTCAATGATTCTGCCTATTTTCATTGTCTTTGTCTTTTTATTGCTGACCTTCATACCATATCTATTACAACAGCTATTCAGTTTAGTCAGAGAATCTTGCAGACTTGTAGCGGATTTATTTAGAAGTATAACATCATCCGCATAAAGCAAAGAGCTGACATTAACATCTCCAATTTTGATATCAGGTTTAATACCACATTCCTTCATAATGTGATCCATATAGATAATGAATAACAGAGGGGATAATGTACATCCTTGTCTCACACCAGATTTAACATTAAACCATCTTCCTGTACTTCCTTCAATTCTAACTGCTGACTCACAACTCAAATAAAGACTAAGTATTGCTTGATATAATGCCCCATTGACACCATATAACTGCAGCGTATTGAATAGCTTCTCTCTTGGCACCTTGTCATATGCCTTTTCCAAATCGACAAAACTTAAATACAGATCTTTGTTATATTCCCATGCTTTCTCGACTATTTGTCGTAAAGTGATTATTGTTTAATTATTGATTAAGTTATTGTTTAATTTGTATGTAAATTACCTTAGGATTGGCTTAAATGGTGATATGCAGTTGTTTGTAGATGATTTAGCAAAGTATTTAATTTAGTAAAGTGTAATGTTTTAAAATTTGGGAAGCAAAGATGGGATGCAGAGTATAGGATTTGTGAGGATATTTTAGAGAAGGTAGAGGAGATGAAAGATCTGGGGATGATGTGGTGGATTGAAATTTTGTGGACATTTTGCTGAAATTATGAGGACAACACAGCATATTATGAGAATGATGCAGTGAAAACTTATATGTAGAAGTAAGGATGTTTTCAATCCCTTTAACAAGGCTTTGATCAGGCTGCATGTGAATTACTGTCATCACAGATTTTGTCATCTGGTTTTCTAAAGGATGATAAGATGTTGCAGAGGATTCAGAGATAATTCACAAAGTTGGTTTCCGGTCTCTGGAATGTGGAATGTGAGGACAGAGAGTGAATGCCAATTACAGAGGCTAGTAGATAGAAGGAAGAGGGGAGACATGATTGAGACATATAAGTTGGTGAGGGGGGTAATTACCAGATTAACATAAATGAAATTTTTCATAGAATATCTAGAGATGGGTGGAACGAGAGGCCATTCCTGTGAGCTGTATAGGTGGGTGTGAGGAATAGATTTTTTATTTGGAGAGTGGTGTGTGGCTGGAATGTATTGTCTGAGAGTATGTTTAGTGCAGGGAGAGTGATTGCATTTAAGTCGAGTTATGATGAGCTGTGCATGTGAGAGTGAGACCTCCAACAATGGGTCTCTTGACTCTGTGGAGGTCTGTTGATAATAATAATATTAATTTCTGCAGCTGTTTCAGTTGCCATTATAGACATAGCCAGTTGAAGCAAGTGGTTCACTGTTTTCAGATTTCATATTTATATCTGATTAGTTTCTTTTGAAATCAATTGAATTTCCACATTTTAGAACCCCCTCCCTACACACACACATTTTAGCACTTTCACAATCATTACATCTCTGTTAATTTTCCATTGCAGATGGGATTGAATGATAGATTAGTGTGTTGGATAGGCAACCGGCTCTTGGATACATATCAGCACGTTGTATATTAAGGGTGCAGTATTCTGAAAGAGAAAAGTCGGTAGTAGTGTGCCACAGGGTCTGTGTTGGAACGATTGTTATTTAATTTCTGTATTAATGATATTGGGATGTGTTTAACTGGTGATATAGAACTATTTGTAGATGATGCAAAATTGGAGAGAGTGATTTGGAATCAAGCAGATGTGGTTTTAAAGGAGGACTTGAATGGATTGTGTGAGTGGGCAACAGTATTGAACTGTCAGGTCAATGTTGCAAAGTGTAATGTTCTGAAATTTGGTAGTCAACAATGGGATTCAAAGTATATGTGCTTGGTGAGGAAATTTCAGAGGAAGTTGAGGAGATTTAGTGGTGATATAGAACTGTTTGTAGATGATGCAAAATTGGAGAGAGTGATTTGGAATCAAGCAGATGTTGTGGTTTTAAAGGAGAACTTGAATGGATTGTGTGAGTGGGCAACAGTATTGAACTGTCAGTTCAATGTTGCAAAGTGTAATGTTCTGAAATTTGGTAGTCAACAATGGGATTCAAAGTATATGTGCTTGGTGAGGAAATTTCAGAGGAAGTTGAGGAGATAGAAGACCTTGGAGTAGTGGTGGACAAGTATCTGAAATTCCAAGATCACATCGCACAAGTTCTCTTCACATCAGATTATAACAATGCAGAGAACCTTAAAATGCAAAAATAAAGAGGTTCTAGTTTCATTGTATAATGTCTAGATTAGGCCTGGTATGGGTTATTGTGCATAGACAGTTAAGAAAAGCCAAGTTAATCATCACCATGAAAACCAGGTGTGTGAGATTAAGAATTGACAGTTTAGTCTGCATGGAAACAGTAAAGAGGAAGTTGTACTTGCTAGGCTTTGCATAGGTTATAGTCATCTTACCCATTCTAATCTGTTGAGGGGTGGTGTGCCAGCATTTTATTTGAGAGAGAAGTGCAGTTTATATATGACTGAGCCATATATATTCAAGAAATCTTATCTGACTTGGAGACAAAATTGTATGAAGTTTTTAACTCTTTACATTAATTTTTACAAATGAATTTGATGTATGTGTAGATATTCATATGTAAGTATGATATTGCTCAATTTTTTAAAATTTGCTTTCTTCTACATAACATTATATTTACTTATTTAAGTATTTGTTTTTTATTACCTTTGTAATGGCATAGTATGATCTTTTGCTGTTCTTGCACTAATAAACACAAACCAACCAGCTAACTTTTAGGTGGAAGATGAACATCATTGCTTAGTGTGAGACTACCAACCCGTTTATCTGGATGCCTGAAGTGACTTGAAAATGTTCCATGTTTGGTCTATAGAGCAGGATTTCTGGGCTATGTAAAAAAAAAATATAAAAATATAAAAAGATATATAAAATTAATAAAATTGGTAAAGAAATAATCCTTAGCCCACCCATGGTATGAATATACTATAGATTTCTAAAAAACCTTTTGTGAGTGGTAGCCTCATAAAAAAAAAATTAAAAAAAAAAAGGAAAAAATGACACCCTTCTCATTTCAGTTGTTATGCCTCCCATTTCTTTTCTCAGCACCTCTGTTTCACTCTCTACATATTCTGCTTTCACCCAATATTTCCTCACACAGTCAATACAATCCCTCCAATTCTCTCCCTGTTCCACACTCTCTAAGGCCAAATCATCTACACCTCTTTCCTGTTCTTCTCACCCCCTCAAACATGCTACTTGCATCTGTAAGCACTTTTCATCTCAGTATTTCTGCTACTAAAACAAGAGATTGTAGCACTCAAATCATACAGTGCTTTCTTCTGGCTGCATTTCATGAACATATACATGTTCCCATTTGTCAGCTGTCACATTTTTAATTTAAGGAATGTATAGCATGCTACAAATTCCTTTACAATGCTACATATAGTGCAGCTTGTGACCATATGGTTTTGATAGGACCTTATTAAAGTCTGCTTTAGACTTGATATATTTTTTTGCATTCTTACAAATTGCAGTATAATGTGAAAAGCTATAATTATATATTTGGTTTAATCCTTTATCTAAGGGTAAGCAAACAAAGTTTGCACCTGAAGTATTTTCAGGACTGGGGCAACTCGTGGCAAAGGTGGTATAAGTTCTCATCACCTTCCTTAGTATCCTATAATGCAAAGCACATCTTGCAGACATGTATAATGCTATGCATTAAGGGAAGGGCCACTACTCAGACCGGTTCCGACCTTTATTGAGGTCTAGTCAGTGGAAGCCAGACCCAGAGGTGGTGATACTAAGGTGGAAGTAATGGAGAAGTCATATTTCCCTATGCGAGTTGCCAAAATGTGTCACACCTTATTATTAAAATTCTCCACGTGTAAGTGTAATTTATCCAAGTGTAAGCAAATAAAGTTTGCTTACATTTGGATAAAGGATTAAATATAAAAAAAGATTAACATATAATTGGTAGCATAGCCAAGTGAAAAAACTTCCATCAACTTATCTCTAATTGTGAGAAGCTGTAGTTTTTTTCTTGAATCATTCAATGTATATTGAATTTTTCTTGGACTGCATTAGCGTTTATTGGAGAACCAAGGCTTGGATAAGGGTCTGATTACTGCTTCAATTCAGGAGAGTAGAATCAGTAATTCGAGCACAGAAAGATGATATAGAAATCCCAAAAGTCATCCAGATTGGTGTCGTCATAGCATAGGACAAGACTGATATTGGTTGAGAGAAGAATAATCGTAAAAATAAAAACATTGATAACGTTATCGTTATCAATATTTAGCTGGTTGTTCAGCGCCAAAGAAGACAAAGTCAGTTCCATCAGCAGGAACGGTCATGGCATTGGTGTTTTGGGATGCTAAAGGCATTTTGTTTATTAGTTATCTTGAAAAGGGTAACACAATAACTGGGGAATATTATTCCGATCTTTTAACCAGACTAGATGAAAAAATTTGTGAGAAAAGACCCGGTTTGCAGAAGAAAAAAATCATCTTTCATCAGAGTGAGAGTTTGATGTCAGTGGTGGATTTGGAACTGGCTATGAAAAGGTTTGTGTTGTTATCTGCTATTCTGTTAATTTATGTTATGTCATTATGGACAGCAAACAGTTTAGCTTTTCTTCCATCTTGATCTGTGAATTTAGAGAATGGGGAGCCAATCTTGAAGTATCATATTGAAATCCCCATAGAGCATTATCTCACCATATGGATAATCATATTCTGCATACGAGGGTGGTCTGAAAAGTTCTTGGCCTTGACCATAGATGGCAACGCTACCAGCAAAGTTTTTTTTTCCCAAGTTGGTACATCTGTCATAAGCATTCATGTGAAATTGCAAGTCATTGTATCAAGTAGTTTGTTTTATACAGCTTTCTGAAGCAAAAGTGTTGTCTATATCCCTTGAAATGGATAAAATTGAGTATCGTGCAGTTATAAAATTATTTGTAAAAGAAGGTTTAATGGCAAAAGAAATTCATTCGAAGTTCATAAAAGTTTATAGGCACTCTTCTCCTTCGTTTTCAATATTTAAGAAATGGGCTACAGACTTTAAACATGGCCGTACCAGCCTTGAAGATGATCCACGTGAATGATGTCCAAAAAGTGTAACAACACCAAAAATCATCAATCAAGTGCATGATATGGTATTGGATGACCAATGAGTCAAAGTGCATGAAATTGCTGAGATTATAGGCATTTCAGAAGAACGTGTAGGATATATTTTGCATGAAGAATTGCATATGAAAAAGCTTTGCACAAGATGGGTGGCATGCTTGCTCACAGCAGATCAAAAACGCTCGCATGAAAATTTTTGAACAGTGCTCAGAGCATTTAACAAGAATAAAACTGATTTTGTGCATCAATTTATTACTATGGATGAAACTTGGATTCACCATTACACAGCAGAATCCAAACAAAACAGTGGACAGATGCCGGTTGTTCAGCGCCAAAGAAGACAAAGTCAGTTCCATCAGCAGGAAACGTCATGACATCGGTGTTTTTGGGATGCTAAAGGCATTTTGTTTATTAGTTATCTTGAAAAGGGTAAAACAATAACTGGGGTATATTATTCCAATCTTTTAACCAGACTAGATGAAAAAGTTTGTGAGAAAAGACCTGGTTTGGAAAAGAAAAAAATCATCTTTCCTCAGGACAATGCACCTGCCCACAAAAGTGTTTTGGCAGTGGGAAAATTAATGGATCTGCACTATGAATTGTTGGAATATCCACCTTATTCCCCACATTTGGCTCTCTCTGACTTCTAAAAATACTTCTATCTCTTCCCAGAACTAAAACTCTCCCTTGCTGGTCAGCATTTTTCTTCGAATGAAGAGGTGATTGTAGCTGTAGAGGGGTATTTTGCAGATCTCACTCAGAAACACTACAGGGACATGATAATGGTGCCGGAGCATCGCTGAAATAAATGTATTAGTCTTAAGGGAGATTATGTTGAAAAATAAAAATAATTTTGAAAAAATAAATTTCTTTTTTCATTGTTAGGCCAAGAATTTTTCAGACTACCCTCGTACTCTTATGTTTCTAGAATTTGCTGTCAATGTATATATGCCAAACTAGTCAGTCTTTGAAAATTCACATATAATATGAACATAGTGTTCATATCAGAAAAAAAAACAGGTCAGTTTGAGTGGTACATCAACATTTAGTATTATTATTGTATGGGCACCTCCATGGAGTCCGAAGACATAGTGAGAGACCCAATCTCTCAAACCCCTCCTTGAACCCATTAACAGACAAAGCTAGTCCTCACACCCCCTACTAACCACACCTTTATTCAACTTCCATGGATGACCCCTAGTTCTGGTCCCTGTACCCAAGTGTTGAAACATTTCCCCTGCATCAATCCTATGAAATCCTTTAAGCAACTTAAATGTTTCTATCATATTCCCTCTTTTTCTTCTATCAGCCAACTTCTTAAATCCACCCACCCTCAATGTATTTTCATCGGGAACATTTCACAGACCACTCACCATCTTGGTCACTCGTCCCTGAAAATTTTTTCCATATCTTCCTCATCACCAAGAAACCCAGGAGACAAGACTTCAGCACAGCATCCCATATGTGGACTTTTCAAGGCCTTATAAAGAGGAATAACAACTTTCTTATCCAATAGCCAAGTAATCTTATGGGCTACTTTTGGGAGCACAATGCCATGAATGTGATACACAGCTTGTAATCTGTGTATCCCAAAATGCATAACTTTACATTTCTCAACATTAAAGTGATACCAATGAACTTTTGCCCATACTGACAGCCTATTTAAATCATCCTGCAGGCTCTCCACATCGCCTTGATTAACTATTACTTTACCTAATTTTGCCTCATCAGCAAACAACTGAATATTTCTTTTCAAGTTATTTCCTATATGAATTATGTTCAAATTAAATAGCAATGGTCTCATCACTGAACCTTGTGGCACACTACTAGTGCTGACAAAAGAATAATATAACAGTTTTCTTCTGATTATAGCTCAACTGATATTGGTAAAAATAGTGGGAAAGTTATAAAATCATACAGGCTGTGGGCATTAATATTTCAAACTAGAATTTTGTGGGTTTACTTGCTTCTACTTCAAACATATTGTCAACAGTCAGTTCCACTGAAACTACTAGTCCATTATGAAAATATTGACTTCTAGTTTCCATATGATTTTTAATTTAAATTGAGCTGCAAACCCAATATAAATTCAAAATTAGCCATTTTTAAATTTATTTGATCTTATGTTGTCAAAATCCTTGTCTTACTCTGGAATACCAAAACCTTACCTAGAAAGACATTTGTACTTACAGTATTTTTAATAATGAATAATAGCTGAAATGTTCCTTTTATAACTAAATTAATGCAGACTCTTGATTGCTTCTTTTAGATAAAAAAAAACTTAAAAACATACCCACTTGTGTTGCAAATGTTCAACAGCTTGTCTCTTCAGAAGTTTGCATTGAACTCAACTGTGGTAAATAAGGAAGTGTTCCTTCAAAGGTTAGATGTTATTGACAATGCTGCTTGTAGTTGGATATCTCTTATGTCGGGAATAAGCTTGAACATGTTCAGAGGATTCAGAAATGAAGTTGATTTGCAGAAATATTTTAGACATCAAGCCTATTTTGATAATGTTACCATTCTTGCTAGTAAGTATTTATGTGAGTAATATAATAAATGTAAATTTTTATTTTTAAATGATTTTTTTTCTCTCTCTTTTGTATTTTTTTTTTCTTTTTACATTTTGGTATATTTTATCATTTCATTGAAGCATGAACAGAGAGAATAATACCATGTTGCTTAATCTTGAAAATGGCAACATAAATATTACATAGAATGATACATGACAAATGTGTTATATATGCTATTCAAAGGATGTGATAAACAGTTATGTGCTTGGACTCTTTGACTGTAATTCATTCAGTTATTCATTGTTCATACATAGCTAATAATTGCATAAAAAGTGTTGGCCCTTGTGTAAATCACTCCTAGATATTTGGCTCACCATGGAAGTCTCTAACTATGCAAAACATTTTTTAAAATTATATTTTATTAGTAGTCTTGCGTATGAAATCCCTTCTCCCCACCAGCAGCAGACTAGGCGACAGGTCGGTTGCGAGTGGTACTAACAAGTAGTCGCATCTAAGTAACACGCGGACCCTGCATATTAAACGGGAATAACGTGTAGTGAAAGAAGAAAGAAGTCTTGCTTATGAAAGTTGAAAATCTGTAGTAAAAATAATATGGATGTATGATGAATGAGAGGAAAACAAGAGACAGTAATTGATGTTTTTCTTAGACAACTGCATATTATAGTTATCAGCATAGGTAATAGCATGTAATGGAAAATCTGGATTGGCTTGTTCTAAATAGGCAGCTGAGGCATTTAATTTAATAGACAGAAAGTGCTAGCTTCATAACTTTAATATGAGCCTAGTATTTTTTTTTTTTTTGTCTGTTAATTGCATTTTTTCTATCTAATTTGCTTCTTTTTTGTGTGATGATAATCCCAAATTTTACTGTGGTGGAGGAAAGACTTCCACCACTAAATGACACCAAGGAATTCCCCTTCAGCTGAAAAGAGTTTATACAGGAATTTTGCATACTAGAAGAGATTCAGTTTGAAGTTTTCCCAATCAAAGGGCTTTATTGATGGAGATATGGAGGTGCTCAGAAATAGAAGATGCTTGGGATTTAACAATGTTGGATCTAGTAATTTCATTTAGAGAATTACTCATAATAAAAATGGTTAGTTTTGCTTCCAAAGTGACCACTTTTTTTAGGCTGGTAATATTATGACAAACTTAGAAGACAGCTTAAGGCAGTGCTGTGGCATAGAATTTAGGCATAAAATGATATGTTTAATTTGTGTTCTTCAATTTCTAGAAATTAAAGAACACATAACTTATGCTAAATCATCATTATTATTATCATTAATATCCTAAGACCCCCTGGAGTCATAAACTCATCTAGGAGGTCCTTTGTCATACACGCAGCTCATTATACCATCCCCTTAAACACATTCAAATTCTCTGCAGACACCACACCCTCAATCAGTGTATTCCAATCATTCACAACTCTGCATGCAAAAAAACCTTGCTATTCAGGGTTTTCAGGGATAATCTCTTGCTCTACCTGCATCTCCCACCATTTTATGAAAAACTCTTCAATATTATTCTTGTAACAACCCTTTACCAACTTGTACATCTCTATCATATCACCCCTCTTCCTCCTATTCACTTGATTATAAGTTAAGTCAATTGCCTCTGAATCTTTTCAAACAGCTCTTCATCCTTTGAAAACCAGGTGACCAAATCTGTGCACAGTGATCCATATGCGGCCCAATCAAGGCTTTATAAGATCTAGAATTATATAATCCAGAAATAAAATGAAATGAAACCTGAATCTCCTTAATTTTATGAGTGTCCTCCATATCATTGCCAGAATTTGTTGTATTGTCCTCACAATTTTGGCAATGTGTCCTTTAAATTTTCGATCTTATTCACCATCCACCTCCAACAATATATTTCGCTTTTTTGAAAATTATGGAGACAACTACCGTATTTGAATAAAAACTTTAGTTTAATATAACTAAAATCTAAAATTCGACGTTTCGACCTTTATGTCAAGGTCATCTTCTGGAGCGTACAAATATACACAAGAAACAAGCTATACTACAATCAAACTGGTTCGTTAAAGACACTGACTAACCGCTACCACAATTGTTGGCCTGACCTCTGGTGGGGGAAAAAAAAAATCAAATTAAAAATAAAAAATAAAAAATTATACATCAACGCTAGAGTCCTATTATTTGTGTTGTCTACTATATACATATATTAACATCATTCCAGCCAGTTGGAGTGGAATGGTTTCTAATACTAGCGGATTGGCTAGAGTCCTGACTTATGTTGAATCTTTCATATTAGGTTGGCTGAATGTGTGCCATCCAGATCCTTGGGATTTTCATACCATCTTTGTTATTGATATTTGGGTGGTTTATCAGGATTTCGCAGGATTCCTTAAATTTTCTTTCATACCAAGTTTTTATACAGTGTAAGGAGCAGGTGCTTTTCCAGTTGATTTGGTGTAAGATGCTAAGTGCGTGGTCTGAGAGGCCTGCTTCACCATAATGGTTATATTTGATGTGTCTAATGTGTTCTTTCTTGCGTATAGGGATTGTCCGTCCTGTTTCACCAATGTATGGTAAGTTAAAGGTGCAGCGGATGCAATAGACTCCAGGATGTGTTAATGGGAGGAGAGGATCCTTAGAGGAGCTGAATATCGTTTTAAGTTTAGTGGGTGGTTTAAAGGTGGCATTGAGGTTATAATGTTGTAGGATTCTATTGATTTTTTTTTCCGAGAGCCCTTTAATGAATGGGATGGCTATGGTTTTACTGTAATCTAGATTCGTTTTTGTTGTGGTTTTATAGAGTATTTTAGTGACAGTATTTTTGTTATAGCCATTATTTATGAATGTGTCACTAATGATTTTTAGTTCTTGTTTCAGGGCTTGCTGGTTAGAGCAAATAGTTATGGCTCTGTTTTTAAGGGTGTTAATGACTCCATATTTTTGTGTTGGGTGGTGGTATGAATTCGCATGTATGTATTGGCCTGTGTGTGTCGGTTTTCGGTAGACCGTGAAGGATAGACTGCCTGAAGGAAGACGTGTAACTAGTGTGTCTAGGAACGGGAGCGAATTTTGGTTTTCGATGAACCAACTAGTAGCCGATAACAACACATATAAAATGGTAAATTATAACCCAACAAAAAGAATAAAGGATAAAACAGAAAAACTACTAAAGTCCGTCACTTCGTGGCCACCAGACACGGTTAAAAAAACTCAAACCCCACTACGCCCGACCCCACAGAATATATGGGGTTCTGAAAATACACAAACAAAATGTGCCCCTTCGACCAATCGTGGAAGGAATAGACAGTCCCAATTACCACCTAGCCAAGAAATTAGCGGCAACACTCAAGGAGTTGGTAGGTCATTCCCCCTCCTACATAAAAAACACACAATACTTTATAAACAAAATCAAAAACATAACACTCGACAAAGACGACTTATTAGTCAGTTTTGACGTTTCTGCCCTTTTCACTAATGTCCCCATCAATGACACAATTCTCCTACTACAGAACAAATTTCCGCCCGACATTACGGCCCTCTTTACCCATGTACTAAAGTCCGGTTACTTAGTGTGGCAAAACAAATTCTATCTACAAAAGGAAGGTACAGCCATGGGCTCACCATTATCCCCCCCAATCGCTAACTTCTACATGGAAACCTTTGAGCAAGGGCTCTTGATTCCGCCACGCTACGACCGACAGTCTGGCTCAGATACGTCGACGACGTGTTCGTGATCTGGCCACACAGGCGACAAACGTTAAACACATTCCTCAGCCACCTAAACAAACAACACGAACGCATACAATTTACCATCGAAATCGAAAACCAAAATTCGCTCCCATTCCTAGACACACTAGTTACATGTCTTCCTTCAGGCAGTGTATCCTTCACGGTCTACCGAAAACCGACACACACGGGCCAATACATACATGCGAATTCATACCACCACCCAACACAAAAATATGGAGTCATTAACACCCTTAAAAACAGAGCCACAACTATTTGCTCTAACCAGCAAGCCCTGAAACAAGAACTAAAAATCATTAGTGACACATTCATAAATAATGGCTATAACAAAAATACTGTCAATAAAATACTCTATAAAACCACAACAAAAACGAATCTAGATTACAGTAAAACCATAGTCATCCCATTCATTAAAGGGCTCTCGGAAAAAAAAATCAACAGAATTCTACAACATTATAACCTCAATGCCACCTTTAAACCACCCACTAAACTTAAAACCATATTCAGCTCCTCTAAGGATCTTCTCCTCCCATTAACAGATCCTGGAGTCTATTGCATCCGCTGCACCTTTAACTTACCGTACATTGGTGAAACAGGACGGACAATCCTTATACGCAAGAAAGAACACATTAGACACATCAAATATAACCATTATGGTGAAGCAGGCCTCTCAGACCACGCACTTAACACCTTACACCAAATCATCTGGAAAAGCACCTGCTCCTTACACCGTACAAAAACCTGGTATGAAAGAAAATTTAAGGAATCCTGCAAAATCCTGATAAACCACCCAAATATCAATATCAAAGATGGTATGAAAATTCCAAGGATCTGGATGGCACACATTCAGGCAACCTAATATGAAAGATTCAACATAAGTCAGGACTCTAGCCAATCCGCTAGTATTAGAAACCATTCCACTCCAACTGGCTGGAATGATGTTAATATATGTATATAGTAGACAACACAAATAATAGGACTCTAGCGTTAATGTATAATTTTTTATTTTTTATTTTTTATTTCAATTTTTTTATTTTTTTTATTTTTTGTCCACCAGAGGTCAGGCCAACAATTGTGGTAGTGGTTGGTCAGTGTCTTTAACAAACCAGTTTGATTGTAGTATAGCTTTTTTCTTGTGTATATTTGTACCCTCCAGAAGATGACCTTGACATAAAGGTCGAATTGTAGATTTTAGTTATGTTAAACTAAAGTTTTTATTCAAACACGGTAGTTGTCTCCATTATTTTCAAAAATGCATTCGGATCACCGTGCAAGCCTAAAAGAAAGGGAACAATATATTTCCACCAAGAGTAAATTCTACATTCCATCTTCACCAAGTGAAAAATAAACTTTCAATATGCTCTCTTACTTATGCAGTTGTATACTAGTTGGTTTATTGATAGTATTGTTAAATGATTCCAGAGGAGTAATACCACTTGGAATCTCCTTAGTCTTCTATATGAGAAGATTTCATTTGAATTAAAGAATCAATCCTCATAAGGATTGTAAGTATTCCATCCAGTAATATCATCCTTATATTTAATGTCTTCAAACCTTCAATTTCTGTAAAAGTAGGCTGTTTGAAGTGCCCTGTAAGATTCTACATCTAAAATCCCTTGAAATAATTCAAATGCCAGAAATATAGTCATTCCTTTTGGAAAGCAACGCAAATGATTATAATCAACAGAACATTTCTTATCAGGAGGCAAAGAGAAAATTGAATACAATAACATCTAGTGGAAACCCTGATTTAGTTTGGGATAATGCAAGCACATTGATGGGGGGGGGGGGGCTGATTGCATGGCTAACAGAAGAATCTTCTCACTCTTAAATGCAGGATGTGACATTTATGCCACATCCTGCATTTGCCAGCCAAATAATCTCTGCTTTCAGCAGTCTGTTCTTTATTCCCCTCTTTCCACTGCTTTAGTGGGAAATAGAACACATTTATAGGAGTGATAATTTCCTCAGCCTCTTCTCATATGCTCAGTTATATAGGACAACATATTCTTATTACCCGTCACTGAATTTTTTCAGTTGGCTCTTGATTTTCTCTGAGCTCAAATGACTATATACGATAGAGTTATATTTTTATATCTTTCTTTTTATTTTAATCTTTTCTTATCTAATCACTTTCTATCTTATCTTACCTTATTCTAATTTTTTCTTATCAGATTTCTACCAACTGCGTGTGAGCCATTGTTATAACTGCTGCCACGTGGTGTGTGGCTCACCACCATCTTTCTTTATCTACCCTTTTATATTATTTCCATTATTCTTATAAACCTCCTTACTTTAACTACATGACTTACAAAATTTCCTTTACTCTAGTATCTATATCTCTTCTTACAAACTCATTCTATAAGGAAAACAAATTCTATATCTCTGGCCGATTCCTAAATTTACTCACGTGTATACCCTGACCGTTAAAGGTTATTCTTTACTATAAGAAACGAATCCTCTAATTTCTATCTGGAGCTGTCTCTTCTTCAGATATTGACATATTTGTTTTTTAACGCTGCACCAGCCAATATCTTAGAATAGAGGGGACTCTTATTCAGGGAGACTTTTCCAGACCTTTGGTGCACATAGGAGAATAAATTTATTGCTTATACTCATAAATCAAATGCTCCACAATGGCTAAGTAAATTCAGGTTTGCAGTCATGACCTCTATAACAACATGTTATACCTTTCTTTCAATTCCTCCCCTCCCACTATGGTTTGAATTTTATGAGTGGTAGTTTTGGTTCATAACACAGGCTAAGCTCAGGTATACAAGAAAAAAACATATTTATTGGAATCTAAAGACATAATATACACTTTCAGTTAGTTCAATGACATGCTAAATTAAACCTTTTCAAATTAATTAATACTCTAATACATGAACAATGAATCCTTCTCTTGTGTTAGAGACTTAACATACATAATACACACTTCTATCAAATTTTCTACCTACTATTTTTTTAGTCTAGCATATTCAGCTATTCACAATCATCTATAGTCATTCCTAACAATTTGTCTTATGGACATTAACACTGCTAGATAATCACCTAAAGTCCTTAAATACTGTCCATACTCGATTAATACATTACAGGCGCATATAATATACACAATGCACTCTTCTAATCAATATTCTCCCTATTCTGTTAATCTTGCATATTAAACTAGTCACAATCATCTATAATCATTCCTAACAATTTGTCTTATGGACATTGACACTGCTAAATAATCCATACTCGATTAATATACCTCAAGCACACATAATATTCACAATGCACTCTTCTAATCAACATCTACCTATTGTGTTAATCTTGCATATTAAACTAGTCACAATCATCTATAATCATTCCTAACAACTTGTCTTGTGGACATTAACACTGCTAAATAATCACTTAAAGTCCTTAAGTACTGCCCACACTCGATTAATACACTGCAATAATTCTTCCCTTTTACCTACTGAGTAATTATGCAACAAAATCTGTATGTTATCATTTCTTGGAGCAGGGTCTCCAGGTCTGTCTGAACTACTACCCTTTTTTGTTTGAGTTCTCTTTCGGTACCTCCATAAGCCTATGTCCATGTGGTGGGTCACTATGGTCATCAGATTAAGCTATACCCTGTGCCTGGCGTTTTTTTTTCGTCTATTCCCGATCTGCTTCAGACCATCGCTTCTACTGTCGGTTCTGATATACGCTCGCGATATTATTCTTTCGGGACTTTCAGCGAAGATATCTCACGCTTTCGCACTGGCAGACGTTCAGATATCGAAGGGAAAGGCGTTCCCTCCGATATCGAACCATCACCACGAAACACCGTTAGGAACCCTCGATCCACCAGAAAAGTCAAATCATCATCCAGGAAGGCAGGCAAAAAAAAGCCTTGAGAAAGGAGTGCAAAATCTTTTTATTCACCATTCTCTTCCCCCCTATTTTGCACCCTCGTCGCTAGCTGCGATAGCGCCCTCTTACTTTTTTTTTCTGCGATCTTTTCCCGCCCGCTACTTTCATTGACCTCTGCAACTTCGGAAAATCGCGAGACCATAGCAGCGTCTTCCGGGAAACGAATGTGCATCACTTTCTGAGATAAAATTGCATCAGGCCCGCCCATGATAAAGTAATTCTATTTCAGTTTGCAGTTAGTACTTTAATTCTTCTGTTTGAGTACAAGTTTTTTCTCTCAGCTGACTTTTCTGACTTGTTAAATCCTGAATGAATTATTTCTTTAATAAAGTGCTTCATTCAGGATGTAACAATAGTAATATGGTCACCTGACCATATTACTGTCATCAGGTATCATTACCTTGATTATCTTGATGGACCAGTGTTTCATTTAGGATTTCTCCTTGCCTCCAACGATCTCGATCTTGAGCCTCTCTCTTCCATGTTATACCCATTGATTTCACTAATGGATCTTTCCATCTTGTAGGTGGTCTTCCTGGTTTTCTGTTTATTCTTGGTTGCCAATTGAGTATTCTATATGTCCATCTGTTATCCCTGAGTCTGGCTATGTGGCCTGCCCATCTCATCTTGCTTTTGGATACTGCAGTTACCTCATCTTTTATGCCTGATCTCTCTCTCTCTCATGGTTCTATATTTCTAACATGTTCCGTTTTGCTGATATTACAAATCCTATGTTCTGTTGCACACTGGGTTATCCTGCGAGTCTCTTCTTATTTTCTTGTTGTGTTCCATGTTTCTGATCCGTATGTGAGTGATGGAAAAATGTCACTAATAAATAGTTTTGCCTTCACAGAGATGTCAAGATTTGGATCAGTAAGTGTCTTTTAGTCTGTTGAATGATAGTCATGCAGCTTTCTTTCTTTTTTTACTAGTTCTTCAGATAAATCGTTATTCATTTCTATTGTTTATCCTAAGTAATTGTAAGAGTCAACTAGTTCTATACAGATGTTATTAATACATAATACATAGGCGACTGTTACTTTTGTAGATGTTTTTAATCCATTTTGTTTTTTCTAGATTCAATTCTAACCCTATCTCACTGCTGTTTGTATATATTTTTCACTCATTTCTTCTAGATCTTTTGGGTTGTGAGATATCAGTACTAAACCCCCTCTCTTTGTATCTATATTTATAGGTTGATCAAATAGGGGTATTTGTGTGATCTGATTTTTGTTCATTTCTTTTATCATGTGGATGTAAGTAGGATCCACATTTATTTCCAGTAAGGCACTGATGACTGCATTTTGTTCTGTGGTATCAAATGCCTTTTTAAAATCAATAAAGAGGAAACATAAAAGGATTTGGTATTCTCTGCATTTTTCTGTTAGTTGCGAAATGACCAGGATATGATCTTTTGTGGAGAAGCCTCTTCTGAATCCTGCCTGCTCTCTACTGGAGTTGTCTTTGAGAATGTTTTGAATTCTGTTCAGTATTACTCTTTCACAGTTTTATATATGTGAGAGATTAGACAGATCAGACGTTAATTTTTTATGTCTTCCTTGTTCCCATTTTTGAATAGAAGTATGGTTTTTGAGGTCTTCCATTCCTCTGGAATTTTTCCTTCTTTGAAGTACCACATGAATCTGGTACTTCAAAGCCAAGGCTTTGAATATAGTTGGTCCACCTTGTTGGATTTCTTCAGTCTTAACATTATCAGGTCCTGAGGCTTTACCTTTTTTTTTTACTAGTTCTGTACAGAAAGGGCATGTTTTATTTCTTCTGGAAGTACATCTGGTATATTGTTTGATTTTGGAATGACAGGTTCTGAGACTTGGCATTTAGTTCCATAAAGGTCATTATAGAAATTCTGCACAATTTCTTCTATCTTTTTTCTATTAGTATGTTTTTCTCTATTTTGATCCTGTAAAGCAGATGGAATTGACTGTTTAAAATTTAAGTCTTTCTCTATTTTTTTTCAAGATGGTTTTTGCCTGTTCTGCTTTTCTTAGTTTTTGTATCCTGAAAACTTTGTAGTCTCTGGAATTCTTTTCCTTAGTAACTTACAGATAATTTTGTATTCTAGAAAATTTCCTTCAGATTTCTTCAGTTCTTTTCTCTTTTACAGTAGGTCTATGGTTTGAGGTGAGAGTCATTCTCTTTTCTTTTGTTTAACGGGAATTTCTGATTTTTTTTGCACTTGTTGAATTTATTAATAAATTCAGTATAGTCATCATTTATGTAGCAGTTTTTAATAGTCCAATCAGATGTTTGATGATATATTGTTCTTTTTTTGGTCTATTCTTATAATGGCTCTATGGTCAGAATCTATGTTGAAATATGTTTTGCCTATTGTACTAACATTTTGTACCAGTCTTTTACAGTCTGTTAAAATGTAGTCCATTTCATTTTTTGTGTCTCCATTCAGTGATTGCCATGTCCATCTTCTTCCTGGGCACTTGTTGTTTGCAGTTGTTCAGCTGCAGAAAATTCAGCTAATCTCTCTCCTCTTCTATTTCTTTCTCCAAGGCCACTTGGACCTATAAACTTTTCGTTTTGTTTTCCGCATCTTATTTTGGCATTGAATGTGTATGTTGACTTGTAATTTAATGCCTGTTCAAGATTCATGTAAAAATTTTCTATTTCTTGATTATCATCAGCTATGGATTGGAGCATAGCAGGATGTTAATTTTATTGTTATATTGTTCTCTATTCCAATTAAGAGTACACCTATTCTTTCAGATATGATGTTACAAGAAAGGATCGACTTGGTGTGCTTAGATTTAACAATGAAGCCCGCTCTGCCTTGTTTGCCATTGCTTGAGGATGTTCCAAGGAGTATCTGTGAGCCATCGTTAGGTCTGATAAAAGTTAGGATTCTCAACACCCCAGGGTGCACCAGAGGTAGAGTTGGACTTTGCATCCCATATTAGTATCATATTTGAAAATAAATCAGGCTTGCATGGAGAACATTCCAGTCCATAGAAAAATTTGGTTCTGTAGTGGTTAGCTATTCTTCTATTAATGAAGCAGTTAATTATATTCCTGAGTGAACAGTATTAACTACTGTAACTGAAGTTAAAAAAAAAAAAAAAAATTGTTGTTTTTCATCTTGTCCTGGAACTATGGTGGAATCACAAATCGACAGCAGCCAGAAAAATTCAAAGCTTTAGTACCAAATGGCATTATCATTATCCTTTATGATTTTATCGTATTACAGATTTCTGAGAGCAGAGAGAGAGAGAGAGAGGTTTCTTTTAGGAGGTTTGAAGGATATTTCCTGTAATTAAGGGTCATGTTAAGGCAGTATCAGGTGGCATCCAAAATGTGTCTCTATGTTGCTAACATCATCGCGTACTTTGTTGCAAATATTCATAACATGAGCTTGGCTATTTGTTGTCCAATGATGAATATTAAACTAAAAATTATAATTGTCAATTAGAAAGATGTATTTTGTATAAAGTAGATTGCCAATATAGCCAAAAGATAAAACTTGACACTCTGAATCAGAGTGTCAAGTTTAGGTTGAAAGGATTACAAGTCGTATATTGCACTGATGTGACTTTATTCCAAGAAATTATTGAAGCTAAGGATTTAAAGGTGATTGTGGACAGTGATTTGAAGTTCAGCAGATCATATAACAGATATTGGCAAAATAACACAAAGGCTCAATTGAATGTTGAAAAATATACTAATAATTAGGGATAAGGAAGTAATTAAAAAAAAAATAAATAAATCGTTGAGTTAGGCAAATATCTGGATCTTTTCACAGATTTAGTCACATGAGTTTTGGGGAGGAGGGAGGATTAGCAAGTGAATTAGAGGATTCACTGGTGGGTGACCAAGTTGGCAGAATGTTCCCTATATGGATAGGTTTTATGTATTCTGACAATTCTAATTTAATCCATACAGTATGAACTGCTGTCCTTTTCACAAAAAATGCAAAATAATAAGGTGGTTTTGTGTGATTTATGCTATTTAAAAAATGTTAAGGATTGAATGTGGGCAGCTGTTTTAGCTTAAATGTGTATGCTAATTATGCTTACCCTCTTATATAACTAAAAGTTACCTTATTACCTTCTTCCCCCATATATAATGATACCAATGGTTACATTGTGAAATATCAGCAGGATATTATCAATAAAGGGTCATGTTATTCTCCTATTTGTACATTCTGTTAATTTTACTTGTTAGTTATCTTCGAACGACTCTTTTGAAACAAAATTAAACCTCACCTTAATCCAGTGAAGCGAAAATTAAATTGTTGTAGAAGAGAAGAACTAATGACATTTGATCACGAAAATGCTTTTCAAACTACATTTATTAAAAATCCTATTTCACAAAAATTTTCTGATTATGTAGTGGTATGTAGATGATGAATTGCTGTATTGTTTTGAACCCAAAAAGTCGCATTCCAACCAATATTAAAGCTGTATATTTTTAACTTTTTTAAGATGTTATCTTCAGCATGGAAAAAGATGGCTCCCTTCCTAACCATATGGTTTATAAGATTCGACAAAATGCTTCATTTACTTCAACTACAAATTTGATCAGGAATCGGTTTTGGTTTCCTGGACCTCGCAACTGGGGGTATGGGTATTATCAGTTTGGATTTGTATGGATACAGGTATTAATATATTAATTTCTGTTGTATATTTATTTGATTTGTTTCTGAATCTTAGATGCATTTTTATGTATAATTTTTGTGTTGAAATGTAATGACCTTATTATTATTATTATTACGGGTATCTCCATGGAGTCAGTAGACTCATCATGGGAGACCTAAACTATCAAAAAAATATCTATCATGTCTCTTCTTGAATTCATTTACAGACAAAGTACTCACAACTGAGTCAGGCAATGCATTCCACTCATTCACTATTCTCCAGGTGAAAAACCTTATTCTCCTACCCTTGTTAACCACACTTTTCCTTAATTTCCAGGGATGATCTCTTGTTCTTCCATCACTATCACACAGCTGAAACATTTCCCCTGCATCAAGCTTATAAAAATCTTTTAGTAATTCAAATGTTTCTATCATATCCCCTCTTCTCCACCTATCATCCAACCTCTGCAATCCATAAGCTCTCAATCTATCAATGTAGAGAGCATTTTTTACATCACTCACCACCTTAGTCACTCTCCTCTGAACCCTCTCCACAACCTCATCTCCAGGGAATCCAGGTGACCAGAACTGAGCACAGTAATCCAAATATGGAAGCATCATTGCCTTATAAAGGGGAATAATAACCTCATTATCTCTGGATGTTAGTGTGTTTCTCAATAACCAAGTGATCTTATGTGCAATCTTGGACACCTTAGCAATCTGTCTTCTGAACTTCATCTCCTTATCCACCAACACCCCCCAAGTCCCTAGCCTCATCAATCCCTTGGAGTACCATTCCATCAATGTAGTACACAGCTGGTAATCTTTTAATCCCAAAATTACACTTTTCCACATTGAACTGACATCCATTACCTTTTGTCCATTTTGTCAGCTTATTTAAATCATCCTGCAAACTCTCAACGTTAGCTTGATTTTTTATTGCGCTACCCAACTTTCCTTTGAATCATCAGAAAACAACTGAATATCCATTTCCTATATATTTATGTACAAATTAAACAATACTGGTCACATGCCTCATCCTGGACTCTGCTCCTCCATACACCACTTTCTGGTATCTCTCCCTGAGCCATTCTCTTATCCATATCACCAGTTTAGTATCCATCCCCATCTGCACCAATTTACGCAACAGTATTCCATGGGGTATCCTGTCAAAAGCCTTAGCAAAATCCAGAAGTACCACTGTGTAGCCATTTCCTTTGTCCAACTCAGATGTCATTCTATTATAAAAAGTTAATAAATTGCTAAAGCAGGATCAACCTTTAACAAAACCATGTTGGCACCTATAGAGTATCATATCCTGATCCACCTATTCCTGAATTCTATCTTTAACCAACTTTTCCAATACTTTTACCACCACTCCCGAGATGGTAATTGGTCTGTAATTAACTACTGCAGTTTTAGAGCCATCTTTATGCAAAGGAGCTACTTTGCCTTCCTTCCACTCCCTAGGGACCATATCAGAGGTCAAACTTCAGTTAAATAACCAAGTAAAAGGTGTTGACAATTCCTTTGCACATTCACGCAACACCCGAGCTGATATTCGATCTAAACCTATTGCACTGTTTGCATTTAAATTTTGCAATATACAAAGTATTTCTGATTTATTAACTTCAATTCTCACATTGGTTTTTGATACAGGTACAGAGACATCCTTACTTGGGTGATAGACTTTTGAAAAGTGATCACTCAGTAACTCTACTATTACATCTCAATTGGTCACCTCGATACCATTAGACTCCACTAAAGTTATCCTTCTGAAGTCATTCCTCCTTTTACTTGCCACATAGTGGAAGAACTCTTCGGGATTGCCCTTGATCTCCTTGGTTATGGTCTTCTCATAATCTGATTTAGCTTTTCTTACTATGCTGGTAACTTTCCTAGCTTCAGCCTTGTACTGATCGCCTTTCCTCCTTGTAAATTCTCCATAACATTTTCCTTTTTTGCAGATCAAGCTTGATACTACTCATCCATCTAACGCCTACTTTGTTTGTCTTCCTGACCATGGGGATACATTCTGATATTGCCTTCCACAGATACCTGCTGATTTTATCCCATACACTGCTAACATCCTTCCCCTGCGATATGTTCTGCCATGGGACAGCTATAAGCTCACTCTGAAGCTTGTTATAATTGCCTAACCTGTAGTTCCGTATATATACCCTTTCTTAAGAGAGAAGTCCACAAATTTTGCAATCTCCCAAGTCAATACACATGATTGCTCTCACCAATTGGAGGTAACGAGGACACCTTACTTATGCATATGTCCTCTGAACCAATGACCAGGTCCAACACTCTCACACCACGAGTCCCTTCGGTTATGTGCTGTTTCAAGTAATTATCTCTTAGAAGATGTATGAATTCCATGTTCTTTTTGCCATGTGATATTTCCTCCTTCCAATCACCATAATTTAAATCCCCCATAATAATCACTAACCCTGCACTCATTGCACTGATTTGCTGATACATGAATTCGATATCACCCCCTGTACCCCCTGGTCTATAGCAGCAACCAACTGTATATTTGGTTGCGTTGGTTACTATTTCACACCAGAACGCTTCAAATGAACTATCATTCACATGTCTATCCTCTTGATATTCTACTTTCTTTGGCTGCAACTCATCAGCTATCATCAACAGTACTCCTCCCCCTTTCTATCTACTCTATCCTCCCTGAAAATACTATTCCCATCATATGCACACTTCAACCTTGTACTGCTCATGAGTGTACTGATCGCCTTTCTCCTTGTAAATTCTCCGTAACATTTTCTTTTTTGCAGATTAAGCTTGATAGTACTCATCCATCTAATGCTTACCTTGTTTGTCTTCCTGACCATGGGAATACATTCTGATATTGCCTTCCTCAGATACCTGCTGAATTTATACCATGCACTGCTAACATCTTTCCCTTGCAATATGGTCTGCCATGGGACCGCTATAAGCTCACTCTGAAGCTTGTTATTATTATTATCATTATTATTATTATCATCATTATTATCATTATCATTATTATCCAGGCCTCCATGGAGTCAAAAGACTCATCGTGTGAGGTCGTTTTTAGGAAATACAAAGTCTATCATACCACTCCTTGAACCCATTAACTGTCCCCACTCCAACGACTCTCTCAGGCAATGCATTCCAAGGTTCGACCACCCTCCACGCAACGAAACCACTCCTCACCCTCTTGTGCACAGCCTCCTTTCGTAACTTTCAGGGATGGCCCATTGTCATCACTCCTTCCTGCCGTTCCACCAAGTGAAAGAACTCTCCAATGTCTACCCTATAACTGCCTCTCAACTGTTTAAAAGTCTCGATCATATCACCTCTCCTCCTTCTATCCACCAAACTCTGTAGTCCGCATTCCCTCAATCGATCCTCATAACTCATATTATACAGTCTTGAAACCATCTTTGTTATCTACCTGTGTACTCTTTCCACAGTCAATTTATCCCCTTCAAATCCTGGGGACCAAATCTGAGAACAACAGTCTTAGTGTGGTCTGATCAGGGCCTTATACAACGGAATGATAACTCTTTTATCTCTGCAGGTCAGCGTCCTTCTCAGTATTGCAGCAATCCTCTGAGTTACCCTCACCACCTTTGCAATATGCTCCCTGAATTTCAGTTTTCTATCTATCATCACCCCCAGATCTCTCCTACCTCCTCCACTACAGCTCCTCCAATTGAATATGCATCCTCCCATCGATGGATCCCAAACCTCAAGACTTTACATTTTGCTGCAGTGAACGGACAACCCCATTTATTTGCCCATCTGTCTAGTTTATTCAAATCCTCTTGCAGGGCTGCTACATCTGCACTATTACTGATAATCCTTCCCAATTTCACACCATCTGCAAACAACTGAATGTCCCCTTGCAATCCATTGATAGTATCATTGATATAAAGATTGAACAATACAGGTCCCAGTACTGAGCCCTGTGGAACCTTCTGCTTCCTCGATATTGCCCCATCATACACAATATTCTGTGACACCTATCAGCCAGCCAATCCTGAATCCATTTGACTAACCCGACATTTAAACCCATGTGCTGCAACTTAAATATCAGCTTGTCATGTGGCACCCTGTCAAACGGCTTTGCAAACTCCAAGAAAATGGCAGTATATGCCTTTCCCTCATCAACTGCTCTTGTCACTTTATTATAAAAGACAATCATATTACTAAAGCAAGAACGCCCCTTAACAAATCCATGTTGATTCTCACAGATAACGTTTCCCTCATCTACCCAATGCTGTGTATAGTCCCTCACTAATTTCTCCAAGACCTTAACAACTACTGATGACACACAAGTAGGCCTATAACTAGACACTTCCAGTCTACTACTGCCCTTATGCAGTGGCACTATCTTACCTTCCTTCCATTCCCTGGGTTACCTTTCCTTCAGCCAGACTTTTATTGAAAAGCAAGGTCAACGGATATGTCAGTTCTTTACACATTCTCTCAAAACCCGTGGTGAAATACCATCCAGTCCAATAGCTTTATTGGTATTCAGAGTACTCAGTATTTGGAACACACACTCTCCTCTTGCACCTCTAAACCCTGATTCTGTCATATCCCTCTAGTATTAAAACCTCCTCCAGGATCAAATATGCCAATAAAGCGCTCATTGAAGAACTCCACTACGTCCTCTGCATCAGTCACTCTATTCCCACTTTTATCCTGTAATGTCATTCTTCCACAATCGTTTCTCTGCCTACTGGTCACATAGCTAAAAATTCCCTAGGACTTTCTTTGGATCTTAGTGCCAATCACTTCTCATATTCCAGTTTTGCCTTCCTCAACATTCTGGTCACTCTCCTGGCCTACGTCTTATATTCTTCGTGTATCTGTCCTCCACCACTCTCCTTGTATATCTTCCAAATCTCTTTTTCAACTGCAGTTCCTGTTTGATATCGTTTGTCATCCACTTTACTCCAAATTGTGTCCTCTTCTTCACCCGTGGAATAGAGCTTACTATTGCTGCTCACAAATATTCTTTAACAATTTCCCAAACACTAATGATATCCTGGCCTTCCAATTCTGCCCTCCATGGTACTGCCCCTAGTTGATACCTAATTACGTATCAACTAGGGGCAGTACCTTATAATTTCACATATGTTCCCTTTTCTTTGATACACCTGTATGTCTGTTCATCTTCCAAGTCAAAACCACATGGTCACTCTCTCCAACTGGTGGGAGAGATGTCATCTCACTTATTATCAGCTCTTCTGATGCTATGACCAAATCCGAAACTCTTGAACCTCTTGTTTCCTCCATCACATGCTGCCGAAGACATTTGTCCCTCAAGAATTCCAGAAATTCTATCCCCTCCTTACTACTTGCATTTCCTCTTCCCAGCTTATACTGCTGTAGTTAAAATCTCCCATAACAATCATTCTTCTTGCACTTGTCAAGCTCAACTGCTGGTCCCCACCCTCTGTGCTCCCTGGTTTATAGCAACACCTCAATAAATATCCTGTCTTGGCCACTTCTGCCTCACACCATATGCTTTCAAAACCATCTGTGTCACTGCCTTCCATAAGTCATCCCTTATCATAAGCAGTACTCCACTACCACATTTTCCTTTCTTATCCTGCCGAAAAATGCTGTACGCTGCCACTTCAATTCCAGTTATTATATCATCCTCCATCAACCACGTCTCAGAGATCCCAATAATCTTTGGCCAGGTTGATGCTATCAGCGCCACCAATTCGTTTCCTTTATTTCGGATACTCCTGGCATCAGTATAGAACATAAAAATGTCACTGCTTCTATACCTATCATTGTCCCCTCTCAACCTCCCCCATCCTCCAGGCTCAATGTTTCCTGACATTGTCCCATTTCCCCTCCAAGCACCCATCCCCACATGAGCCCATCCCTGCTACCATCCACCCTGGGAATTCTAGTTTCCCTGCATTGACACACTGACTTGTTCAGAAAACAACAATCTTTCCAGATGCCTTCATCCTTTCTCATTCAAATGCAAGCAGTCTCTAGTATACGGGTCCCTTCTGTCTTCAAACCCTCCAAACATCCACGCATTCCAACCCTCTCTTCTCACACATTCTGGCTATTATGTGATTCAGTATTGCTCCTCTTCTGCTCAGCTTGTCACTATTATATCTGGGCTGCACACACACACACACACACAATCTTCCCTCTCTGTGTTTTCTTTTGCACAACTTCAAGCAAGAATCTCAGATCTCTCGCCTCCCGATTTACACTGCCTCTCAAGTCATTCGTGTCCACCATCACAATCATCTCATCTATCCTTTCATTCCTCTTAATTTGCCATATCTACATTGTCTATTGTTCCTCCAGGCAAACACTCCTCACGCATCCTTGCACGCCACAGATCATTGAGTCACCATACATTACATCTCTCACCATTCACTCTCTCCTAGTGTTTCCATTCTCTCCTCCTCCATCACTCCCATAACTCTCTTTCATTCCCTCTCTTCCCCTTATCCTATTCTCTCCTTTTGTGTTATTCTCTCTCATTTCCTCTTATAATTGCCTAACCGGTAGTTCCATATATATATCCCTTTCTTGAGAGAGAAATCCACAAATTTTGCAATATCCCAAGTCAATATCACATGATTGCTCTCACCAATTGTAGGTAATGAGGACAACTTACTTATGCATATGTCCAATGACCAGGTCCAACGCTCTCACACCACGAGTCCCTTCAGTTATGTGCTGGTTCAAGTAATTATCTCTTAGAAGATGTATGAATTCCATTTACTTTTTGCCATGTGATATTTCCTCCTTCCAATCACCATAATAAGCACTAACCCTGCACTCGTTGCACTAATTTGCTGATGCATGAATTCAATATCACCCCTGTACCTCCTGGCCTATAGCAGCAACCAACTGTATATTTGGTTGTGTTGGTTACTATTTCACACCAGGCTGCCTCAAATGAACTATCATTTACATGTCTATCCTCTTGATATTCTACTTTCTTTGGCTGCAACTCATCAACTATCATCAACAGTACTCCTCCCCTGTTCTATCTTTTCTATCCTCCCTGTAAATACTGTTCCCATCATATTCAATTCCAGCAACCACATCGTCTGTTGACAGCCATGTTTCACTAATGCCTACAACCTTTGGTGAGATTGCACTGACTGTGCCAAAAATTCTTCCCTCTTATTTCGATTTTGCATTAGTATGCAAAAATTGCAGATTCCCTTTAGTTCTTGTATCAGCTTTAGAACTGATATACATGTCACTAATTTCAGTAATCCCATGCCGATTTTTATCCACTCTATTCTGCAATTTATTCTGCAAATAAGGATCAACAAATACATTCACATAAGTTTCTTCCTCTTACACTCAACCTTTTCAATTTTAATTTCCCTGCCCAATTATTTCAACTTGTTCAGAAAACAGTAACTTTTTCAATCACTTATGATCTTCCATGTTCAGATGTAACCCATCTCTTGCATACAGGTGTCTTTTGCCTTCAAACACACTCCAGACATCAACAAATTCCAGACCTCTTTTTTTGCACATTCTTGCAATCATATCATTCATTATTATCGCTCGTCTGCTTAACTCATAATTGTCAAAACGAGGCAGCACATACACACTATCCTCCCTTTGACACTTTTCTTCTTCATGTTATCTAATGATGTTCTTAAATCTTTTGCTACTCGATTAATACTACCACTTGGGTCATTTGTACCCACCATAATTATCATCTTTTCTGCATCATGCCCTCTCTTTATTGCTAAGCCACTCTCTCTATTGTTCCACCAGCCAAACACTCCTCAGGCATACTGCTCTCCATACCCTTAATCATAGAATCACCATATATTGTACTAGTCATAACTTCAAGTCCAAACAAGCGTCACTCACAGCCTCATTTTCTGTGCTATTCAGCATGACCCATCCAGTTTCACTTTCCTCAACGCACTTTTAGTTACTCCCTCACTTATAATTGTAATTGTCCTTAAAAAAGAAGGAAAGAAGCGAGATAAACAAAAGGATAAATGTTTTGGAATTTTTCACTTAAAAGTGAATCATCTGGTTTCACAAGTGTCTTTCTGTTTGTGAATCTCACTCACTAATCAAAGTAACCATATTGTACATAGTAATGTGGGCAGAATGAGAATTAAATAATCCAGGAACTTACTCCCGAGACTGTTCTGGTTTGCCATTACTTAACTTCTTTTTGCTGTTTGTGATACCTGGCTGTTGTGATGTCACTCATGTAGTCGAAAGCTGTGGAGAATAGAGTGTATGTTATACTATCATATGAATCAAACAGTCATGGGAAAATAATAGAACAATGATTACTTGGATGTTGAAGAACTCATTGATAAGTAGAGACAGGAAGATCTCTAGATAAGACTATGATACAGCTACATCTTTGCTATGTGAACAGATATGGTCACCTGTGGTTCTTGAGGATGATTAGGTCATATAGATGATTCAGAGATAAGCGACCAAGCTGGTAACAGATCTGTGGAATACTTATGAGAATAGATTGAAGGATTGCAAAGTGTAGTTGACAGGCAAACAAGAGGGAACATGATAGAAACTTACAAGTTACTAAAGGGATTCTATATGATTGATGTAAAATAACTTTTTCAGTACATGACAAGTAGAGAGGGAGGGAAGGGGGGAGAAAGAGAACTAGGGATCACCCCCTGGAAGTTTTGTAAGAGCATGGCTACTACTAAGGATGTGTGGACTAGATTTTTTGCTTGGGGAGTTGTGAATGACAGGAATGGATTGACAGAGATAGTTGGAAATGCCCTGACAGTGAATGAGTTTAAGGAGAGATATGGTAACTGTTGTGTGAATAATGGTTAATTTGGGTCTCCTGCAATGAGTTTTCTGGGCTCTTTGAAGATACCTGTATAATAATAGTTAATATTAGTATTAAGGTCCATATAGCTAAAATATGGTTTGGCTATATTTATTGTAAGCTTGATTTGCTCCAAGTATGTTATTCCCCACATATATACCCAACCTATATATTAAAGACAGTCATGGAGTAAGATAACATTTAAACAGAATATCATGGAGTAAGATAACATTTAAACAGAATATCATGGAGTAAGATAACATTTGAACAGAATATCATGGAGTAAGATAACATTTAAACAGAATATCATGGAGTAAGATAACATTTAAACAGGATATCAGCAAAACATGGGTTTGATACAAGTATCATAAAAAGATCCAGGTGCAAACCAAGATATTGGTAGATTCAGATCAGCTAATGCCTTTTTATTCCCGTATATAGGGAGTAGGTGAGGCCCTTTTAGTCCTATCTAACTTTTGGAGACTGAGTGGGCAGTTCAATCTCCACTGGTATCCAATCAGAGATAGCTGGACCAAGGCTTTCACTAATTAAGCGGCACGCAGTGAAGAGAGACGGCTCAACAAGTGCTGCCATCTCGTGGTCCCTAACCTTAATACTTGTATTTAATGTCTGAAATAATGTGGGTTCTACAGTCAATTTTCTTGAATTTACGGGATGAAAAACCCGAGTTTCCAGGAGAAAATACCCGTTTGCCCATGCCTGAGATCGACTAACTCGGGAACCGGTCGAAAAAAGGCTTAGAAAAATTTCTTCTAGTTGCCGACTACATTCGAAACCAAGAAGTCTTCCTTTGTGGGGTCAAGTGCCATGGTGTGCAAACGGCACATCCACTGATAATGCCTTTGAAGACCAAAACAAAATCTTATTGGATATCTGATTAATAATAACTCGTTTGAAAGAAAGATGTAAATGAAAAGCTAGTAATAAAGTAAAGGTAACTGTGTGCTATTCTTAATATGTATATCCAGATGTGTATATTCAGAAATTTTTGATGTGTTTGTCTGGAAAACATGATCATGAAGTCTACGGCTCAATATCTATACTTAGAATTGACATTGAAGACATTTTTCATTACATGGTAGAGAGAGAGAGAGAGAGAGAGAGAGAGAGATAGAACAACAGGTCACTCCTAGAAATTGTATGAGAGTGGTTGTTAGCAAGAATGTTAAGACTAGGTTTTTTGCTTACAGGGATGTGAATAAGTGGAATGGGTTGCCAGAAATGGTTATGATTGTTTCCTCAGTAAATGAGTTTAAGGAGACATGTATTGTGTGACAGTGTCTAGAGTGAGCATCCTGACAATGAGCCTTTGACATCATGGAAATGAATGAAAAACAGTAATAATGTATAAGACTAGAAATCATGTTTTTTTGTAATTTATCCTAACACCAACAAACAAAAATTTATGCATACAGTATATGCATGGGTAATAAGTTGCTTTTATAAAGGGAGTTGATCGCTTTACATAAAGTTACTTCTTATTATATGTAATAAACTACCCTTCACAGGAATCACTAGTTCTGTGGGACTCTTCATAGTACTCATGATTAGTTAATTAGCAGTATTAATTGAATATACATTGTTTATTTCTTTTGCTTTTTTTTTTGGAAAGGGAGTAATATTGAGTTAAAGAATTATTGGAATTTTTACTAACATACAGTCTGTTGATACAAGTTAACCTTTAATAGTGGAATGTGCCAGGTAGTTGACATCTGTCTTGACATGTTTGATTAATATGATTCTTGCATTGGGTCAAGTTCAAAAGGAGTAGAAGGAAGGCTAGATTGTGCTGCTTCATAATGGAGGTGACAGAACTCAAGCATCAAATTATAGGCCAATGTGTGTATCAGATATTGTGGTTGAAATGTTGGAGAGGCTGGTGAGAATCAGGATCTAGAATTGGGTTGAAAACAATGGTATTATATTTGATGGATAGTGAAATTTGCTAAAGGTGAGGTCATATTTTAGTAATCTGCTTACTTATTACAATAAGGTGAGAGCAGCATCGGATGTGGGAGATGGATACACAGTAGTACTTAGATTTTGCAAAGCCGTTTTGATAGATTGCTGCATAGGTTGATATTCACACTAGAGCAGATAATATTGGAGATTGGCTATCTGATAAATGTCAGCAAGTTGTGAATGAGGGAATAATATCCTGGAAGAGGAAAGTCACTAGTGGTGTGCCTCAGTGGGCTGTTTTAGGGCCACTGTTTATGTTAATGATATTGGGTAATATTTGAATGGGGATATTCAGTTGTTTGCAAATGATGCAAAGTTGGAGCAAACTATGAGCAGTAGACACGTGTGTGACCTTACAAGAAGACTTGAATAGACGGAGTGAATGAGCATGGGATTGGGGGTGCCACTTTAATGTTGCAAAATATAAGGTTTTAAAGTTTGGGAAACAAAGATGGGATGTAGAATTTACTCCTCATGGGGATATATTGTTGGAAATAAGAGATGTTGGGGTGATTGTAGATAAGGATCTAAAGGACATATTGCCAAAATTGTGAGGACAACACAACGAATTCTGGCAATGATGCAGATGACACTGACTTGTAGAAGTAAGGAGATTCTGGTTCCATTGTATAAGCTCTGATTAGGCCACATATGTTCTACTGTGCACAGATTTGGTCACCTGGTTTTCAAAAGGATGAAGAGATGTTAGAGAAGGTCCAGAGGTGATCGACTAAAATAGTTTCTGATCTCTGGAATGTTGAATATGAAGAAAGGTTGAGACAGTACAATTTACAGTGGATAGAAGGAAGAGAGGTGATATAATAGAGGTATGGGAGTTGGTAAGGGATTGTTATAGGATATTAAAGTTGAAGAGAGTTTCATAGAATGGTGGAAGATTGGGTGAGAACAAGAGGTGATCCCTGGAAGCTGTATAAGGAGGATGTGAGCAAGGAGTGAGAAGCAGGTTTTTTGAATAATAATAAGAATAATTATAATAGTCCTTAATGACTTATAAAACTATCAGTTGATTTATAAACAAGGTACAAATCTTAAATGTTAAATTCATGCATACCTAATGAGACTGCTATATTTAATGTAAGCTTGATTTGCTCCAAGTATGTTATTCCCCACATACCCAACCTATATGGAGTAAGATAACAACATGTTTCATTTTATTTTTGTTAGAATGTTTCAAATTCATATCCGTGATGGTGCATTGACTTCAGGATCAACATGTTGTGTTCTAAAGAATGAAGCTCAATGATAAAAAAAATGAAAATATTTAATGTAAATATATAATTTTATACAACAGATAATACAGACAAAGAATATTAAATGGCCGTTTTAAGAATTATGTAAATGAGTTCAGTAATATTCTCTCATATTGTGACTTTCCCAACTAATTCAATGCTGAGAGATAATGCAAAATATTTTACAAAACAAACTGATTATAGCTGCAAACTTACCTCCTGCCCAAATAGCAGTCACTCCTTCTGGTCTCTTCCCAAGGCCATGGGTGCAAATTTTGCCCAAGGTTTCCACCACTCTCACATCTGGATGTTACTGTAGTTTCCTCCCTCACCTAAAGACAAGGCCAACTTACTGACATCACTCTTCTCTTCAAATTCCTGCATTGATGACCTGGGCAAAGTTCCCTACACTAACAGAAATGGCTCCCTTCATGCTGCCCATAGTCTTCTGAGAAAAAGAAATTCAAAGACTCCCAATAACCTGAACACAAACAAGGAATCTGGTCCTGATATCCCACATATTGTGTTGAAAAATAGTGCCCCAGAACTAACACATATCCTGTATTGCCTCTTCAATCTATTCTATTTGACTGGCATCTACCTCTCCAACAGCCCATCCCAAAGAAAGGTGGTAAACATCAACCAATGAACTACTGTCAAATTGCTCTTACTTCTGTTCTCTCTAAAATTATGGAGAAGATCATCAACAACTGACTCAGTGACCAGCAATATGGATTTTTCCACTCACAATCTTCAGCTGATCTTGCTTTCACCACTCACTTTCACCATGGACTCAGGCCATGGAGAAATTTGGAGAAACTCACATGGTTGCAATTGACATTTCAAAGGCATTTGATCGGGTTTGGCACAGTGGCCTACTTAACAAACTGCCATCCTATGGTCTGCCTTCCTCACTCTGCAACTGGATCACCAACTTTCTCACTGGTTGCTGACTACGTGTCATGGTGGACAGTTTACTCTCCTCAGATTTCTCCACCAATGCTGGAGTACCTCATGGTTCTGTTCTTTCACCCATTCTCTTCCTCTTGTAAATAAATGACCTGCTCTCTCAGACTTCCAGTTCTATCCATAGCTTTGCCGATGACAGTAAACTCCATTTCGCCTTTCGCCAAACTTTGAAGTGCTCAAGTATTAGAATCCTCAAGCTCTACCATGACCAGGGACCCTGATCTCACATCTCCTAGCTATATCTCAGTGGAACAAGGCAACCTTGTAAACTTCAGTGCTACCAAAAATCAGTTCTGTCTGATCTCTCGCAAGAAAGAACTCACATCCCCTCCCCCCCTCACCCTCACCTTCAGTAATGCTGAGATATCCAAACACGATAAGATTTCTCTACTCTGACTGACGTGCACCTTTGATCTTTCCTGGTACAACCACATTTCAACTGTAGATTCTGTAGATGCCAAAAAACTTGGTGTACGTTTTCACACAAGACATTACTTCACACCTGCTAACACTATACAAAGCCCAAATTGGGGTTGGAGTAACAAAGTCCTCTCTAAGATTGCTAATTATATCCAGAAGAAGGCATTCAGCTAATTAATGATCCCTCTCTCATAGGCCTACTTCAATCCCCCTCTCAACAAATAAACAGATACTTTCATGGGCAGTGCTTTGCTGAATTGACCACTATTATTCCTCTACTTCGAAATCAATAAAACAAGAGACTCTGCTAATGAACATCTTGTAACTCACAGAACCAACTTCACTGCCTCCTCTTTCATCCCATCTACTTCGGCCCTTTGGAATAGCCTCCTCCACTCTCTCTCTTCCCCAAAGATTACAACCCTCAACTGTTCAAGCAAAATGTGAACAGATTCCTCCTTTCTTCTATTCCTCTTTCCCACATATGACACTATAGGTCTTGTGGTCTTTTGTATGGATTAGATTAAAAAAAAAAGAAAAATTATTGAAAGTTCTGTAGTCTCACTTGGCCACATAGAAATTACCTTTGCAGCATCTACAAGAGTACCCAAAAATAACTGGAATCTGAACCTGGCACTTGTGCATTTTCTAGTTATGGATGATGCCACTAGGCATCATGAGTGGGCAGTTTTTCATGCCAGTCTGACAGGTGGCATCATCCTGTGTGAACTGGTTTGTTGTTCTGGCTTCTTTTTTGTTAGTGCTTACAAGGCAAGTTTGGTGATTGTGATGACTGACCACAAGGAACAGAGAGTGTGCATGAAATTTTGTTTTCTTTTGAATAAAAAGTGCAGCTGAAAGTATTGTTATGCATCTGCAAGCCTTCAAGAATGATACTTTAGGTAAAACGTAGGTCTACGAGTGGTTTTCCCATTTCAAAAATGGGAACGTGTCAGTTGAGTACCAACCATGATCTGGGCCAACCTTCAACAAGCAGAAATGATGAAAACATCGAAAAGGTTTGCCAGGCAATCAATTATCATCAAAAGACAATTGAGCAAATTTCTGAAGAGATGAATTTGTCATGGAGTTTGTGCCAGTGAATTTTAGCAGAAGATTTGCAAATGAAATGTGTATGCTAAATTTGTGCCTTGTTTGCTTGCAAAGGATTTAAAACAAAACAAAACAAAACAAAAATATATATATATATATATGAATGTTTTTGCTGCGATTTGAGTGTGCAAGTTCTTAATGACCAGAACATTCTTCCAAAAGTTGTGACTGGGGATGAGTCTTGAGGCTGTGGTTATGATACAGAAACCAACAAGCATCAAGCCAATGGAAACATGCAAATGTACCAAGACCTAAGAAGGCATATCTAGTTCATTCAAACATCAAGACAATGTTTTTTTTTTTTTTTGATGTGAATGAAATTGTACACAACAAATTTGTACCTCTTGGACAGAGAGTGAACCAACAATGTTTGAGAAGACTGCATGATAGTGTGAAACGTAAACAACAAGAAATGTGGAGTAGCAGAGATTGGTGGCTGCACCATGACAGTGCCCCAACTAGGGTGGCCAGACATACCCCATTTACTGAATTAAATTTATAAAATACCCCTTTTGTAAAATCTTAAATGGGGTATGAAAAATACCTCTTTTCGGTGTTTCGGACATAATATCCATTTTTCAGTTTTCTGTACTAAATAAATAAATATTGACTATTGCCTTTACTGTGAATGCCACCAAGTAAGCAAAATGTAAATGCTATAAATCATATAATACCAAGTTTAGGTGATTACATAAGAAGAAAATTAGCCACAGGTAAATATTTTGTTGAAATGCATTCTCAAAGATTCGAAAAACAACTTTGCATCCTACTTATATAGATCGTTATAGGATATTTATATTATGCTTACTTTGTAATGCTCGGCACCTGTCACAGGCCCGACATGAGGGGGAGTACGGACTACCGCGGTCACTACTTTGAGATCTTTTTTATTTCATTGTATTAACGTAAGGCAATAAATTCTATAAATACTACTTTAACCCTTTTCACAGAATGTCCTCTTCATTGTCATCAAATACGGAAGAAGAAAAAATACAGAGGTTAAATCAAGAGAAAAACAGAAGATAAAACATCAGAATTATTTCAACGGGGAGTGGCAGAAAACTTACACCTGGGTGATTAAAGGAAGAACTGTTGATAAAGCGAAATGTTTATGGTGCAATTGTGAATTTTCCATAATAAATGGAGGTGTTTATGACCTTAAAAAGCATATGCTAAGTAATAAGCATAAAAAAGAGAAAGTATTAGCTAGTAATCCAACTTTAAATTCATTTTTTATTTCCTCGACGTCGTCATTAGTTTCGACTGAAGAACAAAAGACCATTGCCGCTGAAACTACGTTTGTCTATCACACAGTAAAACATGTGCATAGCTATCGATCATCAGATTGCATGAGTTCATTATTCAAAACATTATTTACTGATTCAAAAATCGCTTCTCAATTTACATGCACAAACAAAAATATAGCAAAAGACTGTGTGTCGACAGTTGTTGAGAATTTAGCAGAAATCAGCCATTTTCAATTGCAACAGATTCATCAAATAAAGGAAACATTAAAATGTTTCCTTTCATGTGTAAATATTTTTCTAAATCTAGTGGAGGAATTCAAACAAAACTTTTGAGTTTCTTTAACAGCCAGTCAGAAACTTCAAAGGATATTTCACTTTGCTTACTTCAAAAGTTGAAGGAGCTGAATTTAAATCCTGAGGACATTGTTAGTTTTTGCAGTGATTAATACCAATATTAATTTTGGTATTAATCAGAGTGTATTTACAGAATTAAAGAAATTTAATAAGGATTTAATACATATGGGGTGTCTTTGCCATGTCTTACACAATGCAACAAGAAAAGCTACAAGCTGTTTAGAAGTTGATATTAAATGTGTAATTTTAAAAGCATATAATGAAATTAGTTCACATAGTAAAAGGTTAGAAAATTTAAAAGAAGATTATGAATTTTGAGACTTAGAATATTCAGATCTAATGCGTCATGTTCCTACAAGATGGTTCTCACTCCTTCCAGCAGTAGATAGGCTAAACAAAAATTTTGAGCCAGTGAAAACTATTTTCTATCTTTGGAAAGATGTCCATCTATTTTACAAGATTTTTTTTGAACGAATTAGCTGAAGTCCACCTTTCTATCTTTTCAAATGCAGCAACCTGTGTCCAAAACATAATTTGTAATCTAGAGCAAGATGGTCCAATTATAATAGAACTATTTAACCTAATGGCCAATCTAAGAAACTCTCTACTTTATAAATTAAATGATCATTTTTATGGATTCATTGCTATACAAAAATTGAAATCTTGTCGCAAACCAGTAGAGATAAATTTGTTTAAGAAAAGGGCAGACGATTTTCTGAAAACTGGAATAATTCAGTACATTGAAAAAAGATTTAGTTTTGAAAATAATAAGTATGAGTATCTTAATGTATTCAAATTACATGAAGTGGTACATTTTGATCTTTTCTTAAAAGTTATAGATTTATTTAAAATTTCCAATATTAATATTGATTTGCTGTATGAAGAGTACGTCCTGTTAAAATCGTTCCATAAAAATATTGACACAGAAGAACTCAAAAATATCACAGATATTTGGATAAAATTTTTAAATGCATATGATGTACCTAATATTAAAAAAATTATTAATTTTGTTTTTGCTTTGCCTCACTCAAATGCAATGAGTGAGCGATATTTAGCTTAATGTTCAACTCTTGGAAAAAGGATAAGAACAGATTAGATCTAAAAACTGTTGAGGGAGAATTACTGGTGAAAACCAATTACAATATATCATGCAAATAATTTTATGCAGTTGTATTAAAAAATGAAAAATTGCTAAAAGAAATTTGCTCGAATAAAAAATATTGTTAGGTAAATACTTCTCTTTTGATAAAATAAATCAGGTTTACTGAATTTATATTGTAAGTGATTATGCAAGGCATATCACGAGAATATTTTCTAAAAGTTTACATTAGTGTTCATAACTGCCATATTTGACTAATTGTACCAAAATTTGACCAACTCTGTGTTTCATGCATTTGTATATTGTGAAAATCTACAAATATAGAAATGAAAGAATCTTATTATAATTGTTTGTTCTTTATGTTTGATTGTGCGATTATCCCCAAGGCCAATAATGAATACCCCAAAACCTAATCACGAATACCACAAATCCTTACTATGAATACTCCAAAATCTACATATGATACCCTAAAACCAAATTTTTAATCTGGTCACCCTAGTCCCAACCAACACAGTCTTGTCTGTCCAACAGTTGTTGACAAAAAAAAAATGGCGGTTGTTTCCCACCCTCCCTATTCACGTGATCTCTCTCCATGTGACTTTTTTTTATTCCCATGGAAAAAGAAAACCATGAAAGGGTAGCAATTCATTGATGTGGATGAAGTGAAAGAAAAGTTACTGGAGGCCATTAAACAGTATTGCAGTTGAAAGTTCCAGAACTGTTTCCAGAAGTGGAAAAAACATTGGGACAAATGCTCACATGGAGACTCCATGGAGTCCAAAGACTCACCGCTGGAGACCCAATCTATCATACCTCTCCTTGAACCCGTTAACAGAAAAATCACTCACAACTGACTGTAGCAACCCATTCCACTCATTCACCACCCTCCAAGCAAAAAAAAAATAGTTCTCACACTCCTATTAACCACAATTTCATTCAACTTCCAGGGATCACCCCTTCTTCTGATCCCTCTAGCCAAATGCTGAAACATTTCCACTGCATCTATCCTATAAAACCCTTTAAGCAACTTAAATATTTCTAGCATAACCCCTTTTTTCTCCTATCAACCACCTTCTGCAATCCACACACCTTCAATCTGTCCTCATAGGGCACGTTGTACAGGTCACTCACCATGTTGGTCACTCACCTCTAAATCCTCTTTTATTATTAATATATTATATAATATATTAATATATTTTGTTAATTTATTATACTGTTCTTCAGTTATCGACTTCAGAGTCCATATCTTTGCAGAGCAATTAAAGATGCATATAAAAACTTTCTTCAGGCTTTTTCTCCCCAGTTTATCTGGGATTTTTCATCCCGCAAAGCAGACAAACCAGCCTTGAGAACTCAACACCACTGAGGACATAGGATACACTGGGACGTAGGGCTGACCACTTTATCTTTGAACGGTTGAGGTCCAATGATAAATAAAACCCTCGACACTGCAAGGTAAAAGAGGGAAAAGGAAGATGAGATGAGATAAAAACTTTCCAAGATTAGTGAACTTAACTTGCCATTTATTAGACCTCTTTCGGCTCTCCTTCTTTGCTTGACTACTCTTCACTTCCTAGTGTTCCTGTTACTCAGTGACAGCTGTTCTAAAAACAGCAGCTAGTGCTCATGCTCATTACCGAGATTCAAAGCAAAACCCAAGTAACAACATGGCTGCTTTTGCTACTGTGCTTGCATGCTATGAGTATTTGACATAGAAACACTACAGTAAATGAAAATATCATATAGTTTCATATTTTTTATTCATCAGTAACGATTTACAACATTCAGAATGTTTTCTACAATAATTTTTTTCCCCTATTCAACATGAATATTTTAAACATATATTGGCTTGTAAAAATCACATATAAATGTTTTGATTAATATATTTGTTTTTTACAGATTTTTATTTATGTTTAGTGAAAAATTTATGTAATGGGGAATATCTTTTGTTATGTGATGAAATAATCTAAAAAAATATACAGTATACATGTGACTTGTTTACATTTAGTAATTCAAGTATATGCTTAGTGTTATCTGAGTTGCAATGTAGTTAAGCAGTAGTGATATTAGTCTCTTTTAATATTGCTAACCTGTGAACACACACATTTACAGACAAATACATTTCTCCAAATGTCAGGCTCTGTGACAAGCCGGTTGGGATCGCTTAAAGTTGCAGCATGTAAAATAGTGGACACTGCACACCAAGCAGAATATAATGTGAAGAAGAAGAGGATTTATCATCACTTCCATCATACACAACCTTCTGGTATCATTTAGAGAGCCAATCCATCTAAGCAATATACTGTCTATTCCCATTTTCTGCAGCTTGTACACCAATATCATGTGGTAATCTATCAAACACTTTTGCAAAGTCCAAGAATATCACTGTATATGATTCTCCCTTATCTAACAAACCCAATACCCTAT
Organism: Typopeltis vanoorti; assembly: GCF_054136105.1. NCBI lineage: Eukaryota > Metazoa > Arthropoda > Arachnida > Uropygi > Thelyphonidae > Typopeltis > Typopeltis vanoorti. The sequence goes on along the minus strand of NC_143556.1, from coordinate 27,392,509 downwards.
CATGAAATGCAAGTAAATTGCTAAAACAGGACCTACCTTTTATAAATCCATGCTGACCTCATAAAAAATGCCATGTAAATCAACCCAAACCTGTTTTCTATTCCTTACCAATCTCTCTAACACCTTGACCACAGCTGCATTATACAGACTGGTCTATAATTGGAAACTTCTGTCCCAGAACCATGCTTCTGGAATGGTAGTATTTTGTCATCTTTCCACTTCTTAGGAACTCTACCCACTGCAAGACTTTCATTAAATGACCAGGTCAAGGACATAGCCAACTGTGGTACACAATCCTTAAGAATATGTAGTGATATCATCCATTTCCACAGCCTTATTAACATGTAACCCAGCCAACACCTGATCCACCTCTGATTTGTTTTTACTACCAATTCTCCTAATACTTGCCTCCCTTCTATATATTGCACTGCACCATTTACACCAGTGTGACATATGTTGATAAAGTGCTTGTTCAATAATTCCACTATATCCTTTGCAACTGTTATTCTGTTGCTGTGATTATCGCTTGCCATAATTATTCTTTCTCTTGCTTGCCATATAGAAGAAAAATTCCCTTGAGTTAACCTTGGTCTGACCAGCCAATCTCCTCTCATACTGCATCTTTTCTTACTTTATCATGCTCATCACCTTTCTAGCCTAACTTCATGGATCTGATCACCACCAATTGTCTTGTACCTCCTCCATAGTATTTTCTTTTCCAGTACAGCTTGTTTGATTTCACTGTTCATTCATTTTCCTCCTACTCGTATTCACTTAACCCTTGGTATGCAGTTATACATTGCTTTTGTCAAATACGGCCTTGTGAGTTTCCATGCATTGTCAACATCTCTTCTACTCAGGTCATCTACCAAATGCTGATGCTAACTAGAGCCTTCATAGCTCAGTCAGTATAGACGAAGCCCTTTGATAGGAAAGATCTGGGTTTGATTCCCATCCATGACATGATGAAGACCAGATAAAGGTCTTCATCATGTCATGGATGGTTAGTTGGTCTCATGTAGAGGTAGAGATTTTTTTCACCTGCAAACACAGACTTTTCATCTCTCAGAACAGTCAAACTGGCCCGTGATAAAATACTTAATCCATCACTAGGAGGGCTCAACCAGTCTTTAGGGATGGTTGAAGAATTGGGGTGGGACCCCATATGAATAAATAAACTGATTCTAACTGAATACAGAGTTTCCTATAATCACTCGCTTTATACTTCCACATATATCCATTTTTAGCAATAACCTTTTCTTGTTTCCTCACTTCCCAAACAAGTACCTCATGATTACTCTCACCAACTGGCAGCAGCATCAACACCTCATTACCAGCTACATTTTGTGAAGTTATAACTAAATCCAAAATATTAAAGTCTAGTTGCTTCAGTTACATGCTGCTTGAAATATTTATCTCTCAGAAATTCAACTAACTCTCTCTCTCTCTCTTTGTTCCTAAACACTATATCTTCCTTCCATTTCATATTCTTATAATTAAAGTCTCCCGTGAAGATCACCTTTTTACATGTTGAAGTAATTTGTCTAAACATTTCACAGTCAGTATTCTCTGCATTCCCTGGCCTATATAACAGGAGGTCAAACAAGGCAGGCATTAGATGGATGAGCAGTAGTATCAAGCTTGAACTACAAAAAAAGAAAATGTTATGGAGAATTTACAAGGAGAAGGGCGATCAGGACACCCATGAGCAGTACAAGGCTCAAGCTAGGAAGGTTACCAGCATAGTAAGAAAAGCTAAATCAGATTATGAGAAGACCTTAGCCAAAGAGATCAAGGGTAATCCCAAAGAGTTCTTCCGCTATGTGGCAAGTAAGAGGAAGAATGACTTCGGAAGGATAACCTTAGTGGGTGCTGATGGTATTGAGGTGACAAAATCAGATGTAATAGTCGAGTTACTGAGTGATCACTTCTCAAAAGTCTATCACCCAAGTGAGGATATCTCTATACCTATAGCAATACCTAATGTGAGAATTGAAGCTAAAGAATCAGAGGTATTAAATATATTGCGAAACTTAAATGCAAACACTGCGGTAGGCTTAGATGGAATATCAGCTCGGGTGTTGCGTGAATGTGCAAATGAATTGTCAACCCCTCTTACCTGGATATTTAATTTAAGTTTGAACTCTGGTATGGTCCCTAGGGAGTGGAAGTTAGGCAAAGTGGTTCCTTTGCATAAGGGTGGCTCTAAAACTGCAGTATTGAATTACAGACCAATCACCATCTCAGGAGTAGTGGTAAAAGTATTGGAAAAGTTGGTTAAAGACAAAATTCAAGAATGGGTGGATCAGGATATGATACTCTATAGAGGCCAACATGGTTTTGTTAAAGGTAGATCCTGCCTTAGCAATCTATTAACTATCCATAATAGAATAACATCAGAGTTGGACAAAGGAACTGGCTACACAGTGGTACTTCTGGATTTTGCTAAGGCTTTTGACAGGATACCCCATAGAACACTGTTACGCAAATTGGAGCAGATGGGAATGGATATTAAATTGGTGATATGGATAGGAGAATGGCTCAGGGAGAGATACCATAAGGTGGTGTATGGAGGAGCCGAGTCCAGAATGAGGCAGGTGACCAGTGGTGTGCCTCAGGGCTCTGTGCTTGGGCCAATGTTGTTTAATTTGTATATAAATGATATAGGAAACGGCTTAAAGGGAGATATTCAGTTGTTTGCTGATGATGCAAAGTTGTGTAGTGCAATAAAAAATCAAGCTGATGTTGAAAGTTTGCAGGAGGATTTAAATAAGCTGGTAAAATGGGCAAAAGAAAATGGATGTCAGTTCAATGTGGAAAAGTGTAAAGTCTTGCATTTTGGGATTAAAAGATTACCAGCTGTGTACTACATAGATGGAAAGGTACTCCAAGAGATTGATGAGGCTAGGGACTTAGGGGTATTGGTAGATAAGGAGATGAAGTTCAGAGGACACATTGCTAAGGTGTCTAAGATTGCACATAGGATTACTTGGTTGTTGAGGAACACACTGACATCCAGAGATAAAGAGGTTATTATTCCCCTTTATAAAGCATTGATACTTCCACATTTGGATTACTGTGCTCAGGTCTGGTCACCTGGATTCCTTGGAGATGAGGAGGCTGTGGAGAGGGTTCAGAGAAGAGTGATCAAGTTGGTGAGTGATATAAAAAATGCTCCCTACATTGATAGATTGAGAGCTTGTGGATTGCAGAGATTGGCTGATAGGCGAAGAAGAGGGGATATGATAGAAACATTCAAATTACTAAAAGGTTTTTATAGGATTGATGCAGGGGAAATGTTTCAGCTGTGTGATAGTGATGGAAGAACAAGAGGTCATCTCTGGAAATTAAAGAAGAGTGTGGTTAACAAAGGTGTCAGAACAAGGTTTTTTGCCTGGAGGGTGGTGAATGAGTGGAATTCATTGCCTGACTTTGTTGTGAGCTCTTCATCTGTAAATGAATTCAAGAAGAGATATGACAGATATTGTTTTGCTAGTTTGGGTCTCCCGCGATGAGTCTACTGACTCCATGGAGATACCCGTAATAATAATAATAATAATAATAACAGAGTTCTATCAGATATACTAGATTGTTTATTTCCACTTCACACCACACAGATTCAAAATCTGTGTACATGCACTATCAACTTCCACACTTTGCAGACACAATTTCTCTCTCCTCTTATTTTCACATTTCTGTCCTTCCTGAAAATTATATATCCTTTTATTTCTATTCCTGACATCACATCCTCCTCAGACAACCAAGCCACTTATTCCAATATCTTTGGGCATACTAACTCAGCTGTCTTGTTTCAAATACTCTTTACATTTGTGGTACAAACATAACAATTCTTGTGTCCATGAGGCCATTTCACTAGCACCAAAATTGTATATTCTAGCTGCTATACCACATGTCTTTCTTTGGTCTGACCACTCCTGTTTCCTTGATTCTGACTCTGATTTCCATTACTATCTGTCTCATCCTCACCTTTATGCATTCCATCACCTTGTACTGCTGTAACCACATCGTCAACCTCATATCCATCTTCCTCCTGTAGCAAGTTCCTTTAAGTTGTGCTCTTCTGCCTCACAAGCAGACTCTGATCATTTACTACATGAACTTCTTGGCTCTGTCTGCTTTGTCATTGTCTCATGTTGTCTTTCTCAGAAAAAAATAGCCTTTCTAAATGCCCAACACCAAACCCCTTCAAATACATTCCATCAGCTTTAAACCATTCCAACTTTCCTTCAAATTCACTCCACAGATTTACAAATTGTACCTCCTTTGCCTCACTCAACTTAGCCATCCTACTGTTCATTATTACTGCTCTCCTTCTCGGTTCACTGTTGTCATATCTGGGTAGCATGGCTACAGTTTTCCAACAACACTATTCTTCTTTACCTGCCGCAACAACTTTCTGAAGTCTTTCCTTTTGTGTAATGCATTAGTTATTTGCTTCATTGTTCCACCAGGAAAGCATGTTTTGTGCACTTTATTAGTCATCACACTTCTAATGATCGAGTCCCCATACAATGATATACAATTCTCCTTTCCCTCTTTCTTTTGTAATTCTCATCAGCCAATCTCTTTAGATGTTTAATATCCTCTTCCAAATGTTTCATTTTGCTTTCCATTTTCATCAATTCTTGCCTCAGCTCTTCTACTACGGTCCCAACACTTGCTCTCATTTCTGATCACTCCAATCTATCAAGACACTTTTCACATATGTTCATGCTTTCTTTCTTCTCGTTTAAGTCCACAGAAATTTCACATTTTTTGGTTCATACACATAGAAGTTTTCGCAATGCATCCACTTCAAAGTATCCAAGGCAAAGCTAGATCTTCGTACCAAAACATTCCGTGCCACCGATGTACTTTTCTTTATGGACGTCATTTTCAGAAGCAGAAGTTGTAAGAACAAACAAGTAACAAAACACAATATATACAATAAAAAATTTGAACAATAATACTACTGAAGGACATTTGTATTCAAACTGAAAAAAATGCAGCATAATTTGCAATAAAAGCCATACTATTCACTAATTAAAATCACTTTTTTTTAGCACAGCTCAAATCTACTGCTACATTCACTTGTGACGCTAGCGAGATTTTAGTTAATGAAAATGACAGATTAGTAACCAATGTAGGGAAATATATCCAGGTATTTCATCCTCCTTAGTATGATATCATTTGGATGTTGAGTGCAGAAGAGAATAGAGGAGGAGGAGGGGTATGATTTTGAGCAATAGGTACATGAGTAATTAGTAAATTTGATGTTAGTGTTGTCGAAGAACTTGGTAATATCACTGCAGGTATTGAAGTAATGTTCCAACAAGTTAGCAGCTGCCTTGATATACTTGTTTATCAAGAATCTTGCAAGGTGTTCAGTGAAGTGGAAAGAGGTCAAAATTGTTCCAGTTCATAGAGATGTTGATAAGTTTGAGGCTTGAAATTATAGGCCAGTCTGTGTATGTGGAGTTTTGAAGAAGGTGTTGGTGAGTATGGCAAGGACCAGTGTACAGAATTGAGTTGTAGTATAGAGTAATCTCTGTGATATTCAGCATGGATTTGCTAAAGGGAGACCATGCTTTGGTAACCTACTTATTTATTACACAAGGTAACAAATCCATTGGAAGTGGAGATGCATATACAGTGGTATATTCAGATTTTGCAAAGCCTTTGACATATTTTATACAAGTTAGTAACTAAACTATGGTTAGATGGGGTTAGATAATAGACTAGGGAATTGTATTGTCTATCTTACAGGTATTAGCAAGTTGTGTGTGTGTGTGAGAGAGAGAGAGTGGTGTTCTAGAAGAGAAAAAACACTAGTGGTATGCCATAATTGGTCTTTTGGGGACATTGGCATTTAACTTGGATCTAATTGTACCGAGATCAGTTTAATTGGAAATCTGCAGTTATTTACAAATGATGATGCATAGCTGGAGAGAACTTTGAAGAAGAATAGATGTTATACCTTTATAAGAGGATATAAAAAGACTTTTTGGGTTGGCTTGTGAGTGGGACTGTGTAGTTCATTATTGCAAAATGTCAAGTTTTGAAATTTGCTAAGCAAGAATAGGTGGTGGGGTTAATTTTTGAAGGATAGAAAAAAAATGAGGGAACCGGGAGTTGTGAAAGACAGAGAAGACCTAAAGATATCACAACAGATTATGCAGTGACAAGAAGGACCTTGAAAGGTAGAAGTAAAATTATTATTATTATTGTACGAGCACCAGCATGGACTCTGAAGACTCATTGTGGGAGACCCAAACTATCCAGATAATCTATCATACCTTTCCTTGAACCCGTTAACAGACAAAGCACTCACAATGGAAACCCATTCCACTCATTCAAGTGCAAAAAATCTAGTCCTCACAGCCCTACTATCTACACCTTTATTCAACTTCCAGTGATGGCCCTTGTTCTGGTCCCTCTAGCCAAGTGCTGAAACATTTTCCCTACATCAATCCTGTAAAACCCTTTAAGCAACTTAAATGTTTCTATCATATCTCCTTTTTACTTCCTATCAATCAACTTCTTCAATTCACATGCCTTCAGTCTATCCTCATAGGGAACATTGCTCAGACCACTCACCATCCTGGTTACTCGCCTCTGAATCTTCTCCACCACTTCCTCATCCCCAAGAAACCCAGGAGACCAGTAATTCTCCTGGGCCTTATAAAGTGGAATAGTAGCTTCTTATCTGTACTTATTGGTGTGTTTTTCAATAGCGAAGTAATCTTATGAGCTGTTTTAGCAACCGTGACAATATGTCCTCTAAACTTTAACTCTCTGTGTACCACCACCCTTGAATAGCTTTGTCTTTTTCCGAGAGTACAATGCCATCAATGTGATACACATCATGTAATCTGTTTATCCCAAAATGCATAACTGTATAGTTCAACCACAAGTGAGAGAACCCTCGACACTTCTGCACATGTCAGAAGAAGACGAATCCATTCTGATAATAGGGTAATCAATCTGTCTCATGGGATGAGTTGTTTATTATTACATGTTGGAAACTTAGCTTATGAACATTCTAGTATTTAAAGTGGTAACTATTTTGCTTGTATAACAGTTGGAAAATTTTAAATATAGTATTAACAAAATTTTTAAAAAAGGTATAAAATAAAAAATATTGTAAGCAAAATTTATTTTTAAGAAAGTTTTGTATATAAAACAATAGTTATACAGAAAAACAGAAATTTTTTCAAATGCACTTAACCATTCTCAAATTACAGTTGAGAGAACTCAGACACTTTAATGCCTTAAATCAACAAATTTTTTGTGGCTTGTTATGACTTTTAAAAAACCATGCATAAAATTTTGACAAAAATACCTTTATCAAATCATTTTATTCTTCTTAGTCATCTAAATCGGTGTCTGAATCACCATCATTTTCACTTAAATTAATCATCAAATCTTTGAATAATTCTTTGATAATTCCATCTCTATCTCAACAGATGCACCATGAGAGCAATATTTTTCTCAGTTTTGAACAGTAATTCTTTTAATCAACTGTTCTGAAATTTTAAAAAGTTTCGACATATCAATATCCTCAGTTATGCTGCGATGATGAATGAAATTCTTCACTTCTGGCCAAACATATGCAATAACATTAATATCACAATGATTATGGTGGTAGTCTCAGAGCTAGGAATCCATTCTATTTGAGCATCATGTCGAATTTAAATAACTTAGTTTTGGGTGAGTTTCTTTTGACCAAGTCGAGCAATTCAATTTTTCACATATCTGGGGAAAGAGAAATGTTATTTGCAGAGAGCCAATCCATAATGACTTACTCCTTATGGAGTAAGTCATTATGGATTGGAGAAATATGGAGGATTGATAATACTCCATATTTCATATGGAGCATTATCAATTATAATAATTGAAGATCATAGAACAAGACAATGAATATAGGCAGAAGCATTGAAAATATCAACTGCATTACGAATGGAGAACCTATAGAACAAGTAAAACATTTCAACTACTTAGGCATAATTTTTAGTGAAGATGGTAAATTAAATATGGAAATAATAAATTTAGTTCTGGGTCTGCCTCCCACTGACGAGACCTCAATAAAGGTTGAAACCGGTCTGGGTAGTGGCCCTTCCCTTAATGCATAGCATTATACATGTCTGCAAGGAGATGTGCTTTGCATTATGGGAGATACTGAGACAAGGAGTGATGAGAGCTTGGTCCACCTTTGCTACGAGTTGCCAACAGATGCACCACCTTGCCTCAGTCCTGAAGATATTTTCAGGCACAAACTTTGTTTGCTCACACTTGGATAAAGGATTAAACTAAATTTATTATAGTCTAACCAAAGTGAAAAATAAACTTCCTAAATATGGAAATAGACAACAGAATCAACAAAGCTGGTATGGTAGGAAGTCAACTGAATAAATTTATATGAAATAAGAGAGAAATTATTCCAGACAATGTTCAAACCAGTTTTAACTTGTGGATCTGAGAGCTGGGTTAGAAGTAAAACACTTGACCAAAGACTGGAGACCGCAGATATGAGAGTCTTGGGAAAGATCAGGGGCATGAACAGATGGCATCAATGGCAATATCATATTAAAAACGAGGATATTAGGAAAGAACTTGACATTGTTAGCATCCAGGAATGTGTTAGCAGAGCTAATCTCAGGTGGTATGGCCACTTAAACAGAATGGGCAAGGAAAGATTAGCAAAAAAAGTGTTCTCTGACAGGTTGGCAGGAAAACGACCCAGAGGAAGACCAAGATATAGATGGATTGATACAGTACAAAGTGTCTTAGATGATAGAAATATAAGATCTGATGATGTTGGAGTCTTGACAAGTAACAGACTGATTTGGAGGAAAATTGTAGATAGGAAGTTAGTAATAGTGTAAAATTTTCATGTGGTACTATCATATCCTGTACACCCCTTGAGGGTACATGTCAGGAATTTGATGATGATGACATCTTAGAATTCATTTTCCCATAGTAATCTCTAGTTGTTGATTTGGATTTGGTAAAAAATAACCCACCTGCACCAATCAAAATTATTATGCACAGTGAGGCATTTCCAGTTTGTAACACTTCATATCCTTCTTTAGATTGGCAACATTTTCCAAAAACTAAATTACTGCCAATCCAAGTTTCATCTAGACACACAATCGTTTTTTTCTCCTAACTGAAACATTGTAATGTTCTCAAGTACTGCATTCTAGATAAAACTATGCTACTTTGCTTCATGATAAGTTTCTTTTTATTCTGTGACTTTGAAACAAAATACGATTTCATGAAGTATTTTCCTTAAAGTTTCTCTTTTTAAATTAAAATTAATTTTTTCTTTCAGCACATGAATCAATTTAGAAACAGTTGACACATTTTTCTGGATTGTGTAAAATTAATGAATGTTTCTTCTTATAACGTCTACATCAAAATCATTCAGAGCTATGTTTTCGATGGATTTTTTCTCTGGCACTTTTTAGGAGATTTAAATTTTGGCTTATCTTCACTTTTTGATTTCCTACGAATTCTTTTAACAATCGACAGCAATACACCCACAGTTTCACTTGCGCATTTTGTGGCTTGAGAAATTGGAACAAGGAGACTGCATTCTAATGATTATTTTTCTAAGAATGTCAACACACCATGTGCAATATTCTTTTGCAAGCATTATTGAAAGGTTTGACACCAGAACTTGTTGATAGTACTGGATCCGTCATACAAATAAATACCAAAAAAAAAAAAAAAAAATCAGTGGAAATAAAAACAACCTTATTTATGGATGACCAGGTCCAATACTCTTGCACCTCGAGTCCCCTCAACTGCATGCTGCCTCAAGTAATTATTTCAGTAGCTTTATAAATTCCATTTCCTTTCTGTCTTGTATTCTTTCTTTCTTCCAGTCTATATTATCTCCATAGTTGAAGTCCCCTATAATAATCACTCGACCTGTACTCATTGTACTAATTCGCTGATGCATTTCTTCTAGATCATCCCTGCAATTCATCTGCTGTCACCAGTAGTACCCTTCCCCCCATCCTATCTTTGATACCTTCTCTGAAAATACTACATCCTTCACATTCTATCCCTGTAACTACATCATTTTTTTTTTTTAAGTCCTGATGTGCTGCACACACTAAAAAACAAACAGACTTAATTCTCAAGTGGTTGTCTAGGTTGAAGAGATGAAGCTAACAGAATGGAGCCAATTTTGGGTCTAATCACCCATAAAAGTGTCCCTCATAAAAAATTTCAAATCTTTATTTGGTACTCAACATGACTTTTTTTTTTTTGCACTTCAAAATCAGCTGTTTTTAATTTTTGCAAACTTTGAGGCAATTGACAATTTTTTTCATTAGAAGGAAGGCATCAACCAAGGAGATTTTGTTTATACATGTTCGACTATAGATTTGTATGAAACACACACATAAATTACACTTGTGGACTCAACCTGGGGCCTATGGTATAGAGTACAAAATAGGGGAAAATACACACATGTATTTTCCCCTATTCCATGGCAGATCCACATGAAAATTTTGTGGATCTGCCAAATAAAAATGACTGCCATGATTGATAGGGTGTAGGGGGAGGGAAAAAAAACCTCCTTTCAAAAATTATGCAGCTTCAGCCCCTCTCTTGATGATTTCATTTGGAATAATCTTGTTTTATTATGTGCTCACTGTAAAGTTTGACTTATTTTTGTAGGATATACTGGAGCGGGCCATGATTAGTCTGTATGCTGAAAGAGATGTTACTGAACCTGGTAGCTATATTCATCAGTTTCCATATCCATGTTACCTTCAAGATCAGTAAGTAAAGAAAACATGGTTGAAAAGTTTTACTTTTGAAATTTTGATAAGTGTATAAATATATACAGTCATCTACCATTTATCCAACCCTTCAATTATCAGAATGGCAAGTTTGGATAATTTAAGGATCAGATAAGTGAAGTGCTATTACATGGTGCACCTCTACAGGGAATTTGGTTCACGTTCAAGGATCATTGATTGGAAGTTCAAATAAACAGTAGATTACTCTATATTCTAAGATTTTAACGTAAAAATTCTTCTTAATATAATAGACTGTATATCATCATCATCAAATTCCTGCCATGTACCCTCAAGGGGTGTACATGATATGATAGTACTACATAAAAAATTTACATCATTACTAACTTCATATCTACAATTTTCCTCCAAATCAGTCTGTTACTTGTCAAGACTCCAACATTATCAGATCTTATATTTCTATTGTCTAAGGAACTTTGTACCGTATCAATCCATCTATATCTTGATCTTTCTCTGGGTCGTTTTCCTGCCAACCTGGCAGAGAACACTTGTTTTGCTAATATTTCCTTGCCCATTCTGTTTAAGTGACCATATCACCTGAGATTAGCTCTGCTAACTCATTCCTGAATGCCGACAATGTCAAGTTCTTTCCTAATATCCTCGTTTTTAATATGATATTGCCATTGATGCCATCTGTTCACGCCTCTATTCTTTCTCAGGACTCTCATATCTGCGGTCTCTAGTCTTTGTTCAAGTGTTTTACTTCTGAACCAGCTCTCAGATCCACAAGTTAAAACTGGTTTGAACACTGCCTTGTATACAGCTAATTTAGTGTTCCGACTAATTTCGCTCTTATTCCATATAAATTTATTCAGTTGACTTCCTACCATACCAGCTTTGTTGATTCTGTTGTCTATTTCCATATTTAATTTACCATCCTCACTAAAAATCGTGCCTAAGTAGCTGAAATATTTTACTTGTGCCACAGGTTCTCCATTCACAATGCAGTTGATATTTTCAACGATTCTACCTATTTTCATTGTCTTTGTCTTTTTAATGCTGACCTTCATACCATATCTATTACAACAGTTATTCAATTTAGTCAAGGAATCTTGCAGACTTGTAGCAGATTTATTCAGAAGTATAACATCGTCCGCATAAAGCAAAGAGCTGATATTAACATCTCCAATTCTGATATCAGGTTTAATACCACTTTCCTTCATAATATGATCCATATAGATAATGAATAACAGAGGGGATAATGTACATCCTTGTCTAACACCAGATTTAACATTAAACCATCTTTCTGTACCCCCTTCAATGCTAATTGCTGATTTACAACTCAAATACAGACTAAGTATTGCTTGATATAATGCCCCATGGACACCGTATAACTGTAGCGTATTGAATAGCTTCTCTCTTGGCATCTTGTCATATGCCTTTTCCAGATTGACAAAACTTAAATACAGATCTTTGTTATATTCCATGCTTTTTCGAACTATTTGTCGTAAAGTGAAGATCTCATCCTGACAGCCTCTATTTGGCCTGAATCCAGCTTGTTCTTCACCAAGCTTTTCTTCCACAATTCTTCTCAACCGTTTCTCAAGTATACTTGAATAGATCTTGCCAAGAACACTCAGTAGGGAAATACCTCTGTATTTCTCACGTTCAGTTTTATTTCCCTTTTTATATATGGGCACTATTAGAGCTCTACTCTAATCATCGGGAATTCGTCCCTCTGTCCAGGCTTTCTGAATTATGCAATACATAATTCGGAAAGACTTCTATACCACCATACTTCAGCATTTCTGGTTGAATATCATCTACTCCTGCTGCCTTTCCACATTTCAAGCGTTTGATGGCTTTTTCTACTTCAAGTATAGATATGTATTCCTGATTGTATGCCTGTTGAGTATTTTTTACCACTGTGCTATCACTGCTTGTTTCATTTAGCAATTTCTCGAAGTAATTACTCCATACTTCAAGGATATCTTTTTCTCCCGTTTTCATGTCACCTTTATCATCTCTAACTCCTTTTGCAGCACTCTTTCCTCCATTTCTAAGCTTCTTCAACAACCTCCAGAATATCTTACCATCTTCATGATATTTATTTTCTATGTTCTTGCCAAAATCCTCCCATGACTTTTGTTTAGCTAGTTTTACACAGTGTTTCGCTTTCTTACATTTGTCTCTGTATTCTCTGAGAGCAAAAGCTGACTTATTTTCCAGGAATCAGTGAGGGTTTTCTTCAAGGTTTGGTTCCTGTTCTCAAACTATTTTATTTTATCTTCAATAATCTTTGTGTATTTTAGTCTACAGTTCACATCTGAGAGCTACTCAACTTTTATTCGCTTTAAAACTTTCTTACATGTTATTCTTTTGAATATGAAATTCAATTTTATCCTGCTGAAGGCTAAGTAGTGATCACTCACAATTTTAAATCCTCTGTACACTGTGGTGTCCTGCACCAGGGAGAAAACATCACTCTCAACAATAACATAGTCAGTGAGATTTTTCTTAATCCTTGCCTCTTCTCTCCATGTGAATTTGTGCACGTTTTTATGTTGGAACATGGTGTTAGTAATAACCAGTCCATGTCCTGAGCAGAAATCCAACATGTATTTGCCATTATTATTAGCTTTGTTCTTTTCTCCAAATTTTCCCAAAATATTTTTGTATGTCTGACAATCATTTCCTACTCTGCTATTCAGATCCCCAACAAGGACCAACTTTTCCTTTTTCATTGTGTCAGTTGCTTTTTCTAAAGCATCAAAAAATTTTTCCACTTCTACCTTAGTAGAATCTTCTGTGGGACCATAGGCACAAATAAGTCTCATTGTCCAGTTCTCCATTCTGATATTTGCCCCCTCACTCTACTTTAGAGTGCATGCCATTCAAGAAGATTAGCCTCGTATTTTGTGTTGAATACTATGGCTATTCCTTCTTTTCCTTGATTGTCATTGCCTGAATATAACATTTTGTATTTATTGCTCAGAAAGATCTCACCAGTTTTTGTCATTTTTGTTTCAGTCACCCCTATTATGTCGATCTGGTAGTTATCTAATTCCTCAGCTAGCTCCATTTCTTTGCCATTCAGGCTTCTTATGTTGATAGTACCAATCTTTAACTCTGGTCATGTTGATTTGGGATGTGTTTTCAGATTTGTTCCAGTAGCTGACTTTTCGCTGTTCGCCCTGGTTCCCTGGCGAAAACAACTGGGGCCTTGTTTAACCGGGCGATGCTCCAGCTGACATGAAATTTTGTAATGTTGTGCCATCATTTTTTATTTTGGTTTAAGCAATAAGAATACAATTTGGTCGGCTAAATCCAAAATTGCTAGCCCATCCTTGTTCGTTCAGTATCCAGGTAGATTCCCAACAGGGTGCACCAGGAGAAGGTGAGTATTGGACATTAAGTCAGAAGCCCTGGTCGGTTCTCCGCATTCCTTTAAAGGCTATGTGGAGGTCTCCTCTCAGTTATACAGCTTTGATCCTTAAGCATCCCTGAATAATATATATGTACATATATTATATTATTAGGGATGGGCAGAGCATTTTTTCTTATTTATATAGGGTGGGAAAGGGTGAAGGGGTTGAAAACAGCAACTGATTTTTAGAAGGGGGGAGGAAGGGGGTCGATAGGATGCAAACTGTTTCAACTATGCTTGGTTGTCGTCTGAACACATGGAGGAAGTGAATGCTATGTCAGGTCGGGTAGGTGCTTCTGCTTTTGAAGTGTTTGTGTTACCGCCTATTGGTCGGGGTTGTGACCTCAATTTTATGTTGTGAAGCTTCCAAACCTTGGAGATTATGTAGGGCCTGTGGATGTTGATAGAGTTTGCGTCACGTTTGATGACTATTGTTTCCAATATTCTAAGCATTGTTTCATTGTCTTGTCTGTCTACTATGATGGCCTTGTCGATCTGCGGGGTATGTTTTTGTTCAAGGGCTTGAACAGCTATTTCCGTTTTTCCTGTGCTTTGTATTTGATTTTTCTTTTTGATGTTGCGTTTTTTAGTGTTTAAATGTTCTGGAATTGGGATGTTACAATCGCGGTAGTGTTCTTGTAGTCTTGCCCATAAAGACCTGATGGTGGAACCAGAGCACAGGACAAAAACATCTTTAAAAATACCAATACAAGCATATATCATGCACATACCAACAAAAATTTTCATTTTTGTTGGTATGTGCATTTATGTGCAAAAAAACAAACAAAATGCACATACCAACACAAGCATGTGTCATAGTTGCACGTCACACATTCAATGAGTGCATAAACTTTACAAAAGGTACATACCGATAAACCATCCTAACATACACCGCACACAAATACACATAACTTTCCTCAAAAAATGCTTTGATCACAACATCACACCAAAATTCGCGGCAACAAAAAAAAATTGTTACTGGGCATCCCGTGCTCTCATAAAACAAGCCAGAAACAACAGATTTAAAAGGAAGCAACAAGCATATTCATCCTTTCACAAAACGAAAAACAGATTGAAAACACAACTGACCCCAAATGAATCGGCAGTCTTTTGGGATATTACCCAATCTCACATCAACGACTACATGCTATTAATAGAAGCTCGGCATGCAAAGAAATGGTATGCACTAACAAACACCCAATACAACAATCACGCTGCTTCAAACCCTTCAGATATTACCGCCTTAATACCCACAAAAAACAATTCCATCATCAATCTATCGCACCACGACCTCACACCTGACGAAATCACTATCCTGAGCAAAGGACTAAACTTTGGCGTATTCCCAAAATACATACAAAAGAGAGACATCATTACCATAATTCAAGCGAAGGTAGAGTATGACCCTAACAAAGAAACAATATTCCACAAAATTAACAAGATCATAAACAGTAAAATAATAATAAAACCAAACATCACCCCCAACTTACAAATAGCCCTATTATCCTAAAAAGGAATCCGAACATTATTATCAATAAAGCTGACAAAGGGGATACAGTAGTCATCACAAACCAAACCGATTACCACAACAAAATAACAGCTATCTTAACTGACCAACACACCTACCAAAAAATTCAAATTGTCTTCACCCCTGACCTTATTAAACAAATCAACAGTACCTTACACACCCTAAAAAATGAAAACAAAAATAGACAAAACCACAATGAAAAACACCCCCCCCCCCCCGCACCACATGCACTCCTTGTATGTTCGGAAAAATAAAAACCCACAAAGACTGGTACCCGATGAGGCCAATAATCTCCTACAAAAACATCATCACAGCACCTTTATCAAAATTCGTTGTGAAACTTCTAAAACCATTAATTTCAACAGCTAACTTCATGATAAAAAACACAGACAACCTTTTCAAAAAAATAAACAACCTAACCCTATCCCAGGAAGACATCCTCACTTCATTGGATGCAGCCTCTTTATACACCAATGTGGACGTCCCCAGAACTTTAGACATCGTACACACACTACTCACAGAAGACCACACCCTACACTCTCGTACTAAACTAACGCCCAATGACATTATTGACTTAATAAAACTAATGATCTCGACAAATTTCTTCAAGTTCAACAACAACATGTACATTCAAATCTTCGGACTCCCTATGGGCCAAAACATCAGCAGACAACTAGCGGAATTATTCCTAACACACATAGAATCACTCCTACTCGACCCTTCCCCCTCCCCCGGTATCACCTTTTATGGCAGATACATGGACGATATTCTGTGCATTGGAAATCCTACACACATCATCACCTTAAAAAGCAGTTGCAGCAACAGACTAAAATTCACCATAGAAACTGAACAGAACAAATCCATCAATTTCTTAAAATTGGCATTAATCAGAACATACAACAAAATAGCCACAAAAGTATACCACAAACACTCGCATATTGGAAACCTCCATTTCCACTCATATACCATCCATATTCTGTTAAAAAATCGGTCATATTATCACAATTCATAACTGCTTACAAATTTTCAACCAATCAGAGTAATCTAAATGCAGAAATAAAAAAACTAACACAGATCTTGAAAAATCGCAACTATCCTACACAAATAATAAATTACACAAACAGGACAGCCAAAAACCACCAAAACAACCCAAGTACCAAAACAAATTTCCCAACACAAAAATTATCAAACTACCATACACCCAAAACGCATGCAAAGCCTATAAGTACATCTTCAAACATACTGAGTACAAACTGGTATTCACCACAAACCAAAAATTAGCAAATCTCCTGAAACCTACCAAATCTCGCACACAAAAAGAAATATTTGAACACCACAACGTAGTCTATAAATTTCCCTGCCAAAAAGACTGTAATATCACCTACATGGGTTCCACCATCAGGTCTTTATGGGCAAGACTACAAGAACACTTCCGTGATTGTAACATCCCTATTCCAGAACATTAAAACATTAAAAAATGCAACATCATAAAGAAAAATTGAATACAAAGAACAGGAAAAACGGAAATAGCTGTTCATGCCCTTGAACAAAAACACCCCGCAGATCGACAAGGCCATCATAGTAGACAGAAAAGACAATGAAACAATGCTTAGCATATCGGAAACAATAGCTATAAAATGTGACGCGAACTCTATCAACGTCCACAGGCCTTACATAATCTCCGAGGTTTGGAAGCTTCACAACATAAAATTGAGGTCACAACCCCGACCAATAGGCAGTAACACAAATACTTCAAAAGCAGAAGCACCTGCCCGACCTGACATAGCATCCACTTCCTCCATGTATTCAGACGATGACCAGGCATAGTCGAAACGATTTGTACCCCATCAACCCCCTTCCTTCCCACTCTAAAAATCAGTTGCTGTTTTCAACCCCTTCACCCTTTCCCACCCTATATAAATATGAAAAAAACCATCCCTAATAATATAATATATGTATATATATATTATTCAAAAAAAACCTGGGTTTTTTCCATTTCTATTTAATTCTCCCACATTGCCTACCCCCTCTCCCCACACAGACACACAGTAGTTTGGACATCATGGAAAGAAGAAAAGCCACAACACCCAGAAAAAGGTATGTGTAAATTTCTCTTCTTTATGCTACATATATTAATTGGTAAATATACATCTACAATGCCCTAAGAATCCGTGAGTAAAAAGCCAATGACATTTAAACAGGGGCACTCCTAAACAGAAGCAGGCAAAATAGCCGTAAATATAATAATAAAAAGAGTTATTTTTTTATCAAATGAGGTACCTTGGAGATTCAGTGGCAAACTCTGAAGAAAACATTGATTGATTCTGTCAGAGAGGCTTATGATGAGGTTGTCTGCAAGGATAAAAAAATCAGAGCTCCCTGGTGGACACAGGAAGTTAAACAGGCAGTGAAGGAAAAGAAGAAAGCATATCAAAAGTTCCTGTCAAATAAGTCAGCTTGTGTAAAACTGTGTAAAAATACTGTGTAAAACTAGCTAAATAAAAGTCATGGGAGGACTTTGGCAAGAATATAGAAAATAAATATCAAGAAGGTGGCAAAATATTCTGAAGGTTGTTGAAGAAGCTTAGGAATGGAGGAAAGAGTGCTGTAAAAGGAATTAGAGATGATAAAGGTGACATGAAAACAGGAGACAAGGATATCCTTGAAGTATGGAGTAATTACTTTGAAAAACTGCTAAATGAAACAAGCAGTGATGACAGCACAGTGATAAAAAACATTGACCAGACATGCAGTCAGGAATACATATCCATACTTGAAGTAGAAAAAGCCATCAAAGGCTTGAAATGTGGAAAGGCAGCAGGAGTAGATGATATTCGACCAGAAATGCTGAAGTATGGTGGTATAAAAGTCTTACAGTGGCTGCACTGCATAGTTCAGAAAGCCTGGACAGAGGGACGAATTCCTGCTGATTGGAGTAGAGCTCTCATAGTACCCATATATAAAAAGGGAAATAAAACTGAATGTGAGAATTACAGAGGTATTTTCCTACTGAGTGTTCCTGGCAAGATCTATGCAAGTATACTTGAGAAACGGTTGAGAAGAATTGTGGAAGAAAAGCTTGGTGAAGAAGAAGCTGGATTCAGGCCAAATAGAGGCTGTCAGGATCAGATCTTCACTTTACGACAAATAGTCGAGCAAGCATGGGAATATAACAAAGATCTGTATTAAAATTTTGTCGATTTGGAAAAGGCATATGACAAGGTGTGCCAAGAAAGAAGCTATTCAATACGCTACAGTTATATGGTGTCAATGGGGCATTATATCAAGCAATACTTAGTCTTTATTTGAGTTGTAAGTCAGCAGTTAGGTACAGGAAGATGGTTTAATGTTAAATCTGGTGTGAGACAAGGATGTGCATTATCCCCTCTGTTATTCATTATCTATATGGATCACATTATGGAGGAAAGTGGTATTAAACATGATATCAGAATTGTAGATGTCAATGTGAGTTCTTTGCTTTATGCAGACGATGTTATACTTCTGAATAAATCCACCACAAGTTTGCAAGGTTCCCTGACTAAATTGAATAACTGTTGTAATAGACATGGCATGAAGGTCAGCATTAAAAAGACAAAGACAATGAAAATTGGTAGAATTGTTGAAAATGTCAACTGTGTTATGAACGGGGAACCTGTGGAACAAGTAAAACATTTCAGCTACTTAGGCACGATTTTTAGTGAAGATGGTAAATTAAATATGGAAATAGACAACAGAATGAACAAAGCTGGTATGGTAGGAAGTCAATTGAATAAATTCATATGGAATAAGAGAGAAATTAGTCAGAACACTAAATTAGCTCTATACAAGACAGTGTTCAACCCAGTTTTAACTTATGGATCTGAGAGCTGGTTCAGAAGTGAAACACTTGACCGAAGACTAGAGACGGCAGATATGAGAGTCCTGAGAAAGATTATAGGCATGAACAGATGGCATCAATGGCAATATCATATTAAAAAGAGGATATTAGGAAAGGACTTGACATTGTCAACATCCAGGAATGTGTTAGCAGAGCTAATCTCAGGTGGTATGGTCACTTAAACAGAATGGGTGAAGAAAGATTAGCAAAACAAGTGTTCTCTTCCAGGTTTGCAGCAAAACGACCCAGAGGAAGACCAAGATATATGTGGATTGATATGGTACAAAGTGCCTTAGATGATAGTAATATAAAATCTGATAATGTTGGAGTCTTGACAAGTAACAGACTGATTTGGACTAAAATTATAGATAGGAAGTTAGTAATGGTGTAATTTTTTTCATGTAGTACTATCATATCCTGTACACCCCTTGAGGATACATGGCAGGAATTTGATGATGATGATGTAATTTCTAGACTACCACTTCACCCATACTATCCTGGTATGCTATCTAACTGCATTTGGGCACACATTCCATTGCTCCTCGATAATAATATTACATTTTTATTTAAAATTATCATGAAATAATTTATACATCTTTAGAATCTACGAGGAGCAATGGAATGTGTGCCCAAATGCAGTAGAAAGCACCTCTGAGTAGTACGAGTGATGTCACGAACCAAAAAAATTGCCGCATTCAATAAAACTTCATCTTTAGACAAATTAAATTTAATCCACATAATAATGTAGTACTTTTATGTAGAACGAAATGAGAAAATATGATAATGAAAATGTAATTGTTAATAAAATCTTAACATTTTTATTCTTATTAGGAGGAATGAGCCAAGATCAGAACACCTCGTTGAGTTGAGCTACATATTTATTCATCTTCCGAATCTTTGGTAGTCAGCTGCTTGCTTGCCTACTGAGCAAATGATGTGGACAGCTGAGGATCATCGATAGTAGAAGCTTTGTCGAGTTTTTTAAAAAACATTGTTATTGGAAGCTGCCATTTTTGTCTCTTCAATTGAATAAACAGGTTCTGCAAAGGTTCCAAAGCTTCTGTTATTGTGCGAGTAATTTTTATGCTGCATTCCATCATTGAATCATAATCCATTATCTGTTCCTTTTATGTTTGAGCTGTTTGAACTATCATGGTAAATTTTTCGAGTGTTCCACACTGGTGGTTCTTGTTCACTTTCATCCTCATTGTCATCTTCTTCTGTAGAAGATTTGGCAAGATATTTCAACTCCTCATTAGTGAGCACCTCATGATGTCCATCTATGTAATCATTCAATTCTTCTTGTGGCATATCGTCAAATCCCTCTCTACCTGTTTTCCGTGCTATGTTAATTATCGTTGTTATCTGTGAGTTAATATCAGGAGCGTCTTGGGAGTTATGACCGGCATCACTCCTCAAATTCTTTCAGCATGCAGCTACCATTTCTGGTTTCAATTTGTCTATTGCTCCCTTGATGAATACAATTGCATCTGCAATTGTGAATGATTTTCAGCATTCCATGACTCCAACATCAGCAGAATCCTCAACCATTGCACGAATCATATCAAAAACCTACCGAGCATATGTGGCTTTAAAGCATCTAATAACACCTTGATCGAGTGGCTGAAGCAATGGAGTCATATTAGGTGGGAAGAAAACCACTTGAACATTTTCATCTTCGGTGACTAGTGACTCAGGGTGCCCTGGAGCATTGTCTGTTATCAATTAAACTTTAAATGGTAATCCTTCCCTCTCCGAGTATTTTTTCACCTCCGGAATAAAACATTGATGGAACCATTCTGTAAATAACATGGCCATGACCCACTCTTTCGGATTTGATTGCCAAAAAACAGGCAGACAACTTTTGTTTTTGTTTTTGTTTTAAAGGGCACATGTTTTTGTGTGTGGTAAACAAGGCCAGGTTTAATTATATGACCAGCTGCGTTGCCTCAAAGTTCCAGCATGAATATGTCCTTAAATGCTTTAAAGCCTGGTGCTTGTTTCACAGTTGGGGTATGGATGTAGGTCTGTTGGGGGCATTTTCTTCCAAACAAGGCCGGTTTCATCACAATTAAAAACTTGCTTAGGATGATAACCTCTCTCTCTGCAATAATTATGTTAAATTCTGCTGGGAGCAATGCAGCAGCTTTCTCATCAGCCAATTCAGATTCTCCCTTAATTTTTATGTGTTTTTAGATTAAACCTAGTTTTGAATCTATGCAACAAGCCCTTGCTTGCTGTAAATCACATTTCTTCCTCTTCTGTTTCGTTTTGCGGCCGCATGCCTTCATATAGGATTGATGCTTTTTGTCGTAACGTGTTACTGTCAATAGGAATCCTTTTTCTTGTCATGTCTTTCACCCACAAATTCAAAGGCTTTCTTTACCTTGAGTAATGCCTTATCATGCACTGTATCCGTAACTTTTGCAGATTTGGGCACAATGGAAAGACTGGTATGAATTTTTTTTTTGTTCTTCAACACTTCACATATCGAAGATTCATTTTTATTATAGATCTTGGCAATGGTTGCAATTGCTTTTTTTTCTACTTCAATCATATTGATAATCTTTGATTTTTCACTAATACTGAAAACTTCACGTCTTCTCTTTGGTTTTGAAGCCATTTTTACATTTTTCGCAGTTTATTTGCTTGAATTTAAATGCAATTTTTAATTGCAATGACAGACAATTGACTGCTTTCTTCTACAATTCGAATAAAACTAAACATGAACACACACACACACACACACACACACACACACACACACACACACACACACACACACACACACACACACACACAAGTTTAAGTCCATGTGCCTAGCAAAACAGGCATGTTTTGACAAGTTTTTCAGCCTAAGTGTATTCATGTTTCAACTGCCGTGGCACTCGACCATTTTGCATGCTTTTTTCGAACCGCGGGGGCTCTACTGTATTTAGTTTATCCTTTATCCAAGTGTAAGCAAACAAAGTTTGCACCTGAAGTATCTTCAGGACTGGGGCAACTCGTGGCAAAGGTGGACTGAGTTCTGATCTTTCCTTAGTATCTCATAATGCAAAGCACATCTCTTTGTGGACATATATAACACTATGCATTATGGGAAGGGTCACTACCCAGACCGGTTTCCCTGTATTTAAGTGCAGGGTTACCTCTCCAAAAACTCATGAGATCCCCCAGATCACCCAACAATGAGCTACCCCAAAGGATCAAAACTCAGCGTTGTTCCCCTCAGTAACAGGCTCACCCTGTCACTGAGAAGACCTCTCAGCGTTTTGCAAAGTGATCACTTAGTAGCCCAACTATTTCTTCTTCTTCTGTCACTTTCCTACCATCAGCACTGAGTAAAATTATACTTTAGTAATCATTCTTTCTCTTACTTGCTTTTGCCTGTACACAATAAAAAAATTATTTTGAATTTACTTTGGTCTGTTTATTAATTTTCTCTTGTAATCTGATTTAGCCTTCATTACCATATTAGTTACTCTTCTTACCCGTGCTTTGTATTGCACATGATCATGCTGATCACCATTTTGTTTACAATCCCCCACAATGTTTTTTTTTTTTTTTTCAACTCCTACATATTATATTTCTTATATTGCTTATATTTCTGCTCATTCATTTAATCCATACTCAGTTTATTTTCCTGACATGGTATGTAGTTTATTACCCAGTTGGCTCACTCTAGGCTATAAAATTTTTGTTCTATTTCAAAGATAATCATAAACATCAATACCAACAGAATTATTTGAATCTGCAACTTGATTAGAGAGCAGATATGTTAACAGTTGATCATTCAAGCTGGAATGTTACAATGTGATTAGTATGTTTCCATCTTTTCAGCAGCCCTTCATTAAAATTACAGATCGAATAGCCATTACATTAAGATGGTTGTAGGTTTTTTAATTATTTACATTACTTTTGTTTACATAATATGCATACTTTTAAATCTATTTTAATATAGTTAAATTTTTCATAACACGTCATAATTAAAAATTTTCAAACTAGGTTTTTATTTATGATTGAACATGTGATGCCTTTGTGTCTAACTGTATCTTGGGTGTATGCTATATCCATGCTAGTTCAAAGTATTGTATATGAAAAAGAGAAACGGCTTAAAGAGGTATGATATTTTAATGTTTTCTTTACTTAGTTATATAAAACTGATTGAATTATATATATAATTTGCTTGTTTATTTTGTCAGACTATAATTATGAGCTGTTGATTATGCTGTTATTTAATATTAAATTTCAGTTAATGATGAAAAATTAGAAGAAGAGAAAGATTTGCATACTTGGGAGTGTACAGCACAGAGATGGCTGATCCAAACATGATATTAGGCACACATTGATAAAGCAACTGTTACCCTTCCGAGGTTATAGCCACTTCAGAAGGACAATAAAATACAGCCAATTACAAGACTTTGCCTCATCCTTATTAATTCTTCTGTTTTACCATATGAATGTGAGAGTTCAACCACCCTCCACGCAAAAAAAACCACTCCTCACCCTCTTGCTCACAGTTTCCTTTCATAACTTCCAGAGATGGCCCCTTGTCATCATTCTTCCCTGCTGTTCAACTGAAAGAACTCCCTAGTGTCAACCCTGTAACCACCTCTCAACAGTTTAAAAGTCTCAATCATATCACCTTTCCTTCTTCTATCCACCAAACTCTGCAGTCTACATTCCCTCAGCCGATCCGCATAACTAACATTGTACAGTCCTAAAACCATCTTTGTTATCCCCCTTTGTGTACCCTTTCCAAAGTTAATTTATCTCCTTCAAATCCTCGGGAAGAAATCTGAGAACAATGGTCTAAGCGTGGTCTGATCAGGGTCTTATATGGAATGATAACTCTTTTATCTCTGCAGGTCAGCGTCCTTCTCATTATTGCAGCAATCCTCTATATTACCTTCACCACCTTTGCAATATGTCCCCTGAATTTCAGGTTTCTATCAATCATCAACACCAGATCTCTTGTCTCCCCTACTTCCTCCAGTATAGCTCCTCCAATAGAGTATGCAGCGTCCCATTGATGTGTCCCAAACCTCAAGATGTGTCCCAAACCCCAAACCTTACATTTTGCTGCATTAAACCGACACCCCATTCATTTGCCCATCTGTGTAGCTTATTCAGATTCTCTTGCAGGGCTACCACTTGGGGAGTGTACAGCACAGAGATGGCTGATCCAAACATGATATTAGGCACACATTGATAAAGCAACTGTTACCCTTCCGAGGTTATAGCCACTTCAGAAGCCACTTCTGCACTATTACTAATAACCCTTCCCAGCTTCACATCATCCACAAACAACTGAAAATTTCCCTGCAATCCACTGACAATGTCATTCATATAAAGATTAAACAATATGGGTCCCAGTACTGAGCTGTGGGACCCCACTTATAACCCTCTGCCTCCTTGAAACTGCCCCACCATACACAACTCTCTGATACCTATTGGACAGCCAATCCTGAATACAGTTGACCAACCTGACATCCAAACCCATGCGCTTCAACTTATCATGTGGCACCCTGTCAAATGTCTTCGCTAAATCCAAGAAAATGGCAGTACAGTGGAACCTCGGTTGTTGAACATAATTCGTTCCTACTAAAGGTTGTTTGGAAACCAATTTTTTCGAAAACCGAAACCATTTTCCCATAAGAATTAATGTGAAAATGGATTAATCCATTCCGAAACTCCAGATGATTGTTTATTTAAACCTTTACAACAGTACTTCATGCATAAGATCGTATACAAATGAAACCTAATGAAAATGCATAAAATCTTACATAAAATGAATAAACACAATAAATAGATAAAATATATATGAAAATTTAACTTCCTCTATATCTTACTCACTGGAAGGAGGTGAGTAAGGGGATTCCCCTTCCATAAAAACATCAAGTTACTGTCCTTCTGGGGGGGGGTTTACTCTTTCTCTTTTCTGTCTCTTGGTACCACTCGATTCTGCTTGAGACACACTGGGCCTCTGTCTCATTAAAAACCTGTCCAATGAGATTTGTTTCTGCCTGCGTTTTAAAATGTTTTTGAAGTGATTGACACTTTCAGTGATAGTGCCTTTCAATGACAGTGCCTGGATTCAGGCACTGCCATTGAAAAGATTTATGATGCGGTTTGCTACAGCTTTGTGAGGGTGATATCTTTCCACAAAATTTTGCACCCCACCCCATTTTGCACACATTTCTTTGATCAAAGAACTAGGAACATCCTCAATCCCTTCCTTCAATTAGAGATTCGTTCCTGACAATTCCTTGTCCAAGAGAACTAGCTGTTTCAAATACAAAATCTTATCAAAGTTCTCTAAAGGATTGTCCACATTACTTAATTAAAACACAAATTTCTATCTTCTGTCACTTCAGAACATATAACAAAGATCTCTACATTACCAAGTTCCTTCCGAAGATCTATTAACTACCACGTGTTGTTCTGGTCATCCTTCGATTGGCTATCTCAGCACCTGGTTTTGTGTTACGCCGTCCTTTCTACTGCTGCCAGACACGATCTGTTTACTGCCGCGACTAAGGGCTATCTCCGCTCCTTCGATGGGACATCCAATGACTGGCATGATTCTGCACAGGCTGATGATTCTCGTAATGCTCCGTGTCGAATCTTCTTCAGCATAATCAGGAAAAAGGCCAGCTGTCCGACATCATGGCACCCTGGCTCGTCTTTTCTCTGACCACCAGTCAAGAATCCTCGAGAAGAAAATCCAGAAAAAAAAGCCTTGCAATATGGCGCACGTTGCCTTATATTCTGTGTTCGAGGCGCCCTCTTTTTGCTGTATCCTTGAACTGTTACTCATTACCTGTCTTACGTAATTTTAAATAAAATAGCGTCTTACATTATTTTAGATAGCTTAACAGTACACAAATTTAAGCTATCATAAATTTAGTTTAATCCTTTATCCAAGTGTGAGCAAACAAAGTTTGCACCTGAAAATATCTTCAGGACTGGGGTAAGGTAGTACAATCTCTAATTATACTACCTTACCCCAGTCCTGTAGATAATTTCAGGTGCAAACTTTGTTTGCTCACACTTGGATAAAGGATTAAACTAAATTTATTATACTCTAACCAAGTGAAACATAGTCTTTCAACAAATTTAAGCTAATATTTCCTTTACATAGAATCACTAATTTGATATAGTTCTCTAATTTAGACTTCCGTTTGACAACAAATATTTCAAATACATTACACATATTAATGCACATTCTCTTATACAACAAACCAAGATCTTTCTTACTTCCTGCTGATGTGCAGGTATTATCTTAAATTAGTTAAATTTTTCATGTTAGATTCTGAATTAACAACTTCTTAGAAAATCCTCCATTCAGGATCTGACAAGGTCTTCCTTACATAATTTTTGCAAAGCTGCCTCAACCTCTACTCTCATAACTTTTGGCACATCCAACTGACAACTTTTTCAATGAGATCGAGAAAAGTCTCGATGGGAAGATTGCTGCAATTTACTGAAAAGAACAGACTTCTTTTATTATGCATTTATTTTTTAATAAAAAGAAACAGCATGAATGGATGGAGAATCAAAACAGCTTAAAATTTAATGAAATAGATTTTATAATAACAAAGAGGAGACATATTGTAAATAATTGATGTTAACAATTTTAAAGTTTATTATAAGATTCCCAGAATTGTGAGATCTAAAATTATAATTTATCATCATCATCATCATCATCAAATTCCTGCCATGTACCCTCAAGGGGTGTACAGGATATGACAGTACTACATGAAAAAATTACATCATTACTAACTTCCTATCTACAATTTTCCTCCAAATCAGTCTGTTACTTGTCAAGACTCCAACATTATCAGATCTTATATTTCTATCATCTAAGACACTTTGTACTGTATCAATCCATCTATATCTTGGTCTTCCTCTGGGTCGTTTTCCTGCCAACTTGTCAGAGAACACTTCTTTTGCTAATCTTTCCTCTCCCATTCTATTTAAGTGACCATACCACCTGAGATTAGCTCTGCTAACGCATTCCTGGATGCTGACAATGTCAAGTTCTTTCCTAATATCCTCATTTTTAATATGATATTACCATCGATGCCATCTGTTCATGCCTATAATCTTTCTCAGGACTCTCATATCTGCGGTCTCTAGTCTTTGGCCAAGTGTTTTACTTCTGACCCAGCTCTCAGATCCATAAGTTAAAACTGGTTTGAACACTGTCTTGTATACAACTAATTTAGTGTTCCGACTAATTTCTTTCTTATTCCATATGAATTTATTCAATTGACTTCCCACCATACCAGCTTTGCTGATTCTGTTGTCTATTTCTATATTTAATTTACCATCTTCAGTAAAAATCATGCTTAAGTAGCTGAAATGTTTTACTTGTTCCACAGGTTCTCCATTCACAACACAGTTGACATTTTCAATGATTCTGCCTATTTTCATTGTCTTTGTCTTTTTATTGCTGACCTTCCATATCTATTACAACAGCTATTCAAGTTAGTCAGAGAATCTTGCAGACTTGTAGCGGATTTATTTAGAAGTATAACATCATCTGCATAAAGCAAAGAGCTGACATTAACATCTCCAATTTTGATATCAGGTTTAATACCACATTCCTTCATAATGTGATCCATATAGATAATGAATAACAGAGGGGATAATGTACATCCTTGTCTCACACCAGATTTAACATTAAACCATCTTCCAGTACTTCCTTTAATTCTAACTGCCGACTTACAACTCAAATAAAGACTAAGTATTGCTTGATATAATGCCCCATTGACACCATATAACTGTAGCGTATTGAATAGCTTCTTTCTTGGCACACCTTGTCATATGCCTTTTCCAAATCGACAAAACTTAAATACAGATCTTTGTTATATTCCCATGCTTTCTCGACTATTTGTCGTAAGGTGAAGATCTGATCCTGACAGCTCTACTTGGCCTGAATCCAGCTTCTTCTTCACCAAGCTTTTCTTCCACAATTCTTCTCAACCGTTTCTCAAGTATACTTGCATAGATCTTGCCAGGAACACTCAGTAGGAAAATACCTCTGTAATTCTCACATTCAGTTTTATTTCCCTTTTTATATATGGGTACTATGAGAGCTCTACTCCAATCAGCAGGAATTCGTCCCTCTGTCCAGGCTTTCTGAACTATGCAGTGCAGCCACTGTAAGACTTTTATACCACCATACTTCAGCATTTCTGGTCGAATATCATCTACTCCTGCTGCCTTTCCACATTTCAAGCCTTTGATGGCTTTTTCTACTTCAAGTATGGATATGTATTCCTGACTGCATGTCTGGTCAGTGTTTTTTATCACTGTGCTGTCATCACTGCTTGTTTCATTTAGCAGTTTTTCAAAGTAATTACTCCATACTTCAAGGATATCTTTTTCTCCTGTTTTCATGTCACCTTTATCATCTCTAATTCCTTTTACAGCACTCTTTCCTCCATTCCTAAGCTTCTTCAACAACCTACAGAATATTTTGCCACCTTCTTGATATTTATTTTCTATATTCTTGCCAAAGTCCTCCCATGACTTTTGTTTAGCTAGTTTTACACACTGTTTAGCTTTCTTACATTTGTCTCTGTATTCTGTAAGAGTAAAAGCTGACTTATTTGCCAGGAACTTTTGATATGCTTTCTTCTTTTCCTTCACTGCCTCTTTAACTTCATGTGTCCACCAGGGAGTTCTGATTTTTTTATCCTTGCGCACAACCTCACCACATGCCTCTCTGGCAGAATCAATCAATGTTTTCTTCAGAGTTTGCCACTGAATCTCCAAGGTTTGATTCCTGTTCTCAAACTCTTTCATTTTCTTTTCAATAATCTTTCTGTATTTTAGTCTACAGTTCACATCTGAGAGCTGCTCAACTTTTATTCGCTTTAAAACTTTCTTACATGTTATTCTTTTGAATATGAAATTCAATTTTATCCTGCTGAAGGCTAAGTAGTGATCACTCACAATTTTAAATCCTCTGTACACTGTGGTGTCCTGCACCAGAGAGAAAACATCACTATCAACAATAACATAGTCAATGAGACTTTTCTTATTCCTAGCCTCTTCTCTCCATGTGAATTTGTGCACATTTTTATGTTGGAACATGGTGTTAGTAATAACCAGTCCATGTCCTGAGCAGAAATCCAACAGATATTTGCCATTATTATTAGCTTTGCTCTTTTCTCCAAATTTTCCCAAAATATTTTTGTATGTCTGACAATCATTTCCTACTCTGCTATTTAGATCCCCAACAATGACCAACTTTTTCTTTTTCATTGTGTCAGTTGCTTTTTCTAAAGCATCAAAAAATTCCTCCACTTCTACCTTAGAAGAACCTTCTGTGGGACCATAGGCACAAATAAGTCTCATTGTCCAGTTCCCCATTCTCATATTTGCCCACATTACTCTACTTGAGACTGACTGCCATTCAAGAAGATTAGCCTCGTATTTTGTGTTGAATACTATGGCTACTCCTTCTTTTCTTTGATGGTCATTGCCTGAATATAACATTTTGTATTTATTGCTCAGAAAGATCTCACCAGTTTTGGTCTTTTTTGTTTCAGTCACCCCTATTATGTCGATCTGGTACTTATTTAATTCCTCAGCTAGCTCCATTTCTTTGCCATTCAGGCTTCTTACGTTGATAGTACTGATCTTTAACTCTGGTGATGTTGAGTTGGGGTTTGTTTTCAGATTTGTTCCAGTAGCTAACTTTTCGCTGTTCGCCCTGGTTCCCTGGCTAAAACAATGGGGGCCTTGTTTAACCGGGCGACGCCGCAGCCGGCATGAAATTTTGTCATGTTGTACCATCATTTTTTATTTTGGTTTAACCAATAAGAATACAATTTGGTCGGCTAAATCCCAAATTGCCAGCCCATCCTCGTTCGTTCAGTATCAAAGTAGATACCCAACAGGGTGCACCACGAGAAGGTGAGGATTGGACATTAGGTCAGAAGCCCTGGTCGGTTCTCCGCATTCCTTTAAAGGCTATGTGGAGGTCTCCTCTCAGTTATACAGCTTTGACCCTTAAGCACCCCATTATAATTTATAAAATTGTTATTGTTATTGTTATCTCAACCTTTCCATGAGTGTGTTTAAGGTGTGGTATGATGAGCTGTGTGTGTATGATAAAAGGACCTCCTAGATGAGTCTTTCACTCCATGGGGTCTTGGGCTAATAATAACAATAACAATTATAATTTATAAAATTGTTATTGTTATTATTAGCCCAAGACCCCATGGAGTGAAAGACTCATCTAAGAGGTCTCCTTTTATCATACACACAGCTCATCATACCACACCTTAAACACTCAAATTCTCTGCAGGCACTATGGTCTGTGCCTGCAGAGAATTTGAGTGGCAAGGCATTCCAATCTTTCCCAACTCTGCATGCAAAAACCCAGCTTCTCACTCTCCTGCTCACACCCTCCTTATACGACTTCCAGGGATGACCTCTGGTTCTCCCCTGATTTCTCACTGTTTTCTGTAGAACCTCTCCAACATTAATCTTATAACAACCTCTTACAAACTTGTAGGGCTCTATCATATCTCCCATCTTCCTCCTATCCACTAGACTCTGTAAATTGAATCTTGTCAACCTTTCCATGTATTTGACATTCCAGAGGTCAGAAACTACCTTAGTCAGTGTAATCTTGACCCTTTCCAACATCTCTTCATCCTTTTGAAAACCAGGTGACCAAATCTGTGCACAGTAGTCCATGTGTGGCCTAATTAAAGTATTATATAAATATAATTATTATTCTTATTATTCCAGGCAACTCCAAGGAGTCGACAGACTCATCGAGGGAGGCCCTAACATCATGTGAAGAACAACTATTCGACATTAACAGTATCTATCAAACCTTACCTTGCTACGACTGTGAATGAGTAGCACCCACAACAGACTCTGGCAGCTTATTCCACTCATTCACCATGCTCCAAGTAAAAAACCTAGCTCTAACACCCCTGCTAACCACATTCTTGAACAGCTTCCATGCATGGCCCCTAGTCCTCCCACCACCAGTCCTATTCTCCAAAATATCATCTGGATTAATCTTATAGAAACCCTTCAGTAATTTGAATGTCTCAATCATATCACCCCTTTTCTGCCTATTGACCAATTTTTGCAACCCACAAATCTTCAACCTGTTCTCATAAGGTTCATCCTGCTATAATCTTGGTCACTCGTCTCCGGATCCTCTCCACCTCCTCCCCAACAAGAAGAAACCCTGGTGCCCATATCTGGGCACAGTAGTCAATATGGGATCTTATCAAGGCTCGATAAAGAGGAACAATAACCTGCTTATCTCTGCTAGTCAAAGTATTCTTCAGTAACCAAGCCTATTGACTATAATCTATTGACTATGTATAATCTATCCAAATCATTCTGCAAAATTTTGACATCATGTGCACTCATAATTGCTCTACTCAACTTTGCATGATCAGTAAACAAGTGAACACTTCCTTTCAGATCCTTTCCTATATCATTGATGAACAAATTGAAAAGTAGTGGTCCAAGAACAGAGCCCTGCGGCACACCACTAGTCACAAGCCGTCTTTTGGACTCAACTCCTGAATAAACCACTCTCTGGTATCTCTCCATCAACCACCCTCCTATTCATCTCACCAACCCTATATCCATTCCCATCTGCTCCAGTTTACTGATTAGGGTTCCATGTGGTATCCTGTCAAAGGCCATGGCAAGGTCCAGTAGTATCACTGTAAACCCATTACCCCTATCCAGTTCAGCTGTCACTCTGTTATAAAACGTGAGCAAGTTACTGAGGCATGATCTACCCTTCACAAAACCATGTTGTCCCCCATACAGTATCCCATTTTCATATATCCAATCCTGTATTCTTTTCTTGACTAATTTCTCCAAGACCTTGACAACGATTCCTGATATGCTAATCGGTCGGTAATTTACAACAGCAGTCTTGGAACCTCCTTTATGCAGTGGAACTATTTTCCCCTCTTTCCACCCCCTTGGGACTAACCCAAACCCAAGACTCAAATTAAACAAAATGGTCAAGGGTACTGACAATTCTTTAGCTGCTTCACGTACGACACGAGCTGGTATATCATCCATTCCCACAGATGTATTGACTTTGTGGTTATGCAATAGACTACTCAACTAAACTTCATTCACCACAATTCATGTATAATCTATTGGTTCATTCATTTCTGCAATGTCACCACCTGGATGATATATTCTTGCAAAGTGCTTATTCAGTAACTCAACTATATCAACTGATTCAGTTACCTCCCTACCATCGGCATTCTTTAAAATCATTCTGCCATATACATTTTATCTTTTACTTGCAGCATATCAAAAAAACTGTTTAGGATTCTCTTTAGCCTGCATGGCTAAAGAGAATCCTAAACAGTTTTTTTAGGTAATCTTTTTTTGCTTTTCTTACCACACTCATTACCCTTTCTCCTTAAATTCCTTCCATAGTTGTTTCTTTTTTTGTAGCTCAAGCTTAATGGTGTTATTCATCCATTTAACCCCTACTTGATTTATTATTTGGACTCTAGGTATACAGTCAGCCTTTGCTTCATGCAAACACTTCTTAACTGCCTCCCATGCACTATCAACTTCTAGCCCCTGCAGTTGTACATGCCAGGGCACTGAGCCAATCAAACTCCTAAGCTTGTCATACATACCGGCCTGATAATTCCACATGTATCCTGTCTTAATTGTAAATTCCGCACCTTTAGCCACCTCCCAAGTCAAGACCCTATGATCACTCTCATCAATTGGTGGCAATGTGGTCATATTTGTTACAGCCAAATCATCAGATGCAATTACTAGGTTCCTGCGCTCTCTCTGACCTCTAGTATTTTCCATTACATGCTGATAAAATCCAATTCCTTCCTCCCGAGTGTCCTCTCCTCACTCCAATCAATGCGACCAGTCGAAATCGCCCATAATAATTACTCTCCTTCACTGATTTCTTCTATTTGCTTGTGCATACTATCTCCACCATCTTTTTCTTCACCTGGTCTATAGCAGCACCCAATTGTATATTTAGTTCTGCTAGCCACAATCTCACACCAAATGGCCTCAAATGTGCTCTTTTCTCTATCCTGCAATTCAACTTCTGTTCTCCTTGGCTGCAGCTCATCAGCTATCATCAGCAATACTTCTCCCCCCATTTTATTCTCCCTGTCATTCCTGAACACACTATGCCCATCACATTCAATCCCCCTCCCTAGCTGTATCATCTACAGTCAACCATGTTTCACTAATGCCAATAACCTGTGGTCTGGAAGTGCCAACCATGGCCAAAAATTCTTCCTTCTTGTTCCTAATACTCCTAGCATTAGTGTACACAAATTTCAGACCCCCATTAGCCCCATCCCTACCTTGATGCCTTATACTAACTATCTCATTCTGATTTGTTGTCCTCATTCGCTCAGGCATATTATACTCATTCATACACACAACTGCCTCCCTAAGGTCAGCATATCAACCCCCCCCCCTTAATAAATCTAGTTTACCTGATTCTGCACATTCACTTCATTCCACAACACTTTTTCAAGTCTCCTTACACTGAATCCATTCAAATGTAAGCCATCTATCTTATATATAAATTCTACACCACTCGTCATACATAACCCACGCATAAAGTCATTTGCAATTATTGTCCTCCTTTTAAACACTTCACTGTCATACTGCGGCAAAAGATTAATCATCTTAACTCTCTCACTCTTTTCTTTTGCTACCTCAAACAATTCATTGAGGTCCTCTATCATTTCCATTTTATCTCCTTTCAAATCATTTGTACCTGCCACAACAATCATATCTTTCACCCTTTCCTTTTGCTCTCTAATAGACTCAGTTACGTCCTTGATGGTCGCACCAGATTGGTACGATTTTGTCAAATCCTCTAGTAACACACTTCGTACTAACGAATCTCCATACAGCACTCTCTCCTTCATTTTATTTACATTCACACTCATACTCGTATTTTTCCTATCATCTTTTTATTATTGGCTGGTACACTCAGTAGACTTTTGTTCATACGCTCTAGCTGCCGCTTTGCTCTTTGTATCGCTCCACTCAACAACGTGATCTCACTCATTGCATCTATCTCATCTTTTTTATTTTCTGTTAAACCATTATTTTGCTCTGTATTAATACCATCATTCACACTTTCTACATTCACGCCCTCACAGTTCTCTGGTACAGCCTCGCCATTTCTTGTCATATCACTATTTTCTTCATTCTGAAGTTTGACAAAAATATCACGCTCACGACAGATTCTTATCCACTATGTGGATAAGATTCTTATCCACTATGTGGATAAGAATCTGAGAGTAAGAGGTGGAGGAAACAAGATCTCTTATTTCCTCCACCTCTGACAATATATCCCATAAAGCATAAATTCTACATCCCAAATTTTAAAACCTTACATTTTGCAACATTGAACTTGGATCCCCATTACCGTGCCCATTCACTCAATTTACTTATGTCTTCTTGTAAGCCCACAACATCTTCTCTACTCTTTATAGTTTGTCCCAACTTTGCATCATCTGCAAACAACTGAATATCCCCTTCCAAATCTTTGCCAATATCATTAACATACGAGTTAAACAGTAATTGCCCTAAAACAGACACCTGAGGTACACCACTAGTGACTTTCCTTTTCCAGGATATTGCTCCTCCCCATACACAACTTACTGATACCTTTCAGATAGTCAGTCTCCCATCCAGTGCAATAATCTAATATCTAATCCCATCCGCTCTAGTTCGACCATCAACTTATTATGCAGTAATCTATCAAAAGCATTTGCAAAATCTAAGTATATTACTGCATATCCCTCTCCTCTGTCCAGGGAAGCTGCACCTTATTGTAATAAATGAGTAGATTACTAAAAACATGACCTCCCTTTAGCAAATTAATGCTATCCATCAAAGATAATACCATTGTTGTCAACCTAATACTGAATACTAGTTCTCACAAGCTTCTCCAACAACTTAACCACAACACCTGACACAGATAGGCCTATAATTTGATGCTTGAGTTCTATCACCTCCTTTATGAAGTGCCACAATCTTACCCTCCTTCCACTCCTTAGGAACTTGACCCAGTTCAACACTCATATTAAAAAAAATATGTCAAGGCAGATGACAACTCCCTGGTACATTCCTTCAGAATACATGGTGATGTATTATCAAGTCTCACAGCCTTATTATCATCAAGTTTGCTCAACTCTCCATATTGCCTTTTGCTCACTTACAGTCAATCTCTCCTCCCTATCATGAACTGCTTTCAATCTCTCCATGAAGTCATATTCACAAGAATGAAAGACCTTTATGAACTGCTCATTAAGTATTTCCAATATATCTTCTACAACAGTTGTCCTTATACTATTTTCTCCCATGAATGTCATTGGAGAAAATAGACATTATTTTCAATGGTTATGCCAGTAGAATAACCTGTGATCTAATCATTGTTTCTCTAGCTTACTGTATGTAATGTAACTCAACTTGTCCTGTATATTTGTATATGTTGTTCCAGATGATGATCTTAATATGAAGATTGAAACGTCGGGAAATTAAAAGAGTTTTTTATAACACGGCTGTAAAGTCCATAATTTCTAAAATGAATGCTGATCACCATGCAACAGTAAAAGAAAGAATGTCATCCTTCAATAAATCATTCTTTTTTTTTTTTTTTTTGCTGGCTACATATCGAAAGAACTCCCTAAGATTCTTTTTGGCTTCATTAGCTAACTGCTACTCATACCTCACTTTTGCTACCCTTACCAATCAAGTTCACCTGTCATGCCTGGTCTTTGTAATCATCATGGAATTGGTTATTACAACTTCACTTATGCTGTCTCCATAATGCCCTTTTTCTCTGCATCACATGCTTAATTTGTTTAGTCATTCATTTCATCATTCTTTCTGACCCTTGGAATACATTTAGACATTTCTTCTACTAGATAGTTTTTGAAAATCCCTCAAGCTGCATTGATCTCTTGGGGAATTTTCAAGATCTCTATCTGAGCGCTTCATAATCACCCAACTTGTAGTTCCACATATAGCCTTTTCCCACAGAGGTTCTCACACTGCTAGCAACCACCTGGGTAATCACCTCATGGTCACTCTCGCCAATTGGTGGATGATTTGACACCTCATTTGTAATTAGATCCTCTGATGAGATGATCA
The DNA here is from genome assembly GCF_054136105.1 of Typopeltis vanoorti. Lineage (NCBI taxonomy): Eukaryota > Metazoa > Arthropoda > Arachnida > Uropygi > Thelyphonidae > Typopeltis > Typopeltis vanoorti. The sequence goes on along the minus strand of NC_143556.1, from coordinate 27,355,721 downwards.
AATCCAAGACCCTCAATCCTTGTATGCCCGCTGTTACATACTCTGAGATAGTTGTCCCTCAAAAACTCAAGAAACTCATTTTCTTTACTTCCAGTTGCTATCTCATCATCCCAGTCTATATTGCCAAATTAAAACCACCCATAATGATCACTCTTTTCTTATTTGCTTGGTTAATTTTATTATACATTTCATAGTCACTACCATCCACATTACCATGTCTATAACAACATCCAACCAAGTATTTCATTTTATTCACCTTTATCTCACACCATACTGCCTCAAAACCACTGGCACTATTTCCCCCTTGCATCTCTACTTTGTATGGACATAACTCTTTCTCTATCATCAATAGCGCTCCCCCCTCCCTTTTTACTCTTTCTATCCTTACAAAACACATCATACCCTTCCATTTTTATTTCTGTCAGGATATCGTCCTCATCTAGCCATGTCTCAGTTATTAAAACAATTTTTGGGTGAACAGACTCAAATTCAGTCTTTTAATACCAGAAAAATAAAATAAACTATTCAGAATAATAAATGGATGAAATTTCTGAGAAGATATTTGGTGGTATGAAAAAATGAAATTGTTGCTCAAAAAGGGGAAAGGATGACAAAATAATCAGAAATGAAATAACAAAGAGAATTAAAAAAATATTAAGAAGAAATACAGTTTAATGAAATAGATTTTCTAATACCAAATAGGAGACATATTGTAAATGATATTAACAGTTTTAAAGTTTTATTACAGGTAATGATCCCATAATTGTGACAAAGAATGAAATTTAGAGGCAATCTAACTCAGTGAGAAAAGTTTGCAAAATTAAGTAAGGAAGACCTCCAGGACAGGATGGGATTCAAGTTGATTTATTGAAATTTCAAGGGAAGACAGTGGCTGATTACCTGTCAAGAGTCTTCACACTTTGTTTAAAATAGGGAAAAAATCCCCAAAACATGGAACAATGCATTAATAATAATTATTTACAAAAAAAAAAAAAAAAAAAAAAAAGGTGAAAACAAGAATATTAAAAATTATTATTATTATTATGGGCTACTCCAACAAAGAGTTCTTAGACTCGTCGAGGGAGGCCCTAAACATCGTGTCAAGAAGTATCCAACATTTGTCCAGTATCTATCATACTTTGCTTTGAACTCATTCACAGTCATAGCACCCACAACAGATTCTGACAACCTGTTCATTCACCACTCACTAAGCAAAAACCTGGTTCTAACACCTTTGCCAACTACACTCTTACTCGGTTTCCATGGATGGCCCCCTAGTTCTCCCACCACCAGACCTGTTTTGAAAAATTTCTTCTGAATTAATCTTGTAAAAACCCATCAGTAATTTGTATGTCTCAATTGTATCAATCAGTTTATGTAACTCACAAATCTTCAATCTGTTCCCATAAAGTTCATTCTATAAACCTGCTACCATCTTGGTCACTTGCCTCTAGATCCACTCCACCTCCTCCTCATCACCAAGAAACCCTGGTACCCGGATTCATATGCACTAGTCAAGATGGGGGTCTTATTAAGACTCGATAAAAAGGAACAATAACCTGATTGTCAAAGTATTCTTCAGTGACCAAGTGATCTGATGAGCTGCTTTAGCCAATTTTGCTATTTGTCCCCTAAACTTTAACTCCCTATCCACTAACACTCCCAAGTCTCTGGCTTCGTCAGTTTCCTGGAGCACAGTACCACCAATGTGGTATACATTTTGGTACACCCAAAAATGTATAACCTTACACTTTGTCACATTAAACTGACATCCATTCTCCTTTTCCCAGTCTGCCAATCTATCCAAATCATCCTGCAGAATTTTGACATCATCTGTATTAACTATTGCCCTACCCAACTTTGCATCATTGACAAATAATTGAACAGTTCCTCTCAGATTCTTTCCCATATTGCTAATGTACAAATTAAACAGTAGCGGTCCAAAAAAGAACTAACCCTGCGGCAACTAGTCAGAGGCCTTCTTTTGAACTCTACTCCTGAATAAAGTACTCTCTGATATCTCTCCATCAACCACCTTCATATCCATCTCAGCAACCCTATATCCATCCCCATGTGCTGCAGTTTACTGTTTAGAATTTCATAGAACCATTAGTTTATTACTAGCAAGCAGTATACAAGTTGAATAATGCGACAGAACAGCTTTGTATATGCACTCAGAAGAGTAGGCAGGGTTAGCCATTGATCATATTCACACTCTTAGGTAATTTATAGACAACCCAAATGCACATACTAAAGCTATCAGTTTAGCCTTTGTGGACTTTAAAAAAAGCATTTTGTCCATTAAACTCTCAGCCATCCTAGAATAACTGTTAAAAGAGGGAAGAAACATACATTGAAACTCTGAGGGAAAAAAAAAAAAAAAAAAAAAAAAAAAAAATATATATATATATATATATATATATGCGTAGTCATGCTGCTGCTGTTATTAAACTTCATAAGTTTGCATCTGCTTTAGAGGAAGTTTTTCATGAATTGAACTGTGGGATGGAGTAATTAAAATCAGTGGAAAGATTCTGACTCATCTGTTGCTGATGATATAGTCCTCTTCACAGACGATGCAGAAGACCTAGAAATAAAGTATAGAGCTAGAGGAAATTACCTCAAGTGTCCAATCAAATTAGATTGAAGATAAATTTAAACAAAAGGAAAGTAATGGTGAATGGCAGTTTAACACCATAAAGGAATAATACTTGATGATCGAGAAGTGGAGAGCATAGATTCACATGTTTATCTGGGACAGATCATAAAAATTAAAGATGGGCAAATCGAAGAAATAAAATAAACGGATACAACTGGATTGTGGAGGGTTTTGGGGAGGATAAAATTTATTTTCAAAAGTGATATTTCCATGAGTTTGAACAAAAAAGATTTTAATTAGTGTGTCTTACCTGTAATTATGTATGGTAATGAATTTGAAATTTAACTCGAAATATGGTTAACACAAAATGAGTTACCCAGAGAAGACTGGAAAAGAATATTTGCTAGGTGACACTTTAAAGACAGGATACCCTCCCATTCGATGAGATCAAGAACAGGTGTACAAGACATGATTAGCTATATTATTCATTCATAATGGAAATGGGCTGGACACATTGTAAGATATAACAATACAAAGTGGATTAATTTGTTAGTAGCATGGAAGCCAGTAGTCCAAGAGATTGCCATCTGTTTCTTAGTCTTGGGAGGATCTTTTCTTATCCATTGTATTCCAGCAATGGATGAGAAAAGCTGAAAAAAAAGAATGGAATTGAAAAAATTGGGAGAGTTCTGCATCCAGCAGTGAAGTGATCCAGGTTGAAGAATTATAATCAGTGCTTTGCACCACTACAAACAAACCACATCTACAATTCAGCCCTTTCTGCAAATTACTAATAGATTATCAAAGCTGATGACGTAATGGAATAAGTTTTGTATATTATATTATTTATTATATTTACTATTTAATTTATGTCATTTTTTATTTACATATTTAATATTTTAAATCTCATTTTCAACATGTTAGACTCATTGGCTTTTCATGGTTTGCACGTAACTTGACTTCTCTAATTCATACACAATAAGGTGGTTAATTCTATCCAGGAAGTCTGAATGGCTGCGAATTCCTTGTTTGTTCTAGCTGGTTTGCTGTTTTACAGGATGAGAAACCCTTCTACTCCTGCATGAGACAGCTAGTTCACCTTTAGTTAAAAAGTTGTTCAAAAGGTTCTTTTTGTAATCTCCTTGACATCTTGACAGGATTCAGTCTTTCCAGTTAAAGGGCATCTTTGCTGACTGAGCTATAGAGCCTACTAATAGTTTATAATATAAATTTTAAATATAAATTTATGTAATATTTTACACATGTTTAATATGATTAATTTATATTCATAATAGTTTATATTTTAAAATATATGTTTATTTTGTATAATAAGTGTCAGTTGTGTTTTTTTAGGTAATGAAGACAATGGGTTTAAGCAGTGCTGTCCATTGGCTAGCATGGTTTATCACCAGTTTTGCTCAAATGACAATCACATCAGCTCTCCTAACAGCCATTTTAAAATATGGGAAGATTCTGACATATAGTAACCCTTTACTAATTTTCCTCATGATGGAAGTATTTGTAATTGCCAACATTGCATTTTCGTAAGTCTCTGAAGCATTAATTTTAAGTAATAGTTAATAGTGTCAAAAGTGTTATTTTATTAATTTTAAAGATAATTGTGAGATTTTTTTTTTTTTCTGGATTGGAAAGTGAAGTGATCAACCTTTATATATAAGCAACCCAGTCCTGAAGCTACTTCATGGGAAAACTTTGTTTGCTTACACTTGAATAAATGATTTAATAGGAATATAATTTCTTGCCAAGTATTATTTACTTTGTAAGCAGGTGAAAAAAACATTTGAATATATCATGTGTTTGATAGTATCAAAAATGGGATATAACAGCTGATGACTGTGGATACTATAGCTCATCCATAGAAAAAAAGAAGGAAAAAAAACACTTAAGGTAGAGTAGTGAAGCAACATTAGTATTGGATATCATAGGACTACCGCATCATGTTATTTCATGTAGCTAGAAGGACAAGTATATAACAATGATAATATGAAGCTGTGGATCCATCAACTCTGGTCACAACAATGTAGTGATGTGGTAGTGATTTAAAACAGTGGTTTTTGTGGCACTTCCTGAGGCTCTCCTTGATATCAGTCAAGCAAGGCCTGAATAGTGCAGCTGCTGTGAACATCATTGCTGATTAAAATATACCCATCCATATTGATCATTCACACTGCTTTGAATGGTCACTAAACACACTTTCCATATTATAGGAAGTGTTTTGCCTACAGGAAGGTGTCTTCACTTTAATGGTTAATTCCTTCCCCTCCCATGCTGACCTCAATCCCATTGGCTATCTTCATGATGATAGATGTCTGTGACAGGAAATTTTACAAACAGGTTTGATGAATTTTACATAAATCATCATATTTGCCTTTAACAAGATATGAATAGAATGGAATCTTTTAATTCATTTTACACAAATTATGGACTCTACAACCGTGTTATAATTATTTTAATTTCCCAACGTTTCGACCTTCATATATTAAGGTCATCATTATTATTATTATTACGGGTAACTCCAAGGAGTCCTTAGACTCATCGAAGGAGTCCCTAAACATCATGTCGAGAACTTCAGCATTCTCACAGTATCCATCATACTTTGCTATGCACTCATTCACAGCCATGGCACCCATAACATACTCTGTCAGCTTATTCCATTCATTCACCACTCTCTCCAAAGTAAAAAACCTAATTCTAACATCCTTGCTAACTACACTCTTGCTCAGTTTCCATGGATGGCCCCTAGTTCTCCTGCCACCAGTCCTGTGCTGAAAAATTTCCTCTGAGTTAATCCTGTAAAAACCCCTCAGTAATTTGAATGTCTCAATCATATCACCCCTTTTCCACCTATCAACCAATTTCTGTAACCCACAGATCCTCAACCTGTTCTTGTTAGGTTCACTTAGTGCCGGATTTACGTATAAGCTAAAAAAAGCTACAGCTTAGGGCCTTGCAATCTGCCGGGGCCTCAAATAAAAAAAACAAAAAGACCAGCTGATGTAATTTAAAACAGTAGGGGGCCTCTGGGTTTTGTATAGCTTAGGGCCTCAGCAAGTCTAAATCCGGCCCTGGGTTCACTCCACAGACCAGCTATCATCTTGGTCACTTGCCTCTGGATCTTCTCTACCTTCTCCCCATCAAGAAGAAACCCTGTCGCCCAGATCTGGGCACAGTAGTCAAGATGGGATCTTATCAAAGCTTGATAAAGAGGAACAATAACCTGCTTATCTCTGCTAGTCAAAGTATTCTTCAGTAACCAAGTGATCTGATGAGCTGATTTAGCCACTTTTGCTATGTGCCCCCTAAACTTCAACTCCCTATCCACCAACACTCCCAAATCTCTGGCTTCGTCAATTTCCTGGAGTACAGTTCCACCAATGTGGTATACTGCTAATAATCTTTTCACCCCAAAATGTATAACCTTACACTTTGCCACATTAAACTGATATCCATTTTCCTAGCCCAGTCTTCCAATCTATCCAAATCATTCTGCAAAATTTTGACATCATGTGTGTTCACTATTGCTCTACTCAACTTTGCATCATTGGCAAATAAATGAACAGTTCCTCTCAGATCCTTTCTTATATTATTAATGAACAAATTAAATAGCAGTGGTCCAAGAACAGAACCCTGTGGTACACCACTAGTCACAGGCCTTCTTTTGGACTCTACTCTCTGATATCTCTCCATCAACCACTCACCTATCCATCTCACCAACCCTCTAGCCATCCCCATGTGCTACAGTTTACTGATTAGAATTCCATGTGGTATCCTGTCAAGGGCCTTAGCAAAGTCCAGTAGTATCACTGTAAACTTACCCTTATCCAGTTCAGTTTTCACTGTATTATAAAACATGAGCAAGTTACTGAGGCATGATCTACCCTTCACAGAATCATGCTGCCTCCATAGCCTCCATACAGTATCCTGTTTTTCTATCTAGCCATTTCTGTATTTTGCTCTTGACTAATTTCTCCAAAACCTTGACAACGACTCCTGATATGCTGATCAGTCGGTAATTTGCAATAGCAGTCTTGGAGCTTACTTTATGCAATGGAACTATTTTCCCCCTCTTTCCACCTCCTCAGGACTAACCCGAATCTGAAACTTAAAAATTAAACAATATGGTCAAGGATACTGACAATTCCTTTGCCACTTCACGTAAGACAAGCTGGTATACCATTAAATCCCACAGATGTATTCACATCCATTTCATTCACCTCAAATGTCCTGTATAAGCCATTGGTTCCCTCATTCCTGCAATATCACCACCTGGATGATATACTCTTGCAAAGTGTTCGTTTAGTAATTCTACTATTTCGACTGACTGTTACCTCCCTACCATCAGTATTCCTTAAAATCATTCTACTGTATACATTTTTTCTTTTTCTTGCAGCATATTGAAAGAACTGTTTGGGATTCTCTTTAGCTTGCATTGCTAATTTCCTTTCATAATCTGCTTTTGCCTTTCTTACCACACTAGTTACACTTCTGGCCTGTGCTTTGTACTGTTCGTGTGCCTTCAGGTCACCTTTCTCCTTAAATTTCATCCACAATTGTTTTTTTTTTTTTGCAGCTCAAGCTTAATTGGTGTTATTCATCCATTTAACTCCCACTTGATTTACTTTTCCAACTCTAGGTATGCAGGCAGCCATTACCTCCCTCAAATGCTCCTTTACCACTTCCCATGCATTATCAACATCCAGCCCTTGTTGTTTTACATGCCATGGCACTGATCCAAGCAATCTTCTAAGCTTGTCATACTTACCAGTCTGGTAATTCCACATGTACTCTGTCTTAATTGAAAATTCCACACATTAGCCACCTTTTTTTTTAACTGCATTAAAGCTTTATTCTATTTAAGACAACATAAGTGAAACATTCTTTCATATAGATAGTTTTGTAGCAGTAAAAATGATGTCCTAATTTAACATGACAATTGCTATATTAGATTTAGGATCCTGGATTACCTATGGTCATATTTATAATTAACTCTTAGGGAGAAAGATTAAGTGAGTAGAATATGTGCCTTCCATATTCTTGGGATTTTTAGACCATCATGATTACGGTGATTGTTAAGAATCTCACAGCCCTCCTTACATTTGCATTCATACTATGTTTTGGTGTGATGTAAACAACAGGTGCTTTTCTAGTCAATTTTATGTAAATTGTTCAAGGCATGATCAGAAAGACCAGCTTGACCATAGTTATTATATTTAATGTGTCGTTTATGTTCCTTTTTTTTTTTTTGATAGGAATTGTGCATCCTGTTTCCCCTATATAGGGCAAATTTACAGGTGCATTGAATACGGCATACTCCAGTTATATATTTGGTTTAATCCTTTATCCAAGCATAAGCAAACAAAGTTTGCTCCTGAGGTATTTTCAGGACTGGGGCAACTCGTGGTAAAAGTTGAATAAGTTCTGATCACTTGCCATAGTATCCCATAATGCAAAGCACATCTCCTTGCAGACATGTATTATGCTACCAGACTGGTTTCGACCTTTATTGAGGTCTCTCCAGTGGGAGCCAGACTCAGAGGTGGTGATTGTCCACTAGGAGATGTGCTTTGCATTATGGGATACTAAGGCAAGTGATCAGAACTTATACCACCTTTACCACGAGTTGCCTCAGTCCTGAAAATACTTAAGGCGCAAACTTCGTTTGCTTACACTTGGATAAAGGATTAAACCAAATATATAATTGGTAGCATAGCCAAGTGAAAAAACTTCCATCAACTATATCTAATCCAGAGAATTTTAATAATAAGGTGTTGACACCTTTTGGCAACTGGTATATGTGATATGACTTCTGCATTGCTTCCACCTTAGTATCACCACCTCTGGGTCCAGCTCTCACTGACGAGACCTCAATAAATGTCGAAACCGGTCTGGGTAGTGACCCTTCCCTTAATGCATAGCATTATACACATGTCTGCAAGGAGATGTGCTTTGCATTATGGGATACTAAGGCAAGTGATCAGAACTTATACCACCTTTGCGATGAGTTGCCCCAGTCCTGAAAATACTTCAGGCGCAAACTTCGTTTGCTTACACTTGGATAAAGGATTAAACCAAATATATAATTGTTAGCATAACCAAGTGAAAAATCTTCCATCAAAGGCATACTCCAGGATGGGCCAGCAGAGGGAGTGGATCCTTAGATGAGTTGAGTAAGTTCTTTAATTTTGCAGGAGGTTTAAACTTGGCTTTAAGGTTGTATTTTTGTAGTATTCTGCTTATTTTGTCTCATATCCCTTTAATGTATGGAATGGTTACAGTTTTATTGTAGTCTTGTTTATTTTTGTTTTTAAGTGAGGTTGATAGTATTTTGGCTGTAACTATTTTTTAGGAAGATATTGCTTATAAGTTTTAATTCATCTTTAAGTGCTTGTTCATTGGAGCAAATCTTCAAAGCTTGTTTTTTAGTGTATTAAACAGGGCTTTGAAGCCTTTATCTCCTCATGGAGAAAACAGATTCTCAGCAATGCAATCATACATGATGCCACACTAGACATTGACTTTCAGACTGCTATGAATGAACTTCATCATTCATGTAGATTTTCTGATCCCACATCCAACATTTATGGCAATTCAAAACTCTGTGTACATGAAACGTTACCTCATTAGAAAATAAAATGTTCTTGAAGTAGTTGTCGTGTTTAGCAATGAGGTCTAACTAACATGATGGTCACAAACTGAACTATTTGTGGTTCATGTATATGTAATGAACAAGCTGCAGTTTATAAGCATGGTGTTTCAATCTCTTGTGAACAACATCATTCACTTTACTTTTAGGAATGTTTATTTGATGACTCACACTACAAACTGAATGTTTTGGGCAACTCTGGAAAGAGTTGTCCAAATTTTACCCAAAAAAGAGTTGTCGAATTTCTTTCACATTTTCCATACTTGTTATGTGCGGAAAATGTGCAGTGAGCGTGCTTTAAAAACACCTCCTGTTTCCAAGAGCTATTGATGCTACTTATGGATGCTTTTGTCACTTTGAGCATTCCTACCATACTCCTGCCTGAAATTCCTTTATGTGTAAGGAATGTTGTTGCTTCACGAATATGCTCAAAACACCATTGTATGGTGGTCCATACCATAGAAAATACCCTAGAATTCTTTTTTGGTCACCTAGTAATAATAATAATAATAATGCAATGATTAGAAATATATATATATAAACATTAATGAACAACACTGTGATAGTGTACTAAACATGACATTTTAAGATACCATACTATAGGAAACTAACAATGTGCTGAGCTTATCGCCTTTTCCCCTTTGAACGGCCCTGAGCTCTACCACGAGCTCTGTCCCTCCGAGTTAGGTTAGTGGTGAACTACTAATTTCTTCATCAACTTCTGCTTCATCTCCATGGTCAGATTGGACAGCTTCAGTTGCAAGTTTATCATCATCTGCATCTTGGGTCTTTTCTAAATCTAAATTCTTTCCTGGCTGTTGCCCAATACTGTCACCTGTACCACTAGTTTCCATTGATTCATCTTGATCTTTCTGTGATTCAGCTTCATCATTTTGCATGCAATCAGATGCATCGAGTTTTTTCATTATCACCAGAATTTCCTTCAGTATTGGCATTTGCCATTTCAACTTCAAATTTTTGTTCAGCTTCCTTTTTCTTGGCCTTCTCAGCCTCTTTTTCAGCAGCTTCTTTTGCAGCCTTTTCTGTGGCATCTTTAAAAGCTTTTTCAGCAGCTTCCTTCTTCTTCAATTCTTTCCTGTTTTTCTGCCTGGCACTGCCATTCCTCTTCTTGCTCCATGGCAACTTCCATTGCTTTCATATATTTTTCTGTATGCACTACTGATTTACAGTGGATCACACAGGCAACATTAGTGTCTTTAAAAAATTTGCGCCACAACTTGCAGAAGTAGCCAGATACAGGAACAACAAATGGTTGTCCTAATGGTTTTGTTTCTCTGTTTTGGATTCTTTTATGGTTTCATTTTTATCCTTGTCTTCTTTATCTTCTGTGACTTATCTACACTTTTTTTCATCATCTTTCTCACTCTTCTCTTCCTCGCTTTTTTCTTTAGCTTCTTCCTCGGTTCCATCTTCTACAACTTTTTCTTCTGCATTTTCTTTTTCAGCCTCTTCCTGCTCTTCTTTCTCTTCCATTTCCTGCAGTTGCCTTTCTTTTTTCATTCGTAATTCAGTTGCACATTCATCATCATCTGATCCGGACTGCAAATTCTTCAAATAATGAAACTCGGCAGATTTAATCTTGTGGTCTTCTGTTTTTCAGTGATCCCAATATTCTTCTAGACTACTGAATCCCATTATGCATGGTCGGCACTTGGGATATTTCTTGTGAAGATTTCTCATATGTTCTTTGGTATGTCTGTGTAATAAGGGGTTATTACCAGTGTAGAAACATTCACATACGGTACGCCAAATACCAGACCTGCTTCCACCACTACCACTTCCTCGTCTAGAGCTTTCCCTTATTTCATCCATCTTCAGGTGTTGTTGGGAGGCTTCCATTCTGGTCTCCAGAGCTCTTTACGTGAATGCTAATCTGCAATCTTCACTATTCTGGTCAGACACTCAGTTACCCTCATGAACAGGACATTTTCATTAGTTCTCTCCTAAAAAACCAAATAATGCAATGAGCTAATTTAACACTTTTACTACATTCTTTCTAAACTTCATCTTCTTGTCCATCAGCCATAAATTTCTGGCATCATCAATTTCTTGCACTTTGGCTCTCGATGTGGTCGCACTTATAATCTTTTCATCCCAAAGTGATGAAACTTTGCCAGTTGGACATTAAACTGGCAAACATTGTCCTCTTTTTCCATACCAGATGTCTATTTAAATCATTTTGCAGGTTCTCTATAACATAATTATTGTGGAGAGTTCTGTTATAAATAAGGATCACATAAGTAATTATAAGAACAAGAGAGAGAGATAGAGAGAGAGAGAGAGAGAGAAAGAAAGAAAGAACTTTATTATGTCTACAGTTCTCTATAAGTCTTGTATACTCTTTATACACTTCTTCCAGAGAGTTTGTTAGATATACTATGAAAGCAAGACCATTACTATATTATATTATTAAGCTGACTAGAACAAAATCAACAGTTTAGCATGTTTAAAAACATAATTTTCATCATATCTAAAGTCTATGTTCTTGTGATTTTTGTTGAATGTTGATCCAGATGATGTAGAATGGTGCCTTATATTTTATTGCATTGAGTAGGCGGGTATAGCATTTCTGAACCTTTGCATATGGAGAGATGTACAAATCAAATTTAATAGATGCATGTATATTTATATCTTCTGTGAAGAAAAAGTATATTTCAATCTATAAGTCCAGTGATTTTGGATATCTCTGGAGACAGTTTGGAGCAATAAATAACTTGAAATAAAGGGTTAATTTCAGCAGTGGTATAATCAGTTTAAGGATCCTATCATTGAGAAATGCAAGTCAACAGAACACTCAAGTGCTTATGAATTCCTTGAGGCATTTGTTAGTCATTTTTACAAAGTGCAACAAAATTATCTATTTTATTTATTTATTTATTATTATTATTTCATTTTTTTTTTAAAGTTAGGTATTCCTTAGTCTACTACTTACAAATTGTTTGAAAAACATTCTGTTATAAACCTTGTAAGTTGCAGATTACTCATCATGTTAGTGAACTAAGGGACAATAACTTGTTCTGAATTTACTATGATTATGTTCTGAAAACATAGTGGACAGTTTCTTCAACAAAATGGTATTTTCAGGTCAAGCAACATTCCACATTTCAGACATTGCAATATGGTATGTTGCTTAATTTGCAAATACTATTCTGGTGTATTATTATACAAATACTATTCTGGATGATGTCAGAGTCAGGCACATTCAGAGGTAGCAGTGAAGAAAAGATAAGTTTTGTTACTTTTATTAGAGTTTTCTATTTTAAATTACACAACACAAAGTAGAGTCTGTAGATAATTTGCAATTGGAGAAATTGTACTTAAAACATAAAATTTTTATATACTTGTAGTAGTTCTTATTGCATTATTTGAATTATGGTGGCAAATGCAGCTCAGTTTACCAATGGCTAGTCACCAAGTCCTTCCCCATTTAAGGACTACATTTTGAATAGAATACTATGGGATTTTGTGGTATGTGGGGCTTGTGGCATGTATACATCCCAGCAGTTGGATATGCAGCAGATGAGAGATCAGGGAGTGCATATATGTGGAAAATGTAGAAAATGGGAAGAACTTTGTGAGTTGGAGATTAGTATAACAGATCTCGGCAGTGTTGCCGCAGAGGTGGAAGAATTATGACCTAGAGAGACAAGTAGCATGAGAGAGGATGAGGCTAACGAATGAAATGTAAATGAAAACATAAAAGTGAGGAGTGTGGTAAGTTTGAATCATTGTTATGTTTTCGAAGATGGTCTTAGTTGGGAGGATGAATGGCGAGCAAGAATGGGTAGCTTGCAAAGAGAGAAGGAGAGAGAGAGAGAGAGAGAGAGAGATGTGCTGAATGGGTTAAGAAGCATGAAAGAAAAGATTAAGCAACTGGAAAAGATGAATGCAAAGCAAATCAGAGTAGGAGTAAGAGAGAGTTATGGGAATGATAGAAGAGGAGAGAATAGAAACATTAGAAAAGAGGGAATGAGAAAAATGCAAGGGAATGCCGAATCCAAGGATGGAGAGATACCAGGACAACAGGCAGGTAGGGGAAACAAGAAAGAAAGTGTTACAGGAGAGAGAGAGTGAGCGTGAGGGATGCAGGTGAACAAGGAAGGAAGGAAGAGAGTGGTTAGAGGTGTGATGTATGGAGACTATGATCCGTGGTGTGCAAGATGGTGTGCCTGAGGAGTGTTTGCCTGGAGGAATGATAGAAAGTGTGGCTATGGCAATTAAGCGGAATTAAATGGTGGATGAGATGATTGCGCACCAATGACTTGAGAGGCAGTGAGAATCAGGTGGCAAGAAATCTGAGGTTCGTGCTTGAGGTTATATGGAAGATAGTTTATTTGTTGCCAGGAATGATAATGCAGAGCTGAGGAGAAAAGCATTAATAATGAATAGTATAATAGCCACAATGTATCAAAAGAGAGGCTTGGAATACTTGGATGCTTGGAAGGCATTTGAAGACAGAAAGGAACTGTATGCAAGAGACGGCTTCCATTTGAATAAGGAAGGTAGGCATCTGGAGAGAATGCTGTTCTTTGAACAAGTCTGAACAGGTGTGTAGTGTTCGTGCAAGCTCCTGATAAGATAAGTATTATTTTCAGTTATCGTTGATAAAATTACTTAATATTGCGTAGTTTTGTTTGCCTTGCGTATTTTAGTGCGTCTGTTTGTGTGTTTTTGGTGTGTTATAATTTATTATTTGATAAAACACGTTGCAAATAATTATGGCACCTGTATGAAGGAAAATGGTGGCCAGTAATGATGGTTCGCCATCTTTATCAAAGAACGGTAGTATAAAAGAAATGAGTCAGTGTACTAGCTGTGAAATGTACGCTTTGCGGAGTGCGGTCGGAGTGTGGATAGATGATAATAAAGGATTGAATGTGTGTAGAAAATGTAGAGAGAATGAGGAATTGAAGTGTATTTTGGATAATGAGTGTGATATTTTTGTCAAACTTCAGAATGAAGAAAATAGCGAAATGACATAGCAAGATTGTACATGAGAATTATGAGAGTGTGAATGATAGTATTAATGGTTTCTCAGAGAATAAAAAAGATGAGATAGATGCATTGAGTCAGATTGCGTTGTTGAATGGCGCGATAGAAAGGACAAAACAGCAGCTAGAATGCATGAACAAAAGTCGACTAAATGAACCAACCAATAATAAAAGGTATGACAGGAAAAATAGATGTATGAATGTGAACATGAACAAAATGAAGGATAGAGTGCTGTATGGAGACTCGTTAGTACGAGGTATGTTAGTAGAGGATTTGACAAAATCGTACCAACCTGGTGCGACCATAAAGGATGTAACTGAGTCTATTAGAGAGCAAAAGGAAAGGGTGAAAGAAATGATTGTTGTGGCAGGTACGAATGATTTGAAAGGAGATAAAATGGAAATGATAGAAGACCTGAATGAATTGTTTGAGGTAGCAAAAGAAAAGAGTGAGAGAGTTAGAATGATTAGTCTTTTGCCACAGTATGACAGTGAAATGTTTAAAAGGAGGGCCATAATTGCGAATGACTTTATGCATGGGTTATGTATGACGAGTGGTGTGGAATTTGTGGACGTGTGGAGCGAGTTTGATGGGCGAATGGATCTATATAAGATGGACGGCTTGCATTTGAATGGTTACGGTGTAAGAAGACTTGAGAAAGTGTTGCTGAATGTAGTGGATGTGCAAATTCAGGGATACTAGATTTGTTAAGGGGGGGGGGAGTAGATATACAGTCCTTAGGGAGGCAGTTGAATGTATGAATGAATATAATATGCTAGAGCAAATAAGGACAACAAACCAGAGTGGGATAGTTAATATAAGGCATCAAGGTAGGGTTGGGGCTAATGGGGGGGGGTCTTAAATTCATGTACACTAATACTAGGAGTATTAGGAACAAGAAGGAAGAGTTTTTGGCCATGGTTGGCACTTCCAGACCACAGGTTATTGGTATTAGTGAAACATGGCTGACTGTAGATGAAATAGCTAGTGGGATTGAATGTGATGGGTATAGTGTGTTCAGAAATGACAGAGAGAATAAAATGGGGGGAAGAGTATTGTTGATGATAGCTGATGAGCTACAGCCAAGGAGAATAGAAGTTGAATTGCAGGATAGAGAAAAGAGCACATTTGAGGCCATTTGGTGTGAGATTGTGGCTAGCAGAAATAAATATACAATTGGGTGCTGCTATAGACCAGGTGATGGAAAAGATGGTGGTGACAGTATGCGCAAGCAAATAGAAGAAATGAGTGGAAGGAGGGTGATTATTATGGGAGATTTCAACTATTGTCGCATTCATTGGAGTGAGGAGAGGACACACGGGAGGAAGGAAATGGATTTTATGCGGTTATTAAGGGATAACTATCTGCGACAGCATGTAATGGAAAATACTAGGGGTCAGAGAGTGCTTGACCTAGTAATTACATCTGAGGATTTGGCTGTAACAAATATGACCACATTGCCACCAATCGGTGAGAGTGATCATAGGGTCTTGACTTGGGAGGTGGCTAAAGGTGTAGAATTTTCAGTTAAGACAAGGTACATGTGGAATTATCGGGCTGGAAAGTATGACAAGCTTAGGAGTTTGATTGGCTCAGTGCCATGGCATGTACAACTGCAAGGACTAGAAGTTGATAGTGCATGGGAGGTAGTTAAGAAGTGCCTGCATGAAGCAATGGCTGACTGTATACCTAGAGTCCGAATAATAAATCAAGTAGGGGTTAAATAGATGAATAACACCATTAAGCTTGAGCTGCAAAAAAAGAAACAACTATGGAGGGAATTTAAAGAGAAAGGTGACACGCAGGCACATGAACGGTATAAAGCGCAGGCAGAAGGGTGACGAGTGTGGTAAGAAAAGCAAAAAAGGATTACGAAAGAACATTGGCCATGCAAGCTAAAGAGAATCCTAAACAGTTTTTTTAGATATGTAGCAAGTAAAAGGAAAAATGTACATGGCAGAATGATTTTAAAGAATGCCGATGGTGGGGATGTAACTGAACCAGTTGAGATAGTTGAGTTACCGAGTGAGCACTTTGCAAGAATATATTATCCAGGTGGTGACATTGCAGAAACGAATAAACCAGTAGATTATACGGGAATTGTGGTGAATGAAGAGGAGATGAGTAGTCTATTGCATAACCTCAATGTCAATACATCTGTGGGATTGGATGGTATACCAGCTCGTGTAGTACGAGAAGCAGCTAAAGAATTGTCAGCACCCTTGACCATTTTGTTTAATTTGAGTCTCGGGTCTGGGTTAGTCCCGAGGTGGTGGAAGGAGGGGAAAATAGTTCCACTGCATAAAGGTGGTTCCAAGACTGCTGTTGTAAATTACCGACCGATTAGCATATCAGGAATCATTGTCAAGGTCTTAGAAAAATTAGTCAAGAAAAGAATACAGGATTGGATAGATGAAAATGGGATATTGTATGGGGGACAACATGGTTTTGTGAAGGGTAGATCATGCCTCAGTAACTTGCTCACGTTTTATAACACAGTGACGGCTGAACTGGATAGGGGTAGTGGGTTTACAGTGATACTACTGGACCTTGCCAAGGCCTTTGATAGGATACCACATGGAACCCTAATCAGTAAACTGGAGCAGATGGGGATGGATATAGGTTTGGTGAGATGGATAGGAGGGTGGTTGAAGGAGAGATACCAGAGAGTGGTTTATTCAGGAGTGGAGTCAAAAAGACATCTTGTGGCTAGTGGAGTGCCGCAGGGCTCTGTTCTTGGACCACTGCTTTTCAATTTGTTCATCAATGATATTGGAAAGGATTTGAGAGGAAGTGTTCACTTGTTTGCTGATGATGCAAAGTTGGGTAGAGCAATTGTGAGTGTACAGGATGTCAAAATTTTACAGGATGATTTGGATAGTTTGGAGGACTGGGCTTGGAAAAATGGATATCAGTTTAATGTGGCAAAGTGTAAGGTTATGCACTTTGGGGTGAAAAGAATAGCAGCAGTATATTGCATTGGTGGAACCGTACTCCAGGAGATTGATGAGGCCAGGGATTTGGGAGTGCTGTTGAATAGGGTGTTGAAGTTTAGGGGGCACATTGCAAAAGTGACTAAAACAGCTCACCAAATCACTTGGGTTCTGAAAAATACTTTAACATGCAGAGACAAACAAGTTGTTGTTCCTCTGTATCGAGCCTTGATAAGACCCCATCTGGACTTCTGTGCCCAGTTATGGGCACCAGGGTTTCTTCGTGATGGGGAAGAAGTGGAGAGGGTCCAGAGACGAGTGACCAAGATGATAGCAGGTCTGTGCAATGAACCTTATGAGAATAGGTTGAAGATTTGTGGTTTGCAGAAATTGGACGATAGGCGAAGGATGGGTGATATGATTGAGACATTCAAATTACTGAAGGGTTTTTCTAAGATTGATCCAGAAGATATTTTTGAAAATATGACTGGTGGTGGGTGGACTAGGGGCCATGCATGGAAGCTGGGCAAGAGCATGGTTGACAAGGGTGTTAGGGCTAGGTTTTTTACTTGGAGAGTGGTGAATGAGTGGAATAAGCTTCCAGAGTCTGTTGTGGGTGCTACGACCGTGAATGAGTTCAAGGCAAGATATGATAGATACTGTGTGAATGTTGAATAGTTGTTCCAGAGATGATGTTAGGGCCTCCCGGAACTCTGTCGACTCCTTGGAGTTTCCCGGAACAATAATAATAATAATAAAAGTCAGTGTGTCAATATAGGATAACTAGAATTATCAGGGTGGACGGTTGAAGCGATGGCCTCTTGTTGGAACAGATTCTTGGGAGGAGGTGGGGGATACACCTTCTTCCAAAAAGAAACTAAACTTTTGATAGAAAATAAAACACAGGCTAATTATAATTATTCAAGTCATTTATTTCAATCAATATACTCTCCCTGAGCTTCGATATAGCGTTTGACACGGTCAGTTAATTCGTGAAATGAGTTTTTTATATCGGTTTTTGGGATACTGTTGAGGGTTGTGGTTACTGCCGCTTGAACATTTTCAATGGTGTCGTATTGCTTTCCTTTCACTGGTAAATGAAGTTGGGTGAAGAGAAAGAAGTAACAGGGTGCTAAATCAGGTGAATACGGAGAGAGTGATCCAACACACAAACTTGGTTTTTGCTCAAAAACCGTCTCACAATGTTTGAACGATGAGATGGGGCATTATTGTGCAAAAGTGACCAGCTTCCTGCATCAGTATTCATGCTGGACACGACGAATTATCGCTATCATTCGCTTCAAAACTTTGAGATAAACTCACCATTGATGGTTTGGCCAGGCAGAATGAATTCTTTATGGATAATGCCTTTGGAATCATAGAAACAAATCACCATTGTCTTTACTTTTGACTTCTCCAATCATACTCAAATCACCACATTTCGTCACCAGTAACGAGCATTTCAAGGAAATTTGACTCCTTACAAATGGTTTTAATTGAGGTCCTTGCAGTGTTCAATTCGATATTTTTTGGTTGTCGGTCAATTTGTGGGGAACAAATCACGAATTAAATTTACGAAGGCCCAAACTCTCGGTCAAAATGTTGTGCATAGTTGATTTTGGAATCCCTAATTCATCTTCAATCAATCTCATGGAAAATTTCGGGTTTTCTTTGATGAAATCATGCACTTTTTGGTTAACTTCGCTCAGTCCAGTTTTTGGACGGCCCGGCTTTTTATCGTTCTCAAGTGTTTCACGACCACTTTGAAATTGCTTAAACCACTCATAAACTTGAGAACAGGATAAGCATTCATCACCATATGCTTTTTGAAGCATTTGATGCATTTCGGTAAAACTTTTATCAAGTTTAACACAAAAGTCAATTGCATCTCTCTGTTTGAAACTCATTTTCCAGCTGTTCGTCAAAACACACTGTCACTCTTGGCACTATAACTCGGCTTCTAATGAAACAAATGTCATAAACACAGTTGACACAACACTAATGAAGGTTGCCACTTTCGACAACAAAAAGATACAACTGGTGGCGCCACTAGTTTCTTCTATTTTCAAAAAGTTTTGTTTCTTTTTGGACAGAGGGTGTACATCAGGTAATACTGAATCCAGTGGAGTCTGGAGGGGATAATGATAGGTATAGAAACAGCGACATTTTTATTCTTTATACTAATGCTAGGAGTATCTGGAATGAAGGGGATGGATTGGTGATGCTGATAGCATCAGCCTGTCCAAAGATTATTGGGATCTCCAAGCCATGGTTGATGGAAGATGATATACTAACAGGAATAGATGTATCAGGGTACAGCATTTTTTGATAGGATAGGGATGGAAAATGCTTATGATAAGTGATGACTTATGTCCTCTCAGAGTGAAGGATTTAAATAGTAATGGCATTAATGGTTTTGAAAGCATATGATGTGAGATAGAGGTGGTTAGGGAAGAATATTTAGTGGGGTGTTGCCAAAAGCCTGGGAGCATAGAGGGTGATGGGCAAGTGATGTTTAGGCAGTTGAGATTGGCAAATGCAAGAATGATTGTTTTGGAAGATTTTAACTACAGCAGTATAAATTGCGAACAGGAAACTGCATGTAGTAATGATTATGGGAATGGAATTTCTACAATTCTTGAGGGACAAATGTCTCAGGCAACATGCAGTAGAAGGAACACAAGTTTCAAGAGTTTTGGAATTGGTCATCAGAAAGTCTGATTATAACTGAGATGGCATCTCTGCAACCAGTTGGAGAGAGTGACCATATGGTTTTGACTTGGAAGATGAACAGACATGCAGGAGTATCAAAGAGAAAGGAATGTATGCGGAATCATAATGCAGGTGATTATAATATTTCTTAGATATCAGCTTTGGGCAGTGAGGGAGAAATTGGAAGGGAAAGATGTCATTAGTGCTTGGGAACTTTTGAAAGAATATTTATGAGAAGTAATAGCAAACTGTATACCATGAGTGAAGAAGAGAACATAATTTGGTAGTTTGTTATCCACTGAATTTGGTAATTAAGTGGATAACAAACAATATCAAACAGGAACTGCAGGTAAGAAAGACATTATGGAAGAGATATAAGGAGAGGGGGCAGAGCAGATACATGAAGAATATAAGACTCAGGCCAGGAGAGTGACTAGTCTGGTAAGGAAAACAAAACTGGAATATGAGAAGAGATTGATCCTGAGATCCAAAGAAAATCCTAAGGAATTTTTTAGTTATGTGACCAGTAGAAGGAGAAATGATTGGGGAAGAATGACACCAGTGGATAAAAATAGGAATAGAGTAAGTGATGCAAAGGGCATAGTGGAGTTGTTCAATGAATAATTGAGATATTTCATCCTGGAGAAGTGGGTTTTAATACTAGAGGGATAGGACAGGTTTGAGGTTTAGAAGTGCAAGAGGAGAGTGTGTTTCAATTACTGAGTATTCTGGATGTCAATAAAGCAGTGGGACTGGATGGAATTTCACAAAGGTTTTGAGAGAATGTGCTAAAGAACTGACAGCAAATCTGACCAGAAAAGATACCTAAGAAGTTGAAGGAGTGTAAGATAGTGCCATTGCGTAAGGGTGGTAATAGACTGGAAGTGTCAAATTATATACCAGTTCTGTTTCATCAGTAGTTGTTAAGATCTTGGAGAAATTAGTGAGGGACCATATACTGTGTTGGGCAGATGAGGGTAATGTTATCTGTGAGAGTAAACATAGATTTGTTAAGAGGTGCTCTTTTACATAATATGATTGCCTTTTATAATAAAATGACAACAGTGGTTGATGAGGGAAAGGCATATTCTACCAATTTTTTTGGATTTTACAAAGGCATTTGACAGGATACCACATGATAAGCTGATATTTAAGTTTGCAGCACTTGGGTTTAGATGTCAGGTTAGTGAACTGGATTCAGGATTGGCTGTCTGATAGGTATCAGAGAGTTGTGTATGAGGGAGCAGTATCAAGGAGGCAGAAGGTTACAAGTGGGGTCCCACAGGGCTCAATACTGGGACCTGTATTGTTTAATCTTTATATCAATGATGTTGCCAATGGATTAACCCTTTAACTGCTGATTTTATATTCTACTGACATTGTCCCATGCACTGAATTAATTTTGCAAAAAATTTAGAAATAAAATCAATTAAAATTCTTACTGAAGTAAGACGTCTGGACAGCATCATACATTCTTGATATACACTTGTTCACTCACAAAAATGTCAATAATAGTGTTTTATAAAATTTGCATAATCAAGGGGTGTCCACTTGATTAAGCAAATTACACACCTTAATTTATGTAGAATCACCAGGATCTTCTTCATCTGAAGTATGCAATTCACTTAACTTGGACAGTTCTTCTCCTGACTCATTTGTTGTTAACAATTCATCAGTAAGATAACGCGGATATTTACTGATAGACGCCATATTGTGACATCACGGAAATCCCCTCAGTCAAGTGGTTTATGCATCGTGCTGCATATTATTATTATTATTATTATTCGTGACACCTCCAAGGAGTCCGGAGACTCATCGCAGGAGGACACCTACCGTAACTCTCAGTCTCCACCCAAACCTCTATTACCAATAATCCACATCAATGCCATCTACTGCCCTCCACCACAACTAGTATTTTTTTGTCTGTAAATCGAGTGTGTTCTGAAGGGCTGATTTGTCTGTATGTGAAATGAAAAATCGAGGAGTTAAATCGATTTTTCATTGATCGAGTTAACTTGATCGTAGCAAGGTTGCCAAATTAAAAACTGGTAAAGTTTTTAATTTGGCAACGTTGCTACGATTGAGTATCAAGGTTGATCATGGTAAGTTCATTTTCAAAATGAGGCCAAACAGCAAAGACGTCATCAACATAACGAAACTAATGAGAGAGTTGGGGATGAATGGATGAGAACAAGGTATCTTCCAGATGGTTCAAAAAATAGTTTGCCGAAGGTGGAGACAGTGGGTTACCCATAGCAGTACCTTCAACTTGTCGAGATCTTGTTTTTCCAACTGAAATATCTTGATTCTATAACAAATTCCTTTGTTTCTACACACTGATTATGTCATGTTATTTTCAGTACGAAATATACGTACTTTCATTTCATTGGTTATCATGTAAATTGTTTATAGTCATGCCACAGGTACCTTTGATGATTAGTTTATTTTGATAATGGAGTATACTGTTGAAAGCACAATTATTATTATTTTGTACAATAATATATTGTCTATTATATGTGTTGTGTATATTGTATATATGTGTAAAGTTAATATTGAAGTAAATTAATCCATTGATTTGCTTATAAATTTATTTATTTGAAATTATAGCTGCAGTTCAAGTTAAATGTATTCATGATATGAGAAATGTACTTGAATTTTGAGATTGACCATTTTCAAGTAAAATTGTGGTTATTGTGTAATTTATCATTTATAATCACAATTGAAATGGGTGATATTCTATGTTTGTTTTGTATTTGCAGATAGTAGATATAATTTTAGTTCTATCTGTTACCTACTGAATCTCATTTCTTCATTTTGAATGTGATTATAGATGAGTACTGAAATATCAGTTGCATTAAAGTTAGTAACATTCAAAAGTATTTTAGATATTCTCTGTCATTTTTGTTTTTCTTTGTGAAAATTCTTAATGCTAAGCTAGTTTTTTACTTTTATCTGTAGGTTTCTTGTGAGTGTTCTGTATTCAAAAGCTAAGCTAGCTGCTGCTTTTGCAGGAATTGTATATTTCTTAACATATGTACCATACATGTATATAGCTGTTAGGGAAGAAGCTGCTCATGACCACATTCCTGCTTGGCTGAAATCTCTAGCTGTAAGTTAATTTTTTAAATGAAGTGTATTCATAGCCATAAACATTTTTAGAACAAATAATGTAATATTTTTTTACTTATGTTGCAGTTTATGGTTATGTGTATCCCTTCCTTTTATGTTAAGCCATTGTTAGGAATTAATCTCCACGGAGCAATGAGACTCATTATCTGTTCTAGGTCCACTCATAGATGATTTACTTTAAAAGAACTTTTTTTTTTTTTTTTTTGTAAAGCAATAGTACTCATTCTTTGTTGGCAGGAACAATTGAAGATTAAAAGGATATGAAAGGAGAACTCAAAAAAAGAAGAAAAATAATAAATAAAAAAAAAATACTGATATTGTTACTTTAATAGTGTAGTAATATTTTTGGAACAGCAAATTAAGTATATGGCATACAATTTATTCAGCATAAATTTATTATACCAGTATATTAAAAATAAGTAAAATGTATGTGATAAATTTTAATGATGAAATTTGATATAGCAATATACAGAAAGTCTTATGTAGTTAATATATTAACAATAGATACAGTGAAAAATGCACATTTTATTAAATAACTAAGCTTATTTGTATATTAGTTAAATGTGTAAAAAATTACTGTATATTACAGCTTTCTTAAATGTACTACATTTGTATATCATACTTCTCTTCATCAGCCAGTTTCAAGTCCATTTCTGAATGAAGGCCTTCCCCCAAGTCCTCCATTTAGTCCTGTCTTGAAGTTTTCTATTCCAAGTTTCAGCCATCTCTTTGGTCTTCCTGTATCTCTCTTTCCATCGCTGGAATACTATTTAGTATCCGCGTTGTCCATTTTTGAGTGTTACTTCCGATATGAACTGCCCATTATCATTGAGATTTTTTAATGGCTGTTATAATTTCTCTCACTATAGTCTGAACTCTTACTCAAGTATTGGGTTTCTATTTAGAATAGTATACTGGGTAATGAACTTTCCATTTTCCTCTGGGTAATCCTCAACTTGGTCAAAGTCTATGTCATGACTGGAAATAGACAACAGTTAATTTTTTTTCTTTTAAGGCAGATTGGGATGTTTCCTTCACAGTATTTTCCAAAGGCTGTTCTCCCAAGTTGAATTCTACATAAATATCTTCTTGACAGCCTCCCTCTACTGTGATCATTTGTCCTGTGTAAACATAGGAGGCTAATGTATATATATATATATCAATTTCCTGGTATTCCATTTGTACTAGCTTTTTAGTGATGTATTTATTATACATTATTTTTTGTTTTGTCTTTTTTTATATTTAATCTTTTATTTTTATTTTCTGCACTTTGTGGTTTCCTAAAAGAACAATATCATCAGCAAATTGTAGGTGATTTAGTTCTTTCTCTACTATAATTCCTCTAGTTTTCCAATCTAGACTTTTTAAAATTTCTTCTACGGCTGCTGTAAATAATTTAGGTGAAATGTCAACCTCCTTGTAACTCTCTCTTTCTTTTTTCTTTTTTTTTTTCAATAGGAAATTTCATATTTGTTCCTGATTTTATATCACTCGGGTCTCTTTTTATGCGTATTTTTTTTATGCGGTTTTGAAGTTATGCAGTGCATATTTCATGTAGATTTGGGGTTTCCCCATTGTACATAATGAACAGTATGTTACAGCACATTCTAGCATATTGTGAGTAATGTGTAAGCAGCGAGTGTCCGTGAAGTTTAATTTTGGATGTGAGTAAGTGTTTGTCTTTTCATTATTGCAAGTCTAAATTTCGCTAATTTTTATTTTAAAGATTTAATTTGGCCCAATGGAGAAAAAAGCACCTAAGAAAAGCAATTTCTTTGGAAATGAGAATTGCAATTTTAGATTGCTTAGCAAAAGGAGAGGGATCTACGGCGATTGGTAAACATTTTAATTTAGGCGAATCTACTATAAGAGCAATTAAAAAGAATGAAGTCCCAATAAGAAAATCTGTCATTTCTGGCACAAAATTAAGTGTCAAATTATCATCGTACTCAAGAGATGCTTTATCAGAAAAAACGGAATGTAATTTGGATTGAAGAATTAACTCAAAGAAGAATTCCTATAAGCAGTTTATTTAATTAAACAAAAAGCTCTTCGGTTTTATGAACAGATGAAGCAATTGGAGCCATCTACTTCCGCTTCCCAGGCTGATAAAGAATTTTCTGCTAGCAAAGGATGGCTAACCGGATTTTTAAAAAGGAATGCACTTCATAATGTGAAGATTACAGGCGAGAGTTGCAGCAGCAGATGAAGAAGCAGCCAAAAATTTTCAAGAGAAGTTAGCCAGTTGAAGATGGTGGATATTGTCCTGATGAAGTGTTTAATGCTGACGAAACAGGATTGTTTTGTCTAGATGTTCGACTAGGCATTTTCGACAAGAAAATGCCTAGTCAAACTCACATCGCAAAGTCTGAGAAAAAAAGCATGTGGGTTTAAAGCAAGCAAAGATCAAGTAATGTTGTTATTTTGTAGCAATGCATCAGGGGATCGAACGTTGAAACCCCTCTTAGTAAATCAATCTCTAAGACCACATGCTCTAAAAGGCAAAGATCTAAAACAGCTGCAAGTACATTGGATGACTAATACATAGGCCTGGGTAACAACTGCTGTATTTACTGAATGGTTCAATAATTGCTTTGTACTAGAAGTGGAAACATATATGAAGCAAAAAGCTCTCGATTTTAAAGTTTTATTAATTGTTGACAATGCACCAAGTCACATTGTCGCAGTGTACATTGTTTCAAGTCATCCACATTTAGAACATCCAAATGCCCAGCCATGTTTTTTTCCACCCAATACAACAAGCATTATTCAGCCATTAGATCAAAAAAGGCATAATTGCTACTTTTAAAAAAATTATGTTAAGCACACTTTTCAATTTATATTGGTTAAACTAGAAAATTAATCGTTAACAGTAAATTCCAACGTGAGCCGAAGAACTGTATGTCTGGATATCGCGAGCTGTATAAAAAATTAGTAAAACCATCATCAATTACTTTGTCACTGATACTTAATCACTGATTACATTGTCAGAAGAAAAAATCGGCACAGAATGAGGGCGAAGCTAATTCTGTTTGTGAAGAACCATTGCCTTTACCATACAAATCTGATGCTGACTATCTCTTCTGGTAATGAAAGTGATTTCGCACCAGTTTGCAAATGTTGCCGAATATTGTCTAATAGCAACGGTAATTCTGATGAAAAAATGTAAAAAAATTGTTACTTTTCAATAAAATTAAATGAATAAAACTTTAAAACAAACTGGGGATTTCTTATTTTATTGAATTTTTATAAACGTTTTATGCGATTTTAGGTTTATTTTAATTCAGTGCTTCAATTTTATATGGTTTTAGAAAATTATGGAACATATCCCTAATTTTTCAATGAAAGTTAGGTCTTCTTTGTGCGATTTTTTTTATGCGATTTTCTGTGGAACTTATCTACCACATAAAAAGAGACCTGACTGTATTCAGTTGAATTTTTATGTGTGTGTGTGTGTGTGTGTGTGTATACGATTAAGCATATCCATATAAGTTTTTTCATTTCTTTTATTTTTTTAGGGCTTCTTAAATTGCTAACATCAAGATTGAATCAAATACTTTTTCAAAATCAGTTAACACCAGAACTAGGGTGTTTTGGTATTCATTTGTCTTTTCAATGATTTATCTTGAAAAGATAAATCATATATATAGTCACATTTCACTGTTAATAAAGATGATGGTATGCCATATCATTGCATACTGTCCTCCCAAAAAAAAAAGCACTACCTTAAAATCATTCACTGCCCTTTCGGGCAAAAGCATTCCATCCACACACCTACCTGTTTTTTGGACAACTCCCTGTGCTGGTCTCTAAAAAATCTTTTCAATATGCACTGGGGAGATTTTATAAAAAGTAAGGATCTCTCAACCTCTCTTTATATATCTCAGTCATATTATCCTTCTCCAACTGTGTGCCAAATTCTGCAGAATACATTTTCTTATTGTATCATCCAGATTGACAAACAGCCTAGATAAGGCATAATCAAGGTTCTGTATAATGGAACCATCACATTTTTATCTCTCCTGGCAGTATCTATCACCATAGCAGCATGTTGCTGTGTAGTCTTCAGTATGTTTGCAAAGTCCCCCCCCCCCCCGAATTTAACTCCCTGTTGACCATCACGCCAAGGTCACTTAACTCTTTCAGTACAGCAGTATAGTTTCACCAGTACAATACACAGCCTACCTTTTCTGAATTCTAAATTTAAATAACCTTACCTTTAGCAACAGTAAACTTATATTGCTGCTCATTTTGCCTCCTGCTCAACTGGCAGTCAAGCCTTCTGGTCCCTTGCTAAAGCTGTTAGGCATAACTTCTGTCCTTGCATCCTGATAGCACTATGGTAACCTCACCCAAGGAAAAGGCAGACCTCTTGGCATTAGTTTTTTTTCTCCAACTCTTGCCTGGACCACCAGGTCTTTAAAATGATTTCTAATGGTGATTTCTAAATCACCATTAGAAATCACCAAAAGGACATTAGAAAAACTCTCTTTAATCTTGATAATAATAAGGCTCCTAGTCCAGATGGTATTCCTATGGTTCTGCTCAAGTCTTTTGCTCAAGAATTGACACCCATCCTGTATCATCTATATAAACTTTCATATTCTACTGGCATCTACCTGACAGCATGGAAGCAAACCCACATCTAGCTTATACTAAAAATGGGAGACAAAAATCATCTAACTATGGTCCTATTGCTTTTGCATCAGAACTTTCAAAAGTGGTGGAAGTGAAGAAGGTTACAACCAGCTTCTTCGTTACCTCGAGACTCATCGGTTAATTAGTGATCACCAATATGGATTCCACCATTCTTATTCTACAGCCAACCTCCTAGCTAATCTCACCTACCTTTGGACTCAGGCCATGGAAAGATTTGGAGAAACTCATCGTATTACTCTCAATATTTCTAAGGCATTTGATTGTGTCTGGCACTGAGGCCTCCTGAACAAATCGTTATCTTATGGTCTCCCTTCTGCACTCGGTAATTGGATTGCCAGCTTCCTTTGCTAGTCATTCACTGTGTGTCATGGTGGATGGCTTCCTCTCATCATATTCCCCATTAATACTGGAGTGCCACAGGATTCTGTGCTCTTACCTGCTCTTTTCCTCCTTTACATCAATGACCTCCTTTCTCTGGCTTCATCATATTCACAGCTTTGCTAATGACAATACTCTTCATTTGTGTTCATCATTCAAACCTTGCAGTACCATAATGTTAGATGGCTCAAAACCTTCCATCTTCCAAAAGTGACTTGAACACTGACTTCCTTAACATCCTGAAATGGCATGAAGACAACTTAGTAAATTTCAGTGCCAAAAAAATTCAAACCTACCTTATTAGCTGCAAGAAAAATTCTATCCCATCCCTTCTCATTTTTTGATAATGTTCCAGTTTCTTTTAAAGATCAATTTTCTCTTCTTTTATTGACTGTTACATCCAGTTTATCCTGGCATAAGCATATTACTTATATAGCCTCCTAAGCCTCTGAAAAGCTTGGAGTTATTTTCCATTCTAACCATTACTTCTCTACCTCTCAACTCCTAACACTTTAAGTCTCAGATCTGTCTCAGATTAAGTGTTCTGTTCCACATTCAGAATCCACATTACAATGAATCTATGATCATTCCATAGGTAAACAACATCATTAACTTTAGAAAGCCCAAATCTTCCAAATACGTCTTCATACTGATTTCAGGTCCCACTTAAAATCAGCTACTTTTATCTTTTCTGCTTACCCAAAGATTTTCATCCTCCTTTCTTCTCCACCACCTTGACTATCTATATGATTCTTTACTGTTGCAAGCTGGCATAATTTGGACAAACAAGAATAGCAATAATAGAAACAAAATTAATGCACACACAAACAAACAAACACATGCTCACACAAATATATCAATTATAGCCCCACAGTCTACTCATTTCTGCATCATCATGTTGCAAGAATAAATAAAATCATAATTTAATTTGCATCCATAGTATTTTTTTTTCTATAGAACACTGTGGAAAAAAATGACACTACTGCAGGGAGTGTGATAAAATTGGAGAATAATTTCTTAGAATCATACCTCAAGCACTTACTCAAACTGAACAAACATGATTATGCTACTATTTCAATAAATCTGGGATATAGTCTTCACAAAACCTTTATCAAAAATCCATTGAATCACTATCTAAGAAACCCATCCAACTTGGCTGAGTTTTTCCTAGCCAGTAATCCTTTACACCTTTGATGGTCTAGTTGGTTGAGTGGTTAGCATATCCTATCTCTGACCAACAAGCTGTGGGTTTGCAGTTTACCAATGGATGTGGATGCTTGTGATTATCTTTAGCTGGAACATGAATTTCATTGCATAGTGTGAGACTATCACCTCACTTACTGGAGAAATCGAGGGCCTGAAAAGAATTTCTAGAAGCAGTCTTCCAGATTAATTTTTAATAGCACTTGTGGCATAATAACATTTCTTAGATATAAGCATTCACAATATAATAATGTTATTACTGCAAATTTTTCGACCAGAAACTAACTGGTCATCAGTATAAACACAAGGCGAAGCTAGAACAAAGAATGTTAATCATATTTGCACAGCTGAGTTACATGCCAGAATGCCACCTAGCAGATCTCACAAGTGGTGGTAAAGTTATTGGAAAAATTGGTGAAAGACAGAATTCAGGACTGGGTGGATAGGAATAAGATAAGCATAGTTTTGTCTTGGTCTTGCATGCAAGACCAGGCAAGCAACTTGCCTGTAAAGCAAAAGCAAGCAAATTGTCTTTAACAAGTTGCCTGCTTGCTTTTTATAATAAAGTGATAATGTAATTTGATATGATAAATGTCTACTCAGTGATGTTGCTATACTTTGCAAAAGACAAGATTCCACACAGCACTATGTTGCATAAATTGGAGCAAATGGGGACAAATGGGATAATATCTGAATCTATTGATTTACACGAGAGAGTGACTGATGGACAAAAAACAAACAGTAGTTTATTGGAGGAATTGGTGACCACCACAAATCTCACAACTGGCAAGATTTTTTTATCACAGTACTCATTATAAATTATTCCTAGAAATCAACAAACAAAATGGAAAGAAAGTCAAATTGTCAACAGCTAGCTAATAAGATGCTCTATGCTACCAGACAGATGTAGCAAATTACCGACCAATCAGCATATCAGGAGCATGCACAATTCTCCCAAATGTTAGTATCACTGGTAATAAACCAGAATGGAATAGTTAGTATAAAGTGTCAGGATAGCAGTGTGTGTCTGTAGGGATTTCGCACTTTATGTACACTAATGCCAGGAGAATTCAGAACAAGCAGGAAAAATTTTTGGCATTGGGTGGTTCATCCTGGCCAGAGGTTATTGGCATTAGTAAGACATGGCTAACAGAAGATGATATAGTTGGTGAGATAGAATGTGAAGGATATAGTGTGTCCAGGGAGGATAGAGAGAAAAGAATGGGAGAATGGAGTGTTATTGATGATAGCCGATGAACTGCAACCAAAGAGAGTAGAAGTTCAACTGCAAGACAGCGAAAATAACAAATTTCAGGCTATATGGTGAGAGTTGGGTGCTGCTACAAACCAGGTGATGGAATAGATGATGGAGATAGTATGCATAGGCAAATAGACTCAATGAGTAAAGGACAGGTAATTATTATGGGGGATTTCAACTATGGTAACATTGATTGGAAGGAGGAAAGGACACATGGGAGGAAGGAAATGGATTTTATGCAGTTACTAAGGGATAACTACCTGAGACAGCATGTAATGGAATATACTAGGGGCTTGAGACTGCTTGATCTAGTAACTGCATCTGAGAATTTGACTATAACGAATATGACCACATTGCTATCAATTCGTGAGAGTGATCATAAGGTCTTGACCTCGAAGGTGGCTAATGTGTAGAATTTTCAATTAAGACAGGGTACATGTGGAATTACCAGACTGGTAAGTGTGACAAGTTTAGGAGATTGCTTGGATCGATGCCATGGCATATAAAACTGTAAGGGCTGGATGTTGATTGTGCACGGGAAGTGGTAAAGGAGTTTTTGAGGGAAGTAATGGCAGAATGCATACCTAGAGTTAGGAGAGTAAATCAAGTGGGAGTTAAATGGATGAATATGATCATTAAGCTGCAAAAAAGAAACAATTGTGAAGGGAATTTAAGGAGAAAGGTGACCTGCAGGCACATGAACAGTACAAGACACAGGCCAGAAAGGTAACTATTGTGGTAAGAAAGGCAAAAGCAGATTATGAAAGGAAGTTAGCAATACAAGTTAAAGAGAATCCCAAATATTGCATTATGGGAGATACTGTGATAGGAGTGATGTTAGCTTGCTCCACCTTTGCAATGAGTTGCCTGGTGTTGTACCACCTTACCCCAGTCCTGAAGATACTTTCAGGCACAGACTTTGTTTGCTCACACTTGGATAAAGGATCAAACTAAATTTATTATAGTCTAACTAAGTGAAAAATAAACTTTCAGCATCTTTCTCTAAATCCAAAGTAATTTAATAAAAAAGGTGGCACACTGTTTGGCAACTCCTATAGGTAGAGATGACCTTGCTAATGCTTTTGCCTGGTATCTCCACTTGGGCCTGGTTCCCACTGAAGAGACCTCAATAAAGGTCAAAACTAGTCTGGGTAATGCTCCTTCATTTAATGCATAACGTTATACATATCCGCAAGGAGATGTGTTTTGCATTATGGGAGATACTGAGATAGGAGTGATGTTAGCTTGCTCCACCTTTGCAACTAGTTGCCCGGTGTTGTACCACCTTACCCCAGTCCTGAAGATACTTTCAGGCTCAAACTTTGTTTGCTCACACTTGGATAAAGGATCAAACTAAATTTATTATTAGAATCCCAAATAGTTATTTTGATATACTGCAAGTAAAAGAAAGAAACTCCTTTACCACTTCCCATGCACTATCAACATCTTGCCCTTACAATTTTATATGCCATGGCATCGATCCAAGCAATCTCCTAAGCTTGTCATACTTACCAGTCCAGTAATTCCCTATGTACCCTGTCTTAATTGAAAATTCCACACATTAACCACTTTCCAGGTCAAGAACTTATGATCACTCTCACCAATTGATAGCAACGTGGTCATATTCTCTATATGGCAGAATGACTTAATGAATGCCAATGGTAGGGAGGTAACTGAATCAGTCCAAATAGCAGAATTACTAAGTAAACACTTTGCAAAAGTATATCATCAAGTGGTGATACTGCAGGAATGAGAGAGCCAAAGGCTTATACAGAACTGAGGTAAATGAAATGGAGGTGCATAACATATTATGGAACTTTAATGTGAATACAGCTGTGAGATTGGATGGTATACCAGCTCAAATTTTATGTGAAGCGATGAGGGAATTGTCAGTGCCCTTGACCATATTGTTTAATCTAAGTCTCAGCTCTGGGTTAGTCATGAGAGGATGAAAGGGGGGGGGGAATAGTTCCATTGCATAAAGGAAGCTCCAGATTGATGTAGCAAATTACCAACCAATCAGCATATCATAAGCCGTTATCAAAGTATTGGAGAAGTTGGTCAAGAGCAAAATTCAGGAATGGATAGATGGAAATTTGATATTGAATGGGGTGGGGGAAGCATGGTTTTGCTCACGTTTTATAATACAGTGACAACTGAACTGGATAAGGATAATGGGTTTACACTGATACTGCTGGATATTGCTAAGGCCTTTGACAGGATACCATATGGAATTCTAATAAGTAAACTGCAGCACATGGGGATGGATATAGGGTTGGTGAGATGGATAGCAGGGTGGTTGATTTAGAGATATCAGAGAGTAGTTTATTCAGGAGTAAAATTCAAAAGATGCCCTGTGACTAGTGGCATGCCTCAGGACTCTGTTCTTGTACTGCTCCTCTTTAATTTTTTCATTAATGATATAGAAAAGGATTTGATGATGATGCAAAGTTGGGTAGAGCAATAGTTAATATAGGTGATGTTAAAATTTTGCAGGATGATTTGGATAGATTGGCAGACTGGGCAAAGGAGAATGGATGTCAGTTTAAAGTGGCAAAATGTAAGGTTATGTATTTTGGCCTATAGCAAAATGTATACCACATTGGTGGAACTGCTGTACTCCAGGAAATTGACGAAGCCAGAGACTTGGGAGTGTTAGTGGATAGGCAGTTAAAGTTTAGGAAGCACATAGCAAAATTGGCTGAAGCATCTCATCAGATCACTTGGTTACTGAAGAATACTTTGACGTGTAAGGACAAGTAGGTTATTGTCTCTTTATCAAGTCTTGATAATACCCCATCTTGACTATTGCATGCAGATCTGGACGACAAAGCAAAGTATGATAGATACTGTGCAAATGTTGAATAGTTCTTGACATGGTGTTTAGGGCCCCCCCTTCAATGAATCTAAGGATGCCTTGGAGTCGCCTGTAATAATAATAATAATATACATAGCAAATTCTGAATGGACCTTACTTTTGTGTGTGTGTGTGTGTGTGTGTGTGTGTGTATATATATAACCTGACCTTATTTCAACCTTAGTATCTCTTTTGGGCTTGATTTCCACTGATGAGACAAATCTGAATAAAGGTCAAAACTGGTCTGATTAGTGATCCTTCCCATAATGCATAACATTATACTCACCCAAAAGGATATGTTCCATTGCCATTTTTTATGGGATACTAAGGCAATTAATGTGAAGTTATTGCTCTTTATGTAAAAAGTGGCCTAGTCATGAAGAAATTTCACTTACAATTTTGCTTGGTTACACTTAGATAAAGGATTAAACAAAAATGCAATTTCTTGGCATTTTGCATTTTAAATACTTTATTTAAAAGACACCATTGAAAACTGGCAAAGATTTTATCATTATTATTATTATTATTATTGCACCATCCGTGGAATCAGCCGACTCATCGTGGGAGGTTCATTCAACTGACAACATATTTATCATACTGAATCTTAAAATCCTTAACACTACTTGCATTAACAACACAATATGATATTATATACCAGCCGAAAGGCTGCCGGTTCGAATCTCACTGTGGGCATGGATGTTTATAATTGTCTGTGGAAATATTAGTGGTGGTGGTAGGCAGTAGATGGTGTTGGTGCAGTAGAGGATAGTTGTAGTTGATGAAAAGTTGTAGAGTAGGTGGCCCTCCCTTGATGAGTCTTTGGACTCCTTGGAGGTGTTACGTAATAATAATAATATCATACGAGACAGTATTATGATAGCACAAATACCAGATCAGTCTGAAAATATATTTCCAAACATATGAAGTTGAATAATATAAACTAAACCAAAATATATACAAAACTAAACAAAAATATATGCTCACTGATGAAGCCTCAAAAAAGGCTGAAACCGGTCTGGGTAGTGACCTCCCTCCATAATGTAATAACAGCATACATTTCCTAGGAAATGTGTTTTTACATTATGGAAAATACCTAAGAATAGCGATCAGAACTTTACCACCTTTGCAACGAGCT
Source organism: Typopeltis vanoorti (assembly GCF_054136105.1). Taxonomy (NCBI): domain Eukaryota; kingdom Metazoa; phylum Arthropoda; class Arachnida; order Uropygi; family Thelyphonidae; genus Typopeltis; species Typopeltis vanoorti. The sequence continues at coordinate 27,321,181 of NC_143556.1, read as the reverse complement.
GCCCGGTATTGTACTACGTACTAGGATCACTTGCATTGGCTAACGCTAGTGTCGCCGATACTTTATAGTTTACTATATTCGGCAAGAAACTCTCTGATTCTGATCTTTGAGTTTCTTATTCGGTTTTAAAACTTTGCAGGATTTAATATCCCCTTAATTTAAGTAATGTTTTCATTGCCGAAATGAAGCTTATTAGCTCTTTATTCTTAAATAAACTAAACCTGTTTTGTTTTCTGGGATATACTGGATTTATATGCGAATATGGCATCCCTTGCGTCATAAAACTAAAAGAACAGCATTTAGCCATTCAGAAGAACACAATGCTGCATAAAGAACTATTTTTCATTAAAATTGCCCTTTACTCATATGCCATTATGCACTTTATCAGTTGTGTAGCATTAACTTTTGCATTGAACAAAATATTTGAAAGATTGAAACATCCTGGTATGAAATTATGAATGATGGGATGAATGTCAGTTACTTGAGAAAAGATTCAAAGTACTATATCATCATTGAAAGGCATATATCTAAAGAAGACAGTTGCAGCATAAGTTTTGTGCATCTTTATCCCTTTGTGTGGGAATACCTGTTTGTCATGAAAAGGGCCAGCATCATAAACATGTCTGTTTATGATGCTGGCCCTTTTCATTCATTTTCTTATCTTTTCTTCTTGCATTCTTCACTCTACTTTTCATAAGTCTTTTTTTTAAACTTTCCTATGAGTCTAGATCATTAAAACTGGAATTCATTTCCTTGCTATTGTATTCACCATGCATTGTAAACTGTGGATATCTAGAAAAGAAGATCCTGGCAATGGGCAGTCTTGGATGGTCTGTCCAGGATCATTTATCAGGAAGATTTTAAGTTGGGCACACTCTGATATATCTGAGTGAACATATATATAAATTTCTCTACTGAGACCTGTGTGTAATAGGAATGCAATGACTAATGCTCAAAGGTGAAATTTGACTTTCTATTAGGAAATGTGGTTTTGAAGATTGGAGATAAGTTGTCACTGTTAAAGGAATAGATTGTATTCATTGTTGCATATATGCATTTCTCTTTGTTTAACATGGTGTTTTTTAAGGTGAGAGAAATATGGCATTATACAGTAATGGATTCTTTACTATAACACACAGAGAGTTTCACCCCTACTCCTTCACATGAAGAAATTTCAAGTAAAGTAACAGTCATTATTGCATTTTAGAAAGTATCCACTTGATAATGTATTGTAGGGACTATACAGGTAGCCCTCATAGGGAGTTCCTATACAATCTCATTTAGTGCAAAACTATATAGAACTATGAACAGTACAAAAAAGGGAGATGGGAGTTACATCCCAAAAACTAGCAAAAATACACCGTTTTATTTTTATACTATCAGAAATTTAATTTTATTAAATATAGGAATAAATAATTATTTAGAAAATATTTTTAAAATAAATCGGCAGTTACTTAATGCTTTTTTTATTTGCTTTTCAATATACTGATAATGTTTTTTAATTGCCTCTTTCATTGCATGAGGATTAGAGGATCCATAAACTATAAAACTTCCCACAAAAATTTTTGTGGGAAGTTTTCAGTATTAAGACCATGTTATGATGTAACTAAAGAGTTTGATAAAAATAAGCAATTAAAATCCCACAAGTTTCGTAAGTCATAAGACTTACAAAGTCAGGGGTAATAGTACAGAAAAGTTTTACATAACAAAAGCCTATTAACAGATGACAGATATTAACAGAACCTTCAGATAAAGTTTAGATGTAGTCAGTCTCTTCACCAATGTACCCAGAAATGAGACAGTGGATCTACTTGTAAATCTTTTCTCAACAGACACTGTAGGTCTATTAAAACACTGTATGGAAAACACTTTTTTCATATTTAGGCAAATATTGGGAACAAAAAGTACTTGACATGAGTTCCCACCTTTCTCCAGCCATAGCCAACCTGTTTATGGAAAATTTCGAAACTAATGCATTAAAAAAAATCAGACAAAACCATTGGGATGAGTTAATTACTTTCAAAGATTATCTGAACAACTTACATTCCAAAAATTTACATTCCAATATAGAATTCGCTTGTGAACTAGAACAGCACAAAAATTACCATTCATTGATATATCCTTGTTGAAGTAAATGAAGAAGAAAAAAGATTATCCTTTTCCATTTACAGAAAACTAACCACGATGGGAAGATTTTTAAATGCTACTTCACATCACCATCCATTACAAAAGATAGGCATAATTAAATCTTTACTAGACAGAGCATACAATATAATATGTCACTTAAAAGGAAGAAAGAATTGCACTACCTGAAACAGAACCTTGTGCTCAATGGTTATGAACCCAAGACGGTGAGAAAAATTCTTAATATATCTCCTGCAACTCCCATACTTAAGCAAGATTTCAAGAATACAATCACATTGCTTTGCATCAAGAATGTCACAGACAAAGTGGCTGCGTTGCTTTTTGAGTACAACATAAAAGTGGCTTTTTTTTACATTTACCAAAAATATCAAGATACCTACATCCACCAAAACTTCCACATCACCTCATGAGAAGAACAGGTGTCTATGAGATTCATTGCTCTTGTGGCATTTGTTATGTAGGCCAGACCGGAAGGTTGGGAGAGATCCACATGTCTGAACATGTAAAAGACATTGAAAAAAGAAGAGAGCATAAATCAGGCCCCTAGCATTCCACACAGCCATTACTGGCCATGAAGTACTTTGGCAACCAACAAAAATGTTATAAATTTATCATAACTGTTTTACAAGAAAATTTAAAGCATGATACGTGTAATTAATTGTTAATAGACTTTTGTTGTGTAAACCTTTTCTGTACCAGTGCTCCTGATGATGTAAATCTTATGACTTATGAAACTAGTGGTTTTAATTGCTTATTTTTATTAAAATCTTTATTTACGTCATAATGTGTCTCAATACCAAAAACTTCCCATAGAACTGCTAAACCACAGAAATTTATGTTTGATTAGTATAAGTTTTATCATATTATCTTCTGATGCACTACAACACATAGCAACATAGCACATCTTTTGATGCATTAAAACTGCTGTAATTTTCTTTTCTTTTGAAATAAATGTTATTTTTTCCACCAAAGAACTGTCTCATTGGCATTGAAAACTTGGTGTGGTGTGTATCTGTGCTCTTTGATAGTTTTTTGAAATTTGAAGTTTAGTAATAAATACCTGGAAAAAATTTATAATCAGTCAAATGAAAACCAAAAGAGTCTTATAAAAAAAAGTCCCAATTTTTAATGGTCTTATAAACAAGCACGTGTTCATAGAACCTAACACCATTTAAATTGTACATGTTTTTGGTCATAAAGTGTTACAAAATAAAGACTTATTGTTATATAGACCATATATTTATAACGTGCTTAAGTTCTTACACATTGCCTACCGGTTTCGCTAGTAACTAACTGGCTTTCTCAAAGCTTGCATATTACAAAAAAAGGTAAATGCAAAAAAGCTTTAAAAATTTAAAGCAGGGGTGTTCAACCCGTCGATCGTGGAGTGATTTTTGATCGATCTCTTGTGTATTCCTCCTTGCTTACAAATTTAATTAAAACTAAAAACATAATATTTTATTTATCATTATTTTGTATTATTTTTAAATTGCTTTAAGTGGTATTGCTATTGTTTATTTGTTTTTCGTTAAAATTGTCAAATCAGTCATTTTCTTATAAGTCCAGGTAAATGAATTAACTTGGATCAGTGGAAGTCAAACAGCGAGCCGAGTGAATACGATTATAAGCAAAGTGTAAAAACTCGATTTTAGCTTAAATATTCCAAAGCACATTACATTGATTTTTTACTTAGGTTAAGTCCCATGTGAGCATTGTAAAAAAATAAACTTTGTTTGTCTCGGTATAGTTTGTATTAGATGTTTTTGTAAATAACTCTTTTGAAGCTAACTGTATATACTGCTTTAATAAGAATATGTTAGCATGTTAAAAACAAAGGCAATATTTTTGTCGCCGAAGCTGTACGTGGCAGCATTAGAAAGATTGTTATTGAAACTTGTATGTATGAGAAAGGCTTGCAGGCTCTAAATGTAAACATCTCCGAAGTCAGTCAGAAAGAGTTCAAACAACTTTCCGATGGCCGGCAACTTACAATCAAAAGAAAGCGGAGGAGAACAAAAGGCGTGCCGAACTTGAAACTTAAGATGAAAGACTCATACCAATTCTTTGGGGGTTGCCAAACTTCATGCGAGGTCTCTGAGGAGGCCTAATAAAAAGGGACAGAAGCAAGCAGAAGGGCTCCCGGTTCCAGAATTGCTGTCAGAGAGGAGGCCACCTGGTCCGGAGTCGCCATCAGAGAGACTGCCCAGATCCACATTGCTTGAGAGAGGAGTTTCCCACTTCCAGAAAGGGACTTCTCGGTTCGAGACGTCGCTAGAGAGAGACTACTTATAGGCCACAGACAAGGTTTCAAATTGCCGAAAGGAAGAGTTTCAATTGCTGGAAAAAAGTTTCCAGGCCAGGTTAATGTCAGACATTCACCAGTGCGTTTTCATTACAATTTGGTGAATCAAATGACTTCACTGATATTGCTCAGTTAATGGTATTTATTCGCATGGTATTTCAAGATTATTCAAGTAAAGAACTTTTGAAAATTATACCATTATTGGGAAGGACTAGGGGAGAAGACATTTTTTCGGCATTTGATGAAGTTGTGAAACAGCACAAACTTCCGCTTTTTAAACTTGTGTCTATTACTACTGATGGTGCTCCTGCAATGATAGGTAATAAATCAAGCTTCATTTTATTATGTAAAAACTATTACAAATATCTAGATTTTTAATATACCGCCATATTATTCACCAACATGTACTGTGTAGTAAAAGATTAAACACAAAAGATGTTTTGGATATTACGAGTACATTTAAAATTGTAAATTCTGTTCGAGGAAAAGCCCTGCAACGGCGGTTATTTAAATTACAGGCAGATGATGATAGGGAACTTCTGTTGTACAATAATGTTCGCTGGCTCAGTAGAAGTCAATTTTTAGAAAGATTTCTTGTATTAATTAACGATATAAAAAATTTCCTTGATGAAAAAGGAGATATTTATCCACATTTGAGTGATAAAAGATGGTTGCTACACTTATCATTTTTAGTAGATTTCTGTACGACATTAAGCAATTTAAATTTAGAGTTACAAGGTAGAGATAAAAATTTAATTGACATGTTAAGTTCAATAAAAACTTTCCAAAAATACTTACTTTTATTAAAGAAAAATATAAATGACCGTAAATTTAGACATCTCCCATATTTATTAAAATTTTTTGAACAAAATCAAGAAATGTTTTGCTATGATTTAAAAGAATTTATTCATGAAATAGAATTAGTTGAGGAAGAAATAAATTCAAGATTTAAAGATTTTAATAAAACTGAAATGATTGTATCTTTTATCAATAATCCATTTCAAGAAAACTTGAACATTACAGAAATTTCAAATAAAATTAGTGGGCTGTTTGATATAAACCAAACTGAAGTAGAACTTGTGATAATAAACATTCAGAATAGTTTACATTTAAAATCAATAAACAATGAAGTCATTTGGAAGTATGCACATGAAAAATTCACAATATTAACTGATATTGTGCGAAATTTTTCGCACAATATCAGTTATGTTTCGGATCGACACACTTGTCAGAATCCACTTTTTCAAATATGACCGTCATAAAAAATCAATTAAGAAACCAAATGACAAATGATCATTTGGATGATTGTCTGTGATTGGCCACTTCTTCATATCAACATGACTATGAAAATATTGCGAGGTCTAAACAATGCCAAATTTCACATTAACTATTTTTTTTTTAATCAGCCAGAATTTCCTGTAATTTGTGAGTTTGTAATCAATCTGTTGTTTTTTCTAACTTTGGTTTTCCAAAATAGAGAAATAAATATTTTATTCCAATATATTTATTTTTTTTGTTGTATTAAATTAATTAAAAGTGATAAATAAATTTTTAAATACACAAATAAAGTTTTTAGTTGTTTATTTGTGCGTAATCAGATATCAGGTCGGGGGAACATGATCTATATAAGAGAGTAGATCATTGAATAACTTATTATAAAGTAGCTTGCATAGTAAAAAAGGTTGAACACCACTGTTGTATACTATGCAGGGAAAAAAAAAAGAAAAAAAAATGCATTGCCAACACATCTTCAGGTAGGTAGGTTGTGTTTCTTTATGATACTTTATTGAACTTCATGACATTGCTTCTGTGCTGTAATATGTCACATCAGCATCTCTTATTAACCAGTTGAGATATTTCCAATCCTTTTATGATCTACCATTACTTATTATATCCCATGAGTATGAGATATTTTGGTGTGGCTTTGATGTGCTATCTCAAAAATAATCCTCTCTCCTTATCTCTTCAAGGTGCCTAGGAAAATTGTTTGCAAAGTTTGCTCACATAGTAGCTTAAGCATGCACCATGCATTTCGTTTTTCATGACATTTGGAAGTCACCTTTCTGTTCTTGCAGCTTCATATCTTGATTCTGCTAATAACCTTCACTTAGTCATATAAAAACTATAAAATTCATAGTTTTGGGATGCATCACACATATATAAGTTTACTCTCTGCTCTGAAGTGTATGTTTTAAAATATCTTGATTCTGCTAATAACCTTCACTTAGTCATATAAAAACTATGAAATTCATAGTTTTGGGATGCATCACACACATATATAAGTTTACTCTCTGCTCTGAAGTGTATGTTTTAAAATATAACTGTTTTTGTTGTATAAGTTGCTTTTTTTTCACTTGTATTTTCATTTTCATTTTCTAGTTATTGTACACATTCACCTTAATGATGCTGTCACATGAATAACAGTGAAAGCGCACTTGTATAATAAAATAATATATCTGTAGTGAAAATATTTCTTACTGTAAAGGATTGGCTAAACTAATCTCGAATTGAAAAATTGTTCAGTTTCATGCAAATATTATTAAGTGCAAAAACTTATCTTTATTTTTATTCTAGCTGAATTATTAGAAATTAAATGCTAAATTCAAGTTATTTGTTGCAGTGCTTGCTTTCTACTACAGCATTTGGTCTAGGTGCTAAATACTTTGCATTCTATGAAGAGGTAGGAGTTGGTGTTCAGTGGTCTAATATTGGAATATCTCCTGTTGAAGATGATGAATTCAATCTCTGGGCTGTAATTGTTATGATGTTAATTGATATCTTTCTATATTTTATGCTGATGTGGTATATTGAAAGTGTTCATCCAGGTAATTGTTTATGTTAAAAATTTATTGATTAATGTAATTTTTTTTATAATTTGTCTTTTAAATACTAGGTTCACCACTGCACCATTACTGATAGTAGTTCTCATTCTAGTATAGTTCCACCAATACAGTATGCAGCTTTTTATGGGTGCACCCCAAATGTCAATATCTTACATTTCATTGCATTAAACTGAAATTCCCATTCATTCATCCACCTGACCAACTTATTCAAATCCTTCTGAAGGGTCACAACATCAGCACTCTCACTAATATCCCTTATACACTTCACATCATCTGCAAATAACTGAATACCCCCCCCCCCCCATGATCCAGTGACAATGTCATTGACATAAATGTTAAGCAGTAGAGATCACACTACTGAATCCTGCAGAGCTCCACTTGTGAGCATGTTCTATGAGAAAGGGATATTATGTGGAACTATAAGACTGGTGATTATGACAAAAACCCAGGAGACAGCTTGCAGCTGTACCATGGAATGAGGAATTGGAGGGAAAGGAATCAGTGCTGCTTTGGCCGTATTCATGAACTAGCTGACAAGGCAATGTCTGATTGTATGACAAAGTTCAGAAGTTTAAACAAGGAAGGTAAAATGGATGTATGAAGAGGTAAAGCATGAGTTTGTAAGAAGAAGGCATTATGGTGGCAGTACAAGATGAGTGGTAATAATCAGTAGCCTGAGAAGTACAAAGAGCAGGCGAGAAGGTCAACTCACTTGGTAAGGATACCAAAAGTGCAATATGAGCAGCAGTTAGCTAATGAAGCATTAAAAAATCCTGGGGGAGCTCTTTCAATACATGACTAGAAGAATGAGTATTGGTTGCTGAAAATTGGAGAATCATTACAAGTGGAGTATATAGTCCATATATTATGAGCTATGGATTTCATCCTCATCATTGTGACATAATTTAGAACTTGAGTACACTGGGAAGGGAGACGGAGGCAGAGATGGTAAGCGAGCAGATGATATATGCAGAATTAAAAAAATAATAATAATTTATGTTGATCGCACATATGAAAGGTCACAAGACCTATAACATCATAATGGCATGTGTGGGCAAGTGATTAAGGAGAAAATGTAGCCTGTTAATATGTTTCTTAAAGAGTGGGAGGATGTACCCAATGTGAAAAACAAGATATGAGGGATTGAGTAAACTTGATAACTAATATTTAAGGAATTGACAGCGTATACTGGAAATATAGATTAAATAAACTTTAATATACACTTTCCGATATTTCGGCGAACGTTACGTTGCCATCTTCTTGGGAACTTACTAAAAAGACACGTGCACACAAGTACTAATACAACAAATGAGACTGAGGCTAGGACGCTAGCGTTTTCCTAAAGTCCTGATGGTGCCCCCTGGCGGGCTATATTGGTAGTTCTTGGCCTTTGGGCTGAAGTTCTTTTGATAAAAGTTTCCCAAATTTGGGGCAGTTTCATGCATCCAAATTTGTTGAGGTTTGGCATGTTCCTAAGGGCCGAGGCTGATTCCATGAATAGTCTTTCATACTTGAACTTGCTGCGGTGTATTACTGTGGCTTTCTTCCATCTTATTCTGTGGCGAGTATCCAGAGCGTGGTCTGCAAGCCCAGAGTGGCTGTACTGGTGAAATCGGATGTAATCCTTGTGTTCTGAGATTCTGATATTTGCTGTCCTGCCTGTTTGGCCAAAGTAGGACAGTTTACAGCTGCAAGGGACCTGGTATACACCAGGTAGGTCTAGGGGGAGTGGTTGGTCTTTGGTGGAGCGGATAAGGGATGCCAGTTTTCTATGTGGTCTGTAACAAGTGGTCAAGTCATGTTTTTTTAAGATTTTATTGATTTTTTCTGAGGTGCCTCTGATGTAGGGAATAGTGATGGATTTATAGTAATCTTTTTTGTGAGGGGGAGGGGGTGGTGGGTTGTGGATAACTGGGTTAAGTATTTTTTGGATTTTTTGGAGGGGGTAGCCGTTGGCTGAGAAAGTGTCACGGATGTGATTTAGTTCAGAGGTTAGGGCTTGATCATTAGAACAGATTATTTTTGCCCTGTTGAATAATGTTTTAATAACTCCATATTGTTGTGAGGGGGGGGGGATTGTTGGTGAATGTATCTGCCTGTATGGGTGGGTTTTCTATAAACTGAGAAAACCAAGGTTCCATCAGGTTGGCGGGTGACTAGTGTGTCTAGGAAGGGGAGGTTATTGTTTTCCTCTTTTTCCAGGGTGAATTTGATTCTAGGGTGTTGGTTGTTCAAGTGTGTTAGGAAGGAGAGGAGTGAATCCGGGCCATGTGGCCAAATAGCGAAAACATCATCAACGTATCGAAGCCATATGGTAGGTTTTTGTGGGGCTGAGTTTAAGGCTTTCTCTTCAAACATCTCCATGAAAAAGTTGGCCAAGGGTGGGGAAAGTGGTGAACCCATGGCTGTCCCCTCTATCTGTTTGTAGAATTTTTCCTGCCAAACGAAATAGCCTGAGTTCATTGTAAACTGAAATAGGGCTGAGATATCGGGAGGAAATTTAGCTTGGATTAGCTCTAAGGTTTCTTTGAGAGGGACATTCGTGAATAGGGAGGAGACATCAAAACTGACCATTATGTCATTGTGTTGGAGTGTAAGGTTTTCTATACTGGCTTTGAAGTGGGCTGAGTTTTTTATGTGTGATGGTGTATTGCCAGTATAGTGTGAGAGCGCTTTGGCTAAATGCTTGGCTAGTTTGTAAGTGGGGGAATCAATTGATTCCCCCATTTCTGTTTCTTTCATTTACCTCATCTTTTATCTTTTCACTCTGTTTTGCCATTCATTGCTTCGTGGTCTAATATTATATCACACTTACTACAAAACATACCTTTCCTCCTCTCCCATCCATTTTCTCCACATGCACATCCCTTACACTTCGCCATGCATACACATTACACTCATGACATCGAATCAATTTTGAAAAGTCTATTTTGTTAATTCCACTTGATTTTTGCTCTCAGCTAGTTGCATCGGTATGCCTGCTTGGTTGCTCTTGTGAGTACTGCCATTGTGTTTTGTTTAATAAATAATAAATCAAACAATTTAATAAATCACACCAAAAATCATGCAGACACACTTTGTTCTCAAAAATAAATAGTACAACACTAAAATTCAAGAAATTTTATTACTCAAAATACACTTATCTTTTGCAGAGTTCCTTATCAACACTACACACCTTACGGCCCTCTAGTGACCTGCAGTTATGCAACACTTTTTGTAGAGTTCCTAATTACAAATTTTATTAAGATGTGCAGTAAGCCTGACAATGACATATTATGACAAGCTATGAATTAAATCTGCTTCCGAACTGACCATAGCTTGACAGGTCCACAGGTGACAGAGTTGATCCCATTTCAAGATATGGGGGGGGCAACTGCAAGCAGAGTAACCTGCTGAATAAGCAATTCCAGGCTTTGTCATCACAAGTGGTGGAGAAGGTTTGGCATGGCCTCTCAAACCAAAATGCTGCAGAACCCTAAGATCACATGATATGGTGTCCACATGCCACCATTAAATAAGCATGCCTCTTCCCCTCTGAGGTACTCAAAGAAGATCAACTGCATCAACTTTCCACAAGGTAAAGTGCATCTGAACACGCAATGCTCCATGTCAGAAATGGCCTCTTCTTGAGTGAACGATGGTAGCCTGAACTGGCCCTCAGCTAGGAAGTAGCAACTTCTTATTAATACCACACTTCAGGGTCCAAATGCCAACGATGGTGCCCTTGACACTACCAGAAATAAATGCAAACACACACACACACACATCATCAAAGCAGACATTCTGGCTCGAATGTCATCAAGATCAACAAGGTTTTAATCCACAGCTTAGGCAGAGGACTATGTTCATCAAGTCCACCACAGTCCCCAAATTATTTTAAACACCATAAACATGGTGTTTAATAATCAGAAATTGCTTACATATCCTCCAGCTGAACATTGGGAGTAGTTACTAGTCCAAAAGCAGAGGTACTAATAATAATATCCTTAGTAGGAACAAAGTAGACATTGTGCTCTACAAGAAACTCACCACATCACCCAAGAAAATATTACTATTCATGGCTACATCCTTCTTAGTAATAAACCTGATGAAAGACATGGCCTGGCAATCTATGCAACAACAAATCTGTAAAGCATCTCTGAACTTCTGGCACACTAACAATGTGCCTCTTCTATCGGTATCCATCTGCACAACTCCATCTACAATGTATAAAAGCTATCCAACTCCCTACTAAATTGGCTAAGCTCTGCACTTCCTCAGCCCCATCCTGGCATCATCCTCAAGGATTTCAGCTCATGCAGTATATTATGGAGATACAATAATGATGACAATCCAGGCCAGCAACTGACAGACTGGATGTTAACAAACAACTTCCACCTCTACGACAGCAAGCAACCTGAGAGGACATTCAAATATGGAAGATGGTGATCAGAACTAATCCCTGACTTCTGCTCCACCACTGATACAGGCAGAACTCCTCTCACCTGAACCTATTAATACTGCTTCCTTTTCCCCACAGCAAGTACTAACTGTCTAATTACAATAGAACTTTTTTACTAAAATAAAGAGTCAAAAGGCTTCAGTTCGTCAATGCAGAATTTATAAAAATCAAGTGGATATTGAATCCAGCATTATTTCAAAGCCGAATACAGAAACTATAAAAGTTTCACATGAAATTTAACCAGAGATCGCTATGCCCAAGCGTCGTAAAAACTGGACCAATAGGAGACAAATATACGGACGCTTGGTGCAGAGCGATCATGTAACCTGTAAGGTCTGGCTAGGGCAACTCATAAATGTGGCTAGTGTATTCCCGTAAGCTCTCTGGAGAAATTTCATGTGAAACATTTATAGTTTCACATGAAATTTGTGGCTAGCACCAGAGAGCTTATTCCCATAAGCTCTCTGGTGAAATTTCATGTGAAACTTTTATAGTTTCTGTATTCAGCTTTGAAATAATGCTGGATTCTATATCCAGTTGATTTTTATAAATTTTACAGAACTTATAATACCCAGAATAAACAGCTTCCCTATACACTGATTGATCTCAGGGAAGCAAATTGGCCAAAATTTACTGAATTCGTTGAAAACAACATCAACATAATTCCACCTTAGCTGACAACTATGAAAGATTCAATGAACTCCTCACAGCAACTGGTAAAAGATACAGGATTTTCCAGAGGATTCAGAAAGACTTGCACACATCCCATGCTAATCAACCAAAAGTAGCTCTGGTAGAATATGTACAACAGACCCATCTAAGACAATGATGATTCATCCAATGACCTTAAGAAGGTTTCTGTCCTCTCAAGATCCTGGGATGAAGACTGAAAAGCTTTTGGCATGAAGAAAACAACAACATCAACTTGACCAGATCAAGATGAAAGGCTTGGTCACTGTTCTGTTGACTGGGAGACACACCAATACTTCCAGCAGAACTAGAAGAAAAGTAAACCTGCAACAGTATTGCAAAAATCTTAGCATAAAACCTAAATTCAGACTTCCCACAGATGCCCCCCCCCCCCAAAAAAAAGTTCTCATTATTTCCTATATCTATAGCAAATTTCAATCCAGTAACTCTAGATGAAACTGATGCAGGCCTCAAACTAACCGAAACAGGTAAAGCTCCTTTGTGATTTTCTTACTTGTCCTGGCCTAAAAGTAAAAACCTGTCTAATTTCTTCTCAATAATAAATAATGAATGACTCCAAAAACTTTGGCATGATAGTAGCCTTTCCAAAACCCAGCAAGTTAACTGACACTCCTAATAACTACTGCTCTGCACTTCTCACAAACTTTTTGAAAGGATTATTCTCTCTAGAATTCCTCCAAAGCCATCTTACCCTTTGAATAAGCTGGGTTTAGACCTGGCAGAAGCTGCTGTGACCATGTCCTGGTCCTCACAACCCACACAGAAGCTGGATACCAAAAGAGTTTAAAAACAAGTACTGTTTTATAGATCTAACATCAAGCTATGACAATATGTAGAAGAAAAGCTTGAGGATGGACCTGATGCTGGAGAATGAGGATTTGCTTTTTTCTGAAAAGGGAGGGGGCTTACCACTGAAGCCGGTTTCTTCACAAAAGGTATCTAGGGTTGTTTGCACATCCTTTTTCTTTTTTGTTTCATCATAAGTGACCTTGTATCAGCTGATGTTCTCACTAACTGCACGGTAAACCTTTGTAAACTGCTGAATGTTAGGATCTTGCTCCTCTATCTTAGCAAATCCTGCTTCAATGAGAAGGCTTCAGCTAATTCTTTTTGTCATAAACTTTCTTGGCTCTGGATCTTCTGATTCTTCATGTTGTGTTTCTATCAGCTGCTTCTCTATCTCATGAAGGTTTTCATTGGTTAATTCTTGTGAATGGGACTTTAGTAAGTCAATGACATCATTTTCATTGATGTACAATTGCAGTACATTGTCACTATCCACCACAGCTTTTCTGGCTTTGCTGAAGCCAGAAAAGCTGTGATGGATAGAAACAGTTCTGTAAAGCCACGAAAATCATCACAGAATTGAGGGCACAGTTTGTTCCATCCCTTTAATTGTTGATTGCTTCACTTCCAACCAAGAATCAGCAATGTTTTTGATGGCATCATGGCTGTTATAATTCTTTCAGAACTCTTCCGAGGTCATCACATCATCTTCTGTAACCCTCACTGCTTGCGGGAATGTACACCGTAAGTAATAAGCCTTAAATACAGAAATGACTCCCTGGTCCTTTGGCTGTTGTAACGATGCAGTGTTGGGTGGTAAAAATACGACCTTTACATTAGGGTGAAGGTCATCTAAAGATGTTGGATGTCCAGGAGCACTGTCCAGCACAAGCAGAATTTTAAAGGGAATTTTCTTTTACAAATGTTCCACAGGAATAAAACAGTTCAAGAACCAATTTTCAAACATGGCAAGTGTAACCCAGGCCCTTAAATTTGACTTTCAAATAACGGGAAGAGCTGCTTTAATAATGTGGCGAAGTGTGGGATTGTTTACATGCACGAAAGAAACTAGTTCCCGAATTATTGATTTAATTATTTAATTATTAATTATCCTTGTGGGGAGCCTTAGGAGCCTATTTGTAGGTAAGGAACACTGTAAGTTGGGTCGTCCGTAACCCAGGTACCGCCTGTACTTCAAAACTTGGAGACTATGCCCTAACTCCAGCAAAATTGTAGTTTCAGTTTTCATTTAAACAACTATGAAGTCCACAGAAAACTAAAAATAAACTCCTATAACAAGGCTCTAATCCATGAAAGTAACCCTTGCTACTTAGGTGTCACACTAGATCGTAGCCTCACATACTGATAACATTTGGAAAACACTAATTTACAGATCTTTGCCAGGAGCAATATCATAAACAAGCTCGTGGGCACAACCTGGAGTTGTAACGTTTTTAACCTTCAGAACATCACCTGGCTCTGATCTTCCCAGTGACAGAATATTGCTCACCAGTTTGGAGCTTAAGTCACCAGACTTGAAAATACACAGCTCAGCATAATTCAGGTCTAATGTCTCCCATAATTATGGTAAATAATTAAACCTTTGGTAGCTTAAGGTCTGATTGTCTTCCATGATTGCCTGTCCTTTTCCACATGCTTCAGAAGAGAAGAAGCTACCACCAAAGAAATAAATAAAATCAGAAATAACATCAACCTTTCCATACATCAAGATATCTCCCGACCTCAAGCTTGCTGCTCTATCTCATGATCTCCCATCTGGTTTGTAGAAATACAGATGGTGGTCCACAGGACTGGTGGAGAAGACTCTGGAATGAACTACAAATAAGTACCTGATCATGGATTCAACTGGCAAACCTCCAGAATTCAATCTGCCTTGATAGCTCTGGAACCAACTAAACAGATTTAGAACAGAATAGCTGCTGTGCCCACTTATTATATTTGTAGGGAATTTCACCCTTTTGAATATATGACACTGTGTAGACCAGGGTTTCTCAAACTTTTTCTACGACAGAACACTTCACAAATCCTGAAATGTTCATGGAACACTTGGTTATTTTGTAATGTATTAATTAATAATTAATACATTACATATATTATCAATTAATACAATACATTAATTATCAATTCATTAATAATTGATAATTAATTATTAATGATTTATAATTAATTAAACATCAATTAAACCATCATTAAATTAATTTGTGCTGATTTTCATTGACATATCCCATTCTGATCACCAAAAATTTTTAATATTATTATAAGTACTTACGAGTGAATGCAGACATTTTCTTCTGTGTGCTGGATTTGTAGGTTAGGTAAATATAAATAAAATAAATGAATAAATCTAAGCGTTAAGAAAAAAACAATCATTTATTGTCAAATATTAATTAGTAAAAACAAAACACATAAAAATAGTAAAACGTATATTGCAAATTAAGTTCTTAATGACTCCGATGTTTTTGGGTCTTTGAATTACAAATTCTTTTGATATCAGGCACAATATTAGAAAGTTGAATTCTCATATTTGGTGTAGTGTCGAGTCTGTTCCTGGGCTTTGATTTGGTTGCAGCATAATATGAAAATCCTGCCTCGCATAAATATGTCGTTGTAAAAGGAAATAAAACAAGAATAGCTAGTTTTGACATGCTGGGGTACTCTTCTGTTAAATTTGTCCAGAAATCATTTATTGGCAGTTTCTTGTATTTTTGTTTTAAATCAGAGTCACTAATTAATTCAATTAGATTCTCATAGTCACTTGTGCTTAAGCCTCCTGGCTTAGCTGTCACTGTAAATGGATTCAGAACCCAGGAATTGTCCTCACTAGATTTTGGAAAATATTGCAAAAGGGTTGATTACAAGTCATGCAAGTGTTCTAAAATTACGTTAGATATTTCTTCATTTACTTTTGAATTTATTTCAGTCAAAAATTCATGCAAGGTGGAAAAACAATCAAAATTATTCTGTTCAACTGTAGAAATCCAGAATTGCAACTTCCTATCAAAAGATGCAGTTTTATCTCTTGTATTAAAAATTGTAATATTCTTTCCTTGTAATGATAAGTTAATTTCATTGCACTTTGTAAAAATATCTGCCAGATACGCAAGACTCATCAACCATGAAGAATTTCTTAATAATTCAATAAAATTTTGTCCTAAATTATGTGACATCAAGAAGTCCATTAACTCACTACGAAGTTCAAAAAGCCTCAATAATGCTTTTCCTCTGGATAACCATCTCACTTCAGTATGTAATAAAAGTGCGTTATGTGCACTACCCATTTCATCGCACAAAATTTTAAATAATCTAGATTGAAGTGGTCGAGATTTTACATAGTTTATCATTTTTATGGCTTCATCCAAAATAGTTTTTAAATATGTAGGAATTCTTTTTGTTACTAGTGCTTGTCTATGCAAAACACAATGACTTTTCGTGGCTCTTGTGGCTATTTGCAGTATACGTGTTACAACTCCCTTCATCTTTCCGACCATTGCTTGAGCACCATCTGTACAAATGTCAATACACTTCTCCCAACCAATTTCCTGTTTTGTAATATAATTATTAATACAGTTGAATATATCTTCTCCGGTAGTTTTTTCTTGTAGATATTCGCACATGAGTAAATCTTCTTCAATACTTTTATCAAATATGTAACGAACAAACACTAGTAAGACTAGACAGCGAGTCCTGCAACATCTGTAGATTCATCCATTTGCAATGAATATTCACTGCAAAGTCTAAGTCGACGAATTAGCTTTTTCTATGTCAGCAGAAAGATCTTTGATGCGGCGTGAAACAGTATCATTTGATAATTGTACTGCATCTATTTTTTTAGCAACCTGCTCGTTTAGCATGCATGATACAGTGTCTTTCACACAAGGCTTAATTAGCATCTCACCAATTGTATGAGCTTCACCATGAACTGCAGCGCAGTAACTCACGCGAAAAGACGCCTCTGTTGCATTTTCAGTTGTAGCAATTGTAGCCATTTGAAGTTTAGATTTTTCAAGCGAGTCACGTCGTCTCTTAAAAAAATTTATATCTTTTCCTTTGTAATCAGTGTGTTTCGTTTCGAAGTGCCTACGAAGTTTAGCTGGAGCCAAAGAACTGTTTACTAGTATTTTATTACATAAAACACACATTGCATCAGGAGCATGTGTATTGCCAATACACGTAAATCCATAATTTAAATAACTTTCATGGTACTTCCGTTTTGGTCTGTTCTTAGATGACCCTTGTTCTTTAATATTAGCTTTTGAAGAAACCGCAGTTTGCAATTCCATATCTTCTCCAATCATACGAGTAGATGTGTCAGCAGAAGTACTTGCTCCTCCTTGTGTTAAAGTTCCTGTCTTTAAACAAGGATCCATGGGTATTTTTTTCAATAATATTCAAATTCTAATATTTGTCAGTGCTATAATAAAAACAAATAGAATTGTGTTATAAAAGGTAACTTTAGTATGAAAAACAATAAGATTATAAATAAGAAATGTCGAATAATATAAAAGTAAATGAATAATGCAAAATAGTAAAAACAGACTGCAACACTCAAAAGTAAACTTGTAAGAAAAGTACTAAACCATATCAAATAATGTAAAAGCAATTGTAATAAGAATGATTTGATAAAATGTTCAGTAACAAAAAATAAACAGTTCGAAATAAATCAGATATTAATTATAAAATTAGTTTAAAGAGTACGAAGAATTCTTTTTTAAGAGCCACCTCGCCTACTCCCTATATACGGGAATAAAAAGCCGTTAGCTGATTTCTTTTTTTCTGAGGGCCCGGTCCAAACAAATTTACTCATAAATACTTTCCAAAAGTTTTTAAAGTTCATACATTAACATAAGTATTAATAATTAATTATTGCATAATCATAAAGAGTATTAGTTCACTTATGTATAGGGTGTGGCATGTTGACAAATATAAATTGCATTTAAATTAGTTATCAATCACTGGACTAATGAAATGTTGTAGCATGTCGTAGTTTATTCAGGCAAACATCATTAAATTAATTTGTGCTGATTTTCATTTACATATCCCATTCTGATCACGAAATATATTTATAATATTATTATAAGTACTTACGAGTGAATGCAGACTTTTTCTCCTGTATGCTGGTAGTTTTGCCCTTCCTTTTGTACATCCTGGAGATCTTTGTAGGCTTCAGGTGGATGACTCACTATCTGTTCCGTCACAGACACCTTGAATAAGAGATTTCTTAATACCAAAATTAAACAAAGTGCCTTGTCTCTTATTCATATCAGATTTTAGCTCTGTATTCCTATTACTTTTAAAAAAATCACGGCATTCCAGTTTCAGAACAAGCACTTACACACAGCAATACGAACTTGCGAAGAAAGTATTCAGTAGTAGTAGATTTGAGAACCGGATACAGACTACCTTGATCTTCAATTTCAGTTGAAAAATTTTCTTTATACTTCCTTGCTGATTGGTCACTGATATTTGCAACGCAGATGTTATTTCGTTCAGTTTTGAGAACATGCCGTCCATTGTTGTAATCAGCTTGCAGGCAATTTTTATGATCGGTCATAAATGGTGGTATTCTCTTTCCCAATTGTTGAAAGATTTTGATGTGTGAAAATTAACGATAATTCATGAATATTTCCATGCTTAAAAATATGCTGCTTGGTCACTGACATTTGCTACACAGATGTCATTTCCTTCAGTTTTGAGAACAGAAGATATGACACCAATTGTGTAATGGGTTTGCAGGCAATTTTTATGACCCGTCATAAACAGCAGCATTCCCTCTCCCAAATGTTGAAAGGTTTCGATGTGTGAAAATTAACGATACACAGATATTATTAGGTGTTCTGGGTCTGAGTTTTTTGACATATTCACGAATATTATTCTCCTCAGAATATTTTTAAAATATTTATTCATAAAAAATGCTTAGAAGACTAAAATGACAAATTTCAGAACTTCTCGCAGAACACCTATTCACCTTCCGCGGAACACAGTTTGAGAAACCCTGGACTAGAGACCTCAGACATGAGAGTCCTGAGAAAGATTAGAGGCATGAAGAGATGGCATCTATGGCAATATCATATTAAAAACGAGGATATTAAGAAAGAACTGGACATTGTCAGCATCCAGGAATGCGTTAGCAGAGCTTATCTCAGGTGGTATGGTCACTTAAACAGAATGGGCGAGGAAAGATTAGCAAAACAAATGTTCTCTGCCAGGTTGGCAGGAAAACAACCCAGAGGAAGACCAAGATATAGATGGATTGATATTGTACAAAGTCCCTTAGACGATTAAAACATAAGATCTGATAATGTTGGAGTTTTGACAAGTAACAGACTGATTTGGAGGAAAATTGTAGATAGGAAGTTAGTAATGATGTAAATTTTTCATGTAGTACTATCATATCCTGTACACCCCTTGAGTGTACTGTCAGGAATTTGATGATGATGATGATGATTTTGGATTGGAACCAGCATTTTGGAGCACAAAAGCAGTTGTCAGAAACACCAGACAGAAGTAATAAACTATCAATAATCACCTGCCTTTTACTTCAATATATATCCCTTTTATATCTTGAAAAAATATCTTGGATGAATATCTTGGACAGGAGAATTGCATATACAGTGGTGTACTTGGATTTTGCAAAAGCTTTTGATAGGCTACACATGAAAAACTAATAAATAAATTGAAACAAATGGGATTTGATAAGAGACTCCTGAGTTGGATCATTTACTGGTTGTCAGATAGGTATCAGAAAGTTGTGTATTGGGGTGTTGTATCCTGTAAGAGGAAGATCATTAGTGGTGTACCTCAAGGGTCAGTTTTGGGACCGTTCTTGTTCAATTTGTATATCAATGATATTGGAATGGATTTAACTAGTGATATTTAGATGCTTGCATATGATGTAAAATTGGGGAGAGTAAAGCAGATGTTATAGCCCTAAAAGAGGACTTAAATAGATTACGTGCAAAAATAAAGAGGTTACGATGCCATTGTATAAGGCCTTGTTCAGGCCTCATGTGGATTATTGTGCACAGATCTGGTCACTGGGTTTTCATAGTGATCAGGATATGTTGGAGAGGGTCCAGAGAAGATTCACAAAGGTGGTCAGTGATCTTTGGAATTTGGATTACAAGGACAGATTAAGAGAATGTAAATTGCAAAGCTTCTTGAATAGGAGGAAGATGGCGGTGGGGTATGATTGCGCCATATCAGCTAGTTGGGAGTTATCAGGTTGATATGGAAGAGATTTTTCATAGAATGAGAGAGGGGAGTAGAACAAGACGCCATCACTGGAAATTGTATAAAGAGGATGTGAGCAGAGGAGTGAGGAGAAGGTTCTTTGCATGGAGAGTGGTTGGTGAGTGAAATGCATTGACTGTGTGTTGTGAATGTAGACACATTGAATCATTTTAAGGCACAGTTAGATGAGCATTGTGTGCAATAGTGTGTACCTCCCATGATGAGTCTCTGACTCCATGGAGATTGGATATTAATAATAATTTAAACTTCTGTTTAACTAAGGTATAATTTAATTCTTAGGAACAAAATTAATATATGTTCTAAATTGATATAAAGAAATTGCTCCATTTTGAATGGATATAATTTAATTAAAATTGACATTTTGGATGTCTTGTTAAGATTTGTTGCATTCCCATGGTAATCCAATGCATGAGAAGTTATTTAACCTGTAGTACTATGTATGTGCAGAAAAGGTGAGAAGATAGAAGAAAATTTTTAACACTGGATTCAAAGATCTATAGATTGTACTCCTTAGGAATTAAGAAGGAAGATTCCAGAAGACATCAGTAGAAGGGCTAAATGAAAATGAAGAAAAATTTCCTCTGCAAGTTTTGGGTTGGACTGTGAAGAGAGTATTAAATAGTTGTTGCATGCATTTTAACTGATTTAGGAGAGAGAGAGTAGGGGAAGGGGAATTATTGATGTAAATGAAGTTTCCATGAAAATAATTGTGGAAAATGCAAACAGAGAAACTAAAACATTTCTTTGTGAAAGAGAGGAAAGTAAATCAGTGGGAGATATGGCATTAATCAACCTAATTGTTGTATACTAGTCAAATATTTCTGAGGTAGTCTTATATTTGGTTTGGTATGCCAAGACATTATTCAGTGGTTGAGTGGATTGTGATTTGTATAGAGTTAATAGCTGCTCAGGAATAAAGTAATGCCTTGAACAAAAGAGAAAAACCAAATTTTTTCAATGCTGAGATGTTTTCCAAGAAGCAAATCTGATCTTATATAGAAATTTGAGTCTTATGAAAAGTAAGATTTGAAGAAAAGGGTTCTTTTTTGCAAAAATAAAATGGTATTAAGTTTTGTGGGAAATTTTTGTTGTTGAGACTACATTATTATGTAATTAAAGTTATTTAAGTTAAGGGATATTACATCCCATATTGTTTCATAGCTGAATAAGAAACTCAAAGAGTTTCATGCTGAATATAGTAAATATATAAAGTTTGGTGAGTCCAAGCGTAAGCAGATACCTGGAAACTTTTTCACTCATGGTAAGGGTGGTGCAAGCTCCGATCACTATTCTTGATATTTCCCCATAATGTGAAACCCAGCTCCTAGGAGTTGTATTACTGTTCTACGTTATGAGTGAAAGAAGGTCACTACCCAGACCGATTTCAACCTTTATTGAGGTCTTATCAGTGAGTAGGTAGACCTAGAAATACCAAGTTTGTAGTGAACAGGACTTACATATACCCTACTATGAGAATACCAAGAAGGTGTCCTAATAGATTATTAATTATATGAAGAGCCAAAGGCTTCAATTCGGCAACATATAAACTTATTTAAGTTAAGGGATATTACATCCCATATTGTTTCATAGCCGAATAAGAAACTCAAAGAGTTTCATGCCGAATATAGTAAATATATAAAGTTTGGCGAGTCCAAGTGGGACACTGAGGCAACTCCTCCCTAAAGGGTCAGTTGTAACACTATCCAGGTATTTGCTTACGCTTGGACTTGCCGAACTTTATATATTTACTATATTCGGCATGAAACTCTTTGAATTTCTTATTCGGCTATGAAACAATATGGGATGTAATATCCCTTAACTTAAATAAGTTTATATGTTGCCAAATTGAAACCTTTGGCTCTTCGTATAATTAATAATGTAATTAAAGAGTTTAATAAAAATAAGCAATTAAAACCTGATAAGTTTTGTAAGTCGTACAACTTACATCATCAGGGATAGTGGTACCTAAAAGTTTTCACAACAAAAGCCTATTAACAATGAATTACACATATTAGATGTTTTTGATAACTTCACAACTGTAACATATAATTGACAAACCAGAATACAAATGTCAAATTCATTGCTGTGCTTGTTGGAACATTGCTAGTTGTTGCTATCATGTCCTGTGGTATCTATCACACATGTTATATCCTAGGTCCATGGCTGTTAAATTTTTGATTAAAGCAGACCATACTTTAATATTAAATGTGATGTTAAATTAAGCCTTGATTTTTATTGCATTGGGTAGGGATCCTTTCTGTTTGTTACCAAAGTACTTGATGTCCAGTAGTGGTTGTGTGTAATGCCAGGCTTGATTTATGCTGTCTTCTTTTTTTTTTTTTTTTTGGCGTCTTTATGTGTTCAGACATGTGGATCTCTCCCAACTTTGCTGTCTGGCCTACATACAAATGCCACAGGAGCAATGAATCTCATAGGCACCTGCTTTTTTCATGGGGTGAGGTGGAAGTTTTGGTGGATTTGGGTATCTTGATATTTTTTGTAAAGGTAAAAAAGCCACTTTTATGTTATACTCATGGAGCAATACAGCCACTTTGTCTGTGACGCTCTTAATGTAAGGCAATGTGATTGTATTCATGAAATCTTGTTTAAGTAAAGGAGTTGCAGGAGATATATTGAGAATTTTTCCGATTATCTTGGATTCAGAACCATTGAGTGCAAGTTCTGGTAGTGTAGTTCTTTATTCTTTTTAATTCCTTTTAATTTTAAAGGAATTCCTTTTAATTCCTTTAAAATCTTCTCATTGTGGTAGGTTTTTTGTTTGACAGCAATAGAATGCATAGTGGCATTTGTTTATTCTTTGAAAGGTAATTCAAGGTAGCGTAGAATTTGAGTGTTAATGGTTCTGTTCCTTTATTTTAAACAAAAACTGATGTGAGTGAAATTGAATGGTAATTAGATGGCAAAGATTGGTCACCTATCATAGGAAGAGATTGAATGTGGATTAATTTCCAGGCTGCAGAATAGATTAGATACCACTGGAATAGGAAAGAATGAAAAGGTGATACAAAGGAGCCAACTCTGGAGTACTAAACTTCAGCACACCTGAAGAAATAGCATTAAGACCCTGAGATTCTTATATCTTTTTGTAAAAAATTAAAGGGGTACATAAAATGTTGAGTGTTTGGAAGGTAATATAACACTTGCCATGATATTTATCCATGAATTGGAATAATCTTTAGGTGCAGCAGTGGTGGGGAAATCTAAAAGAGTCATCTGTGTACTGTGAGAGAGCAACCTGAGAGAAACCTTGTGATTCAGCTGCAAAGGAGACACATCTATCGTACTTCAGTCAGTTCTAATGATGCCCTTTGGTTGGACAGGATCTGTCTGTTATGTACTGAATTTTTATAGGGTTTTCAAGTGATGGTGAGTTAGCCGGTTTCTTGTGGAGGTGGCAGACCTTTTCATCCTGCAAAACCGGCAAACTGGTCAGAAAAGCACAATGCAGTTAATAGATGTAATACGCTGGCATCAGCTGTTTGGACTCTTAATTCCAAAGAATAAGGGCAAAAGATAGAAAGCATACCATAAGAGTAGCTTCTGAGTAGATTTCAATAGCTAGACTCAATCATTGTGATTTAAGACTTCACATTCCATACAAAAGATCAATTTTTGGACATTTGGATGACTTTTCCCCAACTCAGAGGCAGAGAAATTATCAGCAGTTACTCTTGATGAGCTTCTCTAGCTTGAAGAGAACCAAATAGAATGAAGGGGAAATAGTTTGATGGCTAACTTTTATTGTATGAATAGATGCTTTGTCTATGCTACTTATTCTTTTCTTGATGTTATTTTTATGATCTTGTATATACAATTTTTATTATCTTGTACAATTTTTATCTTTGTTTATTAAGATGCATATAAATATTCTTTCTGGCTATCTAAGTGTAAATACTATTAAAATGTGATGTTTGTAAATGATTGTTTACTTTTCTGTAGGATCATATGGGCTCCCTAAACCATGGTATTTCCCTTTCACCAAGAGTTATTGGTTTGGCGTGCCAAGAGCTGATGTCGAATGTAACTGCTTAAGCAGTTGCTGGCACAGATTACTAAAAAGCCATCACTGGCGATTATCTGTTATTGAACAGGACCAGGCATGTGCAATGGCAAACAGAACATGTATGTTTCAGATAAATGTACTGATGTTATTAAATACATAGAATTTGTTTAATATTAACCTTCATATGATTTTTCCTCTTCTGTTATTTTAAACATTAATAAAAACTTCAGAAAACATTTTCTAATATGCATAATATGTATGTTTAGTTAAACACTCTGAATATGTAACTTCTGTAGTGGTTACCACGTTTAGTAAGTATTATTATCTGATATCTTCATGGTTCCTGAAGACTCATTACTGGAATTATCACACTGACTATTATTCACACACTACTTGTGTTACCTCTCTCTTTCACTGAAAATAAACTCACAGCCACCTTTGGTAACCCATTTCATATGTCCATTCTACTAACAAAAAATCTAGTCTTAACATCCTTTCTAACTATACATTTACTCAACTACCAGGTATTGTCCTGCCCCCCCCCCCCCTGCATTCTCTCTCTAATATACTGAAAAATTCCTCCTACTTCTATGCAGCAGGAGGAATTATATGTTATATGCAATAGAAAGTTATATGTTTCAGTCATATTTCATCTTATCAGTCAGTTTTTATTTTTAACTCCAAACTTTGTGTATCTTCATTTGACAGATCTGCTGCCATTGTGTCCACCTGCACCTTTTCGTCTTCACTAAATCCTGGAAACCAGAAACCAGTAGATTATATTTTTCTTCTTCTTCCTCCCCCCCCCTCTTTTACCTTGCAGTGTCGAGGGTTTTCTATTCATTTAATCGCAACTAGGATAAGGTGGTTAGCTTAGCCCTATGCCTCCCTGTGTATCCTATGTCTGTAGAAGAGTTGAGTTCTCAAGGCCGGTTTGCCTGCTTGTGGAATGTAAAACCCCAGATAAATTGAGGAGAAAAACCCTGCAGTCCATGCCCAAGACTGGCTAACTTGGCTATGTCTGAGAAAGATCCGAAGCTCCTCACGTCGGCAATGGGAATTGAACCCAGGACACTTCTTTTCCAGGCATATAGTTGCGAAGCGCATAGCCAGTCGGCTAACCACACCACCAGTAGATTATTACAAAGCTTTATTTATAGTGGGATAATCCTTATGAAGAGTTATTATAATCCTTATATTAGTATTAAACTGGCACTACTAAAAGAAATTAAAATTTGAAAGGAATATATGGAGAAATATGACAAGTGTGCTCAGTATCAGTACAAAGCACAGACAAGAAATATGATGAGCATATTTCTTGTCATATGATAGCAAATGCAAAATACAGATTTGGAGATATAAGTGGACCCAAAAAAATATCCCAAACACTATTTTATTCATCACATGACAAGAGTAATTTACAGAAGGAGAACTTTAATGAATTCGGAGAGCAGGAGTCATAAGAAGCAGAAGAAATGGAATTGCTTAGTGATCACTTTGCAAAGATGCATTTTCCAGGTAGAGATGATGCAATGATTAATGTGATGGAGACCAGTATAAGAATAGAGGTAAGTAAAGTGGAGGTGTTTAGGATATTACAAAATCTCAGTGTGTACACTGCTATTTGATTACATGGGATATTGCCTGTGTATTACAAGAACGTGCAAGAAAATAGACAGTTCCCAATAACCAGGTTGTCAGTCCCAGCACTAGAAAATAATTTCATTACATAGGCTCAAAGACAAGTCATTATTACAGGACTGTGGGTTATAGTATAGGAAAAGTTAGTTAGGGGTAGAATTCAGGAATGGTTAGATAGGAATTATTATTATGAGTCTTTGACTCCATCAGGTCTTAGGGTAATAATAACCCCATGGAGTGAAAGACTCATCTAGGAGGTCCTTCTATCATACACACAGTTCATCATACCATGCCTTAAACACACCCAAATTTTCTGCAGACCCCACACTCTCAGGCCAGGCATTCCAATCTGCATGCAAAACACCTGCTTCTCACTCCCCTACTCACACCCTCCTTATACAGCTTCTAGGGATGACCTCTGGTTCTCTCCTGATCTCCCACTGTTTTTTTCTATAGAACCACTTCAACATTGATCCTATAACAACCTCCTATCCACTAGACTCTGTAAATTGCATCTTCTCAACCTTTCCTCATATTCGACATTCTAGAGGTCAGAAACTACCTTAGTCAGTCACCTCTGGATCTTTTCCAACCCCTCTTCGTCCTTTTGAAAACCAGGTGACAAAATCTGTGCACAGTAGTCCACGTGTGACCTAATTAAATCTCCCTATTTCTACAAGTCATTGTCCTCTGCATCATTCCCAGAAGTCTTTGTGTTGTCCTCATAATTTTGGCAATGTGTCCCCTAACTTTCAGATCCTTATCTACTATCACTCCAAGATCTCTTAGCTGCATTTTTTGGGAGACATCACAGCTTTTCTCCCTTTCTGTAATAAAGTAGCTGGTGAATGGATTTACAGAAATGGAAACATCATTATACTACTAGGCTTTGCAAGGAGTTTGACAGGACACACACACACACACACACACACACACACACATTGAACTTTGTTGTGTAAATTGGAGCGAGACAGTAAAGAATGTAGCTGATTGGCTACATTCTTTAGATAGTAGTATGTTTTAGTGTCCTACCTTGATATATACTACTGCACACTGCTGATAAAAAACAGCAGTGTGCAGTAGTATATATCAAGGTAGAATCCAGGAGAATGCAGGTTACTGGCATTGTGCAGCAGGACTGTGTACTTGGACCATTAATAAATTACATAGGGCAGTGTTTCCGAAACTTTCAGTATGTGCATACCTCTTTTAAATTTTAGTAATACTGGCATACTACCTTTAGGAAAAGGCAGTTTAGAAGTTAAAAGAATATTTCATTCAAGCACGAATAATTATAAAGGTATTTATTTTTTAACATTTGTGTTGTAATTACAAACAAGACTTTTTTTTAAAAAAAACTGTTAAATACATCTTTAGTTATACGAACATAATATATATACAGTGGAACAAAAATTATGAAATTTAAGTAATTAATATGTCAGCCCTTTGCTTTATGCGGACAATGTTATAATTGTAAATAAATCCGCTACAAGTCTGCAAGATTCCCTGACTAAATTGAATAACTGTTGTAATGGATATGGTATGAAGGTGAGCATTAAAAAGACAAAGACAATGAAAAAAGGTAGAATTGTTGAAAATGTCAACTGTGTTGTGAACGGGGAACCTGTGGAACAAATAAAACATTTCAGCTACTTAGGCACGATTTTTAGTGAAGATGGTAAATTAAATATGGAAATAGACAACAGAATCAACAAAGCAGTATGGTAGGAAGTCAATTGAATAAATTCATATGGAATAAGAGAGAAATTAGTCTGAACACTGAATTAGCTGTATACAAGACAGTGTTCAAACCAGTTTTAACTTATGGATCTGAGAGCTGGGTCAGAAGTAAAACACTTAACCAAAGACTAGAGACCGCAGATATGAG
This sequence comes from Typopeltis vanoorti, assembly GCF_054136105.1. NCBI lineage: Eukaryota > Metazoa > Arthropoda > Arachnida > Uropygi > Thelyphonidae > Typopeltis > Typopeltis vanoorti. The sequence continues at coordinate 27,293,128 of NC_143556.1, read as the reverse complement.
AGTCCTGAGAAAGATTAGATGCATGAACTGATGGCATCAATGGCAATATCATATTAAAAACTTGACATTTGTCAGCATCCAGGAATGCATTAGCAGAGCTAATCTCAGGTGGTATGGTCATTTAAACAGAATGGGTGAGGAAAAATTAGCAAAACAATTGTTCTCTGTCAGGTTGATAGGAAAACGACCCAGAGGAAGACCAAGATATAGGTGGATTGATACGGTACAAAGTGCCTTAGACGATAGAAATATAAGATCTGATAATGTTGGAGTCTTGACAAGTAACAAACTGATTTGGAGGAAAATTGTAGATAGGAAGTTAGTAATGATGTAAATTTTTCATGTAGTACTATCATATCCTGTACACCCCTTGAGGGTACATGTCAGGAATTTGATGATGATAAAATCTCTACTTTAGTGCAAAAGTGAAACTTACCTTTTCAACAGCAACTTTCAATGGCCTTTCACTCATTTATTTGGATATTGATATAGACCTGGCTGTGTGGAGGATAGTGAGAAGGATATGTACATGCAAATAAGTAGGATATAAGAAGAGGAGAATTTTTAGAAGTGATTTTAATCAAGGAGTACACTGGAGTGAAGAGATGGCATATGGGAGAATGAATTTTTCAATCGTTTGAGAGTCAATTACTTTAGGTAGTGTGTAAAGGTAATTATCATCTCATCAGAGGATGCTGTTATAAGTGGAATGTTGAACATCACTCCATTTGGTGAGAGTGACCATGAAGTGATCACCTGGGTGGTAGCTAGCCATATAAGTACTTCTGTGAGGAAGGAATTTGTTTACAACTACAGGGCTGGTGATTATAAAAAGGTCAGGAGATAGCTTGCAGTTATGGAATGAGGAGTGAAATGAATTCTGGAGTGGACAAAATTTATTATAATAATAATAATAATAATAATAATAAATGAATTCTGTTCGTTCCCTGCTCAAGGGGGGTATATGGTACAGGCTATGTTGTTGGCTATTCATAACAGTGCTTCTTGGTATAAACAACAACAAGAGAAAAAAATATAATTAATTTTCTGAACTTACTAATATTTTTCTAACCAGTGTCTTCAGAGCCCAAATTACAACTGGAACAAGTTTGTGGCACTCAACTAGATCGTTGTATAAACAGTTCAGATTATAACTAAAAAAGAACTGATGTTCTAACATGGCACCTTCCAGGAGCTGAATAACCATATTAGAAAGATACAAGGAAGCATAAGGTCATGAGAGGTTCCACAGTGTTCTGTACTGGGAACCTGTATTGTTTAATCTTTATATCAGTGACATTGTCAGTGGATTGCTTGGGGTTATTTAGTTGTTTACAGATAATGTGAAGCTGAGAAGGGTTCTTAGTAATAGGTGCTGATGTGGTAACCCTTCAGAAGTATTTAAATCAAATGGGCAAAGTAGTGCAGATATCAGTTTAATGCAATTAAATGTAAGGTCTTGAAGTTTAGGATTCATTGATGGAAGGCTGCATATTCTGTTGGAGGAATGGTACTAGAGGAAATGGAGGAGACAAAGGACCCTTTGTCTCCTCCATCTCCTCTAGTACCATTTTTTTTTTTTTTGATGATTGATAGAAACTTGAAGTTTAGGAGGCATATTGCAAAGGCTGGTGAAGGTAACCCAGAGGATTGCTGCAATATTGAGAACCTTGATGGCCAACAGAAATAGAATAGTGTTGATTCCATTATATAAAACCCTGATTAAATCACATCTGCATTACTGTGCTCAGATTTGGTCCTTGAGATTTGAAGGTAATATATTAACCTTGGAGAAGGTACAAGGTAGATAACAAAAATGATATCAGGACTGCACAATGTTAGCTATGTGGATAGATTGAGGGCTTGCAGCCCTCAGAGTTTGGTGGATAGAAGAAGGAGAGGCAATATGATTGAGACATTTAAGCTGCCTAGATGTGCATGATTGAAACTGGGGGGTTCTTTCATAAAGTAGAAGGAAGGAACAAAGACAAGGGGCCATCCCTGGAAGTTACAGGTGGACACTTGGTGATCAAGAAAGTAGTAATAGTCTGATAGGGTAATGAGGGCATGAGCAGTGAATGAGTTTAAAGAGTGGTATGATAAACTTTGTGTTGTCTGAGACAAGCCTTCCTCAATGAGTCTTATGACTTCATGGAGTAGCTGAATAATAATAATATGGAGCATACACATCAGAAAAAGAAGTGAGATTTTTCAATTAGAACAGAATGCCAAAATATTGCTAATTTGGTCAACTAGTACTCTACTTGTTACATAGCATTAAGGCTATATGTAATCTTTAAACCTACTGCAAAATTAAAGAAGTAATTATCTTTTCCTAGGATTTACTTCCTTTTCTGGCTCACCCTAGAATGTACCAAATCTAATGCATGTATAACTTGCCCTGACTTATACAAGATAAGCAAAACCAGATGCACAGTTTTTATCCAGAAAAAGGAACACAACAACGTGTAAATTTAATAATTATGGTATGTCTGGCTTTTCTGATCATGCCCTGGATACTCTATACAAGATACTCCACAAGAACAGGAAAGGCACCTGTTCATAACATCACTCCAAAACTTGGTATGGGTGCAAATTTAATGAAGCCTGTGAAATTCTGTTCATCCACTGTAATATATCAAAAATGATGACAAACTAAAATCCCAAGGATATGGATAGTACATATATGGCATATATACCATTTTATTCTAACGGGTCACAATTATTAATATTTACCCATCATTTTGAAACCCTTACCTTTCTTTTTTGTTTCTGTTATGACCATATCATCTACTTTTCACTTTTTTATTTCCTGAATTATTATTATTATTTTATGGTATCTCCATGTAAATCCATAGACTCATCATGGGAGACCCAAACTAATATTATATAAAACTTATCACACCTCTCCTTAAGCTCATTCACTGTCAGGGAACTCGAAACTAATTCTGGCAATCCATTCCACTCATTCACCGCTCTCCATGTAAAGAGTCTAGTCCCCCACACACCCTTACTAACTGCACTTTTACACGATTTCCACAAATGACCCCTAGTTCTCTATTTGTCATATATTGAAAAATTTCCTTTGCATGAATTTTATAAAATCTCTTTATAAGTTTCTATCATGTCCCCCTTTTCAGCCTATCAACTAATCTTTCTAACTACACACCAACCTATCCTCATAGGGACCATTCCACAGACCTGTCATCAGTTTAGTCACTCATCTCTGAATCCTTTCTATCACCTCATGATCTCCAAGAAAAAACCAGGTGACCAAATCTATGCACAGTAGTCAAGATGTGACCGAATAAAGAGCCTTATAAAGAGGGATAATAATTTCCCTATCTTTACTTTTTAGCACGTTTTCCAACATCCAAGTAATCCTTTGAGCTATTTTATCAACTTGTGCAATATGGCCTCTTTACTTAAACTCTTTGTCCACCATTATCCCCAAGTTCCGAGTCTTATCAATGTTCTGCAATCCAGTACCATCACCGTGATACACAGTAATGCAACCTTTACAAAAGGAGGTGCATAATGTTACATTTTGCAACATTAAATTGATGGTCATTATCATTTGCCCACAATGCCAATTCATTGAAATCATCCTGCAGGATATCTATATCACCTTTATCACCAGTTTTGCATCATCAGCAAACAACTTAATCCCCCCCCCCCTAAACCTTTACCTATATTATTGTTATACAGATTGAAAGAGTAGTGGCCCTAGTACAGAACCTGAATAACTAGAGAAGTACTCCACTAGTCACCCTCATTCTCCCAGATTCCACTCCACCATTTACTACTCTCTCATGTCTGTCAGCCCCCCCCCCCCCCAATCCATGCTACTAGCTTCATATCCATTCCCGACTTTGGTAATAGTTTTCCCATGTGGTATTCTGTCATTTAACAGTATCATGGTGTCACTATTTCCTTTGTCCAGTCTTCTTCTGTCACTTTATTATAAAATGTGAATAGATTACTAAGACAGGACCTGCACTTTGCAATGTCATGCTACCCAGTATGGAGCATCATCCTTTTCCATCCACTGTTGAATTTTACCTTTAACCAACATTTTCAATACTTTAACAACTACTTCTGATATATTAATTGGTCTGTAGTTTGCTGCTTTTATCTTGGAGCCACCTTTATGCAGTGTAACTATCTTACTCTCTTTCTGCTCCCCTGGAACCATGCCAGAATTCAAACTTAGATTGAACAACTGCATCAGAGGCAATTCCAATTCTTGCTCATTCACATAGTACATGGGTTGACATACCATCCAGTCCCACAGCTGTATTTAGATTGATATTTTTCAATATGCTGAACTCCTCTTGTTCACTACCTCAATTTTTACATGCATCTCTGTCACATCAGCAACTGCAACACCTCCTGTCTTAGCCCACTCTGTCCTCCCTGAAAATACAATGCCCTTTAAATTCTATCCCTGATACTATATCATTTTCTGTCAACCAGGTCTTGCTGATACCTATCATTTTTAGCCGTCAAGCTGACCATTGCCCCAAACTCCTTTTCTTTATTCCTTATACTTCTGGCATTTGTGTACATGCATTTCAACATTACCTTGTATCCACAAATTACCCTTGTGTAATGTCATTAACAGCCCATTCACATCAGAATTCTGTAAAATCACATTCAACATTTACATAATCATTTCTCTATGCATGCCCTTTTATCCCAGGGATGTCCAGACACATGTTTGTCCCCTCCCCCGCAATATTATCTCTAGTTTTCCTGTTTTTAAATTCTCAACTCTCACTAAACGCTTTCTCTAAACATCTTACTCCAAAATCATTTAAATGTTATTTGTGAAGCATATATAAGTTGTTTCGTTCATCAAATTCATATCTCTGTCATCTATAAATTGCACACCATCCTCCTGCACAATATCCTCATTGAGTCATTAGCAAGTATGGCCCTTCTCATACTGAGTCAGCAGACTCATAATTTTTACTTCCTTATTCTTTATTTTCAGCTCTTTCATATCTTCTCTCATTGCATATTTCTCTCCTTTCAAATCATTGTTCCTTCCCTAACAATCATCTCTTTCACCTCTTTCTTCAGACTAATTAGTTTGAAGCTGCAAACTAACAGCTTCATTAACAACCTTTATCTTTGCACCTAGGAAACATGCTTTTGTTACTTTCTCATTAAATATACCTCTTATCATCTAATCTGTATACAATCCCTTCTTCTTATTTCCAGTTTCTTACACTCTCATACATTCCCCCATTCACTTTTTCCTTCATTCTCCCACATGCTAAACCATATGAGTCGTTTTTCCAGTCACTCCAGCTCCCGTTTTGTCCTGTGATGGATGACATGTAAGCATACTCTTTCACTCCTGACTGTCATTTCATCACTCACATTTCTTTTAGCCATTGCTTTTGCTCTCATTCCATGCATTATCATTCATGACTTCCAACCAGAACACTTTCACTATCTTTCTTTACATTGTTAATATTCGTCATTACCTCAGGATTTAGTATTTAGACTTCATATATTCCATGTCACAAAACTCCTTGCCTATTTCTTGCAAAGTAATTGCCAAAAAGATCTACTGCATTTCCTTTCCTTTTCTTCTGAGATTTAAAAAAAAAAAAAAAAAAAAAATTGCATTTAATGTCCGTAGACACTGTATGGTTACTCCTACCTCACATAGTTTTGGGAGTGAAGTCTGCTAGAATAAGTAGTAGGGTCGCAGATTCCCTTTGCACACAAAGTTTGTGAGACAATTGCAGACATCCATGCCCACATCGGGATTCGAACCCACAGCCTCTTGGCTGGATAGTGGACACGTTAACCACTTCGCCAACCAGGCCAGCTGAGATTTTGAGCAATATTATTTTTACTCAGATAGGGAGCTTGCCTGTCGTGGAACTCTAACCTGTTGTACTTGGGTTTGTATTTCAGAATTATCTTCTTTAGGTATGTTGCTGAGTAAGGCTAAAGAACCATACCTATCCTATCCAGAAATTAAGTCAGAAAAGAAAAAACCTCTTGAATTCTCTAATAGCATCAGGATCAGAAAAAAATGATCAAGAGAAACCAAATTGAAGCAGCTAAAAGAAAGGAGTCTGATTGAAAGTAAGTTGAAGAAGAGACCACACCCAGCTAGAGGACCATGGTAGAGCACCTTTCCTTGCTATCAAGTTGATAGATCTGTGGTCCTGTTGGTCCACAGGTTCTTATTCAGTATATTTGAATGACCCCACCATATAAGCACTTAGCCAACCAGGCCAGCCAGCCTGGTTGGCTGAGTGGTTAGCTTTCCTGCTCTCCAGCCAACAGGTCGCAGGTTCAAATCCTGCCATGGGCATGGATGTTTGTGATTGTCTTTAAATGGAAGAAGAATTTCATATTCTTAGTTTCACATTGCTTGGTGTGAGACCACCTCCCTTCTTGTAGGCCTGAAGCAGGGTTTCCATAGCATGTAAAATAAATAAATAAAAAAATCACAAAAAATATATAAAATTGATAAAAATGGAGGGGTGGAATCTTTCGCCCACCTTTTTAGGTAAAAAGGTACTATAGGTTTACTAATAACTTTTCATGGGTGAGAGCCACACACACACACATACAGAAACCCTCCGATTTTCATAAATTCGCAGTTACGTAATAAATCTCGAAAATTACAACTTCTAGCGTGTATGAACATGCTTGTGGCTTTTGCATCTTTAACATCCATTGCAGTATGCAACGACATAATGTTAACTAGACTCAACATTCACAGCAAATGTAAAGAATAGTAACAGCAGTGACAGGTTACCGGTAAACACCAAGAGCAGCAGAGGGCAAGTGCGCAAAAGCCGTAACATTCAAACTGAAACCTACCAATTAGAAATAAGGACTTCGTAAACAATTCCTCCTTTCCCCAACTCGTCAGTAGTCCATGCCTTGCACAGTTAGTTTAGTCACTTGTTTATCACTGTTAGTGTTTGTTGTTTATTTAACTTTAAAATGAATTTGAAACGCAAAACCAAATGTGCTGGTAATAAATCTAAACAACAAATGTCTGCAATTACTTTAGAAGAAAAGTTGGAAATAATTCGCATGTATGAAGACGGGAAAATTATACCAACAATAGCTTGGGATATAAATCGACCTATTTCGACAGTGAATATGATAGCGAAGGATAAAGTTCGCATTGTTGAAAGCATGAAAGGTGCGGTAACATTGAAAGGCACAATCATTACCAAGAAGAAGCTGGACCGAATTTCAGAGATGGAGAAATTGTTGTCTGACGATCGAGTATCTGACACAGAAGCGGATACCGTTGAGTTTTCTGATTATCCAGGAGAAGGCTAGGTCTTTACATAAAGAATTACAAGAGAAGGCTGGCATCACAGACACGGAGAGTGCATTTAAAGCTAGTGCTGGATGGTTTGAACGATTCAAGAAGCATACAAATTACACAGCATTAAAGTCACGGGTGAGGCAGTAAGTGCAGATACAGATGTGGCAAGTAAATTTCCCGAACTTCTGGCAGAAATAATTGAGGAGGGGGAATATTTGCCTGAGCAAATATTTAATGTTGATGAAATGGCTCTGTTTTGGAAGAGGATGCCAACACAGACATTTATTGCAAAAGAGGAAAAATCTATGCCTTGATTCAAGGTCACAAAAGATCGGATCACTGTTATGATTGGCAACAACACTTCAGGGGACTTGAAACTTAAACTGCTTACAGTGTACTATTCCCAGAGAGTGCGGGCTTTTAAGAACATTGACCCGAGTAGGCTTCCCGTAATCTGGAAATCCAATACCAAGGCTTGGGTTACACATGTGCTGTTTGCAGACTGGTTCAATAACCACTTCATTTCCCCCAGGTGAAGGAATATTGTGCCAAGAAAAGAATCCTGTTTAAAGTGCTTTTCCTCCTGGACAATGCCCCAGCCATTTTGATTCTATTATCTTCCTTTCTAATTCATCGTCGCAACGGAACATGTTATTAGACTTGTCCCATAGGACTGTATGGCTAAGGTTTTCTTCATTAGAATTGGCTGAGAACAGAACATGACTAGACAAAGCACTGGCTCGTGTTCTCCTGTAACTGATGTCTCTCTTATGTTCTTCGATGCATAACTCGATCGATTTCTCTGTTTGGCAAAAGTAAAGTATATCACATTTGCACCAAATCTGGTAAACATTGGGATATTTAAGGTTGTGATGTCTAGGTTTCAGACAGCTCACTAAGGAGCGGATTTTCAGAAGAGGAGTAAATAAGGTTCTTATGTTGTATTTATTATTATTATTATTATTATTATTATTATTATTATTTGACACCTCCAGGGAGTCCAAAGACTCATCGAGGGAGAGTGTGCCAACAGCATCGAACGATTGGCCCCTTCCAACTACTAACTGCGCTCAAACTTACTTAACTGAGCCATTAGTAGCAGAGGCTCTACCAATCGACCAACCTTTGCCGGCTTGGCCGGCAAAGGTTGGTCCTTGGCCAAGAACCTTGGCCAATTTGTGTGAGGCAGAGCTTATGTATGGTATAGAAATATTACCTTTCACACTATTGGTCTCTTCATTATGGCAAACAGATGGATTTAATAGGATGTTGAAAGTTTATTTTTCACTTGGTTAGACTATAATAAATTTAGTTTAATCCTTTATCCAAGTGTGAGCAAACAAAGTTTGCGCCTGAAAATATCTTCAGGACTGAATATGGTATTGTACTACCTTACTGGGGTAAGGTAGTACAACACCGGGTAACTCGTAGCAAAGATGGACCAAGCTAACATCACTCCTATCCCATTATCTCCCAAAATGCAAAACACATCTTGCAGATATGTATAACGTTATGCATTAAGGGATTGGCCACTATTCAGACTAGTTTCGACCTTTATTGAGGTCTCTTCAGTGGGAGCCAGGCCCAGAGGTGGAGATACCAGGCAGAAGCAATAGCGAGGTCATTTTTACCTATAGGAGTAGCCAAAAGGTGTGCCACCTTTTTTTATTAAATTACTCTGGATTTAGAGAAAGATGTCAAAAGTTTATTTTTCGCTTGGTTAGACTATAATAAATTTAGTTTAATCCTTTATCCAAGTGTGAGCAAACAAAGTTTGCGCTTGAAAATATCTTCAGGACTGTCTGGGAGATGCTGGGATAGGAGTGATGTTAGCTTAGTCCACCTTTGCTGCAAGTTGTCCGGTGTTGTACTACCTTACCCTAGTAAGGTAGCACAACACCTACCTTACCCCAGTAAGGTAGTACAACACCATATTCAATCCCGAAGATATTTTCAGGTGCAAACTTTGTTTGCTCACGTTTGGATAAAGGATTAAACTAAATTTATTATAGTCTAACCAAGTGAAAAATAAATTTTCAACATCTTTTTCTAAATCCAGAGTAATTTGATAAAAAAGGTGGCACACCTTTTGGCAACTCCTATAGGTAAAGATGACCCCGCTATCACTTCTGTCTGATATTTTCACCTCTGGGCCTGGCTCCCACTGAAGAGACCTCAATAAGATTGAAACTATTCTGGGTAGTGGCCAATCCCTTAATGCATAACATTATACATATCTGCAAGGAGATATGTTTTGCATTTTGGGAGAGACTGGGATAGGAGTGATGTTAGCTTGGTCCACCTTTGCTACGAGTTTCCCGGTGTTGTACTACCTTACCCCAGTAAGGTAGTACAACACCATATTCAGTCCTGAAGATATTTTCAGGTGCAAACTTTGTTTGCTCACACTTGGATAAAGGATTAAACTAAATTGATTATGGATTTAATAGGAATTTGTTTGTTTTTTGTGAATAACTATTCAGTTGAAAAGCAGACCTGAGCACGATGTCCTAGTGTAGAAATGATTCCAAATTTTTGAGGAGGATAATGATTGAAGTGACCTTCTGTTTATATGTTATAGGTTTTCTGTAAATTGAGATTTTTAATTTCTCTGAGGAATGGGTCAGTTTGATGTCCAAAAAAGGAAGAGAACCATTAGCTTCAAACTCAGCCTTAAATTTTATGTTCGGACGTTGATTATTTAGTTGTTCTAAGAAGTTCAGGAGAGATTCACGGCCATTGCTCCAGATCAGGAAAATGTCATCAATATATCTTTTTCAAGTTCTTGGTTTTAAAGGATAAGAAGAGATGGCTTTAACTTCCACATCTTCTAATAGATGTTTGCAAGTACATGTGACAATGGATTACCCAATGCAAGACCATAATTTTGGTTATAGATGGTATCCTGAAACTTGAAGTATCCTGAGTGGATGCAATGAGTAAGTAAGGCCATGATCTTTTTAGATAATTTATCTTTGAGTAGTAGAAGAACTTCGTCTATATGAACATTGGTAAATAAGGAGACTATGTCAAAACTAGCCATGATTTCATCTTCCTTAATAATAGTATGTTTTATACATGATACAAAATCTGTGGAATACTTACTTCAAAATTTACCCACAAATTGTATATTCTGGATCCTGTTGAAAGTTTATTTTTCACTTGGTCAGACTATAATAAATTTAGTTTAATCCTTTATCCAAGTGTGTGTGCAAACAAAGTTTGCGCCTGAAAGTATCTTCAGGACTGGGGTAAAGTGGTACAACACCGGGCAACTCCTTGCAAAGGTGGAGAAGGTACCAACACTCCTATCTCAGTATCTCCCATAGAGCAAAACACATCTCCTTGCAGATATGTATAATGTTATGCATTAAGGAAAGGGCCACTACTACTCTGACTAGTTTTGACCTTTATTGAGGTGGCTTGGCTCCCTTTTGACCTTCAATAAAGGTCAAAAGGGAGCCAAGCCCAAGTGGAGATACCATGCAGAAGCATTAGCAAGGTCATCTCCTCCTATAGGAGTTGCCAGACGGTGTGCCACCTTTAAAAATAAAACTTTTAAAACCACATTTTAAAAATAAACTTTCAACATCTTTCTCTAAATCCAGAGTAATTTAATAAAAAGGTGGCACACCGTTTGGCAACTCCTATAGGAGGAGATGACCTTGCTAATGCTTCTGCTTGGTATCTCCACTGGGCCTGGCTCCCACTGAAGAGACCTCAATAAAGGTCGAAACTAGTCTGGGTAATAGTGGCCCTTCCCTTAATGCATAACATTATACATATCTGCAAGGAGATGTGTTTTGCATTATGGGAGATACTGAGATACGAGTCTTGGTAGCTTGCTCCACCTTTGCAAGGAGTTGCCCGGTGTTGTACCATTTTACCCCAGTCCTGAAGATACTTTCAGGCACAAACTTTGTTTTCACACACTTGGATAAAGGATTAAACTAAATTTATTATATTCTGGATCCTGTTTTTGCATACCAGATTTTAAAATTGTTCCACTTTGTGACATTGAATTGGTGGCTCCTGTAAAGCCACAACATCTACTCTGCTCTTCGTAGTTCTTTCCAACTTTGCCTCATGAGCAAACAGCTAAATATTTTCAATTAAGTCTGTCCCAATATCATTAACATACAAGTTAAACCATAATTATCCCAGAACTGAATCCTGTAACATGCTGATGAATTCCTCTTTTGGGATAGCATTCCTCCATACAAAATGTATGGGGGAAATGGTATTTAGAAGAAATTAGATGGTCTCTTATCTAATTTCATTCTTTCAATATATTTGCCAGCTAGTTATTACGCAATGTATCATAAGGCTTTCAAAAATCCAACTATTCCATTGTATACACATCTTCCTTATTCGGTGACAAATTCACTGAATAAGGGAGATGTGTAAGCAGATTGCTAAATGATCTCCCCTTAACAAACCTATGCTGAACATCATCGAAAATGAATTACAAATCCATTTCTGAATCCTAGTCCTTGTCAGCCTCTCTAACACCTTAATACACTCAGATTGGTCTGTAAGGAAGTGGAAGGAGGGTAAAATTGTTCCACTGCATAAAGGTGGTGATAAGGCTGTAGCTTCAAATTATAGACCGGTCTGTATATCTGGAGTTGTGGTGAAGGTGCTGGACAGATTGGTTTGAAGTAGGATATAGAACTGGGTTGATAACAGCAGTATTCTCTGTGGTTATCAGCATGAGTTTGTTAAGGGGAGATCATGTTTCACTAACTTATGTACTATAACAAGGTGACAAATACCTATACCTTGGACAGAGGAGATGCATACATAGTGGTGTACGTGGATTTTGCAAAGGCTTTTGATAGACTGCCACATGACAAGCTCGTAATTAAATTGAAAGAGATGGGATTGGATAACAGACTTCTATGTTGGATCAGTGACTGGCTGTCAGATAGATATCAGAAAGTTGTATATGGGGTGCAGTATCTCGAAAGAGAAAGGTCACCAGTGATGTGCCACAGGGGTTAGTTTTGGGGCCATTGTTGTTCAGTTTGTATGTTAATGGTATTGGTTTGGGATTAACTAGTGATATCCAGCTGTTTGCAGATGATGCAAAACTGGGTAGAGCAATGCAGAGTCAGGCTGATGTTAATGCCTTACAAGAGGACTTGAATAGATTTCATGAATGGGCAGGTAAGTGGAACTGTCATTTCATTGTTGCCAAGTGTAAGGTTTGAGAGTTGGTAAGCAATGATGGGATGCCAAGTATACACTTGGTGGGGAAACTTTAACAGAAGTAGAGGAGATGAGAGATCTAGGTGTGATGGTGGACAAGGACATGAAATTCAGGGGCCACATTGCACAAGTTGTGAAGACATCACATTGAATAATGGCAATGATGCATAGAACCCTGACATGTAGAAGTAGAGAGGTTATGATTCCATTGTATAAGGCCTTGATCAGGCTTCACATGGATTATTGTGGACAGATTTGGTCGCTGGGTTTTCATGATGACGATATGTTGGAAAAGGTACAGAGAAGATTCACAAAGGTAGTCAGTGGTCTTTGGAATGTAAGTTGCAGAGCCTTGTGAATAGGAGGAAGCGGGGGGGGGGGGGGAGATGTTTGAGACATATAAACTGGTCAGGGATTGTTTTCAGGTAGACATGGAAAAGATTCTTCATAGAAGTGGAGAGGGAAGTAGAACAAGAGGCCATTGCTGGAAACTGTATAAGGAGGGTGTGAGCAAAGGAGTAAGAAGCAGGTTCTTTGAATGGAGGGTGGTTGATGAGCGGAATGCATTGCTCGAGTGTGTTGTGGATGTGGACATACATTGAATCAGTTTAAGAGATGGTTGGATGAGCACTGTATGCAATAATTATTAATTAACTTAAGGAATTCACAATGTACACTAGAATATAAATTAAACTTTAATATATATTTCCAATATTTCGGCAACTTCACGTTGCCATCTTCAAAGGAACTCAAAATAAAGACACATGCATGTAGGCACTACACACAGTAAATGAGAAAGAAGCGAAGAAGCTATTGTTTCTCCTAAAAGTCCTGATGGTGCCCCCCCCCCCCCAGCAGGCTATGTAGGTATTCTGCCAAGGTCTCCTGATGTATGTCACCCAAATTTGGGGCAGTCTCATGCAACCATACCAGGTCCCCTGCAGCTGTATGCTGTCAGGGACCTGGTATACCCCAGGTATGTCTAGGGAAAGTGGTCAGTCTTTAGTGGAGTAATTTTTTCTGAGGTGCTTCGTATGTAGGGAATGATGATGAATTTAGAGTAATCCTTGTTGTGAAGGGGGCAGGGTTGTGGCTTACTGGTTTCAATATTGTTTGGTTTTTTTTTGGGGGGGGGGGGGGGGGGGGGGTAGCCATTGGCTGAGAAAGTGTTGAGGATGTGATTTAGTTCAGCAGTTAGGGCATTGTCATTTGAACAATTTAGTTTAGCCCTGTTGAATAGTGTCTTAATAACTCCATATTATTGTGAGGGAGGGGGATTATTGGTGAATGTTTCTGCCTATATGGGTGGGTTTTCTATAAACTGAGAAAACCAAGTTTTACGTTTTTAATCTGCGCTATTGTTATATCGTTATCTTTATCTCCATACATTTTCTTTACGTATTTTATTTCTATGTATACTTTGGCTTCTATCTGCTATCTTTAACTTCATGTATCCCTAAGTCGTCTGTCTTACTTGAATATGTGATCTTATCGCTTATCTAGCAAATTTCTCAATTTGGGCCCCCAGAAATACCTGTTCCCTGATCACTATAAACTATTCTCATTCACTCAGGCAAATTTATTTATCTGCACCAGCCTGGGCTTTAAGGGTAGAGTTAACTCAGCCTAAGGAGAGTTATAGGGTATCAGGTGCTACTAATATCATTCACTCAAATTCAGAAGCCTTAGGTTTTCTAGTTTATTTGCAGTCATGCCCCTTTTCTTTCTTAATTGGGATATCCCTGCACGCATATATGATCACAGGTTCGTAATTTTATGAAGGGTCAGTCATCATGGTCAGAAATACAAGCATGAAAGGTATCAAACAATTTTAATGAATTCATTACTAAATATAATACAGGAACAAAATAGATATAAATACTAAGTTAAACTCTTACTTTCCTCTCACTCTCTCATTCTTAAAAACAAACATGGATTTCTAAATCTTTATAATTCAGTTTTCTCAACTTATTTGACATTTTAGTTTACAACTCATTAGGCCTGCTAGGCATTTAGCACATTATTGTTTTTCCCTGATTGGGTCACGACAAAATATCTAATAAACTAATAGTTCCTAAAATTCAGTCCAAAGGTATAGAGTTATTCACATAAATTTCAATTTTTCATACTTTCTTTTTTCACAAATTCGAAATGCACTCTCTTCCGTACTGTTAGTCAATTTCTCTAAAAGGGGCTAGAACATATAAAAGTACTTATCTACACTGTTTTGGTTTCTCTCAGGTCCTTCCTTTCTTTCGAAATTCTGGCTATCTTGATTCTACCGCCACGTGGGATTCACGTGCTCTTCCTGAATCGGGTGCTGTTTCTTTGCTATGGATTTACATCAACGCTTTTTCTCATTGACGGCCTACGTTCGATCTTGCCGTGTTCTGTGGCGGTGCCATGCTGGAACTTCTCGAAGGTCAGCTCTTAAAAATAAGAACTGAACCACGATGAACACTTGAAGCACACGGTGAGAATACAGGAACAAACAAAATGGGGGGGGGGTTCAGTTCAGTTCTGCGGGTTTTATACACTCCCCAAGAGCGCCACCTTTCCAAGTTTGATTTCTCCTATCACCCTTCTGATTCGACGCCGACTGGGTGAACTCACCGATCCTCATATGGGGCTTTCCAATTCCAGGAATGTATGCATCGTGAAATTTTCTCAGATGTAACAACCATGGGCACTTACGCTGCTCTTGTAGTATTAGGGCGACCTTTGCCCCATCTTGCCGAATAATTTGCATTCTTTTACGTGTAGAATATTACTGATAGTGTCTCTTGCAATTGCTCCTTTTATTGACTTACAGTTATATTTAATATATATATATATATATATACATTAACTTCAATATAAACAGTTCTAAATTTAATTTGCAAGATGTTACTTCCTTTAAAAACATAGTTACACTGTGCTAAATGATAAGTATGCTCAATTTATGGCTATTTTCTGTTAGACTCTGGAATGGTGACGTCATGTAGAATGAGGTCGCCTGTTTCAGATCTAACACAAGGTTCCATCTGGGGTGTTGCTTGTTTAAGTGTGTTAAGAAGGAGAGGAATGTATCAGAGCCATGTGGCCAAATATATACGAGGTACATATATACATAGATATGCAAATGTATACCAGGTCCATTGCAGCTGTAAGCTGTCCTACTTTGGCCAAACAGGCAGGACAGAGAATATCAGAATTTCAGAACACAAGGACCACATCCGTTTTCACCAGTATAGCCACTCTGGTCTTGCAGACCGTGCTCTGGATACACGCCACAGAATACGGTGGAAGAAAGCCACAATAATACACTGTAGCAAGTTCAAAGTTGGAAGACTTTTCATGGAATCAGCCTCAGCCCTAAGAAACATGCCAAGCCTCGACAAATTTGGTTGCATGAGACTGCCCCAAATTTAGGAAACATTCATCAGGAGACCTTCAGCTGAAAGGCCAAGAATACCTACATAGTCCGCTAGGGAGCACCATCAGGACTTTTAGGAGAAACAATAGCTTCTTCGCTTCTTCCTCATTTACTGTGTGTAGTGCCTGCATGCACATGTCTTTATTTTGAGTTCCTTTGAAGATGGCAGTGTGATGCCGAAATATTGGAAATATATGGATATTATTTCTGGGAAAACTCTCATGTTACTCCTCTTAATAAACTATTATATTTATGGCTATTTGCCTGCTTCTGTTACACATAAATGCACATAACATTCCTCAAAAAATGCCTCGATCACAACATCACACCAAAATTCGCGGCAGTACGCGGCAGCAGCGCGATTTGCGGAAACAAAAAAATTTGCTACCGGGCATCCCGTGCTCTCATAAAACAAGCCATAAACAACAGATTTAAAAGGAAGCAACAAGCATATTCATACATTCACAAAACAAAAAACAGATTGAAAATGCTACTGACCCCAAATGAATGGGCAGTCTTTTGGGATAATACCCAATCTCACATCAACGACTACACTGTATTATTAGAAGCTCGACACGCAAAGAAATGGTACACACTAACAAACACCCAATACAACAGTCGCGCTGCTTCCAACCCTTCAGATATTACTGCCTTAAAACCCACAAAAAAACAATTCCATCATCAGTCTAGTGCACCACAACCCACCCGACGAAATCACCATCCTGAACAAAGGACTAAACTTTAGCATATCCCCAAAATACATACAAAACAGAGACATCATTACCAAAATCCAAGCAAAATTAGAGTATGACCCTAACAAAGAAACAATATTCCACAAAATTAACAACATGATAAACAGTAAAATAATAATAAAACTGAACATCGCCCCCAACTTACAAAAAGCCCTATTATCCCTAAAAAGGAACCCAAATATTATTATCCATAAAGCTGACAAAGGGGATACAGTAGTCATCACAAACCTAACCAATTACCACACCTGGGGCACTCCTAAACAGAAGCAGGCAAATAGCCATAAATATAATAATTGGAAATATATATTAAAGTTTAATTTAATTTATATTCTAGTGTATGTTGTGAATTCCTTAAGTTAATTAATAATCATGTATAATCAATTATAAGCCTTTCTGTGAGAATTGTATGCAATAGTGAGTACCTCTCATAATGAGCCTCTGACTCCATGGAGGTAGTGTGTTGATAATAATAATAATAATATAAGTAGTAAAATTGTGTATCAGCAACTAATTAATATACTCTGTATTAGAGATAATTGTAGAATTTTTTTTTTTCCCACCGGGTCACAAGTAAATTATACTTATCAAAAAAAATTGTATTCATTGTAAGCAAACAAGGCTTGTAATTGAAGTAATTTCATGACTCAGATACTTGTATATAGAAAATGTTGACTTTGCATTAATTACTTTCATATCCTGTAGTACATATCAAAACACTCTGCATTGATTCAACTTCAATATCTTCCACCGATGAGACCTAAGTAATGGTCAAAATTTGTTTTATTAGTCCTCCCCTTCCCATAATGTATAATAGGATACACCTCTGAAAGGAAGCGTGCTGTGAATTATGGGATGCTTAGGCAATTGATGTGAAATTAACAGTCTCTGTATACATACATAGCCTACTTGTGAAGATACTTCACTTGCAAACTTTGTTTGCTTACACTTATGTAAAAGATTAAAACAAGAATATAATTTTTTAATAATGGAATACCGTGAGCAGACATAAATACAAAATTAATAATGGAAAAACTCACGTAAAAAGATTATTTAATAGTATAATTTTCGCCTGTGTGTCACAGGCATCTTCAGTACATTTTAAGCTCAAATTAAACAATTATTGACAATTCCTAAAAGCGCCACCTAAGTAGCTAGTGTAAGATTATTAAGATTAATGTTAGCTAGGTGAAAATTATACTATTAAATAATCTTTTTACGTGAGTTTTTCCATTATTAATTTTGTATTTAAGAATATAATTTCTTGTTTAGTATCTGAAGGATTAAATAAAGGGAATAAGTAAGGACATTGGCCATCCTTCGAAGTTGTTAAAGGAAATGTGAATATGTTTATTTGGAGAATGGAGCATGAAATGCATTCTCTGTGAGAGCGCTTAGCAGATGGTGAAGTTAAGTTGATCATCTTTATGGAGGTCCTACAGTTAGTTTCTTGAATCCATAGAGAGGTCTTTGAAGATGATAGTAATAATTTTTTTAATTTTTTTGGAAGTAGGTTTTGATCAACTGAACTTATGGTATCCTTGTTTATGATCAACTGTATGAATGCTTTGAACAAAATTAGGTTTCTTAAGTATTTTAAATAATTTTGTTTTGCATGATTTATATATACTTTTTTTTTAGATGGCAGCCAGTTATTTGAGCCTGATCCAGTCCACCTTCCTTTAGGAGTTTGTATTGATAATTTAGTTAAGGTAAGTATAACTTTGAAATATGTTATTTTAGAATTTAATTAATTTGATTATAATTTTTTAATGACAGGCTTATGAATACTGTCATTCTGTTGGAATGTTCAAATCTGTTGTTGTCTGCATCAGATGTGTTTCAGTGATGGGAAAACATCCAGCCAGTGATGGTCAGGTGGTTGCAGACAACTTGTTGATATTAGAACTGGTGGAGGGCTGCTATTCAGTGAGGAATTGAAGCAAATAACATTATTCATCTGGTAATAGTCATCTTTAGCAGAATAACATACTTGCAAGACACAGATACTTGGGGAATGGATCTCCAAGCATGACGATGAATTATTGGTCTCTTCAGTCACTGGGAGATGAGATGGAAGGAAATAGTTGTTGCCGAAGAAATATTGCTGTGTAATCTGAGACATCATAATTCATTTCAGCATACATGTAGCAACATCCCTGTGAAACACTTGACATTCATGGCACCTTAATTCATCATGCATTAAATGAGTTGAACTTGTTTACAATACTAAAAGGTACAACTTGCTATTGGTAGACATACTTAACAAACACTCATAAACAACTAAAAAGTGCTTTTCAAAGCCTCTACTCTATTCCTTTGTCCAGAATTTTATTATCTATTTTATTTACTATATTTGATATATACTATATTTGCATAGGAAATGTGCAAGACCCTTGCGGTCAAACATATACCTCACAGAACCTTGCATATCCACTTCACCAACATCTGTGGCCTTAACTCCAACCATAATTGTGTCCATTATCACCTTCAGTCTACAAAACCCCACCTCCTCTTTCTGGCAGAAACTCAAATCTCACCTCCCTCCAGCACTATTTATCTCAACCTTCCAAATTACACACTCTTTAACTCCTTTCGATCCAAGGGTAGCATCAGCACATACATCCGCTCTGACATAACTTGCCAAAGAGCACCCAACCTAGAATCGCCCAACTTTGGTCTTCTTTGGTTGAAAATATCCTTTCCCCACCCAGTCAAATTCATTTGATATCTCTATTGCTCCCCCAATGCAACCAACCACTCTGTGCCCTTTAATTTCCTCTCCTTAAAAAGGAGAGGAAATTAGTCTACACAAATCACCTCTACTTACAGAACATCAACTGCCACTGTCCTCAGTTCTTATTTCCGAGTCATCCTCCAATGGGGTTCAGATAACCTCATCAATTTCAATGCTAATTACCCCACTTTTCCAACAGTAAAATCATCCACCTAGAAGATTTTAATGTTCACAACACCAACTGGCTTTCCTCCTCCATTTGTACAGATCTTCCAGGCAGAGATGTTGAAACATTTGCCATCACTAACGACCTTACATAACTTGTTTAGATGCCAACCACAATACCAGATAACCCGAACCACTCCCCAAACACCCTGGATCTCTTCTTCACCAGTGACCCTTCCTAATATACAGTGAAAGTAGTCGGCTCCCTAGGTAATTCTGACCACAATCTAGTGCTCATCTCCTCCCCCATGCAACAACACTTATGTAGCCACTCCCATACAAGAGTAGTTTGGCATTATAACAATGCCAAGTGGGACAGCCTCTGCAGCTTCTATGCCATATTCCCATGGTTGGACTATTGTTTCCGTCTTTCCAACCCAAACATATGCACCGAACTTATCACCAAAGTAATCCTCACCAGCATGGAAATATACATTCCCCACACTATTCTGAACTGATATTCTCTAACTAAACCCTGGTTCTCCAAAAGATGTGCCAAGGCTGTACAAATGAAAAACCAAACATACTATAACTGGCTCAAATCAATGCTAATAAAACCCAGTTCTGTCTTATTTCTCATAAAAAAAGAACCATTTTTTCAGTATTATTTTTGACAATTCCCAAATTTCCAGACAATTTGAGATTTCTCTTCTTGGAATTCCTGACATCAAACCTCTCCTGGTATAAACACATCACAACCATTGCATCCTCAGCTTCAAAAATAGTAGGATTTCGCTTTTGCTCAAGACATTACTTCACCCCCTGAACAGCTGTTAACAATATATATATATATATATATCACAAATCCACCCAGCTATTGAATACTGCTTTCTCACAAATAGGGTGTGGGGGCACTAAAAGCTCCCTCAAAATGCTTGACTCAATACAGAGGAGAGCAATTAGACTTATTAATGACCCATCTTTTACCAACTCACCCCTTACTTTCACACAGATATTTAGTTTCTGCAATATGTATATTATTATTATTATTGCTTAACACCTCCAGGGAGTCCAAGGACTCATCGAGGGAGGGTACCTGCTCTACAATGCTCCATCTTCACCACTCCACCAACCGCAACTACCTTTATCATCTGCATCAACGCCATCTACTATAGACAACCACCACTAGTATTTTCACAGACAATTACAAACATCCATGCCCAAGGCAGGATTCAAACCCACAGCCTTTTGGCTGGAGAGCAGATATGCTAACCACTCGGCCAGGCCGGTATATTCTACAAATATTTCCATGGGAAATGTTCACCTGAAATAACATTAATAATTCCCATACTTAGTACTAAGCTCATTGGAACAGATGCAGCTGCTGCCCAACATCCCTTCACGGTGCACCTTGAAACAAAGAGAACAAGTTTCTTTACCTCTTCCTTCATCCCTGCAACTGCTGTACTGTGGAACAGTCTTCCCCCTGCTTTGTTTCCCAAGGAATACAATATACAGTCTTTCAAATCAAATGTAAACAAGTTCCTCCTTTCCCAACCCACTGCCCATATGTGGTACTAATGTACTATATTGACTAAAATAAACAGCCAAAAGGCTTCACTTCGGTGGTGCAAATTTATATAAAAATTAAGTGAATATTAAATCCAGCAATGCTGGATTTAATATTCACTTAATTTTACTAATGTACTATAGGTTGATCAACCAACCTCTTGTGTATGGGCTCAACATAAAAAAAAAATATATATATTATTTTTAAAAAATAAAACGGGTAAGACCTGTGTAGCTCTGTGGAAGTGGCACTTTCATCCTCTATACTAGGTCACTCAAAGTTAGACAGGTTCAAGCCTAGTCGCCAACTGGAGGAACTTTTTCTAAGCCTATCTTCAACCGGTTTCTGAGTTAGTCAATCTCTGGCACAGGCAAGCAGGTTTTTTTCTCCCAGAAAAAACTCGGATTTTTCGTCCCATAAACTGAAGAAAATCAACTGTAGAGCCCACATTATTTCAGACAGACATAATTATTATGAGAAATTGAGCTTTTTTGATCATGCCCTTCATACAATCCACAGAACTCAATCATCATCATCATCAAATTCCTGATATATACCCTCAGGGGGGGTGTAGAGAATATGATAGTACTACATGAAAAATTTACATCATTACTAACTTCCTATCTACAATTTTCCTCCAAATCAGTGTTAAATGTCAAGCCTCCAATATTATCAGGTCTTATATTTCTGTCTTCTGAGGCACTTTTACTGTATCAATCCACCTATAATCTTGCTCTTCCTCTGGGTCTTTTTACTGCCAACTTGGCAAAGAACATTTGTTTTGTAATAATCTTTCCTCTCCCATTCTGTTTAAGTGACCATACCACCTGAGATTAACTCTGCTAATGCATTCCTGGATGTTGACAATGTCAAGTTCTTTCCTAATATCCTCATTTTTAATGATACTGCCATTGATGCCATCTGTTCATGCCCCTAATCTTTCTCAGGACTCTTATATCTGCAGTCTCTAGTCTTTGGTCAAGTGTTTTACTTCTAACCCAGCTCTCTGATCCATAAGTCAAAATTCGTTTAAACTCTGTCTTGAATACAGCTAATTTAGTGTTTTGGCTAATTTCTCTCTTATTCCATATCAATTTATTCAGTTGACTTCCTACCATACCAGCTTTGTACTATATATGGGTACTGTGAGAGTTCTATTCCAATCATCTGGAATTCATCCCTCTGTCCAGGCCTTCTGAACTATGCAGTGCAGCCACTGTACGACTTTTATACCTCCATACTTGAGCATTTTTGGTCGAATATCATCTACTCCTGCTGCCTTTCCACTTTTCAGGCTTTTGATGGCTTTATCTACTTCAAGTATGGATATGTATTCCTGACTGCATGCCTGGTCAGTGTTTTTTATCACCATGCTGTCATCACTGCTTGTTTCATTTAGCAGTTTTTCAAAGTAATTACTCCATACTTCAAGGATATCTTTTTCTCCTGTTTTCATGTCACTTTTATCATTTCTAATTCCTTTTACAGCACTTTTTCCTGCATTTCTGAGCTTCTTCAACAACCTCCAGAATATCTTTCCACCTTCTTGATATTTATTTTCTATGTTATTGCCAAAGTCCTCCTGTGACTTTGGTTTAGATAGTTTTACACATTGTTTAGCTTTCTTACATAGCTGAAGATGGAATTTGAATTTCATCTTCAGCTATGTAAGTAAGCTATGTAAATATTTTCATTTAAATTCTCAGAATTAGGAAAAAATACAAGACACAGAAGTAACCTCCAGGAAATTATTCTTTGGTCTCAAGGCATACCCAAATATTATTATTATTATCATCATGGAGTCAGACACATGTCATGGGAGGTACACACACTATTGCGCACAATGCTCATCCAACTGTCCCATAAACTGAATCAGTGTGTCTACATTCACAATACACTCAGGCAATGCATTCCACTCACCAACCACTCTCAATGCAAAGAACCTTCTTCTCATTCCTCTGTTGTAACCCTCCTGTATACAGTTTCTATACAAATCTCTTATGTCAACCTGATAACAACCCCTGACTAGTTTATATGTCTCTATCATATGTTCCCCCCCCCTCTCTTCCTCTTGTTCATGATGCTTTACAACTTACATTCTCTCAATCTGTCCTCATATTCCACCTTGCAAAGACCACTGACCACCTCCGTAAATCTTGTCTGTCACCATGAAAAACACAGCGAACAAAACTGTGCACAGTAATCCATATGAAGCCTGATCAAGGCCTTATACAATGGCATCATAATCTCTCTATTTCTACATTAAGGGTCCTCTGCATCATTGCCATTATCTAATGCGACGTCTTCCCAACTTGTGCAATGTGGCCCTGAATTTCAGGTCCTTGTGCACCACTCCTTCCCCATCAAGTGTATACTTTGCATCCTATTATTGCTCATTAAATTTCAAAACCTTACACTTTGCAACATTGACCTGATAGTTCAACTTACCTGCCCATTCAGGCAATCTATTCAAGTCCTCCTGTAAGCCATAACATCTGCTTGACTCTCCATCTCTCTTTCCCCCCAATTTTGTGTCATCTGCAAATAACTGCATATCACTAGTTAAACCCATCCCAATATCATTAACATACAAATTGAACAACAGTGGCCCAAATCTGGCCCCTGCTGTACTGCAGTAGTAACCTTCTTCTTTTGTATAACAGACTTCTATGCACCCCCATATACAACTTTCTGATATCTGACAGCCAGTCACTGATCCAACTTAGAAGTCTGTTATCCAATCCCACCTGTTTCAATTTTTTTACAGTTTGTCATGTGGCAGTCTATCAAAAGCTTTTGTAAAATCCAAGTACATCACTGTATATGCATCTCCCCTGTCCAAGGTATTTGTCACCTTGTTTTAGTACATAAGTTAGTAAAACATGATCTCCTCTTAACAAACTCATGCTTGTAATGATACAAAAATTAATAACAGAAAATTCACGTACAAAGATTATTTAATAGCATAATTTTCACCTAATTGTCATAGGCACACAGGCGAAAATTATGCAATTAAATAATCTTTGGATGTGAGTTTTCCATTATTAATTTTGTATCGATATGTCTACTCACGGTATACCTATTTTAAAACTCATGCTTGTAATCACAGAGAATACTGCTATTATCAACCCATTTCTGTATCCTACTTCTCACCAATCTCTACAGTACCTTCACCACAACTTCAGATATACAGATTGGCCTATAATTTGAAGCTGCAGCCTTATCCCACCTTTATCCAGTGGAATGATTTTACCCTCCTTCCACTCCCTTAAAACCTGTGTTGTTGCAAGACAGGCATGCCAATTGGTACTGCCAGTTCCCTGGAACATTCCCTTAAGATGAGTGTTGATATGCCATCAAATCCTATCACCTTATTGATGTTAAGTTTATTTATTTTCTCAAATACCTCCTGCTTACTCACAATTAAGCATCCTCTCCTATGTCCTCTACCCTTAGGTTCCTCATGATTCCACCCTGATTAGGATGAAACACCCTTATAAATTGATCATCGAATACCTCAACAATGTCTAATCTGTAGAATGGTAACAAGCAGTTACCATTCTACCGCTTTCATTCATTAACTTCATCTTACCATGATCATTCTTCCTCCTACTTGCCACATATCTAAAAACTCTAGGGTTTTTCTTTACCTGATTTGTCTGTTTCTATTCATTCTGCACTTTTTGTTTTCCTTACTAACTGAGCCACTCTTGCATGTTCTTCATATTCTTCATGTAACTGATTATTACCATTATTCATCTTGAAGAGTTCTTTTACTTCCAGATTTTATGCTTAAGCTCCTCATTCATCCATTTTACACCTACCTTATTCAAACCTTCTGCCCTTTGCAATACATTCGTACATTGATGCTGTTACGTATTTCTTTGTCAGTTCCCAAGCAACATTTATTTCCTTACTGCTCAACTACTCCTTCCATGCTATTGCTCCAAGCTGTCTCCTAAGCTTGTCATTATCACCAGCCTTATAATTCCATATATATATATATATATATCCTTACCTCACAAAAGTCTGCATATAGCTAGCCACAACTCAGGTCATCACTTCATGATCATTTTCACCAGCTGGAGGAAATGTGAAACCCACTCACAATTATATCCTCTGATAAAATGATCAGATCTAAAACTTTCAATCCTTTCTTGCCTTCCTTTATCTGCTGCCTGAGATTGTTATCTCTCGAAAACTCAATGAATTCATTTTCCTTGATCCCAAATTCTATCTCTTTATTCCAGTCTATACTGCCATAATTAAAATCACCCATTATAATTATCCTTCCTTTGTTCACTAATCCAAGTTGTTTATACATTTCTTCATCGCCATCCTCCACATTTCTAGGCCTATAGCAACATCCAACTAAATATGTCTTCCTCTTAATCTCCACCTTATGCCACGCTGCCTTATAACCATTGCCACTATTTCTCTCTTTCATGTCTATCTTATGTGGACATTAATTCCCCTGCTATCATCAGCAGCACTCCCCTTCCCTTCTTGTCCTTTCTATTCTCTCGAAATATACTGTATGTTTCCATTTCTGTTTCCATTAGAATTCAACCACGATTGTCTTCAATCATGGTTGAATTCAACCAATTTCCTCATTCAACCATGTTTCACTTATTCCAGTGATTTTGGAGCAAATAAACTCAATTAGTGAAACCATTTCATCTCCCTTATTTTTGATCTGTTTTCACTGCTAGCACTTCTGTCTCTTCAATACTACTCTCCTAAGTTTTCACTTCATCTCTTGCTCCTGATCTCTTGCATGAATCACACACTGTACTTCCACACACTGTGCTTCCACACTGTGCTTCCATCCACCAACACTTTCTCCAGTGCACTCACTCCAAAACCATTGAAATGCAACCCATCACATCTGAATAATTTCATTCTTTCCTCAAACACATCCCGAAACTGTACTCACTTCTCCTCACTCAGCTCTCCTAGTATACCATTCATGATTTTGACTCTTTGTCATAACTCTTCATTGTCATACCTTGGCAACACACTGACAAACTTTCCCACTACACTGTTATCTTTCACTCCTCTCAATAACCTTCTGATATTCTCCCTTGTGTGCTTCTTATGTCAACTTAGGTAATTTATCACCACAATCACCACTAATTCTCTTGCTCATTTCTTCCTTGTGCCCAATGCCTGAATTATCCAACTCATTCTCCCTTCTGGTTTTGAGACCTTTTTTACTCTCTCATTAACTAATCCTCTAACTATGGAATCCCCATATATACTGCTATCCTGGTATCACTCATAACCTCTTTTTTCTTTCATTCTTTCCTCTTGCACACTTTCATTAGTTTCCTCTAAATGTCTAACATCACTCTGCATATTACTCATTTCATTTTTCATTTTCAGTAACTGTTTCATCAAATCTTGCATTCTGAGAATTTCACTCCTGCAGTCTGGCTGCTTATTGTTCTGCTGCAACTTATGTTTTCTCATTCATATTTTCTTTCACCCCTTATCACTAACTTTCACTTCCATATTCTTGCATTCTTTCACTCCCTCAGTTTCACTAACTTTAGTCTCATTTCTGTTTCTTTTATTTACACCATCTTATATCTTTTCAGTCTGTTTCACATTCATTGCCTTGTGATCTAGTAATATGTCACACTTCCTACAATTCCATTCTTTCTGTTGTCTTCCGTTCATTCTCTCTCCACAAACATCTCTTACACTGCACCATGCATGCATATTACACTCACAACATCAAACAATTTTTGAAAAGTCAATGTCATTAATGACACTTGATTTTTGCAGCACTCGCCTAGTTACATTGGTCAGCGCCCACATGTTTGACATTTAAAGAAGGCAATTTTAACTAATAAATCATGCAGACACACTTCATTATCAAAAATATATAGTACAACACTAAAATTCATGAAATATTGCCAATTATCATTCAAAATAGCGCTTATTATTATTATTATTACATGACACCTCCAAGGAGTGCAAAGACTCATCGAGGGTGGGCGCCTACTCTACAACTCTCTGTCTCCACCTCCAACTCAATCCATCAACTAAGCGAACTACTTCATCTACACCAGTGCCCACCATCACCACTGGTATTTTCACAGACAATCACAAACATCCATGCCCTTGACAGGATTCGAACCCTAGGTTGGAGAGCGGATATGCTAACCACTCGGCCACCAGCCTGGCAGATCTTTCCAGAGCTAGCTCTTTCCAACATTACACGACTTACCAGCCCTCTAGTGGCCTAGTATTTGAGAAAGTTTGGTAAGTGGATAATCTCACACTTAAACAACTTTCACAATGATCCATGCCTATTTGAACACAATCCACAGCCTGTTGGTTGTAAAACACATATGTTATCCACCTGGCCGTCCATGTGACTGATGCATAACAGTCAGTGCTCTTCTATCCATGTCACAAGTTTATTTTGCACACCTATTTAATTGAGTTTATATAACAAACTTTCATTTAGAATCCTATCAAATACCTTGGCGAAATCTAGAAGTGTTGTTATTCATTGATTCTCATTCATTCCACTTATACAATTCTGCTGTTACTCTATTATAGACCATGCCTGCCTGGTTGGCCGAGTGGTTAGCATATCTTTCCAGTCAAGAGGCTGTGGGTTCAAATCCCGCCAAGGGCATGGATGTTTGTGATTGTCCTACTTACTTTGTGTGGAAAGCATTTGCAACCCGATCACTTATTCTAGCAGAAGAGACTTCACTCCCAAAACCTGGTGAGGTATGGGAGTGACCATACGGTGTCTATGGATGTCAAATGTGAAGAAGAAGGGGGGGGGAGAGAAAGCGTTTTTTTTTATACAGACCAGTATGGTCTATATCATCATCATCATTACACTAATTATGGATATAGACCATATTGGTCTATATCCATAATTAGTGTAATGATGATGATGATATAGACCATACTGTTCCAGTCTCATTATCCATCTAATATTCTCTTTTGATCTCTACCCAGCCGATATCTTTCCAATTAAATTTTATATTTTATTATTTGTTTAGGATATTGGGTGTTGGCTATTTGGTTCATATGTTCTATCCAATTTTGTTTGTAATTGTTTACTTTTTTCTTCTATTGATTTTATTTTTTCGTTTAAAATATCTTAGTTCCTTTTTTTGTCTAATAATGTATATTTTGCAGTTCTCATGAATCTCATATTGCTTGTTTTTATTCTTTGTTTATCTTGTTTGTTTAGTGTCCAAATTTCACTGCCATATAATAATGTGAGCCCTGCTAAAGTATTGTATATTTTCAAGCATGTTTCTTTTTTTACAGTATTTGGATTGTAATTTTAATTTTAATTTTGAGTTTTTAATTTTAAGTCATTTTCCCTTTCATATAATATTTTACATCTAAGATAACTGAAAGTATTTATCTGTTCTTCTGTTCTATTATTTTATTATTAATAACTATTTTACTTCTAACTGGAGTTTGTCCACAAAATGCCATTGTTTTAGTTTTATCTGTGGATATTTTCATTCCAAACTGTTCTACTATAATGTTTAAGTTATATATTTCTCTTTGTAAATTGTCTTCCTTATCTGATATTATTACCTGATCATCTGCAAATAATAGCATATTTATTTTGTTATTCTGGTAAATTTCTATTCCTGGATTGCTGTCACCATCTTGGTCACTCGTGTTTTCGACCACCTCCTGGTTCCCAAGAAACCCAGGTGACCAAATCTGTGCACAGTATTCAAAATGTGGTTGAATCATAGCTTTATAAAGAGGGATAATGACTTCCTTATCTTTACTTGTTAGGGTGTTTTTCAACATCCAAGTAATTGATTGAGCTATTTTACCAAATTTTGCAATATGTCCTCTGAATTCAGAATTGCAATATGTCTCATCAATTTCCTGCAAACCAGTACCATCAGTATGATCCCCATATGCAACTTTTTCAACCTGAAGTGCATAACCTTCAATTGATAATCATTATCTTTTGCCCATGATGGCAATTTATTTAAATCATCCTGCAGGATATCTACGTCACCTCTATTAACTATTGCTCTCCCCAGTTTTGCATCATCTGCAAACAACTGAATATTTCCTCTTATCTTACATCTTTTCCTATGTCACTTATATACAAATGAAAGAGTAGTCACTCTAGCGCCGATTCCTGTGGTACTCCACTAGTCATCATCAACATTGAGGTAGATATGTATAATACTACTACCCTCATATCCATCCCCACCCTCTCCAGTTTTAGTACATTTCTCCATGTGGTATTCTGTCTAGGCCAAGTTGAGCAGTATCATGGTGTAGCCATTACTTTATCCAATTCTGCATCACTTGATTATAAAATGTGAATAAGTTACTAAGACAGGACATAAAGCCATGCTGCCCACTATAGAATATGGCATCATATGTGCACTGACTGTTGTATTTTACCTTTCACAACCTTTCCAATACCTTATCAACCATTCCTGATATATTAATTGGTCCATAGTTTGCTACCTTTGTCTTGGAGTCACCTTTATGCAGTGGTACTATCTTATTCTCTTTATACTCCCTTGGGACCCTGCCAGTGATGAGACTTAGATCGAACAATTTCATCAGAGGCAATGCCACTTCTCTTGCATTCACATAGTACATGGGCTGATATGCCATCCAGTCCCACTGCTGTTTTCACATTCATATTTTTTAATATTCTGAACACCTCTTGTTCATCTACCTCAATGTTGATATGCATCAGCAACTGTAAAATCACCACCTGGATTATACACTTTTGCAAAATGATCTCAGCAACTTAACTATTTCTTTTGGTTCAGTCACCTTCCTACCATGTGCATTGTTTGTAGTCATTCTACCATGGTCATTTTTCCTCTTACCTGCTACATAATGAAAAAACTCATTTGGGTTTACTTTGGCCTGTTTGGCTAATTCTCTCTCATAGTCTGATTTGGCCGTTCTTACCATACTGGTCACCCTTCTTGCTTGCATTTTGTACTGCTCATGAGTATGCTGTTCACTTTTTTCTTTATATTTCCTCCACAATGTTTTCTTTTTTTGCAACTCTTGCTTTTCATCCCTACTCTTCCACTTAATTCTAATTGGTTTATCCTCCTAATCTTGGGTATGCAGTCTGATACTGCTACACTCAAGCACTCTCTGACCACTTACCATGGCACTGTTACAAGATGACTCCTGAGTCTCATAATCACCAGCCTTATCTTGTTCTGGGAAGTTACCAAACTTCTATGTTACCAATCTTGCTATGCCCCCCCTTTCCTCCCTCCAGTCGATGTCCTCATAGTTAAAGTCTCCTATAATGTGTTCGGCGTACACTCATTCTGTTGATTTGCTGATACATTGGCATCTACATCTTTTTTGTGGACCCCATGGTAGCAGCATGCAACAATGTATTTTATCCTATTTGCCTCTATCTCACACCAGACAGCCTCAAATGAACCATCCCCCCTCGGACTTAATATCATCTTTAACTTCTAATTTTGTTGGTTGTAATTCTGCAGCTATCATCAGCAATACCCCCCCCACCTCCTAGTCCTGTTTCTTCTATCCTCCCTGAAAATACAATACCATTTACATTCTATTCCTGTAGCTATATCATTTTCAGTCAACTAGTCTCAGTGATGCCTATAATTTTTTAACCTGTGAAATCATGTTTGGCATTGCATACATGCTCATTTATTGCAGGGTGGCCAGACACATTCTAGATTTCATCCTCCCTAATATCTCTAGTTTCTCTGGTTTTGCACTACACACTCTCGCTAAACAACACTTTTCTCCTTACATCTAACTCCAAAACTATTCAAATGCAGTCTGTCAGTCATATACAAGCCCATTTGTCCGTCCATCTCACTCCATACATCAATAAACTGTACACCATTCCTCCTGCACAATCTTTTCATTGGCAATTGTGGTGCTTCTTCTCAGTTCTGTTCTGTTCTGTCATACCAAGGCAGCAGATTCCCAATCTTTACTTTTATGCTCTTCATTTTTGCTTCTATAACAGCTCTTTCGTATCTTCTGTCATTGCATATTTCTCATGTTTCAAATTGTTTGTGTCAGCCAATACAATCAACTTGTTTGCTCCATCCTTCTGCATACTTTCAGCATCACTAACATCCTTTATCTTCACACCTGGAAAGCATGCTTTTGTCACTTTCTCATTAAGTACACCTCTTATCATTAAGTCCCTATACAATATTATCTCTTTTCTCCCAGTCGCTTGCACTTTTATGCTTTTCCCATTCACTCTTTCTTTCATTCTCCGTTCTTCCTTACCACTCGCCAATTTTTATTCAGTCACTTGAGCTCATGTTTTTTTCTGTAAAGGAGTCCACGTAAGCATGCAATTTCTTTCTGCATTAGCATCTCATCATCCACATTACTTTCAACCACTTCCTTCAAACTCTCAGCCATATTTTGTACACCATCATTCACTGTTTCTGCTTCTGCCTTCTACATGACACCTTCACAATTCTGCCTTATGTCCTTATTATTAGTCATGAGAATGTTGAGACCCAAATTGAATAATCTGGTCAAGGAAAGTGACCTGGTGAATAACCTTGTCATTATCTTTTATCTACATAGCTGTATTGCATCCAGTCCAACCTGCCATACTCAAATCAAACTCTTCATTTGCTTTAGCATCTCAAACTAATTTTAGTAACTCCAACTCTATTTTAATATCTCTTACTCATTTACCTCTCTTCTTTCTTTGATCCAGGTCCATGTAGAGCTCATTGGTCTGTTTAGAAGGCATAACTTACTAAGGTGAACATTTAGCTATTTGTAGTATATCCAACACTCTGCTGCCATCCACATTAGTAGAAATTCACATTGTAGTGCATATATTTTCTCTTTGACTCATATCATAGCTATGATATGAGTCAAAGAGAAAACGATATAAGGGCTAGGGCGTACTCCTTAAACGACATGTAGCCACATTGCCTTACTTCTGCGAGAAGTGGAAGAGGGCTACCGCATCAAGGGCGGGTGTGGTTAAAGAAGCGAGCCCAGCAGGTGGAGAGGATGTTGCAAGTGGGAACACTGAATGTTGGAAGCATAACTGGAAGGAGAAGAAAGGTGGCAGACATGATGAGGAAGTTGGACATTTTGTGTGTGCGGGAGACAAGGTGGAAGGGGGGGGGGAAGGCAAAGGAACTAGGAGATGGATATAAATTGTTCTACTCTGGAGCGAATAATGAGGGAAGAAATGGTGTAGGAATTGTGGTGTGTGGGAGAATGAAGGGCGAAGTACTGGAAGTTGGTAGAAGGAACGACAGGATCGTGCGAATGAAATTGGGTCTTGGAGAAGAGTGGGTGGTCGTATTATGTGTAGATGCCCCGCAAGTTGGCTGTACAGCAGAGGAGAAAGATGAGTTCTGGAACGTGTTAGATGAAGAAATGAGGGAACTAGAAGAAAACGAGATGGTGCTTGTCGGAGGAGACTTGAACGGACACATAGGGAGACAGAATAGAGACTGTGAAAGGGTGCATGGTGGCCACGGAGTGGGAATGATGAACCAGGAAGGAGAGAGGGTTGTTGACTTTGCAGTAGCGTTTGGTCTGGCAATTGTGAACTTGTTTTTCTACAAGAGGGAAGAACATTTGATAACATTTAGGAGTGGTAACAACAGTTCACAAATTGACTACATTTTGACTAGAAGAAAACATCTTAAGTTGAAAGTTTATTTTTCACTTGGTTTAGAGTATAATAAAATTAGTTTAATCCTTTATCCAAGTGTGAGCAAACAAAGTTTGTGCCTGAAAGTATCTTCAGGACTGGGGTAAGGTGGTACAACACCAGGCAACTTGTTGCAAAGGTGGAGATGCTACCAACACTCCTATCTCAGTATCTCCTATAATGCAAAACACATCTCCTTGCGGATATGTCTAATGTTATGCATTAAGGGAAGGGCCACTACACAGACTAGTTTCAACCTTTATTGAGGTCTCTTCAGTGGGAGCCAGGCCCAAGTGGAGATACCAGGCAGAAGCATTAGCAGGTCATCTCTACCTATACTAGTTGCCAAATGGTGTGCCACCCTTTTTTAATAAATTACTCTGGATTTAGAAAAAGATGTTGCAAGTTTATTTTTCACTTGGTTAGAGTATAATAAAATTAGTTTAATCCTTTATCCAAGTGTGAGCAAACAAAGTTTGTGCCTGAAAGTATCTTCAGGACTGGGGTAAGGTGGTACAACACCAGTAACTCGTTGCAAAGGTGGAGCAAGATACCAACACTGCTATCTCAGTATCTCCTATAATGCAAAACACATCTCCTTGCGGATATGTCTAATGTTATGCATTAAGGGAAGGGCCACTACCTTTCAACTTTCATATAAACTTCAAATAAACTTTCGACATCTTTGGTCGAAACTAGTCTGGGTAGTGGCCCTTCCCTTAATGCATAACATTAGACATATCCGCAAGGAGATGTGTTTTGCATTATAGGAGATACTGAGATAGCAGTGTTGGTAGCTTGCTCCACCTTTGCAACGAGTTTTCCCTGGTGTTGTACCACCTTACCCCAGTCCTGAAGATACTTAAAGGCACAAACTTTGTTTGCTCACACTTGGATAAAGGATTAAACTAATTTTATTATACTCTAACCAAGTGAAAAATAAACTTTCAACATCTTTCTCTAAATCCAGAGTAATTTATTAAAAAAGGGTGGCACACCATTTGGCAACTCCTATAGGTAGAGATGACCTGCTAATGCTTCTGCCTGGTATCTCCACTTGGGCCTGGCTCCCACTGAAGAGACCTCAATAAAGGTCGAAACTAGTCTGGGTAGTGGCCCTTCCCTTAATGCATAACATTAGACACATCTGCAAGGAGATGTGTTTTGCATTATAGGAGATACTGAGATAGGAGTGTTGGTAGCTTGCTCCACCTTTGCAACGAGTTGTACTGGTGTTGTACCACCTTACCCCAGTCCTGAAGATACTTTCAGGCGCAAACTTTGTTTGCTCACACTTGGATAAAGGATTAAACTAATTTTATTGTAAAAACATCTTAAGGCTGTGACAAATTGTAAAGTAATTCCAACAGATCAAGTGGCACAGCAACACTGACTGCTGTGCACAGACTTTAAAATAAGATCGAAGATAAGAACCTCTGGAAGCCATGGGATGAAGACAATTAAGTGGTTTCGCTTAAAAGAAGAGAGTGTGAGGAATCGTTTTAGGGAGAGGGTGTTAGAGAGGATTTCGGATGGACTGGAAAGTGTACAAGATTGGTGGAAACATAATTCAAAAGTAATCCTTAGCTGTGCAATCGAGGTGGTTGGTGTGAGACATCTGGAAAGATTAGAGAGCAGAAGGAGGGTCAATGGTGGAATAATAATGTACAAGTGGCAGTGACAGCTAAGAGGAAGGCAAAGCATAAGTGGGATGAGTCAAGAGTGGAAGAGGACAGAGAGGTGTACAGAGAGAGAAAGCAAGAAGCCAAGAGAGTTGTGGCACAGGCGAAGGCCATGGCATATCAAGATCTGTATGATCAATTAGAAACAAAGGAAGGATGGAGAAAAATTTACCAACTAGTGAAATGTAGAAATAAAGCAGCAAAGGACATCTTACATGTGAAGCTAATCCAAGACGCTAAAGGAAGAGTATTATGGAGGTGGACATAAGAAAGATGGAGAATATACTTTGAGGGACTTTTGAATGAGGAAAATGCAAGGACTCAAAGAGAAGATAGGCAGCCTTCTGAGGGGATGGTGCAGAATATCAGTAGAGTGGAAGACCATGAAGAGGATGAGGAATGGAAAATCGGTGGGCCCCAACAGGATTCCAGTGGAGGCATGGAAGGCACTGGGGGAGGAGGGAATTGACCTGCTGTGGGACCTGTTCGTGAAAGTTTGCCAACAAGAAAATATACTCGAGGAATGGAGGGAGAGTACTTTTGTCCCCATCTACAAGGGTAAAGGGGATGCACAAGACTGTAAAAATTACAGAGGAATAAAGTTGATGTCCCACACAATAAAAATCCTAGAAAGGGTTCTTTATGGAAGATTGAGGAAGGAGGTGGAGATTGCAAAGGAACAATTTGGCTTCATGCCTGGTAGATCAACAACAGAGCTATCTTTGGGTTACGGTAGATGATGGAAAAGTTTCGAGAGAAACGATGGGAGCTACATCCGGCATTTATTGATCTGGAGAAAGCATACGATATCCATGGCAAGAAGTCTGGAGGTGTCTGAGGGAGAAGAAGGTTCAGAGAAATATGTCAGGTTGGTGCAGGAGATGTACAGAAATGTGAAGACAAGTGTTCGGACCTGTCTGGGACAGACAGAAAGTTTTCAAGTAACAGTTGGCTTGCATCAAGGGTCAGCATTCAGTCCGTTTCTGTTTAACATTGTGATGGAGGTGGTGACGTAGGAGGAGAGAGAAGATGCGCCTTGGACAATGTTGTATGCAGATATCATCTTGCTGTGTGCAGATTCAAGAGAAGAAGCAGGAACTAAACTGGAAAGATGGAGAAAAGTACTGGAAGAGAGAGGTATGAGACTGAGCAGAAGTAAGACAGAGTATATGTGTTGCACAGTGGGCGGCGGCCAGGAGACAGATCTGAAACTGGAAGGAAATGTCATCAGGAAGGTGAGGGACTTTAGATACTTAGGTTCAACAGTGGAAGAAGATGGAGGAGCTGAGAAGGAAGTGGGATGCAGGATACAAGGGTTGGAGGAGCTGGAGAGAGATAGCCGGAGTGTTATGCGATAAGAGGGTGCCGATCAATCCGAAAGGCAAAATCTATAGGACAGTAATGAGGCCAGCTATGACGTATGCTATAGAAACTGTGGCCCTGAGGAAAAATAACATCAGCAGGATGGAAGTAGCAGAGATGAGAATGCTTAGGTGGATGTGCGGTGTGACCAGAAAGGATCGCCTGAGAAATGACTATGTCAGGGGAACAGTGAAAGTTACGAACTTAGGAGCGAAAATACAGTAGGGAAGGTTGAGATGGTTTGGTCATGTGATGAGGCAGGAAGACAAATATGTGGGAAGAAGGGTCATGCAGATGGATGTGCAAGGAAGGAGGAAGCATTAGTGGCCAAAGAAGAGATGGAGGGAGCTGGTAGAAGAGGACTTGAGGATGAAGAACTTGGATGTGGTGACAGCCCAAGACAGGAGGATGTGGAAGAGACTCATCATCAACAGTGACCCCACTTAAGTGGGAGAAGTGCATCCTACACTTTCTTACCATAATTAGCAATCCATGCCCTCTGTTTCAGCTCACTCTTCATACTATGCAACGTATTCATAATCTTCACTATTTTGTTATTATTATAATGATCAGAGACCTCCAGGGAGTCAAGGACTCATTGATGCAGGCCATACATACATATCCATTCTTTGATATAATGAAAACTTTCATCAACCATTATCCCATAACACCCTTTCAGAAGTTTATAGGCCTGCATCACACAACCTTCTTTCTTCTGTTTACCAGTTCTGCAGTCCACATACTTTCACCCTGTACTCATAATCCATATTCCACAATCCAGATATCATCATTGTAACACATCTTCTTTGCACTCTCCCCACAGTCTTCTCTTTCTTCTTTGCACTCTGTTCACAACAGTGGGGGAGCCACTATATAGTGTTTCACAGTTAATTATCTAAAAAAAAACACATTTTGGCTAATTAATTGTGAATTTTGCATGTAAAAGTTGCTGTAGAAGTTGAATGCTTGTAGTGTGTGTACTAGTGTTTTGAGTTTATGTGGAAAAATCTCTAAATTTAGAGTGAGGTATACTCACTGGCATAAAAGCAAAATGGTGGTTGCTTTGTCTATGAATGAATTGAATTTTGATTTTAGTTGTTTCATGAAATATGGGGTGTGCTATATGTATTCATTAAATGATTTTAATGAGATATGGATTTTTAAAGCAGACGGAAGGAGATTGTGTGCAAATCGTAATTTGAATTTAGAGTTGGTGGCCAGTGATGTATTGGTGATTGAAGGTGACAGTAGCGAGAATGTAATGAGAAGAATTTCTCGTCTTATAGTGAAGAGGGAATGTGTAAGAAAGTTATGAAAATGTGTGCGAGTTATGTGATGAAAGAAGTAGTCAAGTGTAGTATGAATGGCATAAGCAATATGAATGATGGTAAAGAAACTTCTTCAGAAAATCAGCGCACACGGATAGATACCTGCATGCATCCTCACACCACTATCCAGCACATAAGTTAGGTATCATCTCCACTCTGGTTCATCATGCCAGGTCTGTATTGTCAGATGAGGAGGAGCTGAAAAATGAACTACAACATCTCAAAAGAACCTTCATAAATAATGGCTACTCTTCAAAGACTATCAATAAACAACTATACTGCTGTCCTCAAAACAACACAGGACAACTGCAAGGTTTCTGTCTGTTTACTGTAAATCAGCTCGCTCTCCCATAAACTAAGAATTTTGAAAAAATTTAATATAAAAAACATGCTTTTCAACTCTTACTAAACTCAGAAAAATTCTAAGCCAACCAAAACAGGCCCACAGCTATCTTCAGTTTCCAGGTGTATATAAAATCATATATGTGACTGTGGAAAGCCATATTATGGCCAAACTGAGAAGTCCATCCTCCTGTGTCAGAGAGACATCGCTTATAGTAGAACCAGAGTAAGTGCCCTCTCAAGCCATGTCCTGTTCTCAGTGAACACAAATAACGAAGGCCGCCAACACAAAATAGACTGGAATACAACATCAAACATTCATATATGCCACAATGAAGTAGAATGCCGCATAATTGAATCCAAACAAATTATCCTAGACGCTTTCGCACATAAATAGTAACCT
This sequence comes from Typopeltis vanoorti, assembly GCF_054136105.1. Lineage (NCBI taxonomy): Eukaryota > Metazoa > Arthropoda > Arachnida > Uropygi > Thelyphonidae > Typopeltis > Typopeltis vanoorti. The sequence goes on along the minus strand of NC_143556.1, from coordinate 27,255,160 downwards.
TAGTTATAGTTTGCCAGACTCACATAGCTCTGCTATCAGATACTGGTGAACTCATCAAGTCACACGCTTACAGATGCCTTACAATAGAACTTTAGCCCAGATTGTATCTTCAGTTCAAACTTAATTCCAGTTCATAGTCTGTTTTTGTAGTCGCACAATGTTTCTTTACAGTGTTTTTTATGTTTACTTTTAATGTTCTCATGCCTGAAGAAGTCGGAATTCCAACAAAACATGTTGTGTGTTAAATTAATTTAATTTGTTTTTCTAATTCTCGGAATTCAGTCAATAAATGATATGAACACTCACATACATATATATATATATATATACGAAAGAATGATCATTAACTTGGCTAACATACATATTTTTTAAAAAGAATTGAATGACTAGACCCGAGATTTAAGTAAAAAGATTTTAATATAAAAACACAACTAGTTTCAGATTGCAACAGCCTTCATCAGGTGACATTATAAAAGAAAGAAAAAAGAAAAAACACTAACACACTGAAGCTTAAATAAACTATGAACATCATAGAGAGTCTCTATACATAATTGACATTAAATCGTTGTGGTTGTATTTAAAGCTGTTCTTTCGTTGTATTGTTGGGAATGTACATGCTAGTAGCATCTTGTGAATGCCAGTACATGATTACAGCTGAATGACTATCTGGGAAGTCGTAACTCAAGTTATTATTTAGATGAACAGGATTGAAGATGATTTCCCTAGATTCCACGATTTTTCTCTCTATTTCATCATTGCAATGGAAGATGTTAGTAGATTTTTCCCAGCAGACTTTGTAACTTTGAGTTTCATCATTAGAATTATTGTTATATATATATATATATATATATAAATATATAACATTGATAAAAATGGAGGAGGGGGGGGTTGTTAGCCCACCCGTGATACAAATGTACTGTAAGTTTACTAATAATCTAACTAAAGTACACAAAATAGTGTTTTGTGGTTACCAAGCCAAAGTGATTTATTGTTTAAGATTTTCATAGAAACTGTCTGCTGGTTAATTCTCGTAGACAGGCTTATACATTGGTTATGCATTACTAAATCACTTAACGAATTGACAACGTAGATACGAATATAAATTAAATTAACACTTTAATAAATATTTCCGATATTTCGGCAACATCACGTTGCCATCTTCAAAAGGAACTTACAAAAAAAGTCACGTGCATGTAGGCACTACAATACAGTAACTGAGAATGAAATGATGAAGCTATTGTTCTCCTAAAAGTCCTGATGGTGCCCTCTAGCAGGCTAAGTAGGTGTTCTTGGCCGTTGTGCTGAAGGTCTGCTGATGTAAGCCTCCCAAATTTGGGGCAGTCGCATACAACCAAATTTGTTGAGGTTAGGAGAATTTCTTAGGGCTGAGGCTGATTCCATAAATAGTCTTTCGAATTTGTATTTGCTACGGCGTATTACTGTAGCTTTCTTCCACCATATTTTGTGGCGTGTATCCAGACCATGGTCTGCAAGACCAGAATGGCTGTACTTGTGAAAACGGATGTAGTCCCTGTGTTCAGAAATTCTGATATTTGCTGTCCTGCCTGTTTGGCCAAAGTAAGACAGTTTACAGCTGCAAGGGACCTGGTATACACCAGGTAGGTCTAGGAGAAAGTGGTTGGTCTTTAGTGGAGTGGATAAGGGATGCTAATTTTCTGTATGGTCTGTAACAGGAGGTCAGGTCATGTTTTTTTAAGATTTTGGTAATTTTTTCTGAGGTGCCTCGGATGCAGAGAATGGTGATGGATTTAGAGTAATCCTTGTTGTGCAGGGTTGGGGGGGGGTTGTGGTTTGTAGGTTTTAATATTTTTTGGAATTTTTTTAGGGAAGGTAGTCATTGGCTGAAAAAGTGTTGAGGATGTGATTTAGTTCAGTGTTTAGGGCCATGTCGTTAGAATAGATTAGATTAACGCTGTTGTATAGTGTTTTCACCACTCCATATTGTTGTGAGGGGGGGGGGGGGGATTGTTGGTGAATGTATCTGCCTGTATGGGTGGGTTTTCTGTAAACTGAGAAAACCAAGGTTCCATTAGGCTGGCGGGTAACTAGTGTGTCTAGGAAAGGGAGACTGTTGTTTTCCTCTTTTTCCAGGGTGAACTTAATTCTGGGGTGTTGGTTGTTTAAGTGTGTTAAGAAGGAGAGAAGTGTTTCAGAGCCATGTGGCCAAATAGCGAACACATCATCAACGTAGTGAAGCCATATGGTTGGTTTTTGTGGGGCAGAGGCTAAGGCTTTTTCTTCAAAGGTCTCCATAAAGAAGTTGACCAGGGGCAGGGAGAGTGGTGAACCCATGGCTGTCCCCTCTATTTGTTTGTAGAATTTTCCCTGCCAAATGAAATAGCCTGAGTTCATTGTGAACTGAAATAGGGCTGAGATATCAGGAGAAAATTTAGCTTGGATTAGCTCTAAAGTTTCCTTGAGTGGGACAGTTGTGAATAACGAGGAGATGTCAAAGCTGACCATTATGTCAGTATGTTGGAGTGTAAGGTTTTCTATGCTGGCTTTCAAGTGGGCTGAGTTTTTTATGTGTGATGGTGTGTTGCCAGTATAGTGTGTGAGCTCTTTGGCCAAATGTTTAGCTAATTTGTATGTGTGGGAATCAATGCCATCCACTATGGGATGTAATGGCACATTTTCTTTATGTGTTTTTGGGAGTCCATAAATATTGGGGGTGGAGTATAGAGTTAAACGGCGGATAAGGGAAATGCAACTGTAGTACTTAACCAAAAGGATTACACAGGTAAGTTTAATGCTCTTCTATTAGATCGGGCTACTTTCCGCCCTATCGAATACAATCCCACCAAATCAGAAAGCTTCACAGGCTCCCTAAGAAAGTCACTTCTTGGCCTGTAGAAGTTACCAACAGATTAAGGCCGTTTAACTCTATACCCCCCCCCCCCCCACCGTATTTATGGACTCCCAAAAATACATAAAGAAAATGTGCCATTATGTCCCATTTACGTCCCAAAAAAAATCCAAAAAATATTGAAACCTACAAACCACAAACCCCTCCACAACATTGTATTGCTCTAAATTCATCACCATTCCCTGCATCTCAGGCACCTTGGAAGAAATTACCAAAATCTTAAAAAAACATGACCTGACCTCCTGTTACAGACCATACAGAAAATTGGCATCCTTTATCCGCTCCACTAAAGACCAACCACTTCCCCTAGACCTACCTGGTGTATACCAGGTCCCTTGCAGCTGTAAACTGTCTTACTTTGGCCAAACAGGCAGGACAGCAAATATCAGAATTTCTGAACACAAGGACTCCATCTGTTTTCACAATTACAGCCATTCTGGTCTTGCGGACAGTGCTCTGGATATATGCCACAGAATACGGTGGAAGAAAGCTACAGTAATACACCATAACAAATACAAATTCAAAAGACTATTTATGGAATCAGCCTCACCCCTAAGAAACTCTCCAAACCTCAACAAATTTGGTTGTATGAGACTATCCCAAATTTGTGAGGCTTACATCAGCAGACCTTCAACCCAACGGCCAAGAACACCTATTGAGCCAGCTAGAGGGCGCCATCAGGACTTTTAGGAGAACAATTGCTTCATCACCTCATTCTCAGTTACTGTATTGTAGTGCCTACGTGCACGTGCCTTTTTTTTTTTGTAAGTTCCTTTTGAAGATGGCAATGTGATGTTGCTGAAATATCGGAAATATTTATTAAGGTGTTAATTTTATTTATATTCGTATCTACGTTGTCAATTCCTTAAGTGATTTAGTAATGTCTGCTGGTTACTGTGAGAACTTAATATTCATTCATAGATATTTGAATATATTATTACTACTATGACTAACCACTAAGCTCTTGCAGTTTGAAAAATGGAATTGAAAGCGAATTTTACCATTCCAAAGAATATCATAGTGTGACTTTGTTCTCTAAATTGAATTTTTCTTATGTACAGTGAAAAGCGAATGACTAGAACCATTGGAATTCCCATTTCTCCTGAACTATTTTGGCTGTCAGATGAAGACTAATCAACTTTAATCACACATTTTATCCTTGCTATCCTACAGCATATTGCAAGAGTTTTGTAGTTGTGTATGTCCACCTTCATAGCATAGTTTTAAAGATGACCAAGCATTAATATTATTTATTTATTTATTTATTTATTTACACAATTAAAACACAGCCTAAACAGCAGATATTAATCACAACAATTTGACTTGGTGATGCAGTTCAATTTACATTCTACTTGAGAATCTAAAAATCATCTGTCAGATTACATACCAAACTCTGTATTATTGAACATCAAACTCTTCCAAGTTTAAACATCATTTAAACTAACATAAAAAATAAATAAATAAAACACTTGTATATCAATATTTGTGAATCAATACTTAGATGTGGCATAACAGTCTATGCAAAGACTGCAGCATGGCATTCCATACAAATTAGAAAAACATTACATAAAATTGTTTCAGCTGTGATTTAGAAAGCTAACACACACACATACACAAAATCCTGAGTATTAAAAATTTGAAAAACTAGTGTTACTAAGAAATTACGTCAACAACACTTATCCTAATGAAAGTCACACGTATCTAACTATGCTGCCTTTGATTGGAGAAAGTGATCTTGAAGTCTTGACTTGGAAGATTGCCTGCAGAATTTTCTATTAAGAAGGGATATTTGTGGAATTACAAAGTAGGTGATTGTGACAAGTTGAGGAGAAAGCTTTCAGCAGAGTAATGGAGGGGAGATATGTTGTTGGTGCATGGGAGGTGGTCAAGAGGTGTTTGATGAAAGCAGTATATGAATGTATACCAAAGTCAGAATGATAAATCAGGTTAGATAGGTGAATAGTTTTATTAAGCAGGAGTTGCACACGAAGGTTGTGGAGGGATTATAAAGAAAAAGGTGATCAGCATGCCCATGGCCTGCTCGGTTAGCCTAGTAGCTTTGCGCTTCGCAACCATATGCCATGGGAAGGAGTGTTCTAGGTTCGATTCTCGGCGACGAGAGGAGCTTAAGGATCTTCTTCAGCCATAGCCAAGTTAGCCTGGTCTTGGGCATGGACAGCAGGGTTTTCCTCCCCAGTTTAGCTGGGGTTTTTCATCCCACAAACAGGCAAACTGGCCTCGTGAACACACACACATACGGATACAGTCAGGAATACCTAAGATGATCCCTCCAGCAATATCTGAATTGTCAGCTGTGCTGATACCAAGTCTGGATAAAAATACGGGGGATTGAGGTGGTGCCGTACCTCCCCATAATAGGGGGCTCATGGCCGTTGAATCACCATACGAAATAAATGGTAAGAAAGGCTTTATCAGAGAAGGCTAGCTGATGAATCCAAAAGGAAGCTTAAGGAGTTATTTCGCTATGTGGCAAGTAAAAAGATGAATGACTATGGACGGATGACTTTAAAAAGTTTTGATGGTAGGAAGGTAGCAGAATTAAAACAAATAGTTGAATTACTAAGTGAGCATATCACAGTAATCAGGCTGAAGCATGTCTACTGAGAATAAACTTAAGTTCTAAATAATGCACCCTTGGGCTAAATTAGGTGTCCTTTGCTCATGGTTGTAGTAAAATATTGAAATTTGCCCCCACCTTTTCTATCTTCAGAATAGCGACTATACTAGAGCTATCACTATTCTATATTTCCAAGGCACATCTGTAAAACTAACTAAAATCCTAAAAAATTAGTATCCTTTATATACTACCAAAGACCGTCATTGTCCCTACATCTGCCATGTATTTACCTGTACCCTTGTAGTTATAAACTATCCTACTATGGCCAAACAGGCAGAAGAGCCAACATCGGACCACTGTAGCCACTCAGGCCTTGCTGATCATGCTTTGCACACCCACCATATGATATGCTCAAGGAAGGCTACTCTACTCCATTGCAGCAATTGAATCTGCTTCTGCCCTAAATTTGGGGCAGTTTCATGCAACCAAAGCTGATGAAGTTAGGTAGCATGAAACTGCCCCAAATATGGGTAGCTCTCAATCTCATATTTCAACATGAAGTGGTGGAAACAGTCAAGGAATTTAGTCTGGGGGGGGGAGGGTAATTTTGACTTTAGGCTTACTCTCAGTTGACATATTTCAGCCTCATTACTTAGTGTAGTTTCCAAGTGCACATATCATATTATACTTTGTTCCCCGATGATAACAGTTTGACTTAGACAAAATGTTGGGAGTATTAATTAAATTTATTTTAGTCAATATATTAGTCTACATTTTAATTTCCTTAAAATATACAGTTATGAATAGCCAATGTATAAGCCTTACCACAAGACCCAACATTATTAGTATACAAGTTGAACAATAAAGGCCGCAAAATTGTCATATCATCATTACATCGATGGTCCCAAAATCATCATCCTCACATTACTATATATTGTAAGGGAATGTTCTAGAGAGTAAGCATCAGTCTTGGAATATATCTTTAATGTCTTGCAACAGCACAAATCCCAAAGGAGTTTAAGTAAGGTAAAATATTTCCACTTCACAAAGGCAGTCATAAGACAGGCTTCAAATTATAGGCCAATCTATATATATATCTGGAGTTGTGGTTAAGGTGTTAGAGACTTGGTGAGAACTAGGATACATAAGTGAGTTAAAAACAGCAATTTCTCTGAACTGTCAGCATGGGCTTATTAAAGGGAGGTCACGTTTTACCAATTAGCTTATGTACTATTACATGGTGATAAATGTATTGGCCAGTGGAGATGCATATACATTGTATACTGAGATTTTGAAAAAAGCTTTAGATAGATTTCTAACTAACAAGTTGGTAACTAAATTCGAACAGGTGGGATTACATAATAGATCAGTGAGTTGTGTATGGTGGTGGTGCAGTATCTCAAAAGAGGAAAGTTATTGATGGTGCACCACAGGGGTTTGGGCGATGATTATTATTATTATCCCAATACCCAATGGAGTCAAAGACTCATCTAGGAGGTCCTTTTGCCATACACACAGCTCATCATACTGCACCTTAAACACAATCAAATTCTAGGTATTATTTCTGGGAAAATTTCACGGTCCCTACATCTGCCAGGTATTTACCTGGACCCTTGTAGTTATAAACTATTCTTTTTATGTCTATTTTTCCTGCTTTCGTTTAGGAATGCCCCTTTTTCAATGTCATTGGCTTTTTACTCAAGAATTCTTAGGCCATTACAGATGTATTATAGAGACAAATACAGTATATGCAGAATAATAGAGGAAGAAAAGAAAATTTGCAGATACCTTTTATGGATGTTGTTGGCTGTCTTCTTTCTGCAATGTACATACTTCTGCTGTTGGGCTGTTAAAAGGAAGGGTTTTTTGGAAAAAGTGGAGGGGGGAGGTTGAGGTAATGTGGGAGAATTAATTTGAAAAAACCCGGGATTTTTCAAATTAATGATAGTAATTTAATAAAAGACGATCTTATTGAAATACGAGCATGCACCTATTCAAATAGAATTTGAAAAATTGGATTTATAACAATTCTGGTGTACTCAGAACCATTTCCACAACTGGTGAAGGCAGCATTGTAGACACTTCTACTATTCGCTATCACCTATCTTTGCAAAATGGGATTTTCATCACTTTTGCACATAAAACAAAAATCCGAAATTGCTTAAATGCAAATGATTATATGCACATAGCCCTTTCGACAAAGGAACCTCGCTTTTAAAATATTGTTACGAAAAAGCAACAACAAATTAGTCACTAAAAATTGATATGTTATTTTGATTTTATGTTGATACATATGTGTATATGTATTTTTCAATAAATTGTTTTGCAATAAATTTTCTTTTCTAACAAATAAAAAACACATTTTTCAAGAGGGTGCGAGAATGTAAATTGAAGTTCACTGGGCTGCAGGCCAGTATAAAGGTTAAGAACCACTGCCTTGTTGTAATAAGTAAATAGATTACTAAAACATGACCTCCCTTTAGCAAAACCATGCTGTCCATCAAAGATAATACCATTGTTGTCAACCTAATTCTGGATCCTAGTTCTCACAAGCTTCTGCAATAACTTAACCACAACACCTGACACACAGATAGTCCTATAATTTGATGCTTGAGTTCTATTACTTCCCTTATGAAGTGGAAGAATCTTGCCCTGCTTCCACTTCTTTGGATCTTGACCCAGTGCAAGACTTATATTAAAAAAATATGTCAAGGCAGATGCCAGCTCCCTGACACATTTCTTCAAAATACTTGGTGATATATTATCATGTCCAACAGCCTTATTAACATCAAGTTTGTTCAATTCTCCATATACCTCTTGCTCACTTACATTCAGCTTCTCCTCCCCATCATCAACTGTTCTCAAACTCTCCTTGATGTCACATTCACAAGAATGAAAGACCTCTATGAACTGCTAATTAAGTATCTCCACAATATCTTCTGAAGCAGTTGTCCTTATACCATTTTCTCCTATCAGTGTCATTCTTCCATAATCATTTTTTTTTTTTTGCTGGCTATATATTGAAAGAACTCCCTAGGATTCTTTTTGCCTTTTTTAGCTAACTGCTGCTCATACTTCACTTTTTTGCTATTCTTACAAACCAAGTCACCCTCCTTGCCTGGTCTTTGTAATCCTCATGGAATTGGTTATTACCACTTCTCTTATGCTGTCATAATGCCTTTTTCCTCTGTATTGCATGCTTAATCTCTTCATTCATCCATTTCACACATACCTTATTTAACCTTCTGACTCCTGGAATACATTTAGACATGGCTTCTACTATATCTAATAGAATTCTTGAATATCCCCCAAGCTGCATTGATCTCTTTTCCAGCTAACTCCTACACCTGCAAGCTGTCTCCTGCCCTCATAATCACCAGCCTTGTAGTGCCACATAATGTTGCATAACAGGAGATATGTACAGGAGATATGCACTACAGATATTGGACTGTCGTTCATTGTTCCAAAGTGTAAGGTTCTGAAGATGATTGGTAGGCAGTGATGGAAAGTGAAGTGTACAATTCAATTTGTAGGGAAATTTTGAAAGATAGCAAGAGAAGCGATCTGGATGTAGGGGAGGAGAAAATCTGAATTTCAATGGTTACCTTGCGTATGTTGTGAATAACTCATGTTAGTTATACAGTGATGCAAAGGCAGTGGTTTGCAAACTGTGTGCCCTGGTCTCTTAATACTTTTTTGCATGAATTGTTTGTGAATTTAAAATACATGTTTCATTTAGTTTTTTAATTTAACCAACCTAACCACACCATCTGTGCACTGTAACTGTTAGGTGGGCCTATGTTCTGACTTTGGATGCCTTGGAAAAATCCTGATACACTAAGGGAGCCGTGAACCATAAAACATTTTGGAACCCCTAGTATAAGGCCTCGATCAGGGGCCTCATTTTGATTATTGTGCGTAAATTTGGTCACCTGGTTTTCATGGTTATGAGCATACATTAGAAAAGTGTCTACAGAGAATTGAGTAAAGCATTAACTTGTCTTTGGAATATTGAGTATGAAGGCATTGAGGGAATGAAATTTGCAAAGCCTTATGAATAGGAGGAGAAGAGATATGATTGAGTTGTTTAAGTTGGTAAGGGGTCATTACTGAATTAATGTGGAAGAAATATTTCATAGATGGGTGTAGAACAAGAGGCTATTCCTGGCAACTCTGTGAGTAAAGTATGAGCAAGGAAGTGATGAGCTGGTTCTTTTTATGGAAACTAATTGGCAAGTGGAATTCATTGCCTCAGACATGTTGAATGAGTTTAAAAGTAGTTGCATGTTCTTGGTATATGATGATATGTACATCCCGACAAAACTGTCATGTGGTTTTTGTTTTAAAAACTTGAATACATGATTTTGTTTATTTATTTATTTATTTATTTATTTTAGAAATACAAAACTGGAAACAAGTTAGCTGTTAATAGACTGAGTTTAAACTTATATGAAGGCCAGATTACTTCATTTTTAGGACATAATGGAGCAGGAAAAACTACGACTATGTAAGCTTTCATTTTACTTAGTAGCACTGTTGATAATCAAGTTATTAGTTTTGGTATTTTGAACTGCTTTTTATGTTTATTCTGATTATCCATTCAACTGTAGTAGACTCATAATTTCATGTTTAATTTTTGAAATTTGACTTTGATTTTAATCCTTGTATAGAATGTCTGAAAATTATTTTAAAAATTTTTAATGTTAAATTTACTATCACACATAGAATTATCAATCAAGGAAGTTTAGACACAAAAAACAAAACAGCTTTTTATTAACGTAATGAAGTTATGAACATTCAATATAAGCACCATTAGCGAATCAAAAAACATCACATGAATGCTTTCAAAAGCAGCTGTAATCTTGTCATCAGATCATCAGTGTGTGTCACCTGAGTATTGTACACAAGATCCTTGACAAATCTCCAAAGGAAGAAATCATACATGATGTTGGGGTGATCTTGGTAGCCAGTGCATGGCACTTCCACTGCCAGTTGACCTGTTCGAAAATGTCTATTTAGAGAATCATGGATGATCAAGTTCCACTGTGGAACTTGAACATCTCTGAGTCTCTAAATCTATATACATGGATGCAATCCTTCCAATTGTGGATAGACAATACAATCTACAATAGACCTCTTGTATTCTGCATAAGATCTTACAATCTGCTCTCCTCCATTCTTCCACTGCTCGTGTGGGATATTGAGAACATAAACATCTATTAATCAACAGTGACAGAATAATAGATAAATTCAGTGGCTGTCTTGCATTCTGCCAAAATATCAATGATATTAATGTTCTTCTGCAGAAATTAATCTGCAGAAATATTTGTAATTAATCCATCTTAATTAAATATTTTTAAATGCATTTAAGTGTTACATTTAAGCACATGTTTATTATTATTATTATTATTATGATTCAAGTTTCCATGGAGTCACAAGACTCATCATGGGAGGCCCACCCTAGAAAATACAAAGGCTATCATACTATTCCTTGAACCCATTGACTGTTTGTACTTTCACCACTCTATCAGGCAATGTATTTCACAGTTCAACCAACCTCCATGCAAAGAAACCACTCCTTATCCTCTTGCTCAAATCCTTTCATAACTTTCAGGGACAGCCCTTGTGTTAGCTCTTTCCCCCTGTTCCACTAAGCAAAAGAACTCCCCAGTGTCAACCTTGTAACTACCTCTCAACAGATTAAAAGTCTCAATCATATCACTTCCTCTTCTATCTACCTACCAAACTCTACAGTCCATATTCCCTCAGTCTGTATTCATAACTAACATTGTATAGTCCTGATACCATCTTTGTTATCTGCCTCTGCAACCTTTCATTGGTTAATTTATCCCTTTCAAATTCGGGGGGCCAAATTTGAGAACAGTAGTCCAAGGGTGGTCAGATCAGGGCTTTACACAATGGAATGACAACTCTTATCTCTACAGGTCAGCATCCTTCTCAGTATTGCAGCAATCCTCTGGGTTATCTTTGCCACCTTTGCCATATGTTCCCAGAATCTCAGGTTTCTATCAATCATCATCCCTAGATCCATTGTCTCACCATTTCCTCCATTACAGTTCTTCTAACAGTGTATGCAACCTCTCATTGATGTATCTCAAACTTCAAGACTTTACATTTACCTGAATTAAACTGAAATCCCCATTGATTTGTCCATCTGTCCATTTTATTCAAATCCTCTTGGAGGGCAACCACATCTGCACTATTACTAATAACCCTTCCCAGCTTCATATCACCTGCAAACAACTGAATATTCCCCTACGGTCCATTGACAATGTTAATGATATAAAGGCTAAAAAATACAGTTCCAAGTACTGAGCCCTGTGGGACCTCAACTTGTAATCTTCTGCCTCCTTGATACTGCTCCCTCATACACAGCTCTCTGATACCTATCAGATAGCCAATCCTGAATCAGTTTACCAACTTGACATCTAAACCCATGTGCTGTAACTTAAATATCAGCTTATCATGTGGTACCCTGTCAAATGCCTTCATAAAAAAAAAAAAAAAAAAAAAAAAAAAAAAAAAGCAGAATATGTTTTTCCATCATCAACTGCTCTTGTCATTTGATTGTAAAAGGCAATCATATTATGTAAAAGAGCATCCCTTAACAAATCCATGTTGACTCTCACAGATATCATTACGCTCATCTGCCCAAAGCTGTAAATAATCCCTCTCTAATTTATCCAAAATCTTAACAACTACTGTGAAATACCAACTGGTCTATAGTTCAACGGAAGTCTATAGGTCAACGGAGCTGTCAGTTATTTAGCACATTCTCTCAAAACCTGTGGCAAAATCCCATTGCTTTAATGACATCCAGAGTACTCAGTATTTGAAACACTCTTCTTGCACTTCCAGTCTGTTACGACCCTTATAATTCCTCTCTAATTTCTCCAAAATCTTAACAACTACTGTGAAATACCAACTGGTCTATAGTTTGACACTTCCAGTCTGTTACCACCCTTATGCAGTGGCACTATCTTACTCTTCTTAAGCAACTTTCCCACGGCCAGACTTTCATTGAAAATCCAGGTCAACGGAGCTGTCAGTTCTTTAGCACATTCTCTCAAAACCTGTGGCAAAATCCCATTGCTTTAATGACGTTCAGAGTACTCAGTATTTGAAACACTCTTCTTGCACTTCTAAACCTCAAACTTACCTTGTCCCTTTAATATTAAAATCTACTTCTCCAGGATGAAATACCCAAATAAAGTGTTCATTGGACAACTCCACTATGTCCTTTGCATTAGTCACTCTCTATTTTTACCTAACATTGTCATTCTTTCTTTTCTCATATTGCAGTTTTGCCTTCCTTACCATACTGGTCACTCTCCTGGCCTGAGTCTTATATTCTTCAAGTATCGTGAAGTATTCTCCTATATTCTTATATTCTTCAAGTATTCTAGCAAAAGGTTGGTCGATTGGTAGAGCCTCTGCTACTAATGGCTCAGTTAAATAAGTTTGAGCGCGGTTAGTAGTTGGATGGGGACGAACCGTTCGATGCTGTTGGCACACTCTCCCTCGATGAGTCTTTGGACTCCCTGGAGGTGTCAAATAATAATAATAATAATAATTCTCCACCCCTCATCTTATATCTCTTTTGTAACCTTTTTTTTATCTGCAGTTCTTGTTTGATATTTATGTCATCAACTGTACACCAAATTGTGTTTTCTTCTTCACTGTCTATCTACCCTGAACATAATGGTGTATTTTGCTGAACCCAAAGACATTGCAGAAACTTTAGGAGAAAAGTTTGCGAGCAGCAATAGGTTCATATTCTCCTGAATTGTTAACATTCTAAGAACAACAAGAAAAACAGTAGCTGAACTTTTCTACAAATGAGCTGGAGCCATATAATCAGCCATTAGTTAAGGAGGAACCCAAAGAGCTCTTCTACTCTCACTCTTATGCCATTGCAGTTGGGCTTGATGACATTTATTATGAGATGATAAAACATTATCTTTAATGGATCTCCTTCTCTTTCTATACAGCAGAATACTTATAGAGAAAGGTATCTTCTTGGTCAATTGTCATTTGCCATCCCAGAATTGTGTTTTCATTCAGTTAATTATTAACCTGTCATTCAGACCAACTGTCATTGTAAGGTATTGGAGAAAATGATAAATGCCAGATTTCTCTGGTATTTATAAAGAAAAGATTGCCTGAATGTGGCATTTGTAGGCATGAGCATTGAATCATTTGTTCCATCTATAAGAGATGTATTCCTGAAATATAAACATCTAGTTTCAGTTTTCTTTGACATAAAAAAAAAGCTTATGACACTGCATAGAGATGTGGAATATTAAAAGATCTCTATAACCTAGGTCTCAGAGGGAACCTAACCAAACAAACCTTCACAACTAGCCTACTTGAATATAGAAGTTAATGACTTCACATCAAATGCAAGGAACTGTATGCAAGAGAGACCACTTGCATTTGAATGAGGAAGGATGTAGGAGAGATTGTTTTCTGATTGAGTCAGTGTGTCAATGCAAGGAAATTGAATTCCCAGGGTGGATGGTAACAGGGGTGGCTTCTTGTAGGAATGGGTGCTTGGGGGAAGGGGGATGACTTCAGGTAATGCCAAGTCGAGTGGAGTCTGGAGGGGATAATGATAGGTATAGAAGCAGACATTTTTATGCTTTATACAGATGCCAGGAGTATCCAGAATAAAGGAGATTAATTGGTGGCACTGATAGCATGAGCCTGGTCAAACATTATTGGGATCTCTAAGACATGGTTGACGGAAGATGATATAATAACAAGAATAGAAGTAGCAAGGTACAGCATTTTTCGGCAGGATAGGAAGGGAAAACACAGTAGTGGAGTACTGCTTATGATAAGTGATGACTCATGTCCTCTAAGAGTGGAGGCTTTGGAAGACAGTGACACTAATGGTTTTCAAAGCATATGATGTGAGGTAGAGGTGGGCAAGACAGGATATATAGTGGAGTGTTACTAAAATCCAAGGAGCACAGAGGGTGGGGTGCAGGAGATGTTTAGACATTTGAGCTTGGCAAATGCAAGAAGAATGATTGTTATGGGAGATTTTAACAACAGCAGTATAAGTTGGGAAGAGGAAAATGCATGTAGTAATAAGGAAATGGAATTTCAAGAATTCTTGAGGGACAAATGTCTTAGGCAACATGTAATAGAGGGAACAAGATGTTCAAGAATTTTGGATTTGGTCATAGCATCAGAAGAGCTGATAATGACTAAGATGACATCTCTTCCCCTGGCCCCTCCTGTTGGAGAGAGTGACCATGTGGTTTTTACTTGGAAGATGAATTAGACATGCAGGACCATCAAAGAAAAGGGAACATATGTGGAATTATAAGGCTGGTGATTATAATAGTTTTGGATACTAACTGGGGACAGCTCCATGGAGGGCAGAATTGGAAAGCCGGGATATCATTAGTGCTTGGGAAATTGTGAAGGAATATTCGTTAGCAGCAATAGTAAGCTCTATTCCACGAGTGAAGAAGAGGACACAATTTGGTGTAAAGAAGATGACAAACAGTATCAAACAGGAACTGTAGGTGAAAAAGAGGTTATAGAAGAAATATGAGGAGTGGAGAGTAGATGCATGAAGAATATAAGACACAGGCCAGGAGAGTGACTAGTATGGTAAGGAAGGCGAAACTGGAATACGAGAAGAGATTGGCCCTAAGATCCAAAGAAAATCCTACAGAATTTTTTAGCAATGTGGCCAGTAGGAGGAGAAATGATTGTGGAAGAATGACATTGTGGGATAAAAATGGGAATAGAGTGACTGATGCAGAGGACATAGTGGAATTGTTCAATGAACACTTTATTGAAGTATTGCATCCTGGAGAAGTAAGTTTTAATACTAGAGGGATAGGTCAGGTTTGAGGTTTAGAATTTCAAGAGGAAAGTGTGTTCCAAATACTGAATATGCTGGATGTCAGTTAAGCTGTGGGACTGGATGGTATTTCACCATGGGTTTTAAGAGAATGTGCTAAAGAACTGACAGCTCCATTGACCTTTTCAATGATATGAAAGTCTGGCTATGGGAAAGGTACCCAAGAAATGGAAGGAGGATGGGATAGTGCCATTGCATAGGGGTGGTAGTAGTTTGGATGTGTCTAATTATAGGCCAGTAGTTGTTGAGATCTTGGAGAAATTGGGGGGGCGTTCTTGCTTTAGTAATATGACTGCCTTTTATAATGGAGTGACAGGAGCAGTTGATGAGGGAAAGGCATATACTGTCATTTTTTGGATTTTGCAGGGGCATTTGACAGGGTGCCACATGATAAGCTGATATTTATGTTGCAGCACATTGGTTTGAATCCAGTTGACTAATCCTGAATCGGATTAGTCAACTGGATTCAGGATTGACTCTGATGGTTATCAGAGAGTTGTATATGGTGGGGAAATATCAAGGAGGCAGGAGGTTGCAAGTGGGGTCACACAGGACTCAGTACCGGGACCTGTATTGTTTAGCCTTTATGTTAGTGGATTGCAGGGGGGGGGGCTATTCAGTTGTCTGGGATGGGTTATTGGTAGTAGTAGTGCAGATGTGGCAGCCCTGCAAGAGGATTTGAATGGACTTGACAGATGGGCAATGAATAGGGTTGTCGGTTTAATGCAGCAAAATGTATAGTCTTGAAGTTTGAGATACATCGATGGGAGGCTGCATACTCTATTGGAGGAACTGTTCTAGTGGAAGTAGGGGAGACTACAGATCTGGGTATGATGATTGATAGAATACTGAAATTCAAGGAACATATGGCAAAGGTGATGAAGGTACAGAGATTGCTGCAATATTCAGAAGGATGCTGACCTGCAGAGATGAAAGTGTTATTGTTTCATTGTATAAGACCCTGATCAGATCACACTTAGATTATTGTTCTCAAATTTGCTCCCCAGGATTTGAAGGGATAGATTAATTGTGGAAGGGTTATAGAAGCGGATAACAAAGATGGTTTCAGGACTGTGCAATGTCAGTTATGAGGATTGGCTGAGGGAATGTGGAGTGCAGAGTTTGGTAGATAGAAGAAGGATAGGTGATATGATTGAGACTTTTAAACTGTTGAGAGGTAGTTACAGGATTGACACTGGGGGATTCTTTTGCTTGGTTGAACAGCGGGAAGGAGTGATGACAAGGATCCATTCCTGGAAGTTACGAAAGGAAGCTGTGAGCAAGAAGGTGAGAGTGCTCTTTTTGCATGGAGGGTAGATGAACGGTGCATTGCATTGCCTGATAGAGTGGTGAGAGTACAAATGGTCAATGAGTTCAAGGAGTAGTATGATAGACTTTGTGGTTCCTAGGAAGCACCTCCAATGATTTGTCTTTTTATTCCATGGAGGCCTGAATAATAATAAAATGCCTTAATATCCTATAATGCAAAGCACACTTCCTTTCAAATGTGCATAATGCTAAACGTTATGCATCATGATGATACTTTTTGCACAAACTTTGTTTGCTTACACCTCGATAAAGGATTAAACAAGAATATAATTTCTTGACAAGTTCAGTTTAATTTGTAATGAAGTGGAGGGGGAGGCTTTTTTTCAAATATCTCTAATTCAAATTATTTTGAATTTTGTTAAGAAAGTAATACACCTTGTACCACATATATAGGAAATGTATGACTTCTGCCCTCTTCTAGGTCTGACTTCTATTGATGAGACTTCAATAAAAGTCTTATCAGTAGAAGCCAGGAAATCTTTAACATCTTCTTCCATGAATTCCTATAATTAGGCACTAACAGTAACACTGTAATAACTTACTGAAGTTTTAAGGATACCCTAGCAGGTGGGATCTTGCTTGGAGAATTGTATATGGTCACCTTCCAGTAATTCCATCAAATGGAGGTACTTGAATCTTGGAGTTCAAATATGTGACATCTGTTACAGACTGGAAACAGCAGAAACAATATTTGGGAGATAATTATGTATTGTATTGTATTGGACATTCCATTCCATACAACAGAATTGGTTATATTTTTGCAATACTCCCCACATGTTAGCAGTGGAAACAAAATTTTGATTTTAATTGGCAATTAATGAGTTAAAATATCGCCTATGGAAAGTTAGCAAAAAAAAACGGATATGAAAACCATCAAGATGAAATACAGATGCTTTACAATATTGCATTATGGAAAATTTATAGTTCAATCTGATTATTTTTGTATTTAGAAAGAAGCATTCTAGGATATATCAATTTTTTGGCTGGGTGGTATAACCCACCTGCATTATTCAATATTCACCAGGGAGAGATAAAATTCTCTCTACTTTTATTATGAGAGATTTCTTAAATGATTCCATCCTCTTAGTTCACTGTTGCCTTATGGTTACTGTAGAGATAACTAAAGAGCAAATCAAGGCCATCTCAAGGCAGGTATAAGGCTAGCCACCTGGTTACCAGTTATCTCTGGATTTTAGTTTGTTGGTCTTTTGGTTATTCAGCTCCATGAGATGAAAAAGGATAGCCTTTGTATAGCTTTTATATAGCCTACATGGCGATAGAAAAGAGGTGAAGCTTTTTTTCTCTCTCTTTCTCTTTTTCATACTACTCATCTGTCTTTTCTTCTTCCTAATACTATCAGGCTCTCTTGCACCCCTATACTAACTATTCTAGGCATATGATGAATGCTCCTTTACTTTACACCTCAATGAAGATCAAAACTTGTCTGGTAGCCTCTCTTCCCATAATGCATAACATTATTCACATTTGAAAGGAAGTGTGCTTTGCATTATGAGGTACTAAGGCAATTGACAAGAATATCATTTCTTGGCAAGTTGAATGTAAGTTTCTTCTCTTGGTCTCTTCACATTGGTGATTCTTCACACCAAATGAAGCAACTTACTATAACATGGGATTTTGTATATAGCTGAAACTGAGATCAGAGAAAGGGATAGTGTAATTAGTTTTTTGGGATAGTTTATAAGGACAGCTAACTTCGTATAGGGTTCGAAATCACTAAAGAAGTTTATTTTTTTGAAATTAGCTATTCTTTGTTGGAAGTTTTTTCCCACTTGGTTAGACTATAATAAATTTAGTTTAATCCATAATCCAAATGTAAGCAAACAAAGTTTGTGCCTGAAGTATATTCAGGACAGGCAATTCATGGTAAAGGTGGACCAAACTCTCATCACTTGTCTTAGTAGCTCCCATAATGCAAAGCACATATCCTTGTGGATATGTATAATGTTATGCATTAAGGGAATGGCCACTACCCAGATTGGTTTCCACCTTTATTGAGGTCTCGTCAGTGGGAGCCAGACCCAGAAGTTGTGATACTAAGGTGGAAATAATGGAGAAGTCATATTTACCTATACAAGTTGGCAAAAGGTTCTCACCTTATTATTAAATTACTCTGGATTTAGAGAAAGATGTTCTCTAAATCTAAAAAGAGAGAGAATGAGGGAAAAAAAACAAAAGTTTTTTTGTTTTTTTCCCTCAGTCCTGAAGATATTTCAGGTGCAAACTTTGTTTGCTTACACTTGGATAAAGGATTAAACTAAAATTTTTTGTAGTCTAACTTAAGTTGAAAAAAAAAACAAAATTTTAGCTATTCTTTCTTTTAGGAAAACTTGTGCCATAGTTTTGTGAATTATTTACACACAAACACAAGGTAAAGGTAATAATTTATTATAAGGCCATATTTTTCAGTCTGAAAATTACAGACCATCTTCAGTAGCAAAAAACAGTTAATACAAGGTAGAATGCAAACAGTGGATTTATTTGAAATAGAATGAGCTATGTGATGTTATATTTCCAATAATGTTATACTCTAACTGAGTAAAAGGTTAATTATAACAGTATTTAAAAAAAAAAAAAACCTTAATTATGCATTATTCTAATCAGACTTTCACATATTTTTGATAACGATAAGCATACATTCCAATTCAAGTTTGGGCGGTAAAGCAAAGCTTCAGCACTTTTCTTAAATAAACGTTCAAATCTGGGGTGCTTAAGGGTCAAAGCTGTATAACTGAGAGGAAACCTCCACATAGCCTTTAAATGAATGCGGGGAACCGACCAGGGCTTCTGACCTAATGTCCAATCCTCACCTTCTCGTGGTGCACCCTGTTGTGTATCTACTTTGATACTGAACGAATGAGGATGGGCTGGCAATTTGGGATTTAGCCAACTAAATTGTATTCTTATGTTAAACCAAAATAAAAAATGATGGTACAACATGACAAAATTTCATGCCGGCTGCGGCGTTGCCCGGTTAAACAAGGCCCCCGTTGTTTTCACCAGGGAACCAGGGCGAACAGCGAAAAGTCAGCTACTGGAACAAATCTGAAAACAAACCCCAACTCAACATCACCAGAGTTAAAGATCGGTACTATCAACGTAAGAAGCCTGAATGGCAAAGAAATGGAGCTAGCTGAGGAATTAGATAAGTACCAGATTGACATAATAGGGGTGACTGAAACAAAAAAGACCAAAACTGGTGAGATCTTTCTGAGCAATAAATACAAAATGTTATATTCAGGAAATGACAATCAAGTAAAAGAAGGAGTAGCCATAGTATTCAACACAAAATACAAGGCTAATCTTCTTGAATGGCAGTCAGTCTCAAGTAGAGTAAAGTGGGCAAATATGAGAATGGGAAACTGGACAATGAGACTTATTTGTGCCTATAGTCCCACAGAAGGTTCTACTAAGGTAGAAGTGGAAAAATTTTTTGATGCTTTAGAAAAAGCAACTGACACAATGAAAAAGGAAAAGTTGGTCCTTGTTGGGGATCTAAATAGCAGAGTAGGAAATGATTGTGAGACATACAAAAATATTTTGGGAAAATTTGGAGAAAAGAGCAAAGCTAATAATAATGGCAAATATCTGTTGGATTTCTGCTCAGGACATGGACTGGTTATTACTAACACCATGTTCCAACATAAAAATGTGCACAAATTCACATGGAGAGAAGAGGCAAGGAATAAGAAAAGTCTCATTGACTATGTTATTGTTGATAGTGATGTTTTCTCCCTGGTGGAGGAATTTGATGATGATGATGATGACATTCAAATCTGTATCGACAATGATGTCGTTTCAGACCAAAGAATGTTGGTCTCCGTGTTGAGCCAATCCACAGGAAATCCAATAAATCTGGATTGGCTCAACACGGAGTAGACATCATCATCATCATTAGTGTTCTGTCTCTTGACAGGTCCAACAGTATCTCAGCAAATTCTCCTCCTCCAATTTCCACTGTTTCTTGCTTCATCCTTCAATTCTTGATATCCTCTTGTGCCCATTATATCATCAAGCATCATTGGTCATCTTCTTCTTGGTTGCTTTCCTTCAATTTTCCCTTCTATCATTCTTTTCAATAGGCTGTGTCCTCTTAATACATGTCTTATCCAATATGCTTTCTTTTTCTTATGGTCTTTAGTAAATTCCTTATTTCTTCAACTTATTTTAATACTTCTTCATTGGTAAGTTTTTCAGTCCACTTTATTTTCTCCATTCTTCTCCATCACTATATTTCAAATGCCTCCAACAATTTAGCTTCTTTCTTCCTAATTGTCCATATTTCCAACCCGTATAAAGTTATACTTCTAATATAGCACTTAATAAGCCTTTTCTTTAAATTTTTATTCATTTTATTAATAAACAAATTTTTCTTACTATAAGATGCATATTTTCCTTTGTTAATTCTCTCTTTTATTTATTTCCATGTCACATTTTCCATTTTCTTGTGTTATACTACCAAGGTATTTATATAGTCTCACTTGTTCTACATTTTCTCCATTCATCATCATTACCTTAATATTTCCTGGTTTACTGGAGATTCTCATCACTTTTGTTTTGTTTGTGTTAATTTTCTTGTCATATTTTTGCATATACTTTCAAATTTTTTCATTAGATGCTGTAGTTTATCTTCAGTATTAGCTAATATCGCTTGATCACCTGCAAATGGTATATTTTTTATTGTTCTTCCTCTAATAGCGATTCCTCTTTTCTCTTCATCAAATGTTTCTTTTATTATTTCTTCTGCAAATATATTGACGAGTGTCAGTGACAGGCAGCATCCTTGTCTTATCCCTATACCAATCACACATTTTTTAGTTTTTCCTACTTTTGTCTTTATTATGACAGTCTGGTTCATATATAATTCAGCTATTAACCTTCGATCTCTCTCCCATCTAATCCTATTTTGCAAAACTTCCATCAGCTTTTCTCCATTTCACCATGTCAAACACTTTTTCCATGTCGATGAAACATATATAAACTTCTTTATTTACTCCTATATTCCTTTCGTATATGGGCTTCATTACTCCAATTGCATCTCTAGTTCCTCTGTCTTTTCTAAATCCAAACTGATCATCCCCCAGAAAATACTCCATTTCATTATACAGTTGTCGATTTAATATTCTTAGCAGTACTTTAGAAGCATGCGAGAATATGCTTATAGTTCTGTAGTCACTGCACTTTATAAGATTGCTTTTATTTTCAATTGGTACCAGAATGCTTTCTGTGAAATCTTTACATACAGTATACAGTAATAGCATTACTGTATTTTGAGATGAATGAGAAATGGAGGGAGTAACAAGTTTTTTGTTAATATTTTTGATATGTAAACATTTGATAGGAAGATATGGCAAATAAAAGTAAGTTTTAACTCAGAGGGAATCCCTTTTTTATGTGATTTTATGTCATTCACGAAAGGTTCTGAAGCCTATAGTACACTGGGTTAAGGACTTTTTTCTATTTTTTTTTTATTATATATATATATATATATATTTTTTTTTTTTTGCAGATGACATTTCCTCCAGGTTCAAAGAGATTCCCAAGCATTCTGCAGATATTGAGGAGGAATGGAAGCTGTTCAGAACAGTTGTCACTGCCTCTGCACTCATGGTGTGGCAGAAAGCGGCTTGGTGTGGCAACGGGCAGTGAGAAAAGGACACCTTGGTGGAACCAAGAAGTCCAAAAAGCTGTCCGGGCAAAAAAGGAGTCCTACCTAACATGGCTTAGAGTCAGGTCACCAGAGATGCGTTTGCAGTATGCTGAGGCACGAAAAGCTGCTGTTGAGGCAGTAAAGACAGCAAAGCAGAAGGCTTGGGAATCCTTTGGAGAAAGATTAGATTCATCCTATGCAAATGCAAACAAAGTATTCTGGCAGACCATCTGCCGCCTTCGAGGGAGGAAATCGTGCACATCAAGGGTAATTAAGGCCTCTGATGGTGCACTTTTAACAACCGAGAAGGATATCCACCACAGATGGATGGAATACTTTGAGAGCCTTCTTAACCCGGGTGGCCCAGCAGTTGTGGACATCCAAGAGGTGCAGATCGGGGCAATGACTAGTCTCACAGCAGAAGTCCATTTAGCAATAAAATCGCTAAAATCGGGCAAGGCTGCTGGCGATGATGAAATTCGGCCCAAAATGCTAAAAGCCTTAAATCGAGACGGTTTTCTCTGGCTGACTCGAGTGTGTCAGGCTGCTTGGATATCTGGGCAAGCACCAAAGCAATGGCAGACAGGCATAATAATACCAGTCTTTAAGAAGGGAGACCAGAAAGATTGCAGTAACTATCGTGGCATCTCTCTGCTCAACCTGCCTGGGAAAGTGTATGCTAAGTGCTTGGAAAGACGGTGCAGGAGCATAGTTGAGTCAAAGTTCCAGGAAGAACAATGTGGCTTTCGTCCTGGTAGAAGCACAACTGACCAAATCTTCACTTTAAGGCAAGTCTTTGAGAAATCTTGGGAATATGCCAAGAATGTCTACACATGTTTTGTGGACTTGGAGAAGGCATATGACCGGGTTCCTCAGGATAAGCTTTGGCAAGTAGTACAGGAATATGGAGTGAATGGTCAACTATTAGCTGCCATCAAGTCCCTGTATGAATGCCCAGAGTTTTGTGTCAGGGTAAACAGCACAAAGTCTGAACCTTTCACAGTCTCCGTTGGCCTCTGCCAAGGGTGTGTTCTGTCACCCCTCCTTTTCATAATATTTATGGACTGGATTGATAGGCACAGCCGAGGCAGTGAGTGTGTCAGAATTGGAAAATGTAGCATTGGACGTCTGCTTTTTGCACATGACTTAGTTCTGCTTAGCTCTTCCACAGATGACCTCCAGCGGACCCTGGATAGGTTTGTGGCTGTTTGTGCAGACACCGGAATGAAGATCAGTGTGGCCAAAACTGAAACATTTGTGGTCTCAAGACAACCATCCCAGTGCACTCTAAATGTAAGTGGAGTCCCAATGAGACAGGTGGAGAAGTTTAAATACCTTGGGTCCATATTCACGAATGATGGAAAATGGGACATAGAGCTAGATACTCGAATTGGCTTAGCAAGCTCAATATTGCGGGAGCTTGGCCGTTCAGTAGTATTGAAGCGGGAGTTAAGCCAGAAGGCAAAGCTGGCTGTCTTCAATACAGTCTATGTCCCCATCCTCACCTATGGACATGAGAGTTGGGTAATGACCAAAAGAATGCGGACACGAATCAAAGCGGCTGAAATGAGGTTCCTTCGAGGGGTTGCAGGGCTGACAAAACTCGACAGAGGCAGAAGCTCTGCAATTCGGGAAACCCTCAATACTCAACCGCTGCTTTTCCGTGTTGAGAGATCACAGTTACGCTGGTACAGGCACCTGGTCAGAATGCCACAAGAGAGGCTCCCTCAGCAGGCCCTCTTTGCCAAGCCAGAGGGTGGGAGGCCACATGGAAGGCCAAGGACTCGCTGGATAGATTATATCCAAAACCTTGGGTGGACACGTTTGGGAATCCCACCAGAACACCTGAACTTGGTGGCAGAGGATCGTGACCATTGGAAGTTCCTCTTGCAGCTTTTGCCCCCACAACCCAATTAGGAAGAGTGGGCCTTGAAGATGTATGTATGTATGTATGTATATATATTTCTTTTTTTAAATAGATATTTAATGACTTTAAATACCGAGCAGAAGCTCAGGAATACATCTGTAGCCTAAATGATGAAGCATCTCTAACTGACATCAAAAGAAATTATAAAAAAACATTGAAGAAAATAGGACTGAGAGTCAACAGGTTAGTTTTCCTCAAACGGTGTAAATTCAATCAATTTTTTCCTAATTTCATATCGTTTCAAGAAAAGATAACAACAGAACGCGCTAAAAGAATTTATCGTGAAGCAAAGTTAGATCTTCTCAGCGAAAGTCTCGGTTTAAAGTCATTAAATATCTATTTTTAAAATGTACCATAACAACCAAGTGGAAGCTCAGGAATACATATATATATGTAGAAAGTATTTTTACCTTGGGTAAAATTATGTTAAAGATATTAAAGATACCAAGCAATTTTAAACTTGGTTTTACTCCATTTCCCAAGTAAGCAAACAGACAAAAAGTCAAGTTTGCGCCTGCAATTGATGCAAGTCTAACTGATCCTACAGGTAGTGCAAGACCAGGGTAACTCATGGTAAAGGTGGGGCAAGCTCCAATCACTAATCTTAATATTTACCCTTAATGCTAAAACACATCTCCAAGAAGGGGATGTATGATGTTTTGTATTAAAGGCAAGGGGCCACTACCCAGACCGGTTTCGACCTTTATTGAGGCCTCATCAGTGGGAGCTAGGCTAGAATACCAAGATTTAGTAATATGGAGCTTGTAAGTATTTTACCAAAACAAGTTACCATAAGGTGTTTTAGCCTTATTAAACAAAAATCTCTGGAGGAGATATAAATGTAGAAAGTATTTTTACCTTGGGTAAAATTATGTTAAAGATACCAAGCAATTTTAAACTTGGTTTTACTTTAACATAATTTATCATAATTATCTTTAACATAATTTTACCCAAGGTAAAAATACTTTCTACATTTATATCTCCTCCAGAGATTTTTGTTTAATAAGGCTAAAACACCTTATGGTAACTTGTTTTGGTAAAATACTTACAAGCTCCATATTACTAAATCTTGGTATTCTAGCCTAGCTCCCACTGATGAGGCCTCAATAAAGGTCGAAACCGGTCTGGGTAGTGGCCCCTTGCCTTTAATACAAAACATCATACATCCCCTTCTTGGAGATGTGTTTTAGCATTAAGGGTAAATATTAAGATTAGTGATTGGAGCTTGCCCCACCTTTACCACGAGTTGGCCTGGTCTTGCACTACCTGTAGGATCAGTTAGACTTGCATCAATTGCATGCGCAAACTTGACTTTTTGTCTGTTTGCTTACTTGGGAAATGGAGTAAAACCAAGTTTAAAATTGCTTGGTATCTTTAACACACATATATATACAGGGTGTTCGGGATAAATTTGACAGTTTCGTAAGGAAAAAGAAAATCTTCTTTGTATCTATTAAATTTAATGAATTGACAAAAAAACATTACAGGCAGAGTTAATTACAATACTATCAACAAGATTTACTCAAAATAACCACCATTAGCATCGATCACAGCTTCAATTCTGCTTCGGAACCTCGAACAAGCTGATGCTACAGTCTCCCTGGGAAGGGCCGCAAAAACTGTTTTAATTTTATCCATTAACTGGGCTTTTGTATTACTGGAAGTGCGATTGGTGTCTTTTTCAACTGCGCCCCATACAAAATAATCCATGGGGTTAAGGTCTGGGGAGTTTGGAGGCCAAACATTTGGACTGGTGAAGTCGTAGAAATTTTCAGACAACCATTTTTGACTTTTCCCAGAGGTGTGGCAAGGGGCCGAATCCTGCTGCCATACATACGGCCTACCATTGGATACCCTTGTTATCCAGGGCTTGACTACAGTTAGCAACTCCACGAACAAAGCCCGAATTCCAATGCCAGGGTTCTTCAACACCTGTTCCTGCAGATTTGCGAGGAATTCTGCTGTACGAACGCAATCAGATCGTCTGCTAGGGATCTTTCTTCTTGCTACATCCTCGTAGTCACCATTGCAAGTCTCTAGTTCATGCCTGATTGTTTTTACTGTATTCAGGGAGCATTGGGCAGCAGTCGTAATATCCTTATTTTGATGGCGGGCACGAATCATCATGATACAAGTTATTCTCTTCCATGATTCAGGTGGGTTCCAGCTATCCATCCTTTCTGACATCTTGTATATGAATGAAGAAGGGTCCAAACTTTTAAATGAAGAGAAGTGTGTGTTAATACATGTAACTTACGGAAAAATATAATTAATTATAAATATGTCAAATTTATCCCGAACACCCTGTATATATATATATATAAATAAATCTATCCTTTTCTGTGATGAGGAACACAAAAGAGATATTTCCTACAACAGAACCCGGGCTAGCGCTCTCTCCAGCTACATCCTATTCTCAATAAACTCCGACGAAGGTCTCCAACATCTTATAGACCGGTCTCAAACTTCAAACATGCATAAATGTTATAATGAACTTGAGAGACATATTCTCGAATCTAAAGAAATTTCACTCGATTCAACCAGCATGAATAGTAGCTTCAGCTACAATTTATCTGATGCGCACATTTCTGCTGTCCAATACTGCCGCTCTCGCGATATCTCACACACGTGTTACATATAGCAGGAACTATAGCACATACTCCACTTTAAACTGTACTACAGTTTATAGTAGATCTGTTGTCATTATTATGTAATGTTTGTATAGTTTTTTTGTATATAATTCTTTGTATGTGGACACCTGAAGAAGTTGTTTTATCAACGAAACTAGTAGTGTTCCTATTAAACTCCATTCTTTATTATTCTCAGTGTTTAGTAATTTAAACTTTATTAATTTTCATATATATATATATATATATATATATTTGCATTTTTGTTTTCATTTATTTAGTCCAAAAACTCTGCTCTAGGGACCAAACATGAGCAGGGTGATGATCTCACATCAGGCTATGAAATCCATCTCCCCCTAAAGACATCGCAAACGTCCATGGTCATGGTTGGATTTGAACCTGCAGCTTGTTGGTTGGAGAGTAGATACTCTAACCACTTAGCCAACCAGGCCGGCTGGTTGGAACAGTGTTAGTTGCTGCATTCATAAAAGTTTCTGTTATACCATATTATTGGCAATATGAATCACAAAATTATGGAAAAGTTTATGAACCTATCAGCTTAGTGAGGTTTACTGTGAACTGAGAAAGAAAGGATATCATTAGGAAGATCTGATTAATAAAATACTTATTCTCCTCCCTTTATTTTACATCTGTTTCTCTTAACATACAGATTACATTAAAGCTGTTATCATTCCCTTATTCAGGACACCTTGCAAAATATAGCTAGAACTTTTAAAGAAATATGATCTCTGCACTGCTGTCCTCTCTCACTTCTAATTGCACACAGAGTTTCTTGTTCTTGCAGCTTATCTTGCAGCCAATATCCATCTTGAAGAACATAATATATTCACAACCACAGTTATGGTCAGTCATGTCTAGCTGGCCATGTTTTGAACGCCTTACACAGATGGGAAAAAGACACTGCTGTATGTCACTGCAGTAAATACAAATATATAAATTCAGATTCACAAAATACAAATATGGCTTTTGAGTCAGAAGCAGAAATAAAAAACCAAAGCCTGAATTGGTGTTGGTGTTACTGAAGCAAACAAATAAGATAAAAACAGGTGAGATTCTTCTAAATAACAAATACAAGATGTTATATTCAGGCAATAATGACCAGCAAAAGTAGTTATAGTATTAAACACTAAGCAAAAGTATAATCTTGAATGACAAGTGCTATTGTATTAAGAAGAATGATTTGAGCATATATGAAATTCAGAATTGGAGAATGAGATTTATTTATGCCTATGATCCCAGAGAAGGTTCTAGTAAGGAAGAAATGGAGGAAGTGTCATGTAATAATAATAATAAGAAGAAAAATTATTGATTATGTTCTTGTTTATAGTGATACTTGCACACTTGCTAGGGCACAAAATATACAGGGTATTTGAAATAAAAAGTGATCACCATTAACTTAGAGCAAGATAAAAATCACTGTCATATCAAAAAGAAAAATATATACAAACAAATTTTTAAAGGATTTGAGTAGCTTTTGGAAGTGAACTGTATATTCAAATATACAAATATTATTGAAGAAAAAATAATAGCTTGACAAACTTTGACGAATTATTGACAGACTTGAAGAAAACACTGATTGATTCCGCTAGGAAAGCACATGGTACAGTTTGTTTGCAAAGATATAAAAATCCCAACTTCATGGGATTTATCTCTTGATCTTCTTACCCGAGAAGATAAAGAGAGGAGAAGAAAAGGTGTCAGACGTTCCTACAAGTAATTAAATCAACATGTAGTTTGAGATAATACAGTTAAAAATTTAAGAAAACTATGTATCAAAGATATTTATCATAGTTGTTAAACATTAGCACTGGAAAGACTTTCATAAGAATGCAGAAGATAAATATCAGGAAGGTGTAAAAATGTTCTCGAAGCTGCTGTAAAAAAAAGCTAAGCAATGGAGGAAAGAGTACCAAAAGAATCAGAAATGGTATGAAAACTGTTAATAAGCTATCCTGAATGTCTGGAGTAATTACTTTGAAAGATTGTTTAACGCATCCATGCCAGGTAGTGTCTGCATGGTGCATGACTCCCCATGGGAACTTGCTTTACCACATGTATGTTATGTCACTTTCATGTAGGGCAGGTGTATTTTGACCAAGTTTATAACATCAACTAACATGCCATGTTAGTTGCATCCTTTCAGTAGAATTTTATTTGTAAAATTATCATTTGTGTGTCTTAATGATACCCCAATTCTCAATTGAAATTCATATTGATTTCAAGTTGTATATACACTGCTTGAAAAGAAGTCAATGAACAACCCCCCCCCCCCATGGACAAGGTGCATCATTCTATGCAACTAGTCACATGTTTGTAGCCGGTATAAATTGAAGGAATATGATTCTCCCAAATCAGTGGAACTGTGTCTCGGAGAAATGGCTTTGAGAACAGAACTGACAAAGTTTGAAAGAAGCATTGTAATAGGTTGCCATGTTACAGGCCTATCTGTTTAGCAAATTGTTGACAAATTGGACCATCCTAGGTCAACAAAATCAATGATACCATACTTACTGAGATGGAAGTGCAGGGAGTCAAATGGTGGCACTATGCACCACACTCACTCTGGTAAGAGACGTTCACCAGGCATCAGTCACACCAACACCCATCGATTGATTTGCTTGGTAGAGCATAGCATGATTTATCGCTCCATAACACAGCTTTCCAAACTTCCACATCCCACTATATACACGGTCTTTGCACCACTGAAGATGACAGTACGTGCTGATTTGAGTGATGTGTGGCTTGCATATTGTTGTCCTACCATGGAAACCCATATTGTGAGCCTCAGTTCTAAACGTTTTTGTGCAGATTCGTGTTCTAGTCGATGCCCAGAACTCTGCATTCATCATATCTGCTGATGGATGGTGGTTTTTACATATTATCCTTCATAGTACCCAGCACCCTGATCACATTCGGTGAGCTTGGTGGGTCATCCACAGCAGGTAGCACTAGCAGTTGACTCCCTGCACTTCCATCTTAGTATGGTATATACTAAGATGGAAGTGCTATGGTATATAAAAACACATATTTTGTAAACAAAATTAAGGACATTACATTTCAAAAAAGTGATTTATTAGGTAGTTTTAATGTCTCTCTGCCCTTTTTCACAAATGTCTGCTTTTTTACAATGTGAAGGATACAATTTTTCTTTTAAAGGACAAATTTCCATCCTGTATCATGGTGCTCCTTGCCCATGTACTACGTTATGGCTATTTTGTGTCACAAAATATTTTTACCTTCAAAAAGAAGGCGCAACCATGTACTCACTGTTATCTCCCCCTAATTACTAACTTTTATACAGAAGCTTTTGAGCAACATAGTCTAGATTCCTTCACTTAAAACCCAAAGTCTGGCTTTGATACGTTGATAATGTTTTTTGTTATCTGGTTCCATGGCTGCCACACAATATGCCTACAAAATGCCTACAATTCATAATTGAAATTGAAAGTGGGAACACACTTCCTTTTCTTGATAAACTTGTTATATGTCTTCCTTCCAGCAGCCTTTCCTTCACTGTTTACCATAAGCTTACAGATACTGGACAATATATACACATAAACTCTTACCACCACCTAACACAAAAACTGGGTGTCATTAACATGCTAAAAAAAAGGCATTAACGATTTGCTCCAGTGAACAAGCACTTAAAACATGTATTAAAAGTTATCAGCAATACCATCCTGAAAAATGGCTACAGCAAAAATACTATCAACAGTATTCTTCACAAGACTCCACTTAAAAAGAAAATAAATCAGATTACAATAAAACTGTAGCCATTCCATACATTAAAGGGATATCAGATAAAATAAACAGAATACTACAGAAATACAACCTTAATACCATCTTTAAACCTCCTGCGAAATTAAAGAACTTACCCAACTCATCCAAGGATCCACTTCCTCCACTGGTCCTCCCAGGAATAAACCATATTCATTGCACCTGTAATTGTCCTATATAGGTGAAACAGGATGCACAATTCCTATCCAAAAAAAGCAACATAAACAGCACATTAAATTTAATATCTGTGGTAAATCAGGTCTCTAATCTACCCTGAATACTCTATATAGAATTGACTGGAAAGGCACCTGGTGTTTACTTCACACCAAAACATGGCATGAGAATAAATTTAGAGTCCTGTGAAATTCTTATGAAACACCCTAATATTAACAATAATGGTGGCCTAAAAATCCCAAGAATATGGATGGCATATATTCTGCCTGCATAACCTTTTGCTCTAATTATAATTATTTAATTAAGTTGATTATAATTAGGATTTTAGTAATCTAGGATCTTAGCTTTAATATAACAAACACTTATGTTAAATTATTGATTAGGCTACCAATTTTAAATAGGATATAGCTTTTTTCTTTGTTTTTTTTCACTATAGGTCAGGCCAGTAGAATAAAAGTTGATCAAATTATTGTCAGTTTTTCATACTTTTTGAAATGTAACATATTCATCTGGCTTTGTATATGTATGTGTATACGCCACATGATGATCTTAATATGAAAATTGAAATGTTGGGAAATTAAAGTAATTATTCCTCACATGTTTGAAGTCACCATAAATGACCAAAATGAATGCTGATCATCATGTAATACTAAAAGAAAAGGTAAAGTAAATTATTGATAGATAAAGTAAACTTATCACAGTGTAGTGGCATGCTATCTGTTTAGTTTGAATAGTTTTGAACACTTGAGGGTTCAAATCAGGAATTTGAGGAGGAAGAGGAGCAGAAGAGAGGTGGATGATTCAGACACATGGTGTTGAAAAGTATTTACCAAATAGATACTGGGAAATATTTTCTAAAGGACAGCAAGGAAAGAGAGAAACAAGGACTCTCCTTAGAAGTTGTATAAGAGTGTGAGATGTTTTTTGCATTGCTTGAGAAGGTGGTGAGTGCACAGATGGTGAATGATTTTAAAGTTTGTTATGATCAACTTGTTGAACCCCCTAAGATATCTTATAATGACTCTTGATTCGGATTATGATATTAATAGTAATAATAAACTGACAAGAATTAAAGTACTTTCAGCATATAGCATCTGTGAAAAGTTTAATTCAACAAACTGAAATCTAACCACTCTTTTAAAGTAGATTTGTAACATTATAGTTAGAAAGTTTAGCTGAATGTTTAAATACTTGTATGATAATTTACAGTTTACATTCTCAATATAGTTGACAGTTTGGTATAGAGAACTCATTTAGCATAGCATGTGCATACTGGGCTTTCGTCAGGACTTTTCAGTAGTTTGTTATAATGAGTGAGTTTTTATTATATCTGTGTTTACTGTATCTGACTTATTTTGCAGGTCCATCTTAACTGGACTCTTCCCTCCTACTTCAGGATATGCAATCATTTATGGTCATGACATAAGAACAGAAATGGATATAATTCGGCAAAGCATGGGAATGTGCCCTCAGCACAATGTTCTATTTGATGAGTAAGTACTATTATAGATATATAGTTATTATTACATGGGCACACTCATTGTGGGAGGCCCACAATGAGTGTGTATTAAACTTATTAAGTTAAACAGTCCCTACCATATCTCTCCTTAGTGTCATTCACTGACAGAGCACTGATAGCATCCTCTAGCAACCTATTCCACTTATTTATCACTTTCCAAGCAAAAATCTAGTCTTTACTCTCTTGCTTAACACATTGAAAGGTGGAATTTTTGTCTCTCAATTCAGAAGAATTGGAAAATTTATTTTCTCTAGCTTTTTATTTATTTTATTTTATTTAAATTTATTTTCCCCTTTAGTAACTAAGCGTGTTTTGTCATATCCCTCTTTTCTGATTTTAGCTAAATCCTTCTGTCTGTCACCATAAGCAGAACACAAACCATTCACCATTTTGATCACTGACCTCTGATTCTTGCTCTGCACCACTTTCATCTCCCCAAATCTGTGCACAGTGGTTCAGATGTGGTTATATTGAAGTCCTATAAAGAGAGGTCATAACTTTCTTATCCTTGCTTTTCATTATTTCTTAACATCCAATTGATCTTTTGAGATAGTTGTCCACTTCTGCAATATCTCCTTTGAACTTCAACAGTGTAATCCATTTTACCAAAATCTCCAGCTGCATAAGGATGCTATACTGGAGGACACATTGTGGATGCTATGCTAGGTGGTATGAGTTAAACATCAATTGTCATATGGGCTGCAACAAGATAAGTAAACTTTATATTTAAAGGTGTATGGATATTGTCTAAATTGTACATTAATTATCACTGGGAGATATTTGAGTGTGAATGCAGTATTTGGATAAATTTCTCAGACAATATTATCATAAATTCATTGTCTTTGTTAGCATGCAAATACAACATAGCAGCAAAAGGCAAATCATTGCACAGGTCTGTGCAGAAGACAAATAAAGTAAACAGCATGGAGTTCTTAAAAATGGTATGTGCCATGAATGTAATATCTATGCATGGGAAGATGTTGCGGATATTTATCTAGAGAGGCTGAATAAGAGAAAAGAACGAATGTGGGTATATAGGAAATGCAATATTCCAGTGGACCATGAGGCTTGCTTAAATGAGTTAAAATAGTTTAAATATGAGTAAGAAACATGGTTTCTAACTGACACAGCAGTTGCAGATTATGTGAATGTTAAGAGAGTGTGTAAAAATGATAGCAAGAAAAAAAAACTTTGATTGACAATAAAGTGGGTGATAATGATGTTGAAACACAGAGTGAAATTAATGGTAACAGCTAGGATTGACAACAAACAAGTGTGTGACTGCCAAAAAAATAGTGAGAGTGAATGATAGCATGAAAAGGTTGTAAGATCTGAAAGCTGAGTTGGTGAAGGTGAGGCAAGAGATGAGGTGGATGCGAAGTGAAATGAAGAGAATTATAGAATATGTATGGAAGAGTGAAGAAGACAAAAACAAATGAATTTGGTATGAAATAGGTAATGAAAGATCTGCGAGCATTGTATGGTGAGTTGATTATTAAAAGTGTGACAATTAAGAAGATGCACGAGGTTTGTTTTCCTTTAAGTAAAATGAATAGAGAGATTGAGGCATGTTGAATATTAGGATTAAGTGAGCAAAGGATTTGGTAGTGGTAGTAGGGTCAAATAACTTGATTGGGAACAAGAAGAAGAATGTAAGATTGGATATCAGGAGGTTGTTGAGAAGAATAAAAGATAATAGTGATAAAAGATAACAGGAAAGGTGGTCAGCATGTTGTCCTGGTATGACAGTGATGAGATGAGGCAGAGAGCAAGAATTATGAACGATATGTTACCAGAAATGTGTGAAGAGAAAGTACTACAGTTTGTTAATGTGTGGAATGAGTTTGAAGAAAGAATTCAACTGTATACAAGTGATGAACTGCTGCATTTAAATGGTTTTGGTGTGAGTCATTTGGAGAGACTGCAGCAGGAAATTAGAGTAATGAGTGCAGAGAATGAATCTGAGGTAAAGTAAGAAGTGATATGAAAGAGCAAGAAAGTAAGGAAGGAGAGATTGAAGTAGTGCATATGAATGAAGAAGTGAATAGCATGAGTGTAGAGAATGAGTGAACAGTGTGCAAGACTAACAGGGAAACGTGAAGACTCCTGGTGGACAGTGTAACACAGCATGAAAGGTTGATGCTTCAATTGAATGTGAATGTCTGTGTAGACCAAAATGGAAGGGATTACCTGAGATGTAGGGAAAACAGTTGGATTTGAAGAAGGTTCTGGAAAGAGTAAGAAGAAAATAAAATTGTTCGAGTAAATTATTATTATTATTATTCAGGCCTCCATGGTGTCAAAAGACTCATTGCGGGAGGTCATTCCTAGAAAACACAAAGTCTATCATACACTCCTTAAACTCATTGACCATTCTCGCTCTCACAACTCTATCAGGCAATGCATTCCATGGTTCAACCACCCTCCATGCAGAGAAACCACTCCTCACCCACTTTCTCACAGTTTCCTTTCGTAATTTCCAGGGATGGCCCCTTGTCATCACACCTTCATGATGTTCAACCAAGCAAAAGAACTCCCCAGTTTCAGCCCGGTAACCACCTTTCCACAGCTTAAAAGTCTCAGTCATATTACTTCTCCTTCTTCTATCCACCAAACTCTGCAGTCCACATTCCCTCAGCCAATCCTCATAACTACCATTGTACAAT
Organism: Typopeltis vanoorti; assembly: GCF_054136105.1. Classification (NCBI taxonomy): domain Eukaryota; kingdom Metazoa; phylum Arthropoda; class Arachnida; order Uropygi; family Thelyphonidae; genus Typopeltis; species Typopeltis vanoorti. The sequence goes on along the minus strand of NC_143556.1, from coordinate 27,220,083 downwards.
CCTGAAACCATCTTTGTTATCTGCCTTTGTACCCGTGTAAAGAAGTTGCATCTAATAAGTGGTATCAGTGAAACTTGTTATACATCCAGGAATGAGCTGTTATGTTTATATACGAATGCTAGAAATATCAGAAATAAGGAAAATGAATTGTTTTCATTGATTGAGTTCGTTCACCCAAAAATTGTTGGAATAAGTGAGACATGGGTGGATGAGGATGACATCCTGACAGGAATAGAGATGAAAGGGTATAATGTATTTCATGAAGATAGAAAGGCTAAAAAGAGAAGTGGACTGCTAGAAAAAAAAAAAAGAGTTATATTCATAGAAGGTAGAGCTGCAAGGGGAGGATGTAGTAGTAGTTTTGAGGCAGTATGGTGTGAGATAGAGATCAGCAGAATGAAATACTTCATAGGATGTTGGTTAGACCTGGTAATGTGGAGGGTAGTGACCAGGAAATGTATAAGTAAATAGGAAAAGGGTGATTTTAAATACATCAATATAGATTACAATGAAGAGATAGCAACTGGAAGTAAAAAAAAAAAAAAGAGTTTTTGAGGGATAACTACCTCAGGCATTATATAACAGACAATGCACAAGGATTAAGGGTCTTGGATTTGATTATCTCATCAGAGGATGTTATTATACAGGAGGTGTCAAATCTCCCACCTCCTGTATAATAATAGGAGGTGGAAGAGTGAACAAAGTGATTACCTGGGTGGTTTGCCAGTCGTGTTAGTACTTCTGTGAGGAAAGGGTATATGTGGAACTACGAGACTGGTGTTTATGAGAAGCTCAGGAAACCGTATGGAATGATGAGTTGGAGGAAAAGGAGATTAATACTACTTGGGTGATATTCAAGAACTATCAAGAAGAAACAGTGTTTAAATGTATTCCAAAGATCAGAAGGTTATATAAGTTAGGTGTGAAATGGATAAATGAAGAGATTAAGCATGTAATACAGAGAAAAAAGGCATTATGGAGGCAACATAAGAAAAGTGGTAATAATCAAACCCATGAGTGAGAAATACAAAGAACAGGCAAGGAGAGTGACTCAGTTTGCAAGGGTAGAAAAAGTTCAGCGTAAGCAGTCATAACTAATGAAGCCAAAAAAAAATCATAGGGAGCAGAGCTTTGTCCATGAAAGTATCTGTAGAAGAGGCACAAGGCAGAAACTGAATGTCTGAGAGAGAGAGAGAGAGAGAGAGAGGGGGGGGTATTGAAGTGGTTATGTGAGAAATGGATACTTAATTAGCCGAATTGCAGTCTTTTGGATAGAATCGAGGAAGGATTTTGGTGCACCATCCAAAATATGGGAACAATATTCCATTGCTGGGTATATTTGGGATTTGCATAGAGTTAGCAGTTGTGAAGTTGTGTCTTGCAAGATAAAGTACACCGTGTTTTTTGACAGCTGCAGAAGCTACTCTTGAAATGTGGTTTTGCTAGGAAAGATTAGAGGTGCAAGTCAATCTAAGAAAAAAAATCTGGTTGTGTTTGGATATCTCAGTATTACTAAAGGTAAAGGGGAAAGATGCAAGCTCCTTCTTGTGCAAGATCACATGACAGTTTTGGTGCATTGAAGTTTATAAGGTTATCCGTGCCTCACTGGGATGTGGTTAGGAGATCTGAGTTCATGTCACTTGTCATGGTAGATCTTGAGGATTCTAATACTTGAGCACTGCAAGGTTTGTTGAATGAAAAGGAGGAATGGAGAGAATAAAGGAGAACCATCCACCATGAAAGGTAGTGAGCAAGTTGTCATTCCAGTTTCAAAGTGAGGAAGGAAGACTATAGGATGGCAGTTTGTTAAGTAAGTCCTATGCCAAACGTGATCAAATGCCTTGATCAAAAACCACATTAGTTTCTTCAAATTTTTCCATGGCTTGAATCCAGAGGTGGGTGGTGAAAGCAAGAAGATCAGCTGTGGATCATGAGTGGCAGAATCCATATACTGCTGGTTACTGATTAGTTGGTATGTCTCTGGGTTGTTCAAGAATTGGTTTTCAATGACTTTCTCCATACTTTAGACAGAACAGAAGTGAGACCAATTGGATGGTTGTTTGACTTTTATCACCTTTCTTTTGGATGGGCTGGGTGTTGATCTGTTTTCATGTTGTATGGTAGATGCCAGTTGAATATGATAGATTGAAGAGGCTATACAAGATAGGTGTTAGTTCTGGGACACAGTGTTTTAACCCAATAGATGGGATATCGTCAGGATCAGATGACTTGTTTGTGTTCAGCACATTAAGGATTCTTCAGATTTCTTTTTGTTGGAAGATTATGGAAGACACGAAGGGAGCCATTCTTGGTGGGGTGAAGTGAACTTTGCCCTAGTCATCAATGCAGGAATTGGAAGAGAAGATTGATGCCACTCAGTTGGCCTTCTCTTTAGGTGAGGTAACTGCAGTACCATCTACACATGAGAGTGGTGGAAACTTGAGTGGCCAGAAGTAGCACCAAATGGCCTTGGCAAAGGACCAGAAGGAGCGACTGCCATGGTTATGATTTTTAATAACTGTTGCTAGCTGCAGTATAGGGCAAGTGGACAGCTGGAGTTTTGGTCTTGAGCCATTCATGATAAGAAGAGGTTTTTTCTTTTACAGAATTGGCACAACTTTTTGAGAATCCAGGCTTGGATAGTGGCTGAGAATTTTCAGTGGAAGAACTGAAGGAATTATTGGACCATGGGAAGGAGGAATAGAAGTTACAGCAGTCCTCTCCCAGTTGGCACTTATATAGTGCCAAAGTGGGTGAAAGGTTGTTCTGTGGCAAAAAAGACTTGTATGAGGTTGTTGTCGAGTATATCGAGAGGAGATCTGACACCCACAGTATACCTGGAAGGGGGAACTTATTAGGAAGAGGTTAAGTGTGTTGGCAAATTGAAGAGGGTAATCAGATATTCTGGTAGGAAGATTGATGATTTGACATAGGTCATTGCTGATCGGTGAAACTGGAGAAGGGTAGCCAATATGAGTTGTGGACGTTGAAATCCCCAAGAATGACGGCCTCACTATTGGAGTATTTTGACTGCAGAAAATTGAGCTTTAGAGATATCTGAATAGGTCATAAGTGGTTGATGCAGTTTAAAGAGCAATATAGAGAGCATATGTAAAATGCATATGTTGAAGTAATGCAGAACTGCATTACTTCAACCTTCTTATCACTTCTAGGTCTGGCTCCCACTGATGAGACCTCAATAAAGGTCAAAACCAGTCTGGGTAGTGACCCTTCCCATAATGCATTATACATGCACAAGGATATGTGCTTTGCATTATGTTATACGGCAAGTGATGTGAAGTCATTAGCTTCTATATACGAGTTGCCCCAGTCCTGAAAATACTTCAGGTGCAAATTTAGTTTGCTTACACTTAGATAAAGGATTAAACCAAGTACATTATTTCTTGGTATCTTTAAGTTATAGTATAACCAAGTGGAAAAACTTCTAACAATGGTATAAGGACAACTGCTGTGGAGGATATAGTTGAGATATTTAATGAACAGTTCTAAAGATCTTTCATCCTTTTGAATGTGACATAATGGAGAGCATTGGATGAGGAGGAAAGACTGACTGACAGGAAGAGGTATATGGGACATTAAGCAAACTTGATATTAATAAGACTGTGAGATTTGATGATATATCATTATTTATTTTGAAAGAATGTGCCAGGGAGTTGTCATCTGCCTTGACATATTTGTTTAATATGATTCTTACATTGGTGAAGTTCCAAAGAATTGGAAGGAAGGCAAGATTGTACTACTTCATAAAGGGGTGACAGAATTTAAGCATTAATTTATAGGCCAATCTATGTGTGTGTGTCTGTGTGCTGACTTGATTGGCCGAGTGTTAGCATATCCACTACCCAGCCAAGAGGTTGCTGGTTTGATTACCACTAAGTGCATGAATGTTTGTGATTGTCCTACTAACCACTTACCATATGCACTGCTGTGACCTGTCTCCTGGTGCAGTATGACCTTTGATGTCTTTGCACCATAAAAAATCAAATTTAAAAAAAATCTGTATGTGTTACTTGTTGTAGTTAAAGTGTTGTAAAGACTGCTAAGTATCAGGATCCATAATTGTGTTGACAACAATGGTACTATCTTTGATATACAGCATGGATTTTCTAAAAGGAGGTCATATTTTAGTAATCTACTTATTATTACAATAAGATGATGGCTTCATTTGACAAAGGAGATGGATGTACAGTAGTATACTTTGATTTTGCAAAAGCTTTTGATAGATTGCTACATATTAAGTTGATAGTCAAACTAGAGCAGATGGGTTGGATATTAGACTAGTGCGTTGGATCGGAGATTGGCTGTCTGATAGGTATCATGTTGTATATGGGAGAGCAATATCCCAGAAGAGGAAAGTCATTAGTGGTGTGCATCATGGGTGTGTGTTTTAGGGCCATTATTGCTTAACTTGTATGTTAATGATATTGGGGAAGGTTTGGATGGGAATATACAGCTGTTTGCAGAATGCAAACAGCTGTATATGGGATGAACTATGAAGAGTAGAGCAGATGCTATGGCCTTACAAGAAGACTTGAATAGACTGAGTGAATGGGAATGGGAACGGGAGTGGGGATGCCAGTTCAATGTTGCAAAATGTAAGGTTTTAAAATTTGGAAAACAAAGATGAGGTGTAGAATTTATTTTGGGAGTATATTGTTGGAAGTGGAGGGAATAAGAGATCTTGGGATGATGGTGGATAAGGATCTGAAATTTAGAGAACATGCTGCCAAAATTGTGAGGACAACACAACTAATTCTGACAATGATGTAGAGGACACTGATTTGTGGAAGTATGGAGATTATGGTTCCATTGTATAAGGCTCTGATTAGGCTACATATGGACTACAGTGCACAGATTTGTTAACCTGGTTTACAAAATGATCAAGAGATGTTGGAGCAGGTCCAGAGGAAATTGACCAAACTGGTTTCTGATCTCTGGAATGTTGAATATGAAGAAAGGTGGATATGCTGCAATTTGCAGAGTCCAGTGAACAGGAGGAAGAGGAGTGATATGATAGAGATGTACAAGTTAATAAGATTAATATTTGAAGAAGTTTTTCATAGAATGGTGGTTGATTGGGGTGGGGAAGCTGTATAACGAGATTGTGAGCAACAGAGTGAGAACCAGTTTTTTTGCCCAGAGAATTGTGAATGATTGGAATGTATTTCCTGAGAGCTTGATGTCTGCAGAGAATTTGAACGTGTTGAAGTAAATTAATATTTGAAGAAGTTTTTCATAAAATGGTGGCAGATTGGGGTGGGAAAGCTGTATAATGAGATTGTGAGCAACAGAGTGAGAACCAGTTTTTTTCCCCAGAGAGTTGTGAATGATTGGAATGTATTTCCTGAGAGCTTGATGTCTGCAGAGAATTAGAAAAAAGGAACCTCCTAGATGATTGACTCCTTTGGGGTCTTAGGATAATAATAATAATAAATTTCTTACAGTGCTGTTTCATCTATGGAACAAAGCCACCACATTTTTTTCTGAAAACATAGGCAGTAGTTTTGTCAGTAACATGAAGTATTTCCTGAAGTACACTTTACATTGTACCACATTGAGCTGCATCTGTTATTTTTTGTCCACTGTATTAATTTATTTAGATCATCCTGCAGGATCTTTACATTACTTTTATCAACTGTTGCTATCCCAGTTTAGTATCACCATTAGCAAATGACTGGATATTCCCCCAAAATCATTCCCAGTATTATTGATGTATAAATGAACAGCAGTGGCCCAAGAACACATCCCTGCAGCATGCAGCTGATCTACCTTCTCTTTAATTCATCTGTACCTAATGTTCTTCAGAACCTCTAGCTTAGTTCGATGGCAGTGCTTTTGATTTAGCCCCTTGGTTGGAAAGACCTGGGTTTAAATCACATCTAAAATACAAAGAACCTTTATCAGAGTTTTTCAGTTGAAGGTGAGTTAGCCAGTCTCACATGGTTAGGGTGAGGGCTAGATTAGAATTTTTCTCCTGAAAATTCATGTTTTTTCATCCTACAACCAGGCAAACTTGCCAGGAGAACATACACAAAAATATATATTATTATTATTATTTTCCTGACCTCTATTGTGTCACAAGACTCATTGTGGGAAGTCAACACAAAGTTTGTCATACCACTCCTTAAACTCATCCACTGTCTGCACTTTCACCACCTTCTCAGGCAATACATTCCATCCTCCTAGCCATTCTCCATGCAAAAAACTTACTTCTTATCCTGTTACTGACCACCTTCTTTTGCTACTTCCAGAGATGGCCCCTTGTCCTTGCTCCTTCCCTTGTGTTCAGGCACAAGACCACTTTGTAAGTGGAGGTTTCTGTGGTTTAGAAGTTCACATGGTATTACATCTGCTCTAGAAAACATTAGAAAACTGACTTTTCTAGACATTCTATTAGAAGTCAATGAAAAGGATAATAAACTTTCTTTCTCAATATATAGAAAACCCACCAACACAGGAAGATTTCTTAATGCGGCCTCACACCACCGCCACCCTTCGCAAAAAATAGGTATAATAAAATCCCTAAGGGACAGAACGTATAACATTTCCAGCATAGAAAAACAGAGAAATGAAGAATTAGAATATCTAACACAGATCTTTCAAAAGAATGGTTATGAAACCAAGACTATCAAAAAAATCCTCCACATACCTCCTACAAGCATCTCTCAGAAACAAGATTTCAAAAACGCTATCATGCTTCCATATATCAAAAATGTTACAGACAAGATGGCTAAATTACTTAACAAATATAACATGAAAGTAGCATTTCTGCTGCTGGAAAAAATTTTGAGATTTATACCCCCTGAAACCTCCTCATCATCCTTTAAAAGAACCATGTGTTTGCAAAATTTATTGTTCTTGCTGCATCTGCTATGTAGGACTGACAGGAAGATCTGGGGAAATTCGCATGAACGAACACAAAAAGGATGTACAAAACAGAAGAGAACAAAAATCAGGTCTAGCTTTCCATACCACTTCCACCGGCCACAATGTACTATGGCAGAATACAAACATGTCGTACATAGAAAAAAACTGTTACATAAGGAAATTTCAAGAAGCTGCAAACATGCTTAAAATACCAACACAATGCAATAAAAATCAAGGATTAATTCTCCACTAAGTTTGGTCAGATTTAATAAAAACTATACCTCAGTCAGACCTCGGACATTATGAACGTGAACAACAGAACGTGGCATCATTCAGCATTGTTTAAACCCAGCAGTGCTTTGAATCTGCATTCTAATTTTTAATTTTATGAATAGTCAGACGGCTACAACTGTATAGTCTTCTTCTTCTTCAACCTTCTGGTTCTGTCCACTGCTGGACAAAGGTCTCCCCCATGATTTTCCAGATTACTCGGTTTTCTGCTTCTCCCATCCATCTCACTCTTGCAATTTGTTCCAGTTCATCTCTCCACTTTCTTCTCGGTCTTCCTTTTTGTCTTGCTCCATCCATTGGTCTCCACTCTGTTGTTTTTCTAGTCCATCTCCCGTCACTGCATCTGGTAATATGGCCAGCCCATCTCTACTTAGCCTGTTTAATGTATTTTACAATATTCATGACACCTGTTTGAGATCTTATCCAGATATTTGTCTTCCTATCTTTTAATGTTATTTTTAGCATACTTCTTTCCATGCAATGTTATATTGTTCTCAGTTTTTTGTTTAGTGCTTCTGGTAAAGTCCATGTTTCTCCTCCATATGTTAGGACAGGAAGTATGCACTGATCGAAAGCTTTCCTTTTTTTAGACTCATAGGGATAAATTATGGGAAAATCTCTTATTTTCCCATAATTTATCCATCCAAGGTGAATTCTTCATTCAATCTCTTTCTTTTGGAGGGATTGAATGAAGCCCAAATATACATATGAAGTAACTTGTTCTATTTCATGGTTTTCAACTTTGATAGTTCTATGGTTTATGTATTTATTCATCATTATTTTTGTTTTTTCTCTATTTATTTTTAATCCAATTTCTCTGGAGGTTTCGTTTAGCTGATTTAGCCTTTCTTTCAGATCTTCAAGATTATCTGCTATCAGGACAATATCTGAAATTTCATCTGCAAATTTCAGATGATGCAGCCTTTCTCCATTTATGTTTATTCCTTTTGTTTCCCAATCAAGGCTTCTAAAGACTTCCTCTAGTGCAGCTGTAAATAATTTGGGAGATACGTTGTCGCCTTGCCGGATGCCTTTTTGTATTGGGAACTTTTCACTGTTTTTATATAATTTAATTACAGAAGTTGCATTATTGTAAATATGTTTTAGTGTTTCAATATATGGTTTCTCAGCTCCCTGGGTTTCAAGTGCTTTTAGTGTTGCAGATGTTTTAACTGAATCAAATGCTTTTTCATAGTCAATATAGGCCAAACATAAGGGTTTATTGTATTCAATTGATTTTTCAATGAGCTGTCTTAATGTGTGAATATGGTCCAAAGTATTGTAATTCTTCCTAAATCCAGCTTATTCACAGGATTGCATTCCCTCTAGTTAGATTTTATTCTATTATTTATAATTTTTGTGAAAACTTTATATATGGTGGGGAGTACGCTTATAGGTCTGTAGTTTTTAATTTCTTCCTTATTGCCCTTTTAAAAAATTAATATTAGAAGTGAATTGTTCCAATTTTTTGGAATTTTTCTGTGTTTTAGGCATTTATTGAAGATTTTACTCAACTGTTTGATGACAGGGCTTCCTCCCCAGTTTTAAGAAGTTGACCATAATTCCACCTTCTCCTGGGGCCTTTCCATTCTTCATTTCCCGCAGTGCCATTTCCGCTTCACCTTGTAAGATCTCAGGGGCATCATGTTCTTCCTCACTTGAGTAATCCATAGAAGATTCTTGGATGTCCCGGTCTTTGTCTTCATAGAGTTCAGTATAAAATTCCTGAATTCTTTTGATTATTGCATCTCTATATTTTATCAGTTCACCACCATTTTTTCCTTTTACCACAGCTATTTCCTTTGTTCCAGTTGATAATGTTCGTCTTAGGACCTGCATATTACTATTGTTTTCTATTGTTTCTTTAATTTTCCTAGTATTATATGATCTAAGTTCATGTTTCATCGTTTTACATATAGTTTTACAAATTTCCGTACATTCTATTTTATTGGTGTCATTCAAATCTCTTTTCATATCCTTCTTTTCTTTTCTTCATCAGTTCATAACAGTTCATACTATACAATACAACTGTATAGTATGAATTATTAAAACACTTAAGGAATTGAACAACGTAGTTAAGAATATAAATTAGATTATACTTCAATAAATATTTCCGATATTTTGGCAACGTCACGTTGCCATCTTCTAAAGGAACTTACAAAAAAGGCACGTGCACGTAGGCACTACAACACAGTAACTGGGAATGAAATGATGAAGCTATTGTTCTCCTAAAAGTCCTGATTGTGCCCTCTAGCAGGCTAAGTAGGCTTTCTTGGCTGTTGGGCTGAAGGTTTGCTGATGTAAGCCTCCCAAATTTGGGGCAATCGCATACAACCAAATTTGTTGAGATTTGGAGAATTTCTTAGGGCTGAGGCTGATTCCATAAATAGTCTTTCGAATTTGTATTTGCTACGGCGTATTACTGTACCTTTCTTCCACCATGTTCTGTGGCGTGTATCCAGAGCATGGTCTGCAAGACCAGAATGGCTGTACTTGTGAAAACGGATGTAGTCCTTGTGTTCAAAAATTCTGATATACGCTGTCCTGCCTGTTTGGCCAAAGTAAGACAGTTTACAGCTGCAAGGGACCTGGTATACACCGGGTAGGTCTAGGGGAAGTGGTTGGTCTTTAGTGGAACGGATAAGGGATGCCAATTTTCTGTAAGGTCTGTAACAGGAGGTCAGATCATGTTTTTTTAAGATTTTGATAATCTTTTCCGAGGTGCCTCGGATGTAGGGAATGGTGATGTATTTAGAATAATCCTTGTTGTGGAGGGGATCTGTGGTTTGTAGGTTATAATATTTTTTGGATTTTTTTGGGTGGGTAGCCATTGGCTGAGAAAGTGTTGAGGATGTGATTTATGGACTCCCAAAGATACATAAAGAAAATGTGCCATTACGTCCCATTGTGAATATCATTGATTCCCCAAATACAAATTAGCTAAACATTTGGCCAAATAGCTCACACACTATACTGGCAACACACCATCACACATAAATAACTCAGCCCATTTCAAAGCCAGCATAGAAAACCTTACACTCCAATGTACTGACATGATGGTCAGCTTTGACGTCTCCTCTTTATTCACAAATGTCCCATTCAAGGAAACTTTAGAGCTAATCCAAACTAAATTTTCTCCCAATATCTCAGCCTTATTTCAGTTCACAATGAACTCAGGCTATTTCGTTTGGCAGGGAAAATTCTACAAACAAATAGAGGGGACAGCCATGGGTTCACCACTCTCCCTGCCCCTGGTCAACTTCTTTATGGAGACCTTTGAAGAAAAAGCCTTAGCCTCTGCCCCACAAAAACTAACCATATGGCTTCACTACGTTGATGATGTGTTTGCTATTTGGCCACATGGCTCTGAAACACTTCTCTCCTTCTTAACACACTTAAACAACCAACACCCCAGAATTAAGTTCACATGGAAAAAGAGGAAAACAACAGTCTCCCTTTCCTAGACACACTAGTCACCCGCCAGCCTAATGGAACCTTGGTTTTCTCAGTTTACAGAAAACCCACCCATACAGGCAGATACATTCACCAACAATCCCCCCCCCCCCTCACAACAATATGAAAACGCTATACAACAGGGCTTAACTAATCTGTTCAAACGACTTGGCCCTAAACACTGAACTAAATCACATCCTCAACACTTTCTCAGCCAATGGCTACCCCCCCCCCAAAAAAAAAAATCCAAAAAATATTAGAACCTACAAACCACAGATCCCCCCCCCCCCTCCACAACAAGGATTACTCTAAATCCATCACCATTCCCTACATCCGAGGCACCTCGGAAAAGATTACCAAAATCTTAAAAAAACATGACCTGACCTCCTGTTACAGACCTTACAGAAAATTGGCATCCCTTATCTGCTCCACTCAAGACCAACCACTTCCACTAGTGGTGTAGGTCCCTTGCAGTTGTAAACTGTCTTACTTTTGCCAAACAGGTAGGACAGCGAATATCAGAATTTCTGAACACAAGGGACTACATCCGTTTTCACAAGTCACAGCCATTCTGGTCTTTGCAGACCATGCTCTGGATACACGCCACAGAATATGATGGAAGAAAGCTACAGTAATACGCCGTAGCAAATACAAAAACGAAAGACTATTTATGGAATCAGCCTCACCCCTAAGAAATTCTCCAAGCCTCAACAAATTTGGTTGTATGCGACTGCCCAAAGTTGGGCTGAAGGTCTGCTGACTTTCAGCCCAATGGCCAAGAACACCTACTAGCCCATTAGAGGGCACCATCAGGACTTTTAGGAGAACAATAGCTTCATCTCTTCATTCCCAGTTACTGTGGCTTGTTAGTGCCGATGTGCACAATGCCTTTTTTGTAAGTTCCTTTAAAAGATGGCAACGTGATGTTGCCGAAATATCGGAAATATTTATTAAAGTATAATTTAATTTATATTCTTAACTACGTTGTTCAATTCCTTAAGTGTTTTAATAATGCTTAATCAATAAGCCTGGCTACGAGAATGTATAGTATGAACTGTTAATCTCTTTTTTGTTGTTTTAATTTTCAGTTACCTTTTACCCATGAACATGTAAAGTCAAATTACTTACGAAACTTGTGGGGTCTTTTATTAATTCAATTGTGTTTTATATAGCTTATTAAAAAAAAAAATGTGGTGCAATTACCGGAATATAAGATCACTTTATTCTAAATTATATTATGAAAAGCAATTGTGGAGGATTTGTGTATGGCTTAAAGGCCCACAAGTAACAGGGATTATTATTATATACTATTTTTTGATGTATGTCCACCATCAACCTTGTCATCCCGTGTCACCAACTTCATGTCCATGTCCTTTTGCTCTAATTTACATAATAGGATTTTTATATGGTATCCTGTCAAATGCTTTCATTAACATGGTTTGATCACTTGGTAGGTAGCAGCTTTAGCTTTCCCTAATGGATACTCACAGGGTGCGGGGACAAGAACCTAGCTGCTGCACACCCCTCTTTAAGTCCATTGAAACTATTCTATCATTTGCCTTAAATAGTCTAACCACATATTATAGCAATAATCAGTTATAGCCAAACCCCTTGAAAACCCAGACCGGCCCTTTTCCAGCTTAACAATAAGGAAGCCAACAGGAAGCTACAGATTTCTTGGAAAGGTTCTAATATAGAACATTCCTGGAACCCAGTCTATCTCAGTGTGACTTTCAATCTCACTCTTTCATATAAAACACAGAAAAAACAAAGGCAAAAGTGAATACAAGAAACAATATACTAAGAAAGCTCACCTCTTCCAAATTGGGTGCACACCCTAGCAAGAGTTTCTGCCTTGGCTCTTTGCTAAGGCCCACTCTGCTGAATATGCCTGCCCTGTATGGTCCAGATCCTGCCATGCTGAAAAACTTGACCAAGCATTGAACAAAAGCTGCTGCTTAATTACAGATGCTTGGCAACCAACACCACTAAGGAGACCTGTATACTTTGGCTGGTATTGCACTCCCTTCAATATGAAGATCTGCATTTTCAGCTGATGAATGATGAGTGCCACCCACTATTTGGCCAGACTATAGTGCTCCGAAGACTAAGATCCTGACATAGCTTCCTAGCAACCATTGAACCACCTAAAAACCCTCCAGAGACAAGACTTCAACAATGGCTTGCACTATATCCTGAGAATAATACTGGTATTCCAACAACTGAACATCTTCCACATGCCCATTTGAACTAGAATACTTGGAAAAGCCTCAGCAGACTACGAATGAGAGGATGCTGCAAACAAAATTTCATTAAATGGGACTACCTCATTGGACCAGATAATTGTGAGTGTGGGACAACCCAGTCCATGGAACACCTTCTTTCTTGCCCCCTTCTTCAATCACCTTGCACAAAAGGGGATCTTATATCCTGCACAGAAAGAGCAGTTGATTGTGCAAGATTCTGGAGAAACATCTGACCATATTTATTGTATATAACTTATGTATAATTTCTTTTTCCTTCATATTTTACTTATTATTCCCTGTTTAATTTACTTACTAAACTTAAGCTGTTCTCATTTGTAATGTATCCTAATTTGTTGTAAATAATGTTGTCCAATTACTTACTACTGTTCCACTTGTGTTTGGATACGAAATAAAAAAAAAATAAGCATGGTGTAGCCATTTGCTATATCCAGTTCATCTCACTTTATTGTAGAAACTAAGTTACTAAGATAAGACTAAGACCTCCCTTCATATAGTCATGCTGTCCTTCATACAGTATTATAATTCTATCTATTCTCTCCTGTTTGTCCTTAACCACCACTCATCATGAGATGTTAATTAGAAATTAAACTGAGAAACCTCAGTCTTTGGGCCACCTTTGTGTAATAGAACTGTTTTGCCCTATTTCCAATCCACTGGAAACTCTTACCAGAGTTAAGCTTAAACTAAACCTTGGCTAGAGGTGCAGTTTCTTTTGTACTTCCCTGTAATAAATAGGCTTATATCTTATCCTAATCACCTTAAGTTCATGACTTCATCTACCTCTTTTCTCGTATCATTCTCTGTCACATCAGTCACCACATTATCTTGGAGGTTATAGTGGATGGGAAATTGAAGTTCAAAGGTTGCATTGTAAAATGTTTCAACTGCAACTCCAAGAATAATTGCAATGTTGAAACAAATTTAATATTTAAGGATAATTAACTTATTCAGCCTCTTTACAATGCCATGATAAAATCCCACCCAGACCATTCTGCATGGATTTATCTGGTTTTGCAGGGGATAAAGAATCTGTGAAAAGGGGTGCACAAAAGAGTAACACAGATGATATCAGGATTATGGAATTGTAAATTATGATAACAGATTGAGAGAATGTGGACTTCAGACACTAGTAAATAGAAGAAAGGGGGTGATATGATAGAGATTTATAAACTTCTGAAAATTTTTTTTCATAGTAGACTTTTCCATAATAGAGCATTGAGTGAGTAGAATAGTTTGCCTGTTGAAGCACTGAGTGCATGTAGTATGCACTCGTGGTAAAGGTGGTATAAGTTCTTAACACTTGCCATGGTATCTCCCATAATGCAAAGCACATCTCCTTACAGACATGTATAATGCTATTCATTAAGGGAAGGGCCACTACCTAGACCAGTTTCGACCTTTATTGAGGTCTCATCAGTGGGAACCAGACCCAGAGGTGGTGATACTAAGGTGGGAGTAATAGAGAAGTCATATTTACCTATATGCATTGCCAAAGGGTGTCACACCCTATTATTAAAATTCTCTGGATTAGAGATAAGTTTATGGAAGTTTTTTTACCACAAGTTGCCCCAGTCCTGAAAGTACTTCAGGCGAAAACTTTGTTTGCTAACACTTGGATAAAGGATAAAACCAAATATATAATTAGTAGCATAGCCAAGTGAAAAAAAACTTCCATAAACTTATCTCTAATCCAGAGAATTTTAATAGTAGGGTGTGACACCCTTTGGCAACTCGTATAGGTAAATATGACTTCTCCATTACTTCCACCTTTGTAACACCACCTCTGGGTCTGGGTAGTGGCCCTTCCCTTAATGCATATCATTATACATTTCTGCAAGGAGATGTGCTTTGCATTATGGGAGATACTAAGGCAAGTGATGAGAACTTAATACCACCTTTACCATGAGTTTCCCCAGTCCTGAAAGTACTTCAGGCACAAACTTTGTTTGCTAACACTTGGATAAAGGATAAATATATAATAAGGTCCCATATGTATTATTATGTAAAGAACATGATAATATATACATATAATACATATTCAAATGAACAGTCACCCTCCTACTTATCTCCTATTCTTTTTGGCTGCAATTCTTCCACTGTCATAAGCAGTATCCCTCCTCCATCCTATCTTCTCTGTCTTCCCTGAAAATACTAAACCCTTCACATTCTATGCTTGTAACTGCATCATCTGCTGTTAGCCAAGTCTCACTAATGCCTATAATGTTTGGTGAGATTTATTTATTTATTTGTATGGAGTTTCCTCCCTTTTTCTCCCCCATCCCTACTGGGGAAAGTTGAGCCCTCTCATGGGGGGTTAAGTATTTGTGACTGTAGATTCATGTGTGGTCACGGGGGGCTGATTAGCCTGGTTGCGGGATGAAAAAATCCCAGATAAACTGGGGAGAAAAACCCTGCTGTCCACACCCAAGACCGGCTAACTTGGCTATGACTGAGGAAGATCCTAAAGCTCCTCACGTCAGTGACAGGAATCGAACCCAGGACACTCCTTCCCCAGGCATATGGTAGTGAAGCACATAGCCACTAGGCTAACCGCGCAGACTTTGGTGAGATTGCACTAACCAATGCGAAAAACTCCTCCCTCTTGTTTTTCGTACTTCTATCATTAGTATATAGAAACTGCAGCATCCCTTTATACCCCCACCCAGCTTTACTTTCTGAATTGACTACTGTATTCAATATTTTTGCTTGAGACACTAGATTCCATACTTGGTTATTCTCACACTCACTCACCTCATGGATGCCTTCACTGAAACTCACCTCCTTCCATCCCGATTGCATTAGTTTTCCTGAATTTGCTTCTGCATGCTTGGTGAAGAAAAAACATCTAATACCAAAATCCTTAAGATGCGGTCCATCAGCACTGTACAAATCCTTCTTTCTATCAAAGATCACAGACCACAGATCCTCAAATCTTTCATCATTCTTTCTGCAGAACGATGTATAGATTCATTAGCTAGCAACACCCTCCTCCTTTGTTCGCCTGTATCATAACATGGTAGGAGACTTACAATCTTCACCTTCTCACTCTTCATGTTTTGCCTCGTCCAATAATTCCTTTGCAGGCTCATAGAATACTTCTTGCCCCTCAAATTATTTGTGGCAACCAAGGTCATCATTTTCTTCGACTTACTTTTCTGCACCTTAATGGTATGACTAATATCGTGAATTTTTGCACCAGGAAAACACAATATTGTCACACTTTCATTGAGTACTCCCCTCATCGAGTCTCCGTATATAATTTTCTCCTTAACTTGATATTCTTGTTTATTAGCTCAGTCTTTATTATTAGTTCAGACTGCCTGCTTCCTTCTCTTTACAACCCCTAATCTCTTGCCACTTCTTCAATTTTTCAGTTTGTGCTTTGTCTTGTGATGGATAATATTCAAATGTGCTATTTCTTTATTAATGTCCGTTTCATTCTCTATTTTCATGGTCACACATTCAGCATTGATAGCATCATTTTCCATCTCACCATCGGTACTGTTCACTCTATTGGCATTTGCTACATTCTTGTCACTTATGAGGCATTCACTTTTGAAACATTTAATTCACACCCCCCCCCCCATTCAGTTTCAATTTTACAGGGTGGACACTGGGGAGTTCTTTCACTTGGTGTAGCAGTTGGAAGGAGTGATGACAAGGGGCCATCCCTGGAAAGTATGAAAGGAAACTGTGAGCAAGAGGTGAGGAGTGTAAATTATATATTTAGTTTAATTCTTTATCCAAGTTTAAGCAAACAAAGTTTACACCTGAAATATCTTCAGGATTGGGGCAACTGGTGGCAAAGGTGGACTGAGTTCTCATCACTTTCCTTAGTATCCCATAATCAGGGCTGGCACTACCATTTAGGCAGACTAGGCAACCGCCTAGGGTGCAAAACTTTAAGCTATGCTTTATTCATACTTTACTAAAATATCAAAATTAAATAGTGATAAATGATTTAGATATCGATTCTTTTTCCTTATCCCTCACACATCACACTATTTTACTATTTAACTCTTGGTTCTTTTTTGTTCCTTACCTAAATGATTTGAACTTACCGCTATTTAAAATTCAGTTAAGATAAATATTTTAAAACGTTAATATTTTAAAATATTAAATTTCGGTATTTTATAACTTTTTTTTTTTTTGTAAATGAATTATAACAGAGAATTTTCAAATTAATTAAAAAAAGAAAATTAAAAAAGCCCTATTAATTTACTTATTAATTTAACCTGAAAGACAATTTTATTTTGTTTAATGTCAATTAGAAACATTTTAGTTTATGAAATAAGGGGTGCACTTGTAAGCTTTGCCTAGGGCACAAAATAACTTGGCACCGACAGTGCTCATAATGTAAAGCACATCTCCTTGCAGACATGTATAAATGCTATGCATTATGGGAAGGGTCGCCCAGACCGGTTTCGACCTTTATTGAGGTCACTTTCAGTGGGAGCCAGACCCACTGAAAGACCTTAGTATCCCATGGGATACTAAGGAAACTTCCTTATTATAAACTTCCTAAGCTAAATATCCCATGGGATACTAAGGAAAGTGATGAGAACTCAGTCCACCTTTGCCACGAGTTGCCCCAGTCCTGAAGATTCTTCAGGTGCAAACTTTGTTTGCTCACACTTGGATAAAGGAGTAAACTAAATATATATAATAGTCTAACCGAGTGGGAAAAAAACTTCCAAAAGGGTGAGGAACGGTTTCTTTCCGTGGAGGGTGGTGGAACCATGGAATGCATTGCCTGATAAAGTGATGAGAGCAAGAACAGTCAACGAGTTCAAAGAGTGGTATGATAGACTTTGTGTTTCCTAGGAAGCATCTCCTGCGATCAGTCTCTTGACTTGATGGAGACCCGAATAATAATAATAATAATTTTCTTCCACATACCCTTTAATTTTCTCATTGAATACATTTCACATATACTGCACTGCACAAAATCCTACAAATTCAAATCACCCAACAATGTAGTCTTTGCTTCCATTGCTCTTCTTCTTCTTATTGTGCTATCTTCTATCGAAGGTCAGCGACCATCTTGGCGAACAAACTGCACTCTTGTGCTAATCTGAGCAGTTGTGCACTGCTCTTTCCTGTCCACTTCTTGATGTTGTCAAACCATGATATTCTTTTTCTTCCTCTAGTTCCTTTGCCATCAATTCTTCCTACCAAAATAGTTTGTAGAAGTTGGTATTTGCTGTTTCTCATGATGTGGCCAAGATATGATGTTTTTCGTTTCTTGATTATTTGTACAAGATGTTTAGCTTTGCCAATGGATTTTAAGACCTCTTCATTGGTAATTTTTTCTGTCCATGATATCTTTAGCATTCTTCTATATAGCCACATCTCAAAGGCTTCGATTTTCTTGATGGTTGTCGCCTTCAATGTCCATGTTTCAACTCCATAGAGCAGAATATACCACACGTAGCATTTCAGCATTCGGCATCTGACTTCCATGTTTAGGTCTTTATTGCAGATTAGTGTTCTCATTTTCATGAAGGACTGCCGTGCAACTTCAATCCTTGTCTTTATATCTATTTCTGGATCCCACCGTTCATTAAGCCAGCAACCAAGATATTTATATCTTGACACTTGATCAATATTTTTCCCATTGAGTGTCAGTTTCATTGATGAGGCTGGATGTTTGCTGATGATCATGTATTTTGTCTTGTTGATGTTTATATTTATTCCCATTCTTTGGCTTTCTATGTATACTCTGTCAATGAGTTTTTGGAGATCCATAATATTATCTGCAATTAGCACGGTGTCATCTGCATATCGTAGGTTGTTAACAATCTTTCCATTTATTGTGATTCCCTCTGGACATTCTTCCAATGCTTTTTTAAAAATTACCTCTGCATATATGTTGAACAGGAGTGGTGAGAGCACACATCCTTGTCTCACTCCTCTTTTGATGTTAATATCACTGGTGGTAATGTTGTCTAATTGAATGGTAGCTGACTGATTCCAATACAGATTTGTTATTAGTCTTATGTCTTGTTTGTCTAGCCTTATTTGTTGAAGGACTTCTATTAAGTTAGTGTGTCTGACTTTGTCGAATGCTTTTTCAAAATCTATGAAACACATAAGGACAGATTTCTGTTTTTCTATGCATTTTTGTATCAATATTTGGGTACAGAAAAGGGCCTCTCTAGTACCAAAACCATTCCGAAAGCCGAATTGTGTTTCACTTAGAGTTTCTTCACTTTTTCTATAAATGCGATTCTGAATTACTTTCAAAAATATTTTTAATGTTTGGCTCATTAAACTAATAAGTCGGAAGTCACCACAGGAATTCGCTTTGGGTTTCTTCTTTTCAAATCACCCAACAATGTGGTCTTTGCTGCCATTGCTCTACCATGTTTAAATATGATTTTGGTTAAATTATATTTAAACAAAAAAATACAGTATACTTACAAACGAAGTAACTGATTTAATCTGATACTTGATTAAAACCAAAGCTACAATAAGTTAATGTAATATTTTCAACTAAAATAGGAAAAAGTTACTTATCCTTCAGGAGTGATAAATCCCCTCTATATGCACACAACTTGGCATTAATATATAACTAATATGAAAAAATTTATCAAGTTGCACTGAAAAAAAAAAATTGTCCTAAAATATAAAAACGAAAATATGAGTATTTCAATAGATGGACAGACCTATATTGGAAACCAAAAATACATGAATTGTTGTTTTTATTACAAAGAAGGTTGATTAAATCTTCATTTAAAAAGTATTGTTGGTACTAGTACTATGGAAACTATTCTTTAGTTTAAGAAAAGACTGGAATCCTTCAAGATTTGTTTTGAGACAGGTGGAATTGCAATTATTACTGATTATTCTGCTGCATCTATGAAAAAATTGCAAAATTATTAATGGCCCTTCAACAGTTATGTTAAATACGTGCACATCATCTTGCTGTGATGAAGGTGTTTTATGTCGAAATATTGAAAGATAGCATGGGCAATAATAGTAGTGAATATCTCAGTGAAGACAACGAACTGTATGTAGTGATGAAGAAAAGAATGATTTAGATGTAGAATGTCTTTTACAGGAAACTGTTTCTGCAGCAATATCTTCCATAAGAAAAGAGTAATAACAGAGTGAAAAAATCGAGTTAGAAGTTAATTTTGATTGCAAAACAAGGTGAATTTTAAAAACAATTATATATATATATTTATATATATATATATGTTTATTTATTTATTTAGTTAGTTGTTTACAGTTCATCAAACTTATTTTTGAATACCTAATACTAATTAAATTTTCCTTTTTTTTTCTTTCTATAATCTAAAATGTATTGTTCCTTATTATACAGTAGTGTTTTATGACTAGATTAAACATAAAAATTCTTATTTCAGAAAAATTGCAAATATTAAATCAATAAAGCAAAATTTTTAGGGATTCTCTGGAACTGCAGGTTTTTGTTCTCAATTCTTGAAGATTGGGAATTTGGAAACTGTGTGTGTGCAGCATACAGGTGCTATATATGTCTATAGTAATTTTTACCTTATTTTTAATTTTTGATGTGTGTTATAAGTGATAGGGACTGTAAAAACTATTTTCTTGCAAATTTAATTTGGATATATGTTAGGGACACTCTTAATACTTTTTATTGTTGTTAACTTTCAGACTAACAGTGCAGGAACACTTATGGTTTTATTCACGGTTGAAAGGGACTCCTGAAAAAGATATTGAAGAAGAAATGGCTAAGTGAGTTAAAGATATTTATAGGTTTTCCAGAATAATTATTGAATGGAAATAATATTTAGATTCTAAAGGGATTTTGAGGTTACAACCACTATGACTCCTTTGTTATTTTATTGGATTGTTGTTTCATTTCATTAAAAATTTGACATCTGTCATTCCAAGAAGAGTCTATGAACCAGATATTTTTTAAAATGCAGTACTTTATTATATATTATTCTTCCCACATCAGAATAGAATACAAAGGATACTGTATCCTTTGTATTATATTTCTCTATCATCCTCAGTCTCACTAATATCTATAATTGTTGGCTAAGTTAAGCTAACCAATGCTAAAAACTCCATGCTCTCATTTCGAAATACTTTTGGCATTAGCATACCTAAGCTACAATACTCCCCTTCATCTTAACAACCTCCCTTACTCATTGTGTTGCTTCGCCCCCCACTAAAAATAATGTATTCTACATTTATCATCGACTTTTTTCTTTTAAGGTTACACGGTGGCTGGCATTCATAGGGAAAAATTTATAGAGACACAACACACATGTTAGAATAATTACTATACTTAACACTAAGAAAGTAATATTGGATGCTTCGACCTCTGTATTGAGGTCATCATCAGGAAAACATACATATGTACAGGTTACAAACTGCATGACACGGCACTATATAAAATAAGATAAATCTAAATGTTTGTTAATCATTTATCCTAGCCTGAACTCGGCAAAAAAAAGTGGAACTACATTAAACAATTTCTAAAGTCCTCTTGTATTGATATTTTCTTCTGTTTGGGGTTGTTCTGGTTGTTAATTAATCCATCATTTTTGTTCAGATTTGGATGACATTTCAGCATTTCACAAGCTTCTTTGAATTTTCTTTCAAACCAGGTTTTAGTTTGGTGTTGGGACTTGGTGCCTTTCCAGTCAATTCTGTGGCATATTTGGATAGAGTGGTCTGATAGGCCTGTTTTACTATAGTGGAGGTAATTAATGTGCCATTTGTGTTCATCCAAGTTTTAATACTAAAACTCATCCAAGTACATTATTAAAGTACAAAACTCATCCAAGTTTTGTACTTTAGTACATGTAACTAAAGCAGTATCAATTATTAATGTTATTCCTATAATTATGTTCAACATTCAGTTGATGATAATAGTGAGATAATAATCATTCCTGCTTTGTTTTGAAAAGTGGAAGAATGGAAGATATTGTAAATAAAATTTGGTTGAAATGATCATTCCCAATAATGATGGAAACACTGCATATTATTATTATTCCAGCTTTTCTTACAGTATGAAGAATAAACTACTGGGCATTTGAAAAGAAATATACTTTCTTTTAGTTTTCATATGTGGCATTATTGAAGTGGCTATACTATTAATATTATTATCATAATTATACAGATATAATTCACTTGAACTCCATGGAGTCAGAAGACTCGCTCCAATCTGGAGACCGTTTTTCACACGCTGGCCATTATTCATCCAATATCTATTATATCTCTCCTTGAACTCATTCACTGATGACGTACTCACAGCCACCACCTCCAGCAATCCACTCACCAATTTTCAAGCAAAAATTTAGTCTTAATACTGTTGCTTACCACATACCTACACAATTATCCCATCCTGCTATGTACTGGAATGAGTTTTCAATGTTGGTTCTATAAAAACACTTTAATAACTTATATGCTTTTATCATATCATCTTATTTTTGCCCACCAGCTAGTTTTTGAAACCTGTAGAACTTCAGTCTTTCTCATATAGAGCATTCCATAGACCTGCCAGAGGCTTTGTCACTCACTCACTGACTTCTGAATCCTTTCCATCACTTCTGCATTCCATGGGATCCAAGTGACCAGATTTGTGTGTGTGTGTGTGTGTGTGTGTAGTAGTAAAGACGTTGCCTTATTGTTTCCCTTATATGGGGAAACAATAACCTCTCTACCCCTGCTTGTTAGTGTATTCTTCAACAAACATAACCTTACATCCTGTTTTGGCTACCTTTGCAATATGCCCTCTAAACTGAAATATCCTGTCCTCAGTCACACCCAGGTCTGTGGCTTCATCAATTTCATGCAGTAAGGTTCCATCAGTATAGCACAGCTTGTGATCTTCTTCCCAAGTGCATCACCTTACATTTGGCCACATTAAATTGCATTTGCCTTTTATCTTTGCCCGTCCTACAGGATTTCTGCATCACCTTCACTTACTGTCACTCTTCCCAGTTTTGTATCATCAGCAAACAACTGAATTGTTTCCCATCAAATCGTTTTCTGTAACATCATCATCATCAAATTCCTGACATGTACCCTCATGGGGTATACAGGATATTATGATAGTACGTAAAAAACTTACATCATTACTAACTTCCTATCAACAACTTTTCTTAAAATCAATCTGTTATCTATGAAGACTTTAACAATATCAGATCTTATATATCTGTCTTCTAATGCACTTTTTACTGCATCAATCCACCTATATCTTGCTCTGCCTCTGGGTCTTTTTGCTGCCGAACTAGCAGAGGACACTTGTTTTGCTAATCTTTCCTCTCCCATTCTGTTTAAGTGACCATTCTACCTGAAATTAGCTCTACTAACGCATTCCTGGATGATAACAAGTTCTTTCCTAATATCCTCATTTTTAATATGATATTGCCATTGACGCTATCTGTTCATGCTCCTAATCTTTCTCAGGACTCTCATATCTGTGGTCTCTAGTCCTTTGGTTAAATGTTTTATTTCTAACCCAGCTCTCAGATTCATACATTAAAATTGGTAGCACTGTCTTGTATACAGCTAATTTAATATTTTGATTAATTTCTCTCTTATTCCATATAAATTTATTCAGTTGACTTCCCACCTTACCAGCTTTGTTGATTCTGTTGTCTATTTCCATATTTAATTTACCATCTTCTCTAAAAATCTTGCCTAAATAGCTGAAATGTTTTACTTGTTCTATAGGTTCTCCATTCAAAATGAAGTTCATATTTTCAGTGTTTCTACATATTTTCATTCTCTTTGTGTTGTATTGTATTGCTGATTTTGATACCAAATTTATTACAACAGTTATTCAATTTAGTCAGGAAATCTCGCAGACTTGTACTGTATTTATTTAAAATTATAACATCATCTGCATAAGGTAAAGAGCTGAGATTAACATCTCCAATTTTGATATCAGGTTTAATACCACTTTCCTTCATAATATCATCCATATAGATAATGAATAATAGAGGGAATAATGTACATCCTTGTCTGACACCAGATTTAACATCAAATGATCTTCTTTGTACTTCCTTCACTTCTAACTGCTGACTTACAACTCAAATAAAGACTAAGTATTGCTTGATACTTAGACTAATAAATACAGATCTTTGTTATATTCCCACGATTTTTCTACTATTTATGGAAGTTTTTTCACTTGGCTATGCTACTAATTATATGTTGGATTTTATCCTTTATCCAAGTGTTAGCAAACAAAGTTTGCACCTGAAGTACTTTCAGGACTGGGGGCAACTCGTGATAAAGGTGGTATAAGTTCTCATCATTTGCCTTAGTATCTCCCATAGTGCAAAGCACATCTTCTTGCAGACATGTGCATAGCATTATACATATCCGCAAGGCGATGTCAAAACTATGTTACCCCCCCTCTCCCCCTTGGAGTATCATGGTCTTATCCACCCAATCCTGAATTCTGTCTGTAACCAACTTTCCCTATGCTTTTACCACCACTGCTGAGATTGTGATTGGTCTGTAATTTTCTATGGTGGTCTTAGAGCCTTTATTATTATGATGATTACGTGACACCTCCAGGGAGTCCTAAGAGTCATCGAGGGAGGACAGCTACTCTACAACTCTGTCTCCACCACCAACTACAACAAACTGCAACTACACCAACGCCATCTACTGCCCACCATCACCACTAGTATTTTCACAGACAATCACAAACATCTATGCCCAAGGCAGGATTCGAACCTGCAGTCCTTTTGGCTGGAGAGTGGATATGCTAACCACTAAGCCAACCAGGCTAGCGAGATAAACTCCCTAGTGGGGAATCGAATCCTGGTCTCCTGTGTGACAGGTGGGGATGCTAACCACTATAATTATTATTAATACATGATACCTCCAGGGAGTCCAAAGACTCATCAAGGGAGGACACATGCTCCACAACTCTCAGTCTCCACCAACTAAAATGAACCACAACTACTTTCATCATCTACACCAATGCTATCTACCGCCGACCACCACTAGTATTTTCACAGACAATCACAAACATCCATGTCCACAGCGGGATTCGAACCTGCAGCCTTTTGGCTGGAGAGCAGATGTGCTAACCACTCAGCCAACCAAGCCAGCAAAGGAACTATTTTACTCTCCTTTCAAAGATCCTAGGGACCTTTCCAGAGCTCTCACTTAAGTTAAAAAAAGCCAAGTAAGATGCATTGACATTTCTCTTGCACATTCACTTAATATCCAAACTGATATCCCATCCAAACCCACAGTAGTATTTACATTTAAATTTTGCAATATCTTAAGTACCTCTGATTCATTAACCTCAATTCACATTATCAGTTATTGCCATATAAGACACAGTAATATTGTCAGCTGAGTGATAGACTTTTGAAAAGTGGTCACTTAATAACTATACTGTTACATTTGACTCAATCACCTTGCTACCATCTGCACCCACTAAAGTTATCCTTTCAAAGTCATTCTTCCTTTTATTTGCAAAGCAGTGAAAGAATTCTTTGGAATTATTTAACTACGTCGCAGTAGTGAAAGTATTAGACAGCTTACAGCCATTCCATGGCATAGGAAATTTCCCTGCAATTTCTTACATGGAATGGCTGTAAGCTGCCTTCAAAGCTTGTTGTACTCACGTATCCTGTTCCATATATACCCCTTCTTAAGAGAAAAATCTGCAAATTTTGCAGCCTCCGAAATCAATACTGCATGATTACTGTCACCAATCAGAGGTAACCTAGATACCTTACTTATGCATAGATTTTCTGAACCTACGATGAGATCCAACACTCTCACACCACGAGTCCCTTCAGTTATATGCTGTTTCAAGTAATTATATCTTAGAAGGTGTATGAATTCCATTTCCTTTTCCAGCCAATGGAACTAAATATATACAGTTAGTTGCTACTCTTTCACACCAGATTGCCTCATATGAACTACCATTCACATGCCTATTTTCTTGCTGTCTTTTTTTTGGCTGTAGTTCTTCTCTGTCTTCAGCAGTACTCCTTCCCTGTTCTGTCTTTTCTCTCCTCCCTTAAAATAGTATACCAAATCATATTCAGTTCCATTTTTAAACCTGGTTTTACTCCATTTCCCAAGTAAGCAAACAGACTAAAAGTCAAGTTTGCTCCTGCAATTGATGCAAGTCTAACTGATCCCACAGGTAGTGCAGATCAGGGCAACTCGTGGCAAAGGTGGAACAAGCTCCGATCACTAATCTTAATATTTACCCTTAATGCCAAAACACATCTCCAAGCAGGGGATGTATGATGTTTTGTATTAAAGGCAAGGGGCCACTACCCAGACCGGTTTCGACCTTTATTGAGGTCTCGTCAGATTTTTATTTAATAAGGTTAAAACACCTTATGGTAACTTGTTTTGGCGAAATACTTACAAGCTCTGTATTACTAAATCTTGGTATTTCTAGCCTAGCTCCCACTGACGAGACCTCAATAAAGGTCGAAACCGGTCTGGGTAGTGGCCCCTTGCCTTTAATACAAAACATCATACATCCCCTGCTTGGAGATGTGTTTTGGCATTAAGGGTAAATATTAAGATTAGTGATCGGAGCTTGTTCCACCTTTGCCACGAGTTGCCCTGATCTGCACTACCTGTGGGATCAGTTAGACTTGCATCAATTGCAGGTGCAAACTTGACTTTTAGTCTGTTTGCTTACTTGGGAAATGGAGTAAAACCAGGTTTAAAATTGCTTGGTATCTTTAACATATTTATACCCTAGGTAAAAATACTTTCTATATTCAGTTCCAGTAACCACATCTTCTGCTGTCAGCCAAGTTTCGCTGATGCTTATAACTTTTGGCAAGATTGCACTGACTAATGCCAAAAACTCCTCTTATTTTGAATGCTTCTTGCATTAGTATTCAAAAACTGTAGATTCCCTTTAATTCTCATATCAGCTTTACACCTTGTATACATTCTAGTAGTTTCAGTATTCACAATAGTCCCATACTGATTTTTATCTGATTTATTCTCCAAATTATTTTATGCTAAAGGATCGCCAGAAAACACATTTCCTATATAAGCCTCTCTCTCTCTCTTTCAACCTTATCAATTTTAGTTTCCCTGCCCAATACTTGCTCAGAAAACAGCAACCTCTTCAAATGCTTATGACCTTCCATTTTCAGATGCATCTCATCTCTTGCATCAGCTCTCTTTTGTCATCAAATACACTCCAAACATCAACATAGTTCTCTTTTTCTACGCATTCTTGCTATTGTATAATTCACTATTGTCATTCTTTTACTTAACTCATAGTTAAGTAACAGAATGACACAATAATCAAAATAAGACAGTACATTCACTATCTTTCCTTTCACACTTTTCTTCTTCATGATATCTAACATTGTTTTTAAATCCAATTATACACATGTTTTCCCATTTTAAAATAATAATAATAAAATAAGTCATCCTCTCTATTGTTCAACCAGACAAGCAATTCTTAGGCATTCTACTCTCCATACACTTAATCATTGAATCTCCATATATTTTACCACTCATTACTTCATTCACACCCAAACCGGCATCTCTCACTCTCTCCTTTTCGACACTCTTCTGCATTTTATTATTATTATTATTATTCAGGCCCCCAAGGAGTCAAAAGACTCATTGCAGGAGGTCCTTCCTAGGAAACACAAGCCTATCAAGACTCAACGTGGGAGGTCTCTCCTAGGAAACATGAAGTCCATCATACCACTCTTTATAAACTCATTGACCATTCTCGCTCTCACCACTCTATCAGGCAATGCATTCCATGGTTCAACCACCCTCCATGCAAAGAAACCACTCCTCAACCTCTTGCTCACAGTTACCTTTTGTAACTTCCAGGGACGGCCCCTTGTCATCACTGCTTCCTATCGTTCAACCAAGCAAAAGAACTCCCCAGTGTCAACCATGTAACCACCTCTCAATAGTTTTAAAAGTCTCAATCATATCACTTTTCCTTCTTCTATCCACCAAACTCTGCAGTCCACATTCCCTCAGCCAATCCTCATAACTAACATTGTACAGTCCTGAAACTGTCTTTGTTATCTGCCTCTGTACCCTTTCCACAGTTAATTTATCCCCTTCAAATCTTGGAGACCAAATCTGAGAGCAATAGTCTAAGTGTGGTCTGATCAGGGTCTTATACAACGGAATGATAACGCTTTTATCTCTGCAGGTCAGCGTCCTTCTCATTATTGCAGCAATCCTCTGTATTACCACTTATTACCACCTCTTCACCCCCTTTGCAATACGTCCCCTGAATTTCAGGTTTCTGTCAATCATCAACACCAGATCTCTTGTCTCCCCTACTTCCTCCAGTATAACTCCTCCCGTAGAGTATGCAGCGTCCCATCAATGTGTCCCAAACCTCAAGACCTTACATTTTTCTGCATTAAAATGAAACCCCCATTCATTTGCCCATCTGTCTAGCTTATTCAAATCCTCTTGCATGACTACCACATCTGCACTATTACTAATAACTTCCCAGCTTCACATCATCCACAAACAACTGAACATTCCTCTGCAATCCACTGACAATGTCATTATTATAAAGGATAAACAATACAGTTCCCAGTACTGAGCCCTGTGGGACCCCACTTGTAACCCTCTGCCACCTTGAAACTGCCCCATCATAGACAACTCTCTGATACCTGTCGGACAGCCAATCCTGAATCCAGTTGACAAACCCCTGACATCCAAACCCATGTGCTGCAACTTAAATATCAGCTTATCATGTGGCACCATGTCAAATGCCTTTGCTAAGTCTAAGAAAATAGCAGTATATGTCTTTCCCCTCATCTAATGCTCTTGTAACTTTATCATAAAAGACTAGCATATTGCTAAAACAAGAGCACACCTTCACAAATCCATGTTGACTCTCACAGATAACATTAATCTCATCTGCCCAATGTTGTATACATTCCCTAACAATTTAGGGCCAAATTATAGGCCCTAAACTGGCCTATAATTAGACATTTCCAGTCTGCTACTGCCTTTATGCAATGGCACTTGCTTACCTTCCTTCCATCCCCTGGACACCTTTCCTGTAGCCAGACTTTCATTGAAAAGCCAGGTCAAAGGCACTGTCAGTTCCCTAGCACATTCTCTCAAAACGCATGGTGAAATACCATCCAGTCCTACAGTTTTACTGACATTGAGAGTACTCAGTATTTGAAACACTCTCCTCCTGTACCTCGAACCTGCCTTATCCCTCTAGTATTAAAATTTACTCCTCCAGGATGAAATACACCAATAAAGTGTTCATTGAACAATTCCACTATGTCTTCTGCATCAGTCACTCTATTCCCATTTTTATCCCGCAATGTGATTCTTCCACAATCATTTCTCCTCCTACTGGCCACATAGCTAAAAAATTCTGTAGGATTTTCTTTGGATCTTAGGGCCAATCTCTTCACATATTCCAGTTTCACCTTCCTTACCATACTAGTCACTCTCCTGGCCTGTGTCTTATATTCTTCAAGCATCTGCTCTTCACCTGTTTCCTTATATCTCTTCCATAGCCTCATTATCACATGCAGCTCCTGTTTAATATTTGTCATCCACTTTACAACAAATTGTGTCCTCTTCTTCACTTGTGGAATACAGCTTACTATTGCTGCTAACAAATATTCCTTCACAATTTCCCAAGCACTAATGATATCCCAGCCTTCCAATTCCTCCCTCCATGAAACTTCTCACGAGCACCACATAAGAACAACTTCCTTCTCTATGCCAGCAGCACTCGTAAGGTTTCATTACTTTCTCTCATCACTCTCTTTCTTATTCCCTCACTCTCATAACATCTCATTTCCTCTTGACCTATTGTTCTTTCGTTCTCTCAACTTCTTGTCAGTTCCATTCTCTTCATTACTCCCCATTCACCAAATTTTCTTTCTCTCACCTAATGCAGTTCTGTTATATTAGCTAAAGTAATTTCAGTGCACCTAATCTCTCTATTGATCAGTCTTCATTCCCTGCACTTCCTTACAGAGAACCTCAAATTCCTCTTGCAGGATACGAAGTTTAGTCATTTTTAGGGCCAGAAAAGAATGGCAAGCTCTTCTTACAGGAATCTTGATCTTCAATAAAATCTAGAAAATCAGCACAATCAGTACTTATTGAACAGTTTACTGGTACACCACATCCCCTCAACCTAGAAAGCCGAATAAAACTGAGAACTGATTTGCAATCAAGTGTCATTGATTCTTCCTTCTCTATGCCAACATCAAACTTATTTCAGATGCCCTTTAGTGGTACCTGTGACTGAGGTTGATGCTTATTGAACTGATTTTCACTGGAACGAGCTACAGCAAGCAGTCCACATGTATTATCCTTTATTGTAGAACATAAGAACAAGCAACAGGTGATGCATGAAATCTGCACCAAATTTGAAGTCTTTTATATCCAGTGTAATATTACATAATGCAGCAGCCTTTGATGGCATAGAACAGGGAACCAAAGTTTGCACATCCACACTAGAACCTGATACTCTGAGAAAATTACTGTGAAGTTATCTGCCTTCTCCTAGATTGAACTCCTCCATGCTTCAAATCCATCTCTGTTTTTCCCAATTTATGCAAAAATTTCTATGTGACTCCTGTCAAATGCCTTTGCAAAATCCTACAATATCACTGAGTAAACATTTCTCTTATTTGTCTCCATTGTCACTTTATTATAAAATGTAAGCAATTACTAAGGCAATATCTGTCCATCAGAAAAATCATGTTGTCTATTATACAATATCATATTAGGGAGGATGTAAAGGAGTTGTTAGAAGAGGCAAAACATGAACGAGAAGGTGAAGATTTTAAGTCTCCTACCACACTATGATAGAGGTGAACTAAGGAAGAGTGTGTTGCTAGTTAACAAGTCTCTACATAGGTTGTGAAGAAAGAATGATGTAGGATTTGTGGATTTGTAGTCTGAAAGAAAAAAGGATTTGTACAAATGCTGATGGACTGCATCTAAATGGTTTTGGCGTTAGGTATCTAGAGAGAGCTTTGTTCAACAAGCATGCTGAAGTGCAAATTCAGTAAAACTAAACCAATCAGGATGGAAACAGGAGAGTTTGAGTGAAGGCACCCATGAGATGAGTGAGTGTGAGAATAACCAAGTATGGAATCTAGTCTCTCAAGCAGAAATATTAAATACGGTAGTCAATTCAGGAAGTAAAGGTGGGTGGGGGCCTACCCACCCACCCACCTTTACTTCTTGAATTGAAAGGAAGATAAAGGAGATAGGATGGGGGGAGGGGTACTGCTGATGATAGCAGATGAATTGAGGAGGAGGACAATGATAGCCACTGAGTCTATATGTAGATTATGCAGAAGGAATGATGTAGGATTTGTGGTCCGTGTTTCACAGAAAGAAGGATTTGTACAATGCTGATGGACTGCATCTAAATGGTTTTGGTGTTAGGTGACTAGAGAATGCTTTGTTAATGGAGCATGCTGAAGTGCAAATTCAGGGAAACTTAAGCAGTTGGGGTGGAAGCAAGTGAATTTGTGCAAAAGCACCCCAGGAAATGGGTGAGTATGAGAATGAATCCTCACAAACACTCATTTGTGAGGATTCTAGTCTCACAAACAAAAACATTGAATAAGGTAGTAACTTCCTTTACTTTCTGACAGTTCAGAAAGTAAATGAGGTTAGGGACCTAAAGAGATGCTTCAGTTTCTATATATTAATGCCAGAAGTATCAGCAACAAGGGTGAGGAGTTTTTGGCATTGGATAGTGCAACCTCTTCGAAAGTTATAGGCAGTAGTGGGAGGTGGCTAACAGCAGATGATTAGTTACAGGGATAGAATGTGGGAGGTTTAGTATTTTCAGGGAAGATAGGAGGAGGGAGGGGTACTTATGATAGCAAATGAATTGCAGCCAAAAAGAAAGGAGATAAGTGAAAGCTGTTCATTTGAAGCAGTCTGGTGCGTGAGATTAAGGCCAGTAACACAAAATATACAGTTGATTGTTGCTATAGGCCATTGAGTTCCACTGATGATCTGGAAGACATGCATCTTCAATTTAGTGCAATGAGTACAGGTTGAGTGATTATTATGAGGAACTTCAACTATGGAGATGTAGACTGGAAGGAAGAAAGATCACATGGCAGAAAGAAAGAGAATTTATTCACTTACTAAGAGTTAATTACTTAAAGCAGCATGTAATGGAGGGAACTAAGGGTGGGAGAGTATTGTACCTGGTCATAGGATCAGGAAAGCTATCCACAAGCAAGATTACCACATTGCCTCTGATTGGTGAAAGTGACCATTTGGTCTTGACTTGGGAGATTGTAAAACATGAGGAATATTCTGTCAAGAAGGGGATATATGTTGAACTATAAAGCTTGTGATTATGACAAGCTTAGGAAGAAACTTAAATCTTTGGCATAACGTAAAACACTTCAGGGTAAGGATGTTAGTTTTAGTTCCAGAGACTAGAGACAGATCAATTAGTAAGATATATGTTGAACTATAAGGCTTGTGATTATGACAAGCTTAGGAAGAAGCTTAAATCTTTGGCATGGCATAAAACACTTCAGGGTAAGGATGTTAGTTTTGCTTGGGATACAGTTAAGGTTCATTGAGAGGAAGTAATATTAAATTGTATACCTAAGGTAAGGAGGATTAATCAAATAGGAGTTAGATTAATGAGTAATATCATTAAGTACAAGCTGCAGAAGAAGAAAATGGTATGGATGGTATATAAAGAGAAAGGTGAACAACAAACTCAGTAACAGTACAAGGAACACCAAGAAAGGTGACCAGCATGGCAAGGAAGGCAAAATCTGATTATGATAAGAATCTAGCCAAGCAGGCCAAAGGAAATCCCAAAGAATTCTTTCATTATGTGTCAAGTAAGTAGAGAATGACTATGGAAGATTATCCTTAATGAGTGATGATGGTCACGAGGAAACAGAAGCAGATAAAATGGTTGAGTTGCTGAGTGCCCACTTTGCATGGGTGTATCATCTTATTGAGGTTACTGCTTTAACATATATGACAGATACTGATTTGGGAACAGAGGTGTATGAATTGGAGTTTCTTATAATGTTACAGAATGTTAATGTAAATGCAGCTGTGGGATTAGATGGGATATCAGCTTGGATTTTGCAAGACTGTGCAAGAGAACTAGCAATGCCTCTGACTTAGCTATGTAAGTCTCAGCACTAGTAAAGTTCCCACGGAGTGGAAAGAGGACAAAATAATTCCCTTGCATAAGGGAAGTTCTAAGACTTCAGTATCAAATTATAGACCAATCAGTATCTCAGGCATGGTGGTAAAAGTAGTAGAAAAATTGTTCAAAAAGAGAATTCAAGAATGTGTAGATAAAAATGTATCATATGAGGATCAGTCATGCCTTAGTAATTTATAATAGAGTAACAGCTGAGTTGGATAAAGGAAATGGCTATGCGATGATTGTGCTGAATTTTGCAAAGCCATTTGACAGAATATCACTTCAAGCTCTGTTACATAGGTTGTACAAATGGGGATGGACATGACACCGATTAAATGGATAATAGGGTAGCTGCTGGACAGATATCAAAAAGTGGTATGTGGAGGGACACAATCGAGACAAAAAACAGGTGATTAGAGGTGTGCCACAAGGTTCAGTGCTGGGAATAATGCCGTTTAATTTGCACATAAATGATACAGGAAATAACCTGAAAGGAAATATTCAGTTGTTTGCTGATGATGCAAAATTAGGTAGAGTAATAGTTAGATGATGTGGAGAGCTTGCAGGATGATTCAAATAGGCTGTCAGTATGGGCAAAAGTTAATAGTGTCAGTTTAATGTCGAGAAAGGTAAAGTTATGCATTTTGGGAAAAATAGATTACAAGCCATGTATCATATTGATGGCACTGTCTTCTGGGAAATAGATGAAGATAGAGATTTAGGAGTGGTGGTAGACAGAGAGTTAAGAGGATATACTGCTAAGGTTGCTAAAATAGTCCATAAGATTACTGGGCTATTGAAGAACACATTAACATGTATAGATAAGATAGTTGTTATACCTCTTTATTAAGCCTTGATACACCTGTGGTGTGCCTCAGGGGTCTGTTTTACTGAGCTTGTGGAAGATTTGGATTGGGAATATTCAGTTGTTTGTAGATGATTCAGAATTGATGCACAGTTTAATGTTGCAAAATGTTCAGTTTAAAATATGGGAAACAAAGATGGGATGTATAATTATGCCTTGTGGAGATATGTTGTTGGACATGGAGAAAATAAGAGATCTTTGAGTGATGGCGAATAAGGATCTTAAATTTAGAGTAAACATTGCCAAAATTGTGAGGACAATACAACGAATTCTAGAAATGATGCAGAAGACACAAACTTGTAGACGTAATTAGATTCTTGTCCCATTGTATAAGGCTCTGATTAGGCCACACATGGACTACTGTGAATAGATTTACCACATGGTTTTCAAAAGGGTGAAGAGATGTTGGAGAGGGTTAAATGCCAACTAAGGTAGTTTCTGATCTCTGGAGTGTTGAAAATGAGGAAACTGACAGCCTATTTAAATCATCCTGCAAGCTCTCCACATCATCTAACTATTACTCTACCTGAGGTTGAAAAGATGCATTTTACAGCATGTACGGGATATGATAGAGATGTACAAGTTGGTAAGGGATTGTTATAGGATCACTATTGAAGAAGTTTTTCATAAATTGGTCGATCAGAGGAGAACAAGATATCATCCCTGGAAACTGTATAAGGAGAGTGTGAACAAAGGAGTGAGAAGCAGATTTTTTGCATGGAGAGTTGTGAATGATTGGAATGCCTTGCATGAGAGTGTGGTGTCTGCAGAAAAATGAATGTGTTTAAGGCAAAATATGATGAGCTGTATATATGATAAAGGGACCTCCTGGATGAGCCTTTGACTCCATGGGATTTTAGAGTAATAATAATAATTTCCACAGTTTGTGGACACAGTTCCTCTGCATTCATTAACACTATTTCCACCCTTCTCTTTTCACTTTCCCATCCTTCCTTTGAAAATTGTTTATCCTTCCATTTTTATCTCTGACATCGCATCATCTTCAGACAACCACATTTCACTTTTACCGAATATTTTTGGGCATGCTGACTCAACCAATGGAACAACTCGGCTCTCTTATTATGAATACTTCTTAGTTAAATATAAACATAACAATCCCTGTGCTTTTGAGGACATTCTACCTGCACCAACATTCTGTACTCTAGCTGTTACTTGACACCTCTCTCTCTTCATTCAGACCACTCCAATATCCCTAGTCATGATTACCATTCATACCTCTCATACTCATCTTTATGCATTCCATCACTTTGCCCTGCTGCAACCATACCTTCATCCTTGTATCCATTCTCCTCCTGTCATAGAACCCATTTGGCTGTGCTATTCTGCTTTACAAGTACCTTTTAATCATTAGCTTCTTGATTTTGGCCTTCTCAGAAACAGTAGTCTTTCTAAATGTCCAATACCAAACCCATTCAAATTGAATCCATCAACTTTAAACCATTCAAACTTTCCTTGAAATTCGTTCCCCAGATTCACAAACTGAACCCCCCCCCCCTTTGCTTCACAACTCAACCATTTTGCTATTCATTAACTCTGCTCTCCTTCTCAATTCACTGTTATCATATCTGAGCAACACACTAATGACTTTTCCAACAACACTATTATCCTTTACTTCCTGCAGCAACTTTTTCTCATTTCTATCAACATTCTTTTTTTCACCAACTAAGTCATTCTTATCCGCTACTGCCACCAATTCTGATGCTGACTCTTTCCTTCTCTGCAAAGCATTAGTTATTTGCTTCAGTGTTTCACATTATGAGCATGTTTTGTCTAATTTACTAGTCATCACACCTCTAAATATCAAGTCCCTGTACTTTGATATATGATTGTCCTTTGACTCTTTTTTTGTAATATTAACTTCCTCCTTATTCCCATCTGCCAATCTCCTCTTTAGATGTTCAATCTCATCTCCCAGATCCTTCATTTCACTTTTTGTTTTCACCACATCTTGCCTAAGCTCTTCTACTATGGTTCCCATGCTAGCTTCCATTTCAAAACACTCTAACCTATCAGTGCACTTTTCACATATATTAATGCTTTTTCTTCTTTGCATTCACTTTAACAGTTCACAAATCTTTCACATTTTTCAGTGCATACATGAAGCAATTCTCACAATGCATCCATCGGGAAAAATCCAGGATAGAACTCTATCTTCATTTCGAACTTTTCTTGCAGCATACATGCATTTCTTTATGGATGCCATTTTCAGAAAGCAGAAGCAGTAGGAACATACAAGTAGCACAACATAAATAAAGATTCAAAATTCCAACAACAACACTACTGAAGGATAAGGATACTAGTATTCAACACGAAGAATATGAAACACAATTTTACGAAAAGGAGCCACACTATACTCTATTTTAAAACACTTTTCTTTGCATAGCTCAAAAACACCACTATGTTCACTCATGACATTAGCAACTCCAATTCAATTAAAACCAAAAAGAGTAGAAGTTCATCAGGAGGATAGGTATGCATTGGCAAATTAGTGAATGAGTGCAGGAGTAATTAGTATGGAAAACTTTAACTTTGAGAAAGAGAAATGATGCCAGGCTGAGAAGGAAATGTAATTTATACAGCTGCTGAAGATAATTACTTGAGACGACATATAAGAAAGGGGACTCAGGGTTCTAGAGTGCTGGATTCTGTCACATCATCAGAGAAGTTAGTGGTAACCAATGGAGCAAAAAGCCTTTGTTTGTTGACTGTGATCGTGTGGTCTTAAGCTTGCTAGACATCCAGAATTTTCTGTTAAGAAGTAGTATATATATTGAACTGCAAGGCAGGTGATTATGACAAATTGAGTAGTCAGCTTAGAGTAGTGCTGTGATATAAGAATTTTTTAGGAGAGAAATGTGGGTGCAGTGCTTTGGAAGATCAAAGAATATTTTTGAAGAAAGCAGTATGAGACTGTATGCCAAGAGTTAGGAGTATAAATAAAATAGGTAAGGGTACAAGGTTTAAGTAGCATAATTAAGCAGGAGTTGCAGAAAAAGTTATGGATAGAATATAAAGAAAAAGGTGATCAGCAAACCATAATGTGACCTGTATGGTAAGGAAGGACAAAGCTCATTATTAGATGATTATCCAGCTGATCAATTGAAAAGAAATCCTTAAGAGTTCTTTCAAAGGTGATGTGGCTATCTTGCATGATGATTTAAATAAATTGCCATTGTGAGCAAAGGATAAGCACTGTCAATTTACTGTTGTAAATTGTAAGTTATGGACTTCATGTTGAAAAGATTATGTGCTGTATCTCATTGCTGATATTGGATTACAAGAAATTGACGAAGCTATGGAATTGGGGGCACAGTTAGAGTGGGGTTCAGAGGGCATATTGTAAAAGTTGAAAAAATATCTCAAAGGATTACTTGTTTGTTAAAGAACACATTGACTAGTAAAGATAGGGAGATTATTATCCCTGTTTATAAGGCTCTGCTCTGGCCACATCTTGACTATCGTCCACAGATTGTTCACCTGGGTTTCTTGGGGATAAGGAGGTTGTGAAGAGGATTTAGAGATGAGTGACCAAACTGGTGAAGATCTGTAGAATGCTCCTTATGAGGATTGCAAAATTTAGTTGATAGATGGAAAAGAGGGGACATGATAGAAACTTATAAGGTTTTAAGAGGGTTCTTTAAGATTGACACAAAGGATTTTTTCAGTACATGATGAATAGATGGAGAACTAGAGCTCAACCCTGGAAGTTTTGTAAGAGAGTAGTTGTAAGGGTGTGTTGACTAGATTTTTCTTGGAAGAGGATGACTGAGTGGAATGCATTGCTAGAATTAGTTGTGAGTGCCTGCTGACAATGCCTGAGTTTAAGGAGAGGTAAGGAGGTATTCTGTGTTTAAAGATTAGTGTAGATCTCCCATGAGAGTCTTCTGACTCCATTCAGATACCCATATCATAATAATAATAATCATCATCTCTGTCATCTGGAACTGAACTCTATTTGTTTCATGCAGTAGAATTTAAGTAGGACTGTATTATGATCTGATAAGCTGAAGTGAAGAAGTTTGATTTGAATTGCTGTTTATGAAAGAACGGAATATGTAATTTGATTCATCCTGGGAACTAGTACCTTGATTCTTGAAAATGTAAGCTAGGAGGGTAGGGTTATGAATCCTGCATGTCTTCTAGTTTAACAATATCAAGACATACTTATAATTGTGCATATTTGTTTATAAACTTGTGGGGTTAACTCCTATTTTTGTGTAATGCAGCCTTCATTCTCCAGCTACTGTATGTAGTAGGTATTATTTCATGTTACTGAATTATTGTAGTTACACATGCACAGCATTTTTAGTGTCTTGTCAAGATTTAACCTTCAGCATTCCTTTGGATATTATTGAGAGCTAGGGGGGACAAGAATAACAATCCTGTATAATTTATATTCATTTATCTTGTCTGAAGAATTTGAAAGGGGAGAATTTGTTGAGGAACCCATGATAATGAAAAGTGAAGTGATATGAGCAGTGGAACAGCTGCCAAAAGGAAAACTTCTGGAGCTGATGGAGTGTCAGTGGAATTATTAAGAGCAGCTGGGAATGAAGAAGTGAATATATTGACTGAAATTTTTCAACAGGTTTGGAAGGAAATATGCTACATTAGAGATTGGAAAACATCAGTATTCGTCCCAATTCCAAAAAAATCGAATCCCAGAGATTGTGAGAATTATAGAACCATTGCTTTAATTTCACATGCAAGTAAAGTTATGCTGAAAGTGATCCACCAAAGGCTGGAATCATATTATTATTTTATACAGGTACCTCCATGGAGTTCAAAGACTCATTGCATGTGACCCAATCTATCCACACAATCTATCATACCTCTCCTTGAACCCACTAACATACAAAACACTCACAATTGACTCTGGCAACCCATTCCACTCATTCACAACTCTACAAGCAAAAAATCCAGTTCTCACACCCCTATTACACCTTTATTCAACTTCTAGGGATGACTCTCTGTTCTATTCCCTCTAGGCAAGTCCTGAAACATTTCCCCTGCATCTATCTTATAACACCTTTAATCAGCTTAAATTTTTCAATCATATCCCTTCCTTTTCTCCTATCAACCAACTTCTGCAATCTACAAACCTTCAATCTATTCTCATAGGGAACATTCCACAGGCCACTCACCATCTTGGTTACTCACCTCTGAATCCTCTTCATCGCTTCTTCTTCCCCAAGAAACCTAAGGGACTAGACTTGAGCACAGTAGTCCAGATGTGGATATAGCAAGGCTTTATAAAGAAGGAGAATAACAACTTCTTTACCTCTACTTTTTAATGTGTTCTTCAATAGCCAAGTAATTCTATGGGCTGCCTTAGCAACTTTAGCAATATATCCTATAAACTTTATAGGATATATCTCTAGATCTCTTGCTTCATCTATTTCCTGGAGTAGAGTGCCATCAATGTGAGTGCAATCTATTTATCCCAAAATACATAAGTTTACATTTCTCGACATTAAACTGATACCCATTAACTTTTGCCCATACTGTCAGCCTATTTAAATTGTTTTGCAAGCTCTCCACATTACCTTGATTAAATATTACTCTACCTAATTTCTCATCATCAGCAAACAACTGAATATTTCCTTTCAGGTTATTTCCTATATCATTTATGTACAAAGTAAACTGCAATGGTCCCAGCACTGAACCTTGCACACACCACTAGTCACCTGCTTTTGTCTCGATGCTGCCCTTCCATTATACCAGTTTTTGATATCTGTCCAGCATCCACCCCTCTTATCTACAAGGATGGTCTGAAAAAGTTCTCGGCCTCGACCATAGATGGCAACACTATCAGCAAGATTTTTTTCTTTCTAAGCTGGTACATCTGTCATAAGCATACATGTGAAATTGCAAGTCATTCTATCAAGTAGTTTGTTTTATACAGTTGTTTGAAGCAAAAGTGTTATCTGTATCCCTTGAAATGGATAAAATTGAGTATCGTGCGTTTATAAAATTCTTTGTATTTAAAGGTTTCAAGCCAAAAGAAATTCATTCGAAGTTCATAAAAGTCTTCGGGCACTCTTCTCCTTCGTTTTTGATAATTAAGAAATGGGCCCGAGTTTAAATGTGGCCATACCACCTTTGAAGATGATCCATGTGGAGGACGTCCAAAAAGTGAAACAACACCAGAAATCATTGATCAAATGCACGATATGGTATTGGATGACTGGCAAGTCAAAGTGGGTGAAATTGCTGAGAGTATAGGCATTTCAAAAGAACATGTAGGATATATTTTGCATGAAGAATTGCAAATGAAAAAGCTTTGTGCAAGACAGGTGCTGCGCTTGCTCGCAGCAGATCAAAAATGCACTCACATGAAAATCTCTGAACAGTGCTTGGAGCATTTAACAAGAATAAAACTGATTTTGTGCATCAATTTATTACTATGGATGAGACTGGGATTCACAATTACACACCAGAATCCAAACAGCAGTCAAAACAGTGGACAGAAGCCAGATGTTCAGGGCCAAATAATGCAAAGTCAGTTCCAACAGCAGGTAAGGTTATGGCATTAGTATTTTGGGATGCTAAAGGCATTTTGTTTATTAATTATCTTGAAAAAGGGTAAAACAATAAACAGGGAATATTATTATTCCGAAGTTTTAACCAAACTAGATGTAAAAATTCATGAGACCCTGTTTGCAGAATAAAAAAATCGTCTTTCATCAGGACAATTCACCTGCCCACAAAGGTGTTTTGTGGGCAGGTGAATTGGCAATGGGAAAATTAAGGGATCTGCACTATGAATTGTTGGAACATCCACCCTATTCCCCAGATTTAGCTCCCTCTGACTTCTGTCTCTTCCCAAAACTAAAACTCTTCCTCGCTGGTCAGCGTTTTTCTTCGAATAAAGAGGTGATTGCAGCTATAGAGGAGTATTTTGCAGATCTTACTGAGAACCACTACAGGGATGGGATAATGGCGCTGAAGCATCACTGGAATAAATGTATTAGTCTTAAGGGAGATTATGTTGAAAAATAAAAATAATTCAAAAAGAACTTTTCAGACCATCCTCATACTTAACCACTGTCATATCCATCCTCATTTGTTCTAATTTGCATGACAGAGTTCCATCTGGTATTCTGTCAAATGCCTTTGCAAAATCATCATGTAGCCATTTCCTTTATCCAACTCAGCTGTTACTCTATCATAAAAAGTCAGTAAATTACTAAGGCATGACTGCCCTTCCACAAAGCCATGTTGATCCTCATACAGTATCATATTTTTATCTACCCATTCTTGAATTATTTTTTTTACCAATTTTTCTGGTACTTTTACCACCATGCCTGAGATACTGATTGATCTATAATTTACTACTGCAGTCTTTAAACCTCCCTAATGCACTGGAATTATTTTGCCCTCTTTTCACTCCCTTGGAACTCTACCAGAGCTGAGACCTTAAATTGAAGATCCTGTCAGAGGATTTGCCAGTTCCCTTGCACATTTTTGCAAAACCCTAGCTGACATCCCATCTAATCTCTCAGCTGTATTTACATTGAGGTACTGCAATATCCTAAGAACCTCCAATTCATCCACCTCTTTTCTCACATTAATATCTGTCAATAGGTTAAAGCAGTAACCTCACTAGGATAATATACCCTTGCAAAGTGGTCATTCAGTAACTCAACTATTTTATCTGCTCTGTCTCTTCATGACCATCATCACTCATTAAGGTTAATCTTCCAGAGTTATTCTTCCTCTTACTCACCACATAATGAAAGAACTCTTTGGGATTTCCTTTGGCCTGTTTGGCTAGCTTCTTCTCATAATCTTATTTTGCCTTCTTTTTATGCTGGTCACCTTTCTTGGCTGAGCCTTGTGCTGTTCTTGAGTTTACAGCATTTTCTTCTTCTGCTGCTCATGCTTAATGATATTACTCATCCATCTAACTCCTGCCCGATTAACCCTCCTTACTCTAGGTATACAATTTAATACTGCCTTTTCTAGATGACCCTTAACTATATCCCATGTACTACTAACATCCTTACCCTGCAGTGTTTAATGCCAGTGATATAGATTTAAGCTTTTTCCTAAGCGTGTTATAATCACCTGCCTTATAGTTCCACAAATACCCCTTCTTGATAGAATATTCCTCATGTTTTATAATCTCCCAAGTCAAGACTGCATGGTCACTTTCACCAATCGGAGGCAATGTGGTCACCTTGGTTATGGATAGCTCTTCTGATCCTATGACCAGGTCCAATACTCTCACACCCTTAGTCCTCCATCACATTTTGCCTTAAATAGTTATCTCTTGGTAGCTGTATAAATTCAATTTCCTTCTTGCCATGTGATCTGTCTTCCTTCTATTTTATATCTCCATAATTAAAGTCCCTCATAATAATCATTCAACCTGTACTTATTTTACTAATTTGATGATACATGTCTTCCAGATCATCTGTGGAACTCCCAGGCCTATAACAACAACCAACTGTATATTTTGTCTTAGTGACCTTAATCTCACACCAGACTGCTTCAAAGAATAGCCACCCTCTCGACTGTCTGCTATTCTTTTTTGCTGCTATTCATCTGCTGTCATCAGCTGTACTCCTCCCACCATCCTATCCTCTCTATCTTCCCTGAAAATACTAAACCCTTTACATTAAAACTCTGTAACTACATCTGCAGGTAGCCAAGTCTCACTAATGCCGATTATTTTTGCACAGAGTTAGCAAACATGAGAAAAATTATGAAAAGAACAGAGAATTTCAGAAGGAAGTATTCATCTGTTTTATCGATTATAAGAAAGCTTTTGATTCTGTGGAACACAACAGACTGCGGATTGTAATGAGATCAATGGGAATACCTGAGCATCTAATTCTCTTAATAAGAGATCTGTGTGACAACCAAGAAGCTTCAATAAAAACAGTCTTTGAAGAAATAGTATTCAAGTGGAATCTTTTTAATATATAATATTTATAGTGAATATATTATGAGAATGGAAAATTTAGACAAAGATCTAACTGGAATTAAGATTAGTGACAAAAAATAAATAATTTATGATATGCAGATTATACACCCCTCATATCAGAAACTAAAGAAGAAAATATAAATTATTGAAAGTTATGATTTACTTGGGTACAGAATCAGAAATGATGGTAAATGTGAAGATGAAATTAAGAGAAGAAATTAAAAGATAGTCATGGGAAAAAAAAGCTGTGTTAAACCTGACAAAAATTATGAAAGACAGAGATGTGGTAATGCTACAAAAATTAGAATTGTCAATGCAATGGTCAATTCTAATTTTCCAGTAGTGATGTTTTGATGTGAAAGCTGGAATTATTGAGAAGAAAGACAGAAAGCGAATTGATTCATTTGAATTATGAGTGTGGAGGAGACCATTAAGAATCCCTTGGACTGCAAGAATGACCAATAAGAAGGTTTTAGATTTTGTCCTTTATCCTTTAGAGAGTATAAAGACAGAATGTTCCTTGGATGCAATGATTGCTAAACAGAAGTTATAGATTATAGACTTTGGATATAGTATGCACACTGATGAATCATTGTAAAGACAGTTATGTTGGGGAAGATTGAGGGAATGAGAAGGGGAAGACCACAAATGAGTTGGGTGGACAACATAAACGAACTTACCAAAAGAAAAGACAAGAGG
The DNA here is from genome assembly GCF_054136105.1 of Typopeltis vanoorti. Lineage (NCBI taxonomy): Eukaryota > Metazoa > Arthropoda > Arachnida > Uropygi > Thelyphonidae > Typopeltis > Typopeltis vanoorti. The sequence continues at coordinate 27,176,530 of NC_143556.1, read as the reverse complement.
CTGTCTGAGATGGAGAGCTTTTGTGCACAAGATCACCAAAAGTCGAAAATGACTGATGGCACATAAAAACAACAATAACATCTTGTCTGGATGCTATGGGGCTCTTTGGATGTCTTATTTGCTTTTTCTGTTTGATCTTTTTTGAATTTCCCCTTCTAGAAGAGTTTCCTTTGTTTTTGTATATGAACTTCTAATCTGTTCCATTGTTACACTGATTTCATTGCTGTTATTTTTGACTACTGATGATCCTTCTGTGGATGATGAGGAAGTAGGCTCCAGCTATTCTGGAACTTTTGGGATTATTTCTTGTTGATATTACTATGCACTTTTTGTAATTTTGATGAGTATAATTTGTCTTAAAGTGACTTCCTTGCTAAACTGAATTGAAAGATCTGTATATTTTGCTGGTTATGCCAGTGTATATGGCATAGCCAGCAAAGAAGCACTTCTAACAGTTCTACTGATGCTCCCAGTCTTTTGGCAAAAGTTCTAAGCAGCAGGTAGTAATGCAGTAGTCATAACTTTCACATTCCCATAGGGTTTGGGAGATTGACTGGCAGTATGTCCAATCTCTACACATGTGAAACATTTATCTTTGAGGTAGTTATCACCTGAGTGGTTATATGAGCTGCAATTGCAAGCACTATCTCTGCAGATCTTGATAGTTTACCAAAACTTGAGTTTTACTAATGTTGACAAAATTTGTTACAGGCATCTTCATATCTTTTGGAAAGTTGACCTCAGCAGGAAACCAGTTATGATCTTCACTCAAGATAGCCATTTTATGCGTTATTACCAATTTTATCCCACTTTGAGAATATCTAGATTAGGATTTCATTGCTGCTTTCTGTATGTTCCATTGGACACCTCTCAATCTGTAATGTTCTGACATGGCTTCCACCATTACAGGAATTGCACTATCTTGAATTGTAAAACCTGTAATACTTTATCCTTGGTTTCTGCATCTTTTTATCACATCTAAATATTTCTTTTCACTGTACAGCATGAAGAAGTAAATCTTACTTGTTCTCTTCGCATTCTGGAATTGAAATTCCCATCGTGGAATTTCTATTCCAGAATGTGAAGAGGTGAGACAAGTGACACTGACACCCTTGGAGGAATTAATATCATTATCTCAGAAAAAAAACAAAACAGTCTGCATTTAATTATAAGAAAAACCTTTCAGTCATAAGATTGAAAATTAAATAATTACATGATAAAGAAACAATCCTACAACACTAGCAAATGTTTTAACTGAGCCTAGCTAAAATTATGGCTGTGCAGATATTAACTGCACTACCAGCAATCACTAGAAATCTTATTGATATTTACTCAAATAATCCTGTGCTGGTGTGAGGGAGCCACCAGCAGCATCAGCAGTATAAAATTAAAATATGATAAGATAAATATTAAAATATAATATACATATAGCAAAAAAGTGTATCCTTATTTTAAAATACTCTGGATGAGAGATAGTTGTAGAAAGATTTTTCATTTGGTCAGAATCACATTACTTTTTACTGAAAGCTAATAATTTCAGGTTGTAAGTTACCCCCTAAAATCATGTTCAATGTCTCAATGTTTTCAGACTCACTGGACATCAAAAAGTAGGGTAGTTTTATTCTAAGGGTTTATACTCTCCTTTATTAATGTTAAACACTACACATATGACTGCGCAAAAAAAAAAAAGTATCTAACAAACTCTGTTCTCTAAAATAAATTTAGTTTAAACCTTTATCCAAGTGTAAGCAAACAAAGTTTGTGCCTGAAGTATCTTCAGGACTGAGGCCACTCGTGGTAAAGGTGGACCAAGCTCTCATCACTCCTTGTCTCAATATCTCCCATAATGCAAAGCACATCTCCTTGCAGACATGTATAATGCTATGCATTAAGGGAAGGACCACTACCTAGACTGGTTTCGACCTTTATTGAATGTTCAAGTACAGGTCAAACTCCAAAAACTTAGCGTTGTTCCCCTCAGTTACAGGCTCAACCTGCCACTGAGAACTCTCAGAACCGGTTGGTTCTACACCATGGTAGGCTCACCCCCACCATGGAGCAGAGCCGCTCATTTGCTCATATCTTGAGGGGTAACAGCAACAGCCGTGCCTCATTTAACTTCACAGACTACAGCATTGCCATTCATTACCCCCACCCAGATCTGGGTGACAGCAACAGCTGAGCCTCAGTTAAAACTTCATGGGCTACAGCATTGCCATTCATCACCCAAGCTTCCAACCGGTTTCGACTTTCATTGAGGTCTCGTCAGTTAGCCAGACCCTGAAGTGGTGATACTAAGGCAGAAGCAATGGAGAAGTCATATTTACCTATACGAGTTGCCAAAAGGTGTGCCGCTTTATTATTAAATTACTCTTGATTTAGAGAAAGATGTTGGAAGTTTTTTCCCAGTTGGTTAGACTATAATAGATTTAGTTTAATCCTTTATCCAAGTGTAAGCAAACAAAGTTTGCACCTGAAGTATCTTCAGGACTGAGGCAACTTGTAGTAAAGGTGGATCAAGCTCTCATCACTCCTTGTCTCAGTATCTCCCATAATGCAAAACACATCTCTTTGTGGACATGTATAATGCTATGCATTAAAGGAAGGGCCACTACCCAGACCAGTTTCAACCTTTATTGATGTCTCGTCACTATAAATTTATTATAATCTAACCAAGTCGAAAAAAAACTTCCAACATTTTTCTCTAAATCCAGAGTAATTTAATAATATGATGGTACACCTTTTGGCAACTCATACAGGTAAATATGACTTCTCCAGGTCTGGCTCCCACTGACGAGACCTCAATAAAGGTCGAAACCGGTCTGGGTAGTGGCCCTTCCACTAATGCATGTCTGGCCACTACCCAGACATGTATAATGCCCACAAGGAGATGTGCTTTGCATTATGGAAGATACTGAGACAAGGAGTGATGAGAGCTTGGTCCACCTTTACCATGAGTTGCCTCAGTCCTCGAGATACTTCAGGCGCAAACTTTGTTTTCTTACACTTGGATAAAGGATTAAACTAAATTTATTATAGTCTAACCAAGTGGGGAAAAAACTTCCAATCTGTTCTCTAAAGTCAAAATACAGACATCAAGGAATTACCAGATAAGTATATTTATCCAAAAATTAATGCTAGATTTACTATTAAAATTTAATTATATTAAGTCACGGCACATAATTAGGCCTATTGAAAATGGCTGGAAGCTCTGATTAATTCTTTGAAGTTTGGAACAGAAGATAACTTTTATGATTATTGATTATTATTTAACATCTCCAGGGATTCCAAGGACTCATCAAGGGAGGGCATGTACTCTACAGCCCTGACTCCACCAACGCCATCTACCGCCGACCACTACTAGTATTTCCACAGACAATCACAAACATCCATGCCCACGGTGGGATTCGAACCCGCAGCCTTTTGAGTGGAGAGCGCTAACCACTCTACCCTCCAGGCCGGCAACTTTACTAATAAAATTGTGTTGTTTGGTTGAGCATCATAGATCTCTACAAATTCCTATCTTGGGCTATTCTTTTGTGCTCTCTCTCTCTCTCTACATATTTCAGAATCATAAGTAAATCAATGTCCTAAAAATAGTGCTGTATTATCCTATGGCAAAATAAGTGTGGAATTTGATTTGTTCTATCATGACTCTTTCTACTTTGATATTTAACTTTAAAACATGTTCATCCTTTTTTACTATCAACACAGGATCATATACATAATACAGATTATTCATATTTTCCCTCCTACTTTTATTCTCTTTAGTTTTTCAATGCTTTCAATTTTTTTTCACTGTAGTGAGTGAACAGAAGGAGATTTTTACAGTGCAACATTGATTTTTGTTTGCACTTTAGTTTCAATATATAAAGCATTTCTGCATTATGTTATTCCTGTATCCTTTCTTCCTTCCTTATGAATGTTACCATGAATTTCTGATGATTTACATTATCATATGCTTTGTTGTAAGCTGTAAAGCCAAGATAAACATCTTTCTGCATTTCTGTGTTTTCTAATATCATTCAAATATGAAATATGCCCTTACTTGTTCCTGTATTTTTCATAAGATACTTTGGATGATATGTATGAATCATTCTGTTTAATTTACAATAGGTTTATGAAAATTCATTATCTGAAAATAATAATGATTCCACATGATATTTGTAAAGGAAACTTTTTTTAAACTAAATTTTAAAAAAAATTTTATAACTAAATTTAAAGCTTACTATAAATAAATACATTAAAATCAATGTAAATGTATTTATTAAAATAAAGCACCAAAAAGCTGGATAATAATTCTGGATCTAATGTTCACTTTACTTATATAATCAATGTAAATTTTTTTCCACAACAACAAAAAAACTATTATGCATGCTTTGTATTATTTTTTTCTGATTAATTAGCTTTCACATGAAAATAAATGTGCACTTTATCTTATTAGGGCATATTTTTACTATATATTATACCAAGGGCATATATTATACCAACTACGAGTATACTCGTAGTTGGTATATGAGCCTCACAAGCCAACTACGAATATACTCATATTCACAATAATAGACTGTGCTTGCTATATATTGTTATTATCATAGATAGATTATATAATAACTGTTATATTAAAATAATATTAATCCCTGTTTAATATTTCATTAGTGTCAGTGAATTTGCTATCTTTTCTGAAAATTTGTTCATGAAATCTTTCAGAATGATAGAAGATCTCAATCTTCCTTTAAAGAGACATAACAAAATACATTGTTTATCAGGAGGAATGAAACGAAAGCTTTCTGTGGCTATTGCATTTGTTGGTGGTTCACGTGTGGTAATATTGGATGAGCCGACTTCTGGAGTGGATCCATTTTCAAGGAGAGCGATTTGGGATCTCATTTTGAAATATAAGAAAGGTAGAAACTAGTCACATATTAACACTGTATACTGAAGTTAATCTTATAATTAGTCAGATAAATACATATCTTTTTTTTTCATGTTTGTTTTGTTTTTCCATTTATATTCAAAATGACTTGTATACTTGTCTAATGCATTTTGATATGATGTGTGTGATTTGCATATGATGCAAATTGATGAACCACTAATGTACATTATCTCATCAGATATTAATGACGTATAATTACCATTATATAGAATTTCTATAGAGTCATTTCATTCAATGGGACAATCTTCCTAATCATTCTTCCTAATCACATACACTGTTTTACTAAAAGTCATGGGGGGGGGGGGGGAGCAAACCTCTGATTACAAGAAAATCAATATGTGTATGTAAATTTTTGACCTCCAAAGGAGATGAGTAAAAAGTGTTAACATTATTTCAGAAGAAAATGATTGTCTGTAATTATTTGGGGAATATTTTTGTACATGCTATTATACAACAGTTGAGCCTTGTATATTCACAATTAGCAGCATGCCAAAGAAGCAGAAGCAGGTGACACTGAGCCTAATATAGAACCAGGTAGGTAGGTATAATAAATTTAGTTTAATCCTTTATCCAAGTGTGAGCAAACAAAGTTTGCGCCTGAAAGTATCTTCAGGACTGGGTTAAGGTGGTATACACCAGGGCAACTCGTTGCAAAGGTGGAGCAAGCTACCAACACTCCTATCCTAGTATCTCCTATAATGCAAAACACATCTCCTTGCGGATATGTCTATTGTTATGCATTAAGGGAAGGGCCACTACCCAGACTAGTTTATCCTAGGATAGGAGTGTTGGTAGCTTGCTCCACCTTTGCAATGAGTTGCCCTGGTGTATACCACCTTAACCCAGTCCTGAAGATACTTTCAGGCGCAAACTTTGTTTGCTCACACTTGGATAAAGGATTAAACTAAATTTATTATACTCTAACCAAGTGAAAAATAAACTTTCAACAGGTAGGTAGGTAGGCAGGCCTAAAATACCAGCCAATAGAAGCTGATGCTCCTTGAAAAAGCTGTCTATCTCATCTGTCAGATTTTAGTGAAGCATTGTTTGGGAAGGAAAGGTCCTCAAACAATGCTTCTCTAAAGATTCCGTGTCACGTGTTTTGAGAGTTGCATGCATGGCACAAATTTTCATGAAAGTGCTGTAGCCATTAACAACAGTATTAACAACATATCATAGATTGGGATGGGTCAAGCATTCAGAACCTAGAAAATGAAGCAGTAGGAATCTGCCATGCAGACAACGAGTCACACTACATACCCCTCTAGTCTAGTGTAGGTAACACACTAACAACATGGAGTTACTTCTCGTGGGATGGATTAGATCCACCTAGTCATGTTGCTTTTACTCATACCACCTTCCAATGCAATAATATTCCATGTCACAATTCATTTTAGAAATTATGGACTTTACAACTGTGTTTTCCTGCCGTTTCGATTTTCATATTAAGATCATCATCTGGAGCATATACAAATATACAGGACACGCTGAGTTACATTACATACAGTAAGCTAGAGAAACAATGATTTAATCACAGGTTATTCTACTGGCATGACTTCTAGTAAAAAAAAAAAAAATGAATTACAAATTCATTAATTATTTAGAAACTACATTAAGCTAAATTCTATTTATGATAACATTAGCAAACATTCTTTCTTATAGACATTTTTCTTTCAGTAACAATGATGTCCTATTTTTAGCATTACAATTGTTATTTTTGATTTAGGATCCTGGATTATCTACAGTCCTGTTTATAATTCCTCTTAGAGAGGAAGGTTCCGTGGGTCGAATGTGTGCCTTCCATATGTTTGGAATTTTTAGACCATCATTATTGTTCAGATTGGGGTGGTTGATAATAATCTCATAGGCTTCCTTAAATTTGCTTTCATGCTATTTGTTGGTGTGATGTAAATAACTGGTCCTTTTCCAGTCAATTCTATGTAAGGTGTTCAGGGCATAATCAAAAAGGTCAGCTTCACCATAGTTATTATATTTGATGTATCATTTATGTTCTTTTTGTCTGATAGGAATTGTGCATCCTGTTTCCCCATAGCAGGTGTAATAAATACGGTAAACTCCAGGGTGGGCCAGCGGAGGGAGTGGGTCTCCTTCAAAATTAAAAAGTAAGCGTTATAATTTTGCAGGAGGTTTAAAGGTGGCTTTGAGGTTGTACTTTTGTAGTATTCTGTTTATTTTATCTGATGTCCCTTTAATGTAAGGAATGGTTATAGTTTTTATTGTAGCCTGGTTTATCTTTGTTTTTTATTGAGGTCTTGTAGAGAATTTTGTTAATAGTGTTTTGGCTGTAACCATATTTTAGAGAAGTATTGCTGATAACTTTAAATTCATCTTTCAGTGCATGTTCATTGGAGCAGATCTTCAAAGTCCTGTTTTTTAGAGTATTAATGACACCTAGTTTTTGTGTTGGGTGGTGGTAGGAGTTTATGTGTATGTATTGGCCAGTATGTGTTGGTTTCCGGTAAACAGTGAAGGAAAGATTTCCAGAAGGAAGATGTGTGACAAGTGTATCTAGAAATGGAAGTGTGTTCTGTTTTTTAATCTTAATTGTGAACTGTATTCATTTGTGTTGTTTGTTTAGGTGGCTAAGGAAAGTGTAATGTCTGGCAGCCATGGGACCAGATCACGAAAACATCGTCAACGTATCTAAGCCAGACTTTGGGTTTTAAAGCAGAGGAATCTAAAGCATGTTGCTCAAAATGTTCCATATAAAACTTAGCAACGGGGGGGGATAATGCTGAGCTCATAGCTGTGCCTTATTTTTGTAGTAGAAAGCATTTTGCCACACAAAATAACTAGAACGTAATACATGTGTAAAAAGTGGTGTTGATATCTGGAAGGCATTTAAAGAAGAATTGTGTTATTGATTGGGACATTTGTAAAGAGGGCAGAGACATCAAAACTGACTAATAAATCATCTTTTTCTAATGTAATGTCTTTGATTATGTTTGTGAAGGGAGGGAGAATGATCTACCAACTACCCCTTGAGTGATGCCCCTATTTTTCTTGGCTAGGTGATAATTCAGGCTATCTATCCCTTTAACTATCGGCTGGAGTGGTGTGTTTTGTTTGAGTATTTTCGGTAGCTTGTAAATACTAAACAAGTGTAGTGCGGAAGTAGTTTTTTGACTGTATCTTCGGGCCATGTAGCGATTGTAAACATGATTTATACTGCTCCAAACAATTAGATGATATTTTGGTTTTCTTGTAAATTATAAAGTTATAAAAATAATTTACAAATGTAAACAATTTGTAATAAATATTGATTATTTAAACAATATCTCATCAATTATTCCCTATCCATAAATAAGAAATATTTATTCATGTATAACAGGGGTCGGGAACCTTTTTGAACCAAAGAGCCATTCCACCAAAAAAATTAATTAAAACAAAATTTTGGGTGCTGCAACTTCAATTCAATTTTTCCTAGTGACTCAAAGTTACAGTTAGTTCAAACTTAGGTAAATTTGTTTTTAATTCAGTACTTCCAGATATCAATACACTTTTATGTTTACATATAAATTTTTATATGTTCAATAAATAAAACAACATTAAGTTTGATTAAGTTTTTAATCACAAAACACGTTTAAGTATTTATAATATTACAAAAAAATCAGAATTTGTATTGCAAAAAATAATTAGTCCGAACAAAAATACAACAACATTATGTATCTTAATAGAAATTTGATTGTTTTAATTTAAAATTCACTAATGACACTTTTGATTTTGCATCTTCTCAGCCAATTTACTTAAATCTGGATTGCATTTTGTGCACTTTAATAGTAATTCAGCTTTCAAACTTTCTTCAGTCAATTTGTTCCTATACTTATTTTTAATGTAATTCATTGAAGAGAAAAATTGTTCGCAATTGTATATTGAACCAAAAAGAGTCAAAACCCCAAAAGCAAGTCTCCTGGCATTTGAATAATTAGTTGGGAAAGAATTCCAACATTTAAATATAATTTCCTGTGGTGTTTCTTCCATAGTTTCCTCATTTTCTTCAATTTGTGCTCCCATTTCCTGTCAGGAAATGGGAGGCCATCCCTGGAAGTTACTAAAGGAAACTGTGAGAAAGAGGGTGAGGAGTGGTTTCTTTGCATGGAGGGTGGTTGAACCATGGAATGCATTGCCTAATGGAGTGGTTTCTTTACATGGAGGGTGGTTGAACCATGGAATGCATTGCCTGATGGAGTGGTGAGAGCGAGAACGGTCAATGAGTTCAAGGAGTGGTATGATAGACTTTGTGTTTCTTGGGGGGGGGACCTCCCCTCAATGAGTCTTGATAGACTTTGTGTTTCTTAGGAAGGACCTCCCACGATGAGTCTTCTTTTGAAGTTTTTGTATCCAGATGCTTTTATTCTGAATTTTCAGAAGCTCCATTTCTAGTTCTGTAATTGATATTCCAGGAAAAGCTTCGATATCTATTAATTTTAAATTGCAATTTAATGGATGTAATATAAATTTCATCATCTCCTGATGTTTTTTAAAATCCTGAAATCTGCTTGTAAATGAATCTAAAATTACAGTAATCATTTCAGCGAATATTTTGAAATCAACTTTTTCTTGATTTAAATTCAATCTATAATTTTTTGGATTTTCAAAATATATAAATTTTTTCTTCAGTAGCATCTTCGAAAAACACTCTTAGTTTCTGTTCAAAGGTAAGGACTTCCTCTAGTAATTGTAAGGCTGTGTTTCCCCTCCCTTGCAACTTCAAATTTAGCTTATTAAAATGTTCTGTCATATCAACCAAAAAACAAAAATTTTGTATTCATTCGGGATTACTGAGAAGTTCCACATGATTTACCTTATAATTTTTAATGGTTAAGAAAACTGTTACTTCTTTTAAGCACTGAAAAAAGAAACGTTTTAATGCTTTTCCTCTTGATAACCATCATACAGATGTAAATGTCACTAAATCTTTATGTTGACTACCTAGTTCCTCTAAAAGTGTGTCAAAAGGTCTGTGATTCAATGCCTGAAATCAGATATAATTGATCATTGGCACAACAACAACATCCATCACTCTTTTTAGTTGTGGTAATAATCCCAAATAATTTGCAACTAAAGCTTCTTGATGCAAAATACAATGAAATGAAATAACTCCATGTGGAATATAAGTGGAGAATAATTTAACAAACCCCTTATTTTTCGCAATCATAGAAGGTGTGCCATCAGGTGCAATGCATACTATATTATTAATATTTATATTTTTATTCTGTAAACTTGTTAGAAGATTTTCTGAAATATCTTGACCTGTAGTGTGTCCTTTAAGTGTTAGCAGATCAAGAAGTTTTTCTCGAATACTGGAAGATGTGATATATTTAACCATCATGCTGCATTGTGCCATATCGGAGATATCATTTGATCCATCAACCACAATAGATATAAAATCAGCAGAATTAATATCCATAATTTGTATATTTGAAAGTTCTGCAGAAATTGTTATAACCCGTTCCTTGACAGTTCTAGCTGAAAGAGGTAAATCTTTAATTTTTTTTACGTATCTTGTCCTTATTTTTCATATCTTTAAATAGAATTTCAGAGACATTATACATGCAATTTTTTTAGAAATTCACCATCGGTAAAAGGTTTTCCCACTTTTGCTATTTCAAGGGATAACAAAAACTTGCTTCAGTAGTATTCAACGAAGATATCGTTGACAAATTTCTTTGCTGAAGCAATGTTTTCTTTTGTAATTGTTCAATAGCTTTTTTTCTATTATCACCCTCAGGATATTTTTTACTGAAGTCTAAATGTTTTCCTCAAAAATGTCGTTCGACATTTCTTGATTTGTTATTTCGAAGTCTTAGATGGCAAATTAAACATTCCAGATTTCCATTTACTTCTATAAATGCAAATTTCTCTATCCACATTTTATTGAATCCTCTGTTTTCTTCGATTATTTTTCTTTTTCTTGAACTCATATTAGGAGGGTTATTAGCACAAATTTACCTGCAAGTAAAAACAGAAATTCAACATAATAAAAATTAATTTGTGCATAACATTACGTGACACTAAAATAAACACCAGTTTAGTACCACAATAAATATGTTAACTAACAAAATATTTATTTTGACAGTTAAAATCCGTATGTATCTAAAAACCAAGGTATTTGATAGGATAGCTGATCAATTAGTTCAAATATTTGCCGTGGCACTAGTTACCTTAGGCATGCATAACACACGTCACATGTATGCTATCTAGCACCACGACCAGACCCTATCAAAAAACAATATTTAGTTGTTTGTATTAATTATGTATCTTTTAATTCAATATAAAAGAGCCGCACTTTGTTCAGCCAAGAGCCGCATGCGGCTCCAGAGCCACCGGTTCCCGACCCCTGATGCATAATGTACCCAATAGTTATAATTATTTGCAGAAATTTATAATTATCTGACAGAAACTAAAATATTCCCTAATTGTTTTGAGCATTGTAGAAGAGTATTGCATTGTGATGTTTTGGCCACCAATATGTAGTCCTGACATAGCCTAACAGAACATTCATGGTACAAACTCGAATGTAGAATTACAGCATGGCTAAGATGGCTCTTCATTAGTGGAACTTAAGTAATTCTTTAAAAGAGAAACAGAGCAGAACACTAGCAACTCTCTACCAGAAAATATAATGTCTTCTACAATGCATTGAAGCAATTATTATAGTAATTGGTGAAAAAAAAAATGCTTTTAATTTCTGTCTGTGAAGGTATGTTTTGATTATATGTTCTCATTGCACAAATTTTGTGAGGATAGGATATATCATCATCATTAGGCCAGTGAAACCTTAACAAAATGGACCAATAGAAGGTAAATATATGAATGCTTGGACAAGCGATCATGTTTTCTATAGGGTTCGTGCTAGGGCAACTTGTAAATGCCAGTGAGTGTCTTCACGTAAGCTCTCTGGTCAAATTTTGTACGAAACTTTCATAGTTTCTGCATTCAGCTTTGAAATAAAAAGGAGAGGAGTTTTTTTAGCCAAAAATTACAGGTACATTAGTGAGATGTGATTGGCAGGTATTGATATAGTTACAGGGATATAATGTAAAGGTGAGAGAGGTGGTTCATTTGAAGCTATTTGGTGCGAGATAGTAGGGCGAAATATGTTGCTGCTATAGATCCAAGAGGGGGGGGGGGCTGTCCACAGGAAGATGTACATGCCATGCATCAGAAATTAGAATAATAAGTGCAGGCTGAGCAATTATTATGAGGGACTTCAACTATTATTATTATTATTATTATTATTCAGGCCTCCATTGAGTCAAAGGACCTCCTGCAATGAGTCTAAGAAACACAAGTCTATCAAGACTCATCGAGGGAGGTCCCTCCTAGGAACCATAAAGTCTATCATACCACTCCTTAAACGCATTGACCGTTCTTGCTCTCGCCACTCCATCAGGCAATGTATTCCATGGTTCAACCACCCTCCATGCAAAGAAACCACACCTCACCCTCTTTCTGACAGTTTCCTTTCGTAACTTTCAGGGATGGCATGACTGCTTCCCGCTGTTCAACCAAGCAAAAGAACTTCCCAGTGTTCACCCTGTAACTGCCTCTCAGCAGTTTAAAAGTCTCAATCATATAACCTCTCCTTCTTCTATCCACCAAACTCTGCAGTATACACTCCCTCAGCTGATCCTCATAACTAACATTATACAGTCCTGACACCAACTTTGTTATCTGCCTTTGTACCCCTTCAAATCCTGGGGACCAGATCTGAGAACAATAGTCTAAGTGTGGTCTGATCAGAGTCTTATACAACAGAATGATAACCATTTTATCTCTGCAGGTCAGTGTCCTCCTCATTATTGCAGCAATCCTCTGTGTTACCTTCACTACCTTTGCAATATGTCCCCTAAATTTCAGGTTTCTATCAATCATCAAACCCAGATCTCTTGTCTCCCCTACTTCCTCCAGTATAACTCCTCCCGTAGAGTACGCAGCGTCCCATCGATGTGTCCCAAACCTGAAGACCTTACATTTTGCTACATTAAACCAATATCCACATTCATTTGCCCATCTATCTAGCTTATTCAAATCCTCTTGCAGGGCTACCACATCTGCACTATTACTAATGACCCTTCCCAGCTTCACATCATCCGTAAATAACTGAATATCCCCTTGCAATCCACGGACAATGTCATTGATATAAAGGTTAAACAATATAGGTTCCGGTACTGAGCCCTGTGGAACCCCACTTGTAACCTTCTGCCTCTTTGATATTGTTCCAACATACATAACTCTCAGATACCTATCGGCCAGCAAATCCTAAATCCAGTTGACCAATCTGACATCCAGACCCATGTGCTGCAACTTTAATATCAGCTTATCGTGTGGCATCCTGTCAAATGCCTTTGCTAAGTCTAGGAAAATGGCAGTATATGCCTTTACCTCATCTAATGCTCTTGTAACTTTATCATAAAAGACTAGTGCTAAAACAAGAGTGCCCCTTCACAAATCCATGTTGACTCTCACAGATAACATTATCCTCATCTGCCCAGTGCTGTATACAGTCCCTTACTACTTTCTCCAAGATCTTACTAACTACTGATGATACACAAACTGGCCTATAATTTGACACTTCCAGTCTGCTACCACCCTTATGCAATGGCACTATCTTACCTTCCTTCCATTCCATGAGCACCTTTCCCGCAGCCAGACTTTTCATTGAAAAGCCAGGTCAATTTAATTCCTTAGCACATTCTCTCAAAACTCGTGGTGAAATACCATCCAGTCCCACAGCTTTACTAACATCCAGAGTACTCAGTATGTGGAACACACTCTCCTCCTGCACCTCTAAACCTCGACCCTGCCCTATTCTTCTAGTATTCAAATTGACTCCTCCAGGATGAAATGCTCCAATAAAGTGTTCATTGAACAATTCCTATGTCCTCTGCATTAATCACTCTATTCCCATTTTTATCCCACAGTGTCATTCTTCCACAGTCATTTCTCCTCCTACTGGTCACATAGCTAAAAAATTCCCTAGGATTTTCCTTGGATCTAAGGGCCAATCTTTTCTCATATTCCAGTTTCGCCTTCCTTACCATACTAGTCACTCTCCTGGCCTGTGTCTTATATTCTTCATGCATCTTTTCTTCACCTGTATCCTTATATCTCTTCCATAACCTCTTTTTTTCACATGCAATTCCTGTTTAATATTGTTTGTCATCCACTTTACTCCAAATTGTGTCCTCTTCTTCGCTCGTGGAATGCAGCTTGCCATTGCTGCTAACAAATATTCCTTTACAGTTTCCCAAGCACTATTGATATCCCAGCCTTCCAGTTCCTTCCTCCACGAAACTTCCTCAAGTTGACGTCTAAGACTATTATAATCACCTGCTTTATAATTCCACATATGTTCCCTTCTCTTTGATACTCCTGCATGTATCAAATACCATCCAGTATTTTCTGGATGGTATTTGATACCATCATTTTCCAAGTAAAAACCATATGGTCACTCTTTCCAACTGGTAGGAGCGATGTCATCTCAGTTATTATCAACTCTTCTGATGCTATGACCAAATCCAAAACTCTTGAACCTCTTGTTAACAACTGTTACATGTTGCCTCAGACATTTGTCCCTCAAGAATTCTAGAAATTCCATTCCCTTATTGCTACATGCATCTTTCTCTCCCCAGTTTATACTACTGTAGTTAAAATCTCCCATAACAATCATTCTTCTTGCACTTGCTACGCCCAACTGTCTAAACATTTCCTGGTCCCCACCCTGTCTGCTCCTTGGTCTGTAGCAATACCCCACTAAATATCCTGTCTTACCCACCTCCACCTCACACCATATGCTTTCAAAATCATTAGTGTCACAGCCTTCCAAAGCCTCTCCACTCTTAGAGGACATAGGTCATCACTTATCATAAGCAGTACTCCACCTCCACGCTTTCCCTTCCTATCCTGCTGAAAAATGCTGTACCCAGCAACTTCTATTCCTGTTATTATATCCTCTTCTGTCAATTCTCGATGATCCTAATAATCTTTGGCCAGGCTGATGCTATCAGTGCCACCAATTCCTCTCCCTTATTCCGAATACTCCTTGCATTAGTATAAAGCATAAAAATGCCATTGTTTCTATACCCAGCATTATCCCCTCTAGACTCCACCGGGCTCAGCATTACCTGATGTCGTCCCCCTTCTCCCAAGTAGACATTCCCACAAGAGGCCATCCCTGCTACCATCCTTCCTGGGACACACTGACTTGTTCAGAACAGAATCTCTCCAGATGCCTACGTCCTTCCTCATTCAAATGCAATTGGTCTCTCGCATACAATTCCTCTCTGCTCTCAAACACACTCCAAGCATCCACATATTCCAGTCCTCTCTTCTGACACATTCTCGCTATTATGCCATTCAGTATCACCGCTCTTCTGCTCAGTTCGTCACTATCATACCTAGGCAACACACACACTATCTTTCCTCTCTGTGTTTTCTTTCATACAATCTCAAACAAGAATCTCATATCTCTTGCTGCTCTATTTACACCACCACTCAAGTCATTTGTTTCCACCATCACAATCATCTTATCCACCCTTTCACCTCTCTTGTGGATACAGATTGGAAAGAGGAAAGGGAGCATAGCAAGATGTTAGAGAAATAATCCATGTTGAAATGGAAGCTTTCGTTCTTCACTTTGTGCATATTTCCTATCACATATCAAAATTATGGTTTTCCAAGGAGTATGCCAGAGCAGTCCAAGAAAAGCAAACAGCATAACATAAGTGATTTGAGACCACTATCTTTCTTCACAGCCTACAGCATTTGTAGAGCTGCAATTAAAAGCACAAAGTGCAAATTTAACAAGGATAAATGTAGAAAATTTGCCATTTGTGGTAAATGGTCCCTCACAAAAAGTTAGGTGCAACTTTTGACCATCTGTGCTGCCTTCTCTTTCTCACCTTAATAGTAGCATCTCACCATGGCAAATTACCTGCTTCTTTGCCTAGAACATTGCATCCCATGCCTCCTGTGACCTTCTGCCAAAAAGAAATCAGAAAAATTGAAAAACTTGAAAGGCAACCAGTCCTGATGGAGTACGACCTATTATACTCAAGAGATGTATTCCTGAACTAACATCTGTTCTTTATCATCTATACACTAAATTGTACTCAGCAGGCATCCACCCTTCAACATGGAAGCAAACCTGCATACATCCAGTTCCAAAAATAAAGTGATAAATGTTCCAGTTATCAACCTCTTACTCTCACCTTAATTTTGGCCAAAGTATTGGGGAAGGTTATTAACAGTTAACTTTAATACATGGAGAACTGCCATCTGATTGGGGGGCTTTGCAGTCTAGATCGACAGGAGTTTGTCTTGCCTATGTTATGCACCTCTGGACTCATTCTATTGAAAGGTGTGGAGAAACCTGTTTCATTACACTTGACATCTCTAAGGCTTTTGATAGGGTCTAGCATCAATAGCTTCTTGACAAATTACCATCATATGGACTGCCTTCATCTTTCTGTAATTGGATTGCCAGTTTTTATCAGATTCATCCCTATATGTAATAGGGGATAACGTTCTCTCTTCAGATCATCCTTTTAATGCACGTATTCCTCAGGGCTCTGTCATTTCACCTATCCTCTTCCTGATTGTTATAAATGACCTATTCGCATTGACTGCAAACCGTATTCATAGTTTTACTGATGATAGCATATCCATGACAAGCCTTGCAGTTCTCAAACATCTCAAGCTTCAAGATCATCTGTAATAAGTGTCCTGAATTGAACACTGATCTCCACAATATCCTTAATTTGTGTGAAAATAACCTGGTCAACTTCAATGCTTTCAAAACATACTTTTGCTTGTTTTCTTGCAAAGAAAACTTCAAAACTCTCTTCTTGGACAACTCTTACTGCAAACTTTTCCTGGCATAATCATATCACTTCTATAGTATCACCAGTTTCCAAAAAACTTGTCTTCCTTTTCTGCTCAAGATGATATTTCTTTTCTGAGCAGTTACTCTATATAAATGGCACATAATTTGGCCAACTTTGAAATAGTGCTCTCATGTTTGAGATGGTGCATCTAAGACCTCCCTAAAAATTCTTGATGCTGTTCAGAAAAGAGCAGTTTACTTGATTAACAACATATCTCTCACAGATCCTTTTTATCAATTTTCCCACAGATGATCAGTTTCTGCATCGTGTCTCTTTTACAGATATTTCTATGGCCATTGTTCAGCAGAACTATCATCCATAATGCCTCTTATTGCTGCCAGATCTACAGAAACTTGAGAAACTAACCATCCTTTTACAGTGAAACTGCATAATCACCAAATCTGTTACTTGCAGTCATCTTTCATTTCATCCACCTCAATTCTATGCAACAGCCTAACCTGTGAAGCATTTCCAAAGGACTACAATCTCCAACAGTTGAAGATTGTATTTCATCCACAGATCCTTTTTATCAATTTTCCCACAGATGATCAGTTTCTGCATCGTGTCTCTTTTACAGATATTTCTATGGCCATTGTTCAGCAGAACTATCATCCATAATGCCTCTTATTGCTGCCAGATCTACAGAAACTTGAGAAACTAACCATCCTTTTACAGTGAAACTGCATAATCACCAAATCTGTTACTTGCAGTCATCTTTCATTTCATCCACCTCAATTCTATGCAACAGCCTAACCTGTGAAGCATTTCCAAAGGACTACAATCTCCAACAGTTGAAGAAGAATATCAACAGACTACTCTGCTCCAGATTCCTTCCCACATATGGCATTTATTTGCTATAGGCCTCTCTGCCTCTCGTGTGTGTGGATAATAAAAAAAAAATTACACACACGAACACGTGGACACACACACATAAAATTGTATATGCACACACACATACATATATAAAATTTGTGTGTGTGTGTGTGTAATTATGACTACTTTCCCTTATATTGCAGTGATTTAGTTAATGAAATTTTGAATTCCATATATGAGGGTAGTCTGAAATGTTCTCGTCCTAACAATGAAAAAACAAATTTATCATAATAAACATAATCTCCCTTAAGACTAATACATTTATTCCAGTGATGCTCCACTGCCATTATCCCATCCCTGTAGTTGTTCTCAGTAAGATCTGCAAATTACTCCTCTACAGCTGCAATCTCCTCTTGATTCGAAGAAAAATGCTGACCAGCAAGGAAGAGTTTTAGTTTTGGGAAGAAATAGAATAGGGTGGATGTTCCAACAATTTATAGTGCAGATCCCTTAATTTTCCCATTGCCAAAACACCTTTGTGGGCAGGTGAATCGTCCTGATGAAAGACGATTTTTACTTCTGCAAACGGGGTCTTTTCTCATGAATTTTTACATCTGGTCTGGTTAAAAGATTGGAATAATAATATTCCCCGGTTATTGTTTTACTCTTTTCAAGATAATTAATAAACAAAATGCCTTTAGCATCCCAAAACACTAATGCCATGACCTTACCTGCTGATGGAACTGACTTTGTCTTCTTTGGCACTGAACAACTGGCTTTTGTCCACTGTTTTGTCTCCTGTTTGGATTCTGATGTGTACTGATGAATCCAAGTCTTATCTGTAGTAATAAATTTATGCACAAATTCAGTTTTATTCTTGTTAAAATGCTCCAAGCACTGTTCAGTGATTTTCATGCGAGTGTGTTTTTGATCTGCTGTGAGCAAGCATGGCACCCATCTTGCGCAAAGCTTTTTCATATGCAATTCTTCATGCAAAATATATCCTACACGTTCTTTCGAAATGCCTATAGTCTCAGCAATTTCACGCACTTTGACTTGCCGGTCATTCAATACCATATCGTGCCCTTGATCAATGATTTCTAGTTATTACACTTTTTGGACATCATCTTTGGACTTCACGTGGATCATCTTCATGGCTGGTATGGCTATGTTTAAACTTGGCAGCCCATTTCTTAATTGTCGAATTAAGAAATGGGTTGCCGAGAATTTTATAACTGTACGATACTTTTGAAGGGATCCAGACAAACACTTTTGCTTCAGAAAGCTGTATAAAACAAACTACTTGATAGAATGACTTGCAATTTCATATGGATGCTTATGACTGATGTTCCAACTTAGAAAAAAAATCTCTTGCCGATAGTGTCATCTATGTTCGAGGCCGAGAACTTTTCAGACCACCCTTTTACTGTATTATGGTGAAATATGTTATGAAACATATCAGTCCACAATGAGTTATGACTCCATGGAAGTGGTGTCAAGAATAAGAATATTAAGGCAAAACACATTAAGAAAACCTGGTTATTAAGTTTTTTTTTTATTATTATCATTATTTTGTGATACCTCCAAGGAGTCTAAAGACTCATCAATGGAGAGTGCCCACTCAACAATTCTCTGTCTCCGCCAACTACACCGAAACACCACTACTAATCTACACCAATATGAGCAGTTCATCAGAATTGGCATCAGTAATTCTCCCACTCTCTGTCAAGTTTACTGTCATTAAATGATTCGTATCTTTTTTATTGAGTCCATCCCTGAGAAGTTGGTCAGCCTATAATACACTAGTACTAGTATCAAGGATGGGCAAGAAGGAACTTGTTTGAATTAGACTTGAAGAGCTGTGAATTCTACTCTTTAGTAAACAGGTTGTGGGAAACTGTTCCAGAGGGCAGCAGTGGAAACAAAGAGAAGGAGAAATTGGTTCTGTGGGCTTGTAGTTAAACTGGAATGTGTTGATTTCCCTCTGCACATTCAGAGAGGTTAGACAGAGAGTGGGGGAATTATTGATGCCAATTCTGATTAATTGCTCCTGTAAAAATATTTGTATAAGAAGCAAGCAGCAGAAATTGAATACTTGTGTGAAAGTGAGTGAGTTTAATGTATTAGTGAGAGAGCAATCCAGCTGCTGCCCCTTTCTGTATAGAATTCAATATTTTTAGGTGGTAGGGGTATTGTGGGCACCACCCTACAAGTGACAGCAATATTTAATGGGTGGATGGATTTGTGATGTGTATCAGATTAGGAGCTCTATGGCAGTAACACCTTAAGTGATAGAGAAAGCCTAATTTTTGGATGCAGATGATGCAATATTTAGAATGTTCTTGTGCTAATTGAGATTTGATATCAGCATTATCCCATAATGGTAAATCTCATCTTGAATAGAGATTTGGTTGTTGTCAGAGGTAAGACTAGAAAAAAAAAAGATTTTTTTTTGTGGAGAAATAATGTAGATCTGCAGTTTGCTAGCATTGACAATGTTAGCAAATTCCTACTGGTGAATGCGTTGCCTTTCATCAGCAAAATTGTGTACTGGATTTGGCTGTCAACTGGAGTAGATAATTTATATTTAGAAGGAAAAGGGTGAGCAACAGAACAGAGCCTTGTGGGACTCCAGCATTAGTTGCATAGTTAGTAGATGAGCTATCAACCATCACTTGAATTTGAGCATCCATTCAGAAAGCTGGCAATCCAATTCCAGAAGCCAGGGGACTTGTACCAAATCAGGTTAAAAGCCTTGGTATTATCAAGGACAACCAGTTGAGATTGGCCAAATTTTTCCATTTTGTTTGTCCAGAGATAGGTGTCATAGGTGAATAGATTCCCTGTTAATTAGGAGTGATGGTTCTATGGTTCTTTCCACGACTTTAGAAAGAACTGAAGTGAGGAAAATTGGACAGTAGTTTGAAGGTAAAGATTTGTCACCCTTCTTAGGAATAGGATACCTGTGGCCTAATTTTCAGACTGTAGGACAGATACCAGTGGAGCATTAGAGTGTAAATAGGCAACATGCTCATGCTCCACTGGTATGAGAGTGTAAATAGACAACATATAGTGGATGTTAACTCTGCAGCACTAACCTTTAGAACAATCGAAGGAATGCCATCAGGGCCAGGAGACTTTTTTGGTATCCAGTTTGATCAAAATTTTTCTGATCTTTTTTCTGGAAAAGATCAAACAAGGCATTGAGTGTTGAGTCTTTTGGAATGGCACCCACCCACTAAAGGTTTATTTGTAAACCTATAGTACATTTGCACTGTGGGTAGGCTAAAGATTTTTTCCTGCTGCCCACGTAATTAACTCTTTGTCTCATATATCTCTACAGATTTATCTGCTCTCCATGCATTCCAGGCCATCCCATTGCTATGCAGATCCTCTCTGTACAAGCATTCATTATTGCTTCCAGAATGCACTCGTCTTATAATGTTTCTCTCTGACTACCCTAACTCTCTCCATTTCTGTCTCCTGCTTGTATTCCTGTTCTCAATTCTCACTCTCATGCTGCTGTCATCTCCTTTCAGAAACACTTCCACCTCATCTGATCCACTTTCCAGTTTGTTCACATCACCTATGACTTCCTCTTATCCCTTGTTTACATCATTC
Source organism: Typopeltis vanoorti (assembly GCF_054136105.1). Taxonomy (NCBI): domain Eukaryota; kingdom Metazoa; phylum Arthropoda; class Arachnida; order Uropygi; family Thelyphonidae; genus Typopeltis; species Typopeltis vanoorti. The sequence goes on along the minus strand of NC_143556.1, from coordinate 27,155,251 downwards.
ATTACATTTTAACAACAGCCTCTTTGGTTGATTCATACCAAATGCATTGCATTTCTTTTATTCATTTCCTTTCCCCCCCCCCATGCATTCTACACATTGACAAACTGCATCCTTTTTTCCTCACTTAGCTCTGATAGTGTACCATTCATATAAATTAAAGATGACCAAGTGGAAAAACTTCTAGCTATCTCTAATCCAGAGTATTTTAATAATAAGGTGTGACACCTTTTGGCTACTCGTATATGAAAATATGACTTCTGCATTACTTCAACCTTGGCATCACCTCTGGTTCCCACTGATGAGACCTCAGTAAGGGTCAAACCCAGTCTGGGTAGTGATCCTTCCCATAATGCATAACATTATACATGTCTGCAAGGATATGTGCTTTGCATTATGGGTTACTAAGGCAAGTGATGTGAAGTTATTAACTTCTATATTCGAGTCACCCCGGTCCTGAAAATGCTTCAGGTGCAAAATTAGTTTGCTTACACTTGGATAAAGGATTAAACCAAATGTATAATTTCTTGGCATCTTTAATTTATAATATAACCAAGTGGGAAAAAAACTTCCAAATGTACCATTAACGATGGTCATTCTCTATCTCAACTCATGATTGTCATAACTAGGCAACAAACTAACTACTCTCTCTTCACTCTCCTCAATAATCTCTTAATATCTATTCTCACATTCTCACTAATGCACAACCAGTTCATTCATTCCTACCACTAGCAGCTCCCTCAGATGCTTATTTCTGAAATCCAAAGCATCTATCTATCTTACCATTTATAGTTTGCGGTCTGGAAATGCTGATATGAAATCCAATTATCCAAATATCAAAAGAATAAAACTCAATAAATTATGTTTTATTCTTCTGATGTGTATTTTATTCTTCTAATGTTGATTATATTGTGAAGCACTATAATGAATAATAACAACTTCCAAGTCTTTCGTTATGTTTGTTTCCTCTTTACTTTTTCATCACATCTCCTGTTTATTCAGCAGTTATTTTTTTATATCACCATCTGTAAACTTGCATTATAATTTCTAATTTGTAGGTCGAACAATTCTGCTCTCCACTCATCATATGGACGAAGCTGACATTTTGGGTGACCGCATTGCTATAATCGCCAATGGTCAACTCCGCTGTTGTGGAACATCTCTCTTTTTAAAAAATAACCTTGGAGAAGGTTATCATTTATATTTAGTTAAAGTACCCCTGAATATTGAAGATGAACATAAAGGTAAAGTGATTTTGGAAATATTTTGAAATCTTAACTTGTATGCCAAGAGAGAAATATTATACCACTAGTACTTATTTCACACTGCTTTCAGTTAATAAATGAAATTAGTGACAACATCTTCTCCATATATGTTTTTTTCATATGCCTGTTCAAGCTGTTGGTATTAAATATGTACTGCCATTCGTATGCCTCAATCTCAAATGGGAAGAATGTTTTGTTGCTTCTGTGATATTAAGTGAGATGATTTTGTTCCCCCGCTTGTTCAGTGAATATGGACACAAATAGGCAATAATTGATAGGCTGAGTATACAACAGTTTTTGTTGATATTAAATGCTGTTATTTAGGAGGATGACATCAGACTAGTTTAAACAAGAACAATGATATAATGCCATTTAAAATATATGTATATATATATTTACAGTTACTAATAATTTAAATCTCTAAATTTTTTTTCTAATAAGATACAATTATTCTGATTTAATTTTGGTACCTGCAGTAAAGCCTCAGAGCTTTCTTTAAACAGTTGTTTATATTAAAATATCCTGTGTGAATCAAACTTGCATCGCATTAAAAGATTCTGTATTCTATATCAACTCCATGCTAGCAAGACCAGATTAATGAGACTTCTGGTAGTAGATATAGTATTTATGTTCTTTATGTGTCTTCTTTCTCTTGAACAGGAATTGTTCCAAAATATGAAAGATAAAGATTGTACAGGATTTGGCAAATGTCAAGTAGAATCAATGGTGAGAGTTTATCTTTGGTAGTAAGTAAGAAATTTGACAGTGTATTGTTAGGGGAAAAAATATATAGAAATAAGTTGATACTACTTCAGGATGCTAGCAATAGGAATGTAAGGGATAAGAATCCTACATTCACATTCAGATGTGGAGTTCTGGGAAGTAAGAGTGTAAGAATATGTATAATATGTGCTTTCCTACCTATTTATTTGCATTACAGATTTAATGGTGCCAAATTCTTGTTGTTATGTAGAAGCTGAAGAATAAATAATGTGAACTGTGTATAGTAAGGCCTTAGTAGTGCACATTTTTTTGAGATGGAAATGGGCTGAGTTAAGATGAATTTATCTACCAATGAAAGTCAGCTTGTAAGTGACAGAGCTAATTAGAGTTAGTGGATCAAAATTACAAGAATATTGTCCGCATAGTGTATATACCCAGAAGGAAGTTAAGTTGGTGAAAGATGGCTATATCTTTTTCATTTGCTTATAAATTTTATTCTTCCAACTGAAGTAAACAGAGCACTTCATAAGGCTGAAGCTCTTTAATATATCAGGAACGTATTGGAGTAAAAACCAAAGATTTTCAGCCAATGGAATCTTCAGAACTTTCTTAAAGAAACCAATCATTTCCCTCGAGTTCTTTATGAAATTCATAATCTCATCCTTGGATCAATTTTACTATGGAAAATGTTGGTAGTTTAGTTTCTTAGACATCATGCATATTTCTTTCTTCACTATCCCCCCTCCACCATGCTATATTTTATTTTATTAGGAAAGTCACTTATTTATTACAGATATAAATAATAAATATAAAGAGGATAAATAATGGAATAGAGCCCTTCGGATTCTCCTGCATTGGTAGAAAAGTCCAAAGAGCCATCTGCTATGACATACAGTGATTAACTGAAAACTGACTATCCAAATTAACCTATTAAATTCTCTGCAGCTCGTTATGTGCATATCCTCATCTACAGATTATTTCATTATGAATAAGGATGGTGGTTTATCTTTCTTTGACATAGAAAGGTAAATTACCAGGTACCCATCTGGTATTTTTGACTGGGGAAAAACCTTATATATGTATATATAAGGTTTTAGGAACAAATCCTAAAACACACCCCAACTCAATATCACCAGAATTGAAGATCGGTACTATCAACATAAGAAGCCTGAATGGCAAAGAAATGGAGCTAGCTGAGGAAATAGATAAGTACCAGATCAACAAAATAGGGGTGACTGAAACAAAAAAGACCAAAACTGATGAGCTCTTTCTGAGCAATAAATACAAAATGTTATATTCAGGCAATGACAATCAAGGAAAAGAAGGAGTAGCCATAGTATTCAACACAAAATACGAGGCTAATCTTCTTGAATGGCAGGCAATTTCAAGTAGAGTCATGTGAGCAAATATGAGAATGGGGAACCGGACAATGAGACTTATTTGTGTCTATGGTCCCACAGAAGGTTCTCCTAAGGTAGAAGTGGAGGAATTTTTTGTGGCTTTAGAAAAAGTGACTGACACAATGAAAAACGAAAAGTTGGTCCTTATTGGAGATCTAAATAGCACAGTAGAAAATGATTGTGAGACATACAAAAATATTTTGGGAAAATTTGGAGAAAAGAGCAAAGCTAATAATAATGGCAAATACTTGTTGAATTTCTGCTCAGGGCACTGGTTATTACTAACACCATGTTCCAACATAAAAATGTGCACAAATTCACATGGAGAGAAGAGGCAAGGAATAAGAAAAGTCTCATTGACTATATTATTGTTGATAGTGATGTTTTCTCTCTGGTGCAGGACACTAGAGTGTACAAAGGATTTGAAATTGCAAGTGATCACCATTTAGTCTTAATCTATCCCAATGGCTTTAACAGGCCTTTAAGGCCCACAACCTTCCAAGCATGCTTGGATTTCGTAACTGAAATACGAGGATAGAATGGTCACTCCTATGCCTCAAGGTATTCTTGGCCGTATCTCTGTGTGTTCATGGGGCCGGTTTGCCTGCTTGCGGGATAAAAAACACAGATAAACTGGCGGAATAAACCCTACTGCCTGTGCCCAAGACTGGCTTACTTGGCTATGGCTGAGGAAGATCCTTCAGCTCCTCACGTCTCCGACAGAAATCGAACCTAGGCATATGGTCGCGAAGTTATGAGGTATGTCAGTGTCCTCCGCATCATTCCCAGAAGCCTCTGTGTTGTCTTCACAAAATTGTGAAGACAACACAAAATGTGTCCCCTAAATTTTAGATCCTTATCCACTATCACCCCCAGACCTCTTATTTTCTCTACTTCCAACAATATATTCTCACCAACTGTAAATTCTGCATCCAATCTTTGTTTTCCAAATTTTAAAACCTTACATTTTGCAACATTGAATTCACATCCCCATTTCCATGCCCAATCGCTCAATCTATTCAAGTCTTCCTGTAAGGCCACATCATCTTCACTACACTTCATGGTTCGTCCCAACTTTGCATCATCTGCAAACAACTGAATATCTCCATCCAAATCTTCGCCAATATCATTAATATACAAGTTAAACAGTAATGGACCTAAAACAGACCCCTGAGGCACACGGCTAGTGACTTTCCTTTTCCTGGATATCGCTCCCCCATACACAACTTGTTGATACCTATCAGATAGCCAGTCTCCAATCCAATGCACCAATCTAATATCCAACCACATCTGCTCTAGTTTGACTGTTAACCTATCATGAGGTACTCTATCAAAAGCCTTTGCGAAATCCAAGTATATTACTGTGTATCCTTTTCCTCTGTTCAAGGAAGCAGTCATTTTATTGTAATAAGTAAGTAGATTACTAAAACATGACTTCCTTTTATCAAATCCATGCTGTCCATCAAAGATAATACCATTGTTATCAACCCAAGTCTGGATCCTAGTTTCTCACAAGCTTTTCCAACAACTTAACCACAACACCTGACACACAGATAGACCTATAGTTTGATGCTTGAGTTTGATCACATCCTTTATGAAGTGGCACAATCTTGCACTCTTTCCACTCCTAAGGAACTTGACCAAGTGCTAGAATGTCAAGGCAGATGTGAACTCCCTGACACGTTCCTTCAGAATACGCGGTGATATATTATCAAGTCCCACAGCCTTATTAACATCTAGTTTACTCAACTCCACATACATCTCTTGCTCACCTACAGTCAGTCTCTCCTTCCCATCATCAACTGCTCTCAATCCTTCCATGAAGTCACATTCACAAGATTAAGAGATCTTTATGAACTGTTCATTAAGTATCTCCACCACACATTCTGCATCAGCTGTCTTTATACCATTTTCTTGAATCAATGTCATCCTTCCATAATTATTCTTTTTTTTGCTGGCTACATATCGAAAGAACTCCTTAGGATTCTTTTTGGCTTCATTAGCCAACTGCTGTTCATGCCTCTCTTTAGCTACCCTCACCAACCAAGTCACCCTCCTTGCTTGGTCTTTGTAGACCTCATGGATTTGGTTATTTCCACTTCTCTTATGCTGCCTTCACAATGCCCTTTTTCTCTGTATCGCCTGCTTAATCTCTTTATTCATCCATCTCACACCCACCTTATTTAACCTTCTCACCTTTGGAATACATTTAGGCATTGCATCTACTAATCAGCCTAATTTTTTATATGAGATGAGGAAGTTCCAGATAGGCTTTTTAAAAAGGATGTGAGGTACTTAGATAGGTTGTAAGTAGGGGAGTGTATGCCTTCAACGATTGGTCTGAGCGGAGAGTTTAATTTATGGATCTTTGGGAGTCCATATAATTAGTGGGATTAGTGGATGAAGTGGCCTGAGGGAAAGACAGATGTTTCTTGGTAACTCGGAGGTGGTTTTCAGTAAATTGTTGGTCCTATTATGCAGTTCTATTGTAGGGTCACTATTTAATTCAGAGTGAGTGTCACTGTTTAGTAGTTCCAAATTTTGTTATGGTAATCAGATTTGTCTAAAATGACAGTGGCATTCCCTTTGTCTGCAGGGAGAATAATAATGTCATTATTATTTCTTAATTTTTTAATTGCTGATCTTTCAGAATGAGAGATGTTGTCTGAAGGCCGTTTTGCTTATATATATATATTATATATATATATACAGGGTGTTCGGGATAAATTTGACATATTTATAATTAATTATATTTTTCCGTAAGTTACATGTATTAACACACACTTCTCTTCATTTAAAAGTTTGGACCCTTCTTCATTCATATACAAGATGTCAGAAAGGATGGATAGCTGGAACCCACCTGAATCATGGAAGAGAATAACTTGTATCATGATGATTCGTGCCCGCCATCAAAATAAGGATATTACGACTGCTGCCCAATGCTCCCTGAATACAGTAAAAACAATCAGGCATGAACTAGAGACTTGCAATGGTGACTACGAGGATGTAGCAAGAAGAACGATCCCTAGCAGACGATCTGATTGCGTTCGTACAGCAGAATTCCTCGCAAATCTGCAGGAACAGGTGTTGAAGAACCCTGGCATTGGAATTCGGGCTTTGTTCGTGGAGTTGCTAACTGTAGTCAAGCCCTGGATAACAAGGGTAGCCAATGGTAGGCCGTATGTATGGCAGCAGGATTCGGCCCCTTGCCACACCTCTGGGAAAAGTCAAAAATGGTTGTCTGAAAATTTCTACGACTTCACCAGTCCAAATGTTTGGCCTCCAAACTCCCCAGACCTTAACCCCATGGATTATTTTGTATGGGGCGCAGTTGAAAAAGACACCAATCGCACTTCCAGTAATATAAAAGCCCAGTTAATGGATAAAATTAAAACAGTTTTTGCGGCCCTTCCCAGGGAGACTGTAGCATCAGCTTGTTCGAGGTTCCGAAGCAGAATTGAAGCTGTGATCGATGCTAATGGTGGTTATTTTGAGTAAATCTTGTTGATAGTATTGTAATTAATACAAAATTAACACTTCCAGTAATACAAAAGCCCAGTTAATGGATAAAATTAAAACAGTTTTTGCGGCCCTTCCCAGGGAGACTGTAGCATCAGCTTGTTCGAGGTTCCGAAGCAGAATTGAAGCTGTGATCGATGCTAATGGTGGTTATTTTGAGTAAATCTTGTTGATAGTATTGTAATTAACTCTGCCTGTAATGTTTTTTTGTCAATTCATTAAATTTAATAGATACAAAGAAGATTTTCTTTTTCCTTACGAAACTGTCAAATTTATCCCGAACACCCTGTATATATATATATATATAAAAGAGAAAGAGGAGGATAAGATATGAAATAGGCCTGTGCACTCCTATGTTGGTGGGAAAGTCAGAAAAGAGTAAGCCATATGCTGTGCAGCCATAAAGGAAACCGGCTTTCAAACTACAGGCAGTAAAAGACAGACTAAATGATGCAATTTGCTGAGAAGAACTCAGTGCTGGACATTATGAAATGATCTAGAAATCTCAGGAATAACAATACAGTATAGGTTTCTCCGAAACTTCCATGTTACATGTCCAGAGGCCAGTAATATATGCTATGAGATCTGTCATGAATCTAGAATGGCAGTATCCATAACAGCAGTCACTATAGCTAGCAATAGTGACTGCTGTTATGGTGAAGAAGTTGATTGTGAATACCATTCTCCATCATTTTAGAAAAAGATTTCAGTGAGGTTGGGTTGGTAGCTTGATGGAAGATTTTTGCCTCTCTTTTTGGAATTGTCTTGAATATATATGTATTCCTTCATCTACGATAGAAGTCATCTGATCATAAAGAAGTGCACAAATGATATATTTCTGGAGCATGAGGTTATTATTATTATTCAGGCCTCCATGTAGTCAAAAGACTCATCATGGGAGGTCCTTCCTAAGAAACACAAAGTCTATCATACCACTCCTTAAACTCAATGACTGTTCTCGCTCTCACCACTCCATCAGATAATGCATTCCATGGTTCAACCACCCTCCATGCAAAGAAACCACTCCTCACCCTCTTGCTCACAGATTCCTTTCGTAACTTCCAGGGACAGGTATTGCCTCTTGTCATCACTCTTTCCTGCTGTTCAACCAAGCGAAAGAACTCCCCAGTGTCAACCCTGTAATCAGCTCTCAACAGTTTAAAAGTCTCAATCTTATCACCTCTCCTTCTTCTATCCACCAAAACTCTGCAGTCCACATTCCCTCAGCCGATCCTCATAATTATCATTGTACAGTCCTGAAACCATCTTTGTTATCTGCTTTTGTACCCTTTTCCACAATTAATTTATCCCCTTCAAATCCTGGGGACCAAATCTGAGAACAATAGTCTAAGTGTGGTCTGATCAGGGTCTTATACAACGTAATGATAACTATTTTATCTCTGCAGGTCAGCGTCCTTCTTATTATTGCAGCAATCCTCTGTGTTACCTTCACCACCTTTCCAATATGTACCCTAAATTTCAGGTTTCTATCAATCATCAACCCCAGACTCTTGTCTCCCCTACTTCCTCCAGTATAACTCCTCCCATACAGTATGCAGTGTCCCATCGATGTTTCCCAAACCTCAAAACCTTACATTTTGCTGCATTAAACCAACATCCCCATTCATTTGCCCATCTATCTAGCTTATTCAAATCCTCTTGCAGGACTAGACATCTGCGCTATTACTAATAATCTTTCAACTTCACATCATCCGCAAATAACTGAATATCTCCTTGCAATCCACTGACAATGTCATTGATATAAAGGTTAAGCAATATAGGTTCCAGTACTGAGCCCTATGGGACCCCACTTGTAACCTTCTGCTTCCTTGAAATTGCTCCACCATACACAACTCTCTGATACCTATCGGACAGCCAATCCTGAATCCAGTTGACCAATCTGACATCCAGACCCATGTGCTGCAACTTGAATATCAGCTTATCATGTGGCACCCTGTCAGATGCCTTTGCTAAGTCTAAGAAAATAGCAGTATATGTCTTTCCCCTCATCTAATGCTCTTGTAACTTTATCATAAAAGACTAGCATATTGCTAAAACAAGAGCACACCTTCACAAATCCTTGTTGACTCTCACAGATAACATTACCCTCATCTGGCCAATGCTGTATACGGTCCCTCACTACTTTTTCCAAGATCTTACTAACTACTGATGATACACAAACTGGCCTATAATTAGACACTTCCAGTCTGCTATCACCCTTATGCAATGGCACTGTCTTATCTTCTTTCCATTCCATGGGCACCTTTCCCGCAGCCAGACTTTCATTGAAAAGCCAGGTGAAAGGCACTATCAGTTCTCTAGCACATTCTCTTGAAACTCGTGGTGAAATACCATCCAGTCCTACAGCTTTACTGACATCCACAGTACTCAGTATTTGAAACACTCTCCTCCTGTACCTCGAACCTGCCTTATCCCTCTAGCATTAAAACTAACTCCTCCAGGATGAAATGCTCCAATAAAGTGTTCATTGAAACAAGTCCACTATGTCCTCTGCATCAGTCACTCTATTCCCATTTTTATCCCACAATATCATTCTTCCACAGTCATTTCTCCTCCTGCTGGCCACATATCTAAAAAAATTCCCTAGGATTTTCTTTGGATCTTAGGGCCAATCTCCTCTCATATTCCAGTTTTGTCTTCCTTACGATACTAGTCACTGTTCTGACCTTTTTTTTATACTCTTCATGCATCTTCTCTTCACATGTCTCCTTAATCTCTTCCATAGCCTCTTTTTTGCACGCAATTCCTGTTTAATATTGTTTGTCATCCACTTTACTCCAAATTGTGTCCTCTTGTTCACTCCTGGTATACAACTTACCATTGCTACTAACAAATATTCTTTCATAATTTCCCACGCACTAATGATATCCCGGCCTTCCAATTCCTCTCTCCATGAAACTTCCCCAAGTTGACGTCTAAGACTATTATAATCACCTGCTTTATAATTCCACATACGTTCCCATCTCTTTGATACTCCTGTATGTCTATTCATTTTCCAAGTCAAAACCATATGGTCACTCTCTCCAACTGGTAGGAGAGATGTCATCTCAGTTGTTATACAACTCTTCTGATGCTATAACCAAATCCAAAACTCTTGAACCTCTTGTTACAACTGTTACATATTGCCTAAGACATTTGTCCCTCAAGAATTCTAGAAATTTCATTCCTTATTACTATATGCATCTTCCTCTCCCCAGTTTATACTACTGTAGTTAAAATCTCCCATAACAATTATTCTTCTTGCACTTGCCAAACTCAACTATCTAAACATTTCCTGGTCCCCACCCTGTGTGCTCCTTGGTCTGTAGCAACACCCCACTAAATATCCTGTCTTGCCCACCTCTACCTCATACCATATGCAAAATCATTAGTGCCACTGCCTTCCAAAGTCTCCACTCTTAGAGGACATAGGTCGTCACTTATCATAAGCAGTACTCACCACCACGCTTTCCCTTCCTATCCTGCCAAAAAATGCTGTACCCAGCGACTTCTATTCCTGTCATTATATCCTCTTCTGTCAACCACGTCTCAGTGATCCCAATAATGTTTGGCCAGACTGATGCTATCTGCGCCACCAATTATTCTCCTTTATTCCGGATACTCCTGGCATTAGTATAAAGCATATAAATGCTGTTGTTTCTATGCCCAGCATTATCCCCTCGAGACTCCACTGGACTCGGTGTTATCTGATGTCGTCCCCCTTCTCCCAAGTACCCATTCCCACAAGAGGCCATCCCTGCTACCATCCTGCATGGGACACACTGACTTTTTCAGAACAACAATCTCTCCAGATGCCTACGTCCTTCCTCATTCAAATGTAAACAGTCTCTCCTATTCAATTCCTCTCTGTCCTCAAATGCACTCCAAGCATCCACATATTTCAGTCCTCTCTTGTCACAAATTCTAACTATTATGTCATTTAATATTGCCACTCTTCTGCTCAGCTCGTCATTATCACACCTAGCCAACACACACACACACACACACACACACACACACACACACACACACACACACACACACACACACACACACACACTATCTTTCCTCTCTGTGTTTTTTTTCATACCACCTCAAGCAAGAATCTCTTATCTATTGCTGCCCTATTTACACCACCACTCAAGTCATTTGTTCCCACCATCACAATCATCTCATCCACCCTTTCATCTCTCTTAACTGCCAAAGGCACACACACACTGTCGTTCCTCCTGGCAAACACTTCTCATGCATCCTATCTTAAACACCACGGATCATTGAGTTCCCATACATTATACCTCTTACCATTTCCTCTCTCCTATTGTTTCCATTTTCTCCTTTCATTCCCAGACCTCTCTCTCATTCCCTCTCTCCTACTGTTTCCATTTTCTCCTTTCATTCCCATACCTCTCTCTCATTCCCTCTCTCCTACTGTTTCCATTTTCTCCTGTTCTTGCACTCCCATAACCCTCTCTCATTCCGTCTCTCCTACTGTTTCTATTCTCTCCTCTTCTAGCACTCCCATACCTCTCTCTCTCTCTCATTCAGTCTCTCCTACTGTTTCCATTCTCTCCTCTTCTTGTACTCCCATACCTCTCTCTCATTCCATCTCTCCTACTGTGTCCATTCTCTCCTCTTCTAGCATTCCCATACTTCTCTCTCTCCTACTGTTTTCATTCTCTCCATTTCCACATCCAATTCCATTCTCTCTTATCATTCCCAAAACTCTCTCTCTCCCCTACTCTGATTTGCCTTGCATTTATCCCTTCCATTCTCCTAATCTCATCTTTCACACTTCTCCCAAGACATTCCACCTTCTCTTTCAGCTCCTCTATCTCCCTCTGCAGGTCAGTCACTCTTAATCAAAATTCACTCTCCCAAACAAAACCATCTCCTAAACTTACACAGTCACTCACACCTTCTACACTATCAACTATTATTTTCTCATTTATATTTTTTTTTCATTTTCTCTCCTATCACACTATTTGTCTTCCGGTATTCATTTCCCTTTCCTGGAGCAACAAGGTCGGTTATTGAGATATCTACTGCATTTATTTCCTCCCATGTTAATAGCCAAAGGTTTTTTTGGTATTTAGTATTTTACGGTAATCCTATCCACGAAAGGTTGTAAACCTGTTAAATTAGCATTAATACCATGGTGAGCTGAGCATTAGATAAAGATTGCTCTGGAGATGAAATGAGGAACTTTTTTCAGGCCTCCAAATAACAAGAGTCATTGTCTCATATGAGGCAATGAAACCCATTTCTCACCTAAATATATTCACCCAGATTCATGCCCATAATGGTATTTGAACCTGCAGCATAGCTGCTTATAATTCTCTCCAATTTTGCATTAAATGCTATTTTTGTCCAAGTCAAAAGTCTATTCAAATCTTCCTGAAGGGAATTAACATCAGTAGTGCTACTTATAATTCAGATGGAGGGATAAGGTGGCAGAGGATCTTAGGGAGAAAGGATGGAGTCGGGAAGATGCCCTGGACCGGAGAATCTGGAAGAAGAAGATTAAAGATGGGAACGCCGGCCCCGTTTAACGCGGGATAAGGCATAGCGGAAGAAGAAGTGCTACTTATAATTCTCTCCAATTCTGCAGTAAATGCTAAGTTGGCTGAATAGCATTTACACTATTCATGATGCCATCTAGCCAGAAAATTTAAGATTCTTGTAATGTCTTTCTGGTTAAATAGCAAAAAGCATGTAGTACACTGCAACTGAGATGCCAGGAGGTGATATACCTTGGTTATTATTATTGCACCCTAATTGGAGTTGGCAAACTCATCGTAGGAGGTCTCTTAAAATCCTTAGCACCCCCTTGCATTAACAACACATTCTGTAATGTGTTTCATTCACTGACAAATCTCCATGTAAACAATCTACTCCTCACATCCCTCTTCATCACACTCTTACATAACTTCCAGAAATGGCTTCTGGAAGTTATTTTTCCCCTTTTGTCTTCTACTCTTTCTATAACATCATCTGGAGTAAACTGATAAAATCCTCTCACTAACTTAAATGTCTCAATCATATCACCTCTTTTCCTCTTAGCCACTTGTTTCTGGACCCTCTCCAATGTTTCCACATGACACCAAAAAACCAGGTGACCAGATTTGAGCACAGTTGTCCACATGTGGTCTGACCAGTGCTTTATACAGTGACACAACCACTTCCTTATCCCTACATGTTAGAGTACTTCTTGTCATAGCAGCACTACAATGTACAGATATTGCAACACTAGCAATATACCCTCTAAACTTCAGTCTACTGTCAACCATCACTCCCAGATTTTGAATATCATCCACTTGCTGCAGTATCACCATCGATATAGTACATAGCCTTATATTTCTGCACTCCAAAATGCAACACCTTGCACTTATTGATATTAATACTGCAACCCCTGCTCTTTTGTCAAAGTTAAAAGTCTATTCAAATCTTCCTGAAGAGAATTAATATCAGCAGTGCTACTTATAATTCTCTCCAATTTTGCATCATCAGCAAACAACTGAAGATCTCCAGTCATGAAGATATCCACATGATATATCATTTACAAACAAGTTGGCTACAAACAGGGACAGCAGGGTTTGTGTCCACAAACTATGTAGTTAGAGCAGCATCCTTATGACACAGTGCATTGTCTTGCTGAAAGAGACAGTGGTCAGTTCTGTAGAAATGCCACAAAGTAGTATGCATTACATTGTCCAGAATGTTCAGATACCACTGGACAGTGTTTGTGGCATCACAAACAGAGGCCTGAGGCCAAATCGGGAGAAACAGGACAATACCATCACACGACCACCTCCGAATATCATAATTAGAGTTACACACTCTGGTAAGAGACATTTACCAGGCATCTGCCACATCCACACCTGTCTATCTGCTTGGTAGAGGGTGTAGCATGATTTGTCGCTCCATAACACAGCTTTCCAAGCTTCCACACACTGTACATGCTCTTTACACCACTGAAGACAACACTGCATGTTGGTTCAAGTAATGTATGGCTTGCATATTACAGTCCTACCAGGAAGCCCATGTTGTGAACCTCAGTTCTGAGTGTTTTGGGGCAGATTCCTGTTCCAGTCAATGTCCAGAATTCTGTATTAAACATGTCAACCAATGAATGCGATTTTTATATATTATCCTTGATACCACTCTGTGCTCACGTTCAGTGAGTGTGGTGGGTTGTCCACTGCGGGCAGCATTTTCAGTTGACTCCCAGCACTTCCATCTCAGTATAGTATCACTGATTGTTGACCTGGAATGGTCCCATTTTTCAACAATTTGCCAAACTGATAGGCCTGCAACATGGCATCTTATCACAATGCCTCTTTTAAACTCTGTCAGTTCTCTTTTCACAGCTCTTTCACCTTGACACAGTTGCACTGACTTGAGAGCATCAAATTCTTCCAATTTATACTGGCTACAAACACTTGACTCATTATGTAGCACAATACACCTTGCCCATGGGGGTGTCCATTGACTTCTTTCCAAGCATTGTACAGGCTGACCATATTTAAAGAGGAGGTGTTCAGAGCCCTTCAGCAAAAAATATATTGGATGAAATTCAACTAAATTTGGTGTAAGGACCCTCTGTAACATTGGGTTTTGATTTACAGTATATAAAAAATAGTACAAAATTCTGCCACCACCACCACCAGGGAACATTTGGCACATAAGCACATGATTTGGGATTAATTAAACAGTGATGGCTAGAAGAGAGACAGCAAATCAATTTTCATGTTTGTATAACTTACAGATGTGTTTCAATATGTCCTCCTTTCGGATGTTCTAGGAACTGCATTCTGTGAATGACATTTTCTACAATGGCATGCCACAGAACTGCATTCATTTGCCTCACATGTTGCATTATTCTGTCTTTTGAGGTGGCTAAATCAGGACATGTCCTTCATACCATGTGTTTCAGACATCCCCACAACCAAAAGTCACAGAGGTTAAGATCAGGTGAACTATGTGGCCATGCTTATGTGGGAAATGCCCAACTAATCACTCTCTGTTCTATGATGTATTTTCATGACATTCTTGGTACCAGTAATCCTGCACGAATATGGTAGAGTAAAGGCATGTTCACTTCTGCAGTTGTTGCAGAACAACAGAGTTTCACCGCATCTGTCGATACCTAACAACAGAGACGGTACAAATTACTAGTCCTGTCTGGTGAAATTCTTCAAAAAGTACAGACCAATAATAAAAGTGAAACCACACCACACCACACTGTGACTTTCGCTGAGTGTAAAGGGGTCTGATGGAACACGTGAAGGTTATTCACAGCCCAAATGTGGCAATTGTGTGAGTTAACACTACCATCCAGATAAAAATGTGCCTCATCACTCTGCAAAATCTTCCATGGCCATGCATCATCCACTTCCATCAAGCTAAGAATGTCAGAGCAAACTGCAGTCAAGTTTCTACATCACGATGAAGCAAAGCTTGAGTATAGGAGTTCTTGTAGGTGAAAAACCTTAGCATTTGACACAAGATTTTCCACACAGTTGAGTATGGCATGTCCAGTTGCCATGATATTGTCCGAGCACTGCTGGACCCTTATGCGTTATTCATTCTGACAATGCCTATGATACTTAGGCAAAAATTCCATGCTAATAAAATTATTTACATGAGTTTTTCTTCTGTTTTATAATTCTTTTCAATATGCCAACTCACGGTATTTCATTATTGAAACATATCATATCACTTCTTTAATGCCTGTTCACCATTCTGCAATCTATATTCCCTGAACCACTTTGTATCACCAACACTTGACACGAAATTGTATTATTATTGCTACACTGGCATCTCAGTGGAGTCCCAAGACTCATCAGGAAACTATCAACACAGAATCTATCGCACCTCTCCTTGAAACCATTAACAGATATAATACTCTCAGGTGACCCAGGCAACCCATTCCATTCATTCACCACTCTCTAAGTGAGAAATCTAGTTCTCACTCCATTGCTAACCACACTCTTACCCAACTTCCAAGGATAACCTCTTGAACTGCCTACTCTAGACAAGGACTGTAACATTTCTCCTCCATCAACCCTATAAAAGCCTTTAAGTAACTTAAATGTTTCTATCATACCCCCCCCCCCTTTTTTTTTTTTTTGCCTATCATCCAACTTTTGCAATCCACAAATCCTCAATCTATCCTCATAGGGAGCATCCACAGACCACTCACCATCTTGGTCACTTGCCTCTGAATCCTCTTCACTACTTCCTCATTTCCAAGAAACCCAGGTAACTAGACCTGTGCACACTAATCCAGAAGATTTTATCAAGGTTTTATAAAGAAGAATGACAACTTCCTTATCTCTACTTGTTAGTGTGTTTATTATTATTATTATTATTTGACACCTCCAGGGAGTCCAAAGACTCATCGAGGGAGAGTGTGCCAACAACATCGAACGATTGGCCCCCTTCCAACTACTAACCGCGCTCAAACTTACTTAACTGAGCCATTAGTAGCAGAGGCTCTACCAATCGACCAACCTTTGCCGGCGCAAAGGTTGGTCGATTGGTAGAGCCTCTGTCACGGTGTTCTTCAATAACCAATTAATCCTGTGAGCTATCATGCCTACTTTAGCAGTATACCCTATAAACATCAACTCTTTATCTACTACTATCCCACAATTCCCTTAATGTGATACACTGCTTGTAATCTTCGAATCCTAAAATGCATAACTTTACACTTTTTCACATTAATTTGACATCCATTATGTTTTTCCCATTTGTTACCCTACCCAACTTGGGATCATCAGCAAACAACTATACATTCTCCTGCACATTCTAGTAAAACATGAGCCAATATCCCATCCAATCTCACAGCTGTATTTGCATTCATGTTTTGCAATATGCTAAGTACCTTCAATTCTTCAAATTCTATTCTCACATCAGTCCCTGTAACCTCTATCATAATGATATCTTCACTTGGATGATATAGCTTTGCAAAATGATCACTCAGTAGCTATTTCATCCACTTCCATTACCTCTCTACCATCCGCAGTCGTTAAAGTTATCCTTTCGTAATCATTCTTCCTCCTACTTGCCACCTAACAAAACAACTCTTTGGGATTTCTTTTTGCCTGTTTCGGCTAATTTCTTCATTTAATTTTATTTTGCCTTCTTTACCATGCTGGTCACATTTCTTTCCCAATTCTCATACTTTTCATAAGTTAGCTGATTACCTTTCTCCTCATATACCCTCCACAAATTTTTTTTATTTGCTGCTCATGCTTAATGATACCATCTTACTCCTACCTGATTTCTCCTGACCTTGGGAATACAGTGATATTGCTTCTTCCCTCATGCAGTGTTGAACATCCTTCATAAAGCTAAGGCTTATAAACTCAAGGAGCTATATGAGTTCATCGAGATCAGGCTTTTACAAATATTCATGCCCATGAGAGAATTCAAATCCCCGACATATTGGTTGATGAGCAGGCACACTATCCACTCTGCCAAAGAGGCCAGTAACCATATCCATATTTTAATCCTTTATACAAGCATGAGCAAACAAACAAAAGTTTGTTTGCTCATGCTTGTGAAATATGCCCATGGCTTGCAGGATTGAAGCAGTACTCAGTAAATGTATTATGGGATAGGTATTCTAAGTACAAGTGGTCATATGTCGCATATGTCATAAATCAAGGACTAACTGTATTGCCAGTATTATGGGATGGGTCACTACTCAGACTAATTTCAACCTTTCTTGCAATCTTAAATGCAGGAGCTAGATTCATTGAGCTACTGAGAGTAGGATATAAGTATAGCCTAATTGTGAAGATACTTCACTTCCAAGCTTTTGTTTGTTCACTCTTTGGTAAAGGATTAAAACAAGGATATAATATCTTGGTCAAGTATAATTAACTTTCTAACCAAGAAAAAATAACTTACTGCAACAGTCTCCCATCCAGAGTATTTTAAACATGTGGTAATACATCTTATTGCTACTTATATGTGGAAAAGATTTTTGCATTAATTTAGCTTTCAGCATCTCCAGAGGTCTTGCTCTCACTGATGAGAGAGACGGATCTCAATAAAGATTGAAAATTGTCTGAATATTCATCCTTCCCATTAAAGGAAAGGAGTTGGACTGCATTATGAGATGCTGAGGCAACTTAAGTTGAAATATTTCACAACAAATGAATTTATTTTTTAACTTAGTCAAAAAACTTGCTGCCACCTAAATCTTCCAAATATTCTTATTTCTTAAATCTAATAAACTTGAACAGTTAACTCTTAATAATCAAGGTGAATTACATCCTAACTCAGTGTTTCCTAACTGATTTTATAAGAACTTTTTGCTCTCTAAGTTAAAGTAAATAAATAATAATAATTGTTATTATTATTATTTGACACCTTCAGGGAGTCCAAACACTCATCGAGGGAGGGCACCTACTTTTGCATTTTTGCAATAATTTTTGCATTAATTTAGCTTTCAGCATCTCCAGAGGTCTGGCTCTCACTAATGAGAGAAACTGATCTCAATAAAGATTGAAAATTGTGTGATATTGATCATTTCCATTAAAGGAAAGGAGATGGACTGCATTATGAGATGCTGAGGCAACTTAAGTTGAAATACTTCACATTGTTACACCTGATATCTTAAGAATATAATATCCTCAGTTATCATGGTGTAACATGAAAAATAAATAACATAAATAAAAACCCCAGCATAAAAGGAATAATTTAATTAATAAAATTTTCTTGCATCCAGTATAAATTGAGTAAAATGTAAAGGTCTATTGTTTAGTTAAGATAACAAAGGAAACGAATGTATTAAGATGTATTATGACTAAACAAGGAATTTGTATTAAATAAGTGGCTAACTAAGAATTAATATAGTAATGCGATTAAGAATGAAAGAGTTAAGTACATAAGTGGAAAAGAATGAGTCATGGAATACGCTATGTGAGAGGCTACAGATTAAGCATTAAGTAGAATTCTGAGAAAGGTATTTGAAAGGGGTTAAGATAGAGGCTAACAAGAGAAATAATGGAATATCACTTAGGGCCTATACCCGGATAGAAACTTCGTTGCAAGTTGCCGATCAAAATGACGTATGGTGGCAAAATGCTACCCAATTGGTAGACAGATGGAAAACAAGTAGGAGGCGGGAAAAGGAAGTAAGAAAGGGCGCCGTTAGGGGAGCAGCTATAAAAGGGTTGGTAAACCCCCCCCCCCTTAGGGGAGAGTAGGCTCTTTTGGGTTTTTAGAGAAGACTTTTAGATAGTCAAGGAGGCTTTTTGCCTTTTGCCAGAGGAGAAGAAACGTTTGGATAGTCGCGGTGGTTTTAGTTTGGTTTTCTAGTGGATTTCACGGTGTTCCTGAGTGGAGAGATATGGCTTATATCCTCATGCCACAACAAGGAATCGAGGGTGAGCGGGAAAGCTATTCCCGTATTCCTATGTAGAAAGCAAAATATGCCATAAAGTCATAGGAAGCTGTGAAAATATCGATGTCCACGTTTCGGATAGTACAGCCGACGGCACAGATATTTATATAGCCCTGAATTGCAAGAAGTTATGCAAGCAAGTTTGTTCAGTAGAAGGTAAAGGCCCGTAAGTGAAGCTAAAGAAAGGTATTGTGAATTTTGTCTTATGTTAACTAGAAGTTGTTTGTGATAGGTACCATTGTCATAATATGGAACTGTTAAAGTGATTAGGGAGAAATTATAATAGGACTTTAGAATTTGATAGAGAGTGTTAAAAGTAAGCTAGCTAGTGTTGATAATTTGTGAATAATTAATTGTCCTAAGAATCTTGAGTGCCTACTATATTGTAAAAGGAAAGTTAATGACATAGTTGTGTGTTAATGAAGTAAATGGTTTTGTTAATATTGAGTTTGATTAGTGTGAATTGAGTAATCAAGTAGCCTGAGGAATTTGAATGCCTAGTGTGATGTGTAGAGAATCGGAATTGTCATAAGTATGTGCTAGAGTAGTTAATGATTTTGTTAGTGTACTTGAAGTTGAATAATCTAATAGTGTGTGGTAATCTAATTTGTCCATGTTAAGTGAATTCATGTTTTGTATGAAATTTTGTGGCGGCATGATTGTAGTAACTTTTGTCGAATCATAGCCCGTCTACTTGTATTAAGCTAATTTTAGTGTGTAAGTAATTTAGTTGAGTATTTTGATATGTACCATGTTTAGAGAAATAATAAACCTTTTGTTTAATGATAAAATAGTTGTCTGATATCGCTAATCCAATGCACCGCTTAGAAACATTCGAGCCTAATCACGCGGGGAATTAATGTTATAATAACTAATATTTAAGGAATTGACAGCGTATACTGGAAATATAGATTAAATAAACTTTAATATACACTTTCCGATATTTCGGCGAACGTTACGTTGCCATCTTCTTGGGAACTTACTAAAAAGACACGTGCACACAAGTACTAATACAACAAATGAGACTGAGGCTAGGACGCTAGCGTTTTCCTAAAGTCCTGATGGTGCCCCCTGGCGGGCTATATTGGTAATTCTTGGCCTTTGGGCTGAAGTTCTTTTGATAAAAGTTTCCCAAATTTGGGGCAGTTTCATGCATCCAAATTTGTTGAGGTTTGGCATGTTCCTAAGGGCCGAGGCTGATTCCATGAATAGTCTTTCATACTTGAACTTGCTGCGGTGTATTACTGTGGCTTTCTTCCATCTTATTCTGTCCAGAGCGTGGTCTGCAAGCCCAGAGTGGCTGTACTGGTGAAATCGGATGTAATCCTTGTGTTCTGAGATTCTGATATTTGCTGTCCTGCCTGTTTGGCCAAAGTAGGACAGTTTACAGCTGCAAGGGACCTGGTATACACCAGGTAGGTCTAGGGGAAGTGGTTGGTCTTTGGTGGAGCGGATAAGGGATGCCAGTTTTCTATGTGGTCTGTAACAAGTGGTCAAGTCATGTTTTTTTTAAGATTTTATTGATTTTTTCTGAGGTGCCTCTGATGTAGGGAATAGTGATGGATTTAGAGTAATCTTTTTTGTGAAGGGAAGGGGGTGGTGGGTTGTGGATAACTGGGTTAAGTATTTTTTGGATTTTTTGGAGGGGGTAGCCGTTGGCTGAGAAAGTGTCACGGATGTGATTTAGTTCAGTGGTTAGGGCTTGATTATTAGAACAGATTATTTTTGCCCTGTTGAATAATGTTTTAATGACTCCATATTGTTGTGAGGGGGGGGGATTGTTGGTGAATGTATCTGCCTGTATGGGTGGGTTTTCTATAAACTGAGAAAACCAAGGTTCCATCAGGTTGGCGGGTGACTAGTGTGTCTAGGAAGGGGAGGTTATTGTTTTCCTCTTTTTCCAGGGTGAATTTGATTCTAGGGTGTTGGTTGTTCAAGTGTGTTAGGAAGGAGAGGAGTGAATCCGGGCCATGTGGCCAAATAGCGAAAACATCATCAACATAGCGAAGCCATATGGTAGGTTTTTGTGGGGCTGAGTTTAAGGCTTTCTCTTCAAACATCTCCATGAAGAAGTTGGCCAAGGGTGGGGAAAGTGGTGAACCAATGGCTGTCCCCTCTATCTGTTTGTAGAATTTTTCCTGCCAAACGAAATAGCCTGAGTTCATTGTAAACTGAAATAGGGCTGAGATATCGGGAGGAAATTTAGCTTGGATTACCTCTAAGGTTTCTTTGAGAGGGACATTCGTGAATAGGGAGGAGACATCAAAACTGACCATTATGTCATTGTGTTGGAGTGTAAGGTTTCCTATACTGGCTTTGAAGTGGGCTGAGTTTTTTATGTGTGATGGTGTATTGCCAGTATAGTGTGAGAGCGCTTTGGCTAAATGCTTGGCTAGTTTGTAAGTGGGGGAATCAATGCCATCCACTATGGGACGTAATGGCACATTTTCTTTGTGTATTTTTGGGAGCCCATATATGCAGGGGGGTCTAGAGTTATAGGGTTTTAGTCTGTTAGTAATCTCCACAGGCCAAGAAGTGACCTTCTTAAGGAGCCTATGGAGTTTTCTAATTTGTGAGTTGGTGGGATTGTAATTAATGGGGAGGTAAGTGGAACGATCTAATAATAAAGCTTTGAGCTTACCTGTGTAATCTTTAAGATTAAGTACCACAGTGGCGTTTCCCTTATCTGCTTTGGTGATCACTATATTTTTGTTTCTTTTCAATTCTTGTAGTGCCTTGTATTCACTACTGGATATGTTGGATTTTGGAGGTTTTGCTTTGTTGAGAACATAGGCTACATCCAATCTGATATCGTTGGCGATGTGGTTGGGCAGTTGGCGAATCCCGCGTTCAATTTGAATCATTAATTCCTCGGCCGATAATTTCCTAGGAGCAATGGCGAAGTTGTGACCACGTGACAGAGCGTGGAGTGCTTCTGGCTTTAAGGTAGCTGACGATAGGTTAACCACAGTGTTGGTTTGTAGTTTGGGCACCGAGTTCTTTGTTAATTTATCAAACTTGTTGATATGTCGGCTTCGTACTCGTTCAAATTCTTTTTTAGCTGCCGTACACGAGACGTCATATAGTACCGACCAAAGCTCGTGATTCAGCGTATGTGAAAGCTCATTTTCCAGCGTTGTTATAGCGATGTTTATATCGGCTAGGGAACCGCGTGTAGCGGTAATTTGCTCCCGAAGTAATGCCTGGCTAGCGCGGTTGTAAATACGGAGAGCTTTCTGTGAGATGAAGCGGTGTTTGAATTTAACACAGTTCGTGATGACATGATTATCCCGGAATACAAGGCACTACAAGAATTGAAAAGAAACAAAAATATAGTGATCACCAAAGCGGATAAGGGAAACGCCACTGTGGTACTTAATCTTAAAGATTACACAGGTAAGCTCAAAGCTTTATTATTAGATCATTCCACTTACCTCCCCATTAATTACAATCCCACCAACTCACAAATTAGAAAACTCCATAGGCTCCTTAAGAAGGTCACTTCTTGGCCTGTGGAGATTACTAACAGACTAAAACCCTATAACTCTAGACCCCCCCCCCCCCGCATATATGGGCTCCCAAAAATACACAAAGAAAATGTGCCATTACGTCCCATAGTGGATGGCATTGATTCCCCCACTTACAAACTAGCCAAGCATTTAGCCAAAGCGCTCTCACACTATACTGGCAATACACCATCACACATAAAAAACTCAGCCCACTTCAAAGCCAGTATAGGAAACCTTACACTCCAACACAATGACATAATGGTCAGTTTTGATGTCTCCTCCCTATTCACGAATGTCCCTCTCAAAGAAACCTTAGAGCTAATCCAAGCTAAATTTCCTCCCGATATCTCAGCCCTATTTCAGTTTACAATGAACTCAGGCTATTTCGTTTGGCAGGAAAAATTCTACAAACAGATAGAGAGGGGACAGCCATGGGTTCACCACTTTCCCCACCCTTGGCCAACTTCTTCATGGAGATGTTTGAAGAGAAAGCCTTAAACTCAGCCCCACAAAAACCTACCATATGGCTTCGCTATGTTGATGATGTTTTCGCTATTTGGCCACATGGCCCGGATTCACTCCTCTCCTTCCTAACACACTTGAACAACCAACACCCTAGAATCAAATTCACCCTGGAAAAAGAGGAAAACAATAACCTTCCCTTCCTAGACACACTAGTCACCCACCAACCTGATGGAACCTTGGTTTTCTCAGTTTATAGAAAACCCACCCATACAGGCAGATACATTCACCAACAATCCCCCCCCCCCCACAACAATATGGAGTCATTAAAACATTATTCAACAGGGCAAAAATAATCTGTTCTAATAATCAAGCGCTAACCACTGAACCAAATCACATCCGTGACACTTTCTCAGCCAACGGCTACCCCCTCCAAAAAATCCAAAAAATACTTAACCCAGTTATCCACAACCCACCACCCCCTTCCCTTCACAAAAAAGTTTACTCTAAATCCATCACTATTCCCTACATCAGAGGCACCTCAGAAAAAATCAATAAAATCTTAAAAAAACATGACTTGACCACTTGTTACAGACCACATAGAAAACTGGCATCCCTTATCCGCTCCACCAAAGACCAACCACTTCCCCTAGACCTACCTGGTGTATACCAGGTCCCTTGCAGCTGTAAACTGTCCTACTTTGGCCAAACAGGCAGGACAGCAAATATCAGAATCTCAGAACACAAGGATTACATCCGATTTCACCAGTACAGCCACTCTGGGCTTGCAGACCACGCTCTGGATACTCGCCACAGAATAAGATGGAAGAAAGCCACAGTAATACACCGCAGCAAGTTCAAGTATGAAAGACTATTCATGGAATCAGCCTCGGCCCTTAGGAACATGCCAACCTCAACAAATTTGGATGCATGAAACTGCCCCAAATTTGGGAAACTTTTATCAAAAGAACTTCAGCCCAAAGGCCAAGAATTACCAATATAGCCCGCCAGGGGGCACCATCAGGACTTTAGGAAAATGCTACCGTCCTAGCCTCAGTCTCATTTGTTGTATTAGTACTTGTGTGCACGTGTCTTTTTAGTAAGTTCCCAAGAAGATGGCAACGTAACGTTCGCCGAAATATCGGAAAGTGTATATTAAAGTTTATTTAATCTATATTTCCAGTATACGCTGTCAATTCCTTAAATATTAGTTATTATGTCTAACCAGCGTATAAGCCTCTCAACAAGAATAAGGAATTAATGTTAAGAAACGGGAAGTTTAAGGAATTAATGTTGAGTAACAAGAAATAGTGTCACGACTGCAATAGTTACACTTTCAGATATTTGAGTTCCTTTTCTCTGTTTATGTATAAAATATCTTAAACTAAATATCCCAAAGGGCGCAGTTAAAATACAAATACTAGGGATATTACGGGGAACAATAACTCAGATATTAGTAGGAATTTTGGTGATGTCTTGAAAGTAGAAGTTAGAAGAATATAGACGAAGGCAATTTGTAAGACAAACAAAATCGTAAGATAGGGACATAACAACATCAAATGAATTTATTTTTAAACTTAGTGAAAAAACTTGCTGCAACCTAAAACTTCCAAATATTCTTATTTCTTAAATCTAATAAACTTAAACAGTTAACTCATAATAATCAAGGTGAATTACATCCTAACTCAGTGTTGCCTAACTGATTTTGCAAGAACATTTTGTTCTCTAAGTTAAAATAAATAAATAATAATAATAATTATTATTATTATTTGACTCCTCCAAGGAGTCCAAAGACTCGTCAAGGGAGGGCACCTACTCTACAACTCTTCGTCTCCACCGCTCCATCCACCAACTGACCACAACTACACCAATGCCATCTACTGCCGACCACCACCACAGACAATCACAAACATCCATGTCCACAGCGGGATTTGAACCCGCAGCCTTTTGGCTGGAGAGCAGATATGCTAACCACTCGGCCAACCAGGCCGGCAGTAAATAAATAAAATAATAATAATAAATCAAATGTAGTGGTTTCCAAATCAAAATAATGAATCATAAATCTTCATGTTTTAAATCTAATTTAAGATTAGATACAAAAAACATCATACATGAAATAGAAGAATACCAACAAAATTGTCTAAATAACAATAGGATTCCTAAACTAGCACTAGTATATAAACCCACAGGAAGAGGAGAGCGTGGATGTCCAAGATTAAGATGGAAAGATCAACCTCATCTGCAGAGCAGGAACAGGACATTAAAAAGCCTAAACTTAAATTTGTTCAGAGAATGATGATGACTAATTTAAAATTTAAAAAAAAAAAAAAAACTTATGAACAATTAATAGTGATCACTTCCAAAAACTGCGATATCGGTAAAGCGTCTGATTGCTTCAGGTTTGGACGATTTCATAGCGTTTCACATTTCAAGGAAATGATGATTGATTTTTTTTTTTATGTGTGTGTGTGTGTGTGTATATATATATATATATATATATATATACAGTCAACCCTCCTATAACGCGATTAATTCGTACCGCGTTATATGGAAACCGTGTTATAAGAAACTCAGATTTAACGTGCCAAACCAGGTTAATTCGTGCCGCGTTATATGGAAACCGTATACTGCGTTATATGGAAACCGCGCTATAAGAAACTCAGAATTAGTACGAATCAGATTGATTCGCACGCCGTTATATGGGAACCACCCTTTAAACGATTTAAAATTTGGATTTTTGTCCTCAAGAGATATAAACTTTCTTTTTAACTGTTGTCTTGTTTCTTTTGTGTCTGACATTATGCAAACCTGGGGTTAACAATTATTTTATTATTATTATATTACAACAAATAAAAAATATTACCTACAGTATTGTGTAATGTTGTCCAATTACGATAACACAAATTAAGCGAGCAAAAGGCACTTTATTGAACACTAATCGTGATATGTACGTCTGCACGGATTTACAGACAGTTTCCTACTAAGTTGCACTTAAAATTGATGACAAAGTGGGTGGTTGCAACAGCGAAAATTCAGCAGCGCTATTGGATAAAAAAATTCACGCAAATATGCAACAGCCAATCATACGGTCTATTTTAAGCATTAAAACAGAACACTGTGAACAATCTTGCATCGTTTCTTCGCTCATAGGGCAATTCCCTGATAACTGAAATGGGAAAATGGTGATGTACCTTCACCAAAAAGAAGGGAATTCCCCGTTAATTTCAACTGTAAAAATTTAACACATAGATAAATTCATGCTATAGGGAATCTTCTTAAACCAGTTAAGTTGATGGAATGTTGTTGAACGGAAACCGCATTATAGGAGGGCTGTTGCAATTTTGGCTCCGCGTTATATGGAAACCGTGTTATAAGAGTACCGCGCTATAGGAGGGTTGACTGTATATGATCTACACAGGAAAGGCTACAAGACCTATGGCATATTACTGCTGTTTGTGGATAAGAGGAATATAAGAATGGAGGAATCTGTTCACATTTTGCTTGAACAGCTGAGGGTTGTAATCTGTGGGAAAGCTAGAGTGGGGGGAAGACTGTTCCAAAGGACAGAAGTGCATGGAATGAAGAGGAGGCAGTGAAGTTGATTTGATGAGTTTCAAGATGAACTGTAAAAGGGTGTTTGTTAGCAGTGGGTCTTGTTTTAATGATTCTGGAGGAGAGTAGATGAATGATAGTGGCCAATTCAGCAAAGTAATCCATGAAAGTATCTTTAGAAGAGGACAGGGATGGGACTGAACATTTATGAGAGACAGATTGAAGTGGATGACCTGAGCCGGGGATCATTAATTAGCCGAATTGCCCTTTTCTGGATGGAATTGAGCAATCTTAGAGAGGATTTTGGTGCACCATCCCAAATATGGGAGCAGTATATGACTGGGCAGATTTGGAATTTGTATAGAGTTAGCAGCTGTCGAGATGTGAAGTAGTGTCTTGTGCAAAAGAGTGCACCAAGTTTTTTGGCAGCTGCAGAAGAAATGTGGTTGTGCCAGGAAAGATTGGAGGTGCAGGTCAGTCCAAGAAGATAAATCTGATTGTGTTTGAATATCTTGGTATTATTGAAGGTAAGTGGGGGAGGATGAGAGCTCTTTTTTGTGAGAAATCAGACAGGACTAAGTTTTGGTGGCATTGAAGTTTACAAGGTTGTTCTTGCCCCACTGGGATATAGTTTGGGCATCTGAGTTCAGATCACTGGTTGTGGCAGATCTTGAGGATTCTAATACTTGATCACTACAAGGTTTGTTGAATGAAAAGGAGGAATTGAGTGTACTACTGTCATCAGTAAAGCTATGGATAAGATTGGAAGTCTATGAGATGTCATTTATATACATGAGGGTGGAAGTTTATATAGAAGAGAGTGGGCAAAAGAACTGAACCTTGGGGTACCCCTACATTAGTGGGGAAATTTGAGGGGGAAAACTGTCTACCCTGACACTTAGTGAGCGATAAGTGAGGAAGACAGACCATAGGATGGTGTTTTGTTAAGTAAGCCCTGTGCCAAACTTGATCAAATGCCTTGATCAAAGACCATGTGAGTTTCTCGAAATTTTTTCATGACTTGTGTCCAGAGGTGGGTAGTGAAAGCGAGAAGATCAGCTATAGATCGCTAGTGGAGGAATCCATACTGCTGGTCACTGATTCGTTGATATGTCTCTAGATGGTTCAAGAATTGGTTGTTGATGACCTTCTCCATAATTTTAGAGATAACAGAAGTGAGAGCATTTGGATGATAGTTCATTGGTTGACTTTTAATATCTTTCTTTGAGATGGGCTGGATATGGACCTGTTTCTGTGTTGTATGGTAGATGCTGGTTGAATAGGATAGATTGAAGAGGTGTACAGGATAGGTGTTAGTTCTGGGGCACAATTTTTTAATACAATAGGTGGGATACTATCAGGACCAGATGCCTTGTTTACATTCAGGTTATTAAGGATTCTTCAGATTTCTTTTTGTTGGAAGACTATGGGAGACATGAAGAAGGGAGCTGTTCTTGTGGGGTGGGGGGACTTTGCCCAGGTCATCAATGCAGGAATTGGAGTGAAGTTGCACCCAATGGCCTTGGCAAGGGACCAGAAAGAGTGACTGCCATTTGGGTAGGAGGTGAGTTTGCAGCATTGGCCTCTTTAAAAAGGTCCAATGCTTCAAGCTTGCTGAAATTGAACTTGCTAGAATGAAGGGTTTTGTCTCTTTCCAAAGAACTCTGTGCCTAGTGTTCTATTTAGTTCTGGGGCACAATTTTTTAACACAATAGGTGGGATACCATCAGGACCAGATGCCTTGTTCCTTAGACTTGTAAGATTCCAAAAATCTAATATTGTTCTGATGTTCTTCAGTTCTAATCAAGGCAGAACAGCCAGTCAGTCCAAAACAAGAAACATGACATGTGCATGGTTCTTGATAGATACCCGGTAAGGAAAGAGGTGGTAACATATCCCTTGTTGATAGTAGGAAGGAAGACAAATTCCAAGGTGGTTTGAAGGAAGTGTATATATATGGAATTTATGAAGAATCCTTGCTATTTGTTCTGAGGTTCTTTTAAGGTTGGGTATTGAAATTCTTTTCACATCGGATTGTAGTCTGGTAGAAGGATGATAATTATCAATAATTTTTTGAAAGCTCTATGAACAAGATTATTGATAATACCCATTTTTTGTGGGGCATGATGGTGGCAGTATGAGCAAACGTTGGCTTCCAGTAAAATGAAAATTTGATATGAAAAGAGTGGACGATAAGATTGGAAGAAATCTGGGTTATCCCTGGAAGTTCTATAAATATGTGGTTAAGAAGGTGAAGAGTAGATTTTTTACACAGTAGAGACTTGTTGATGCAGGAAGTGTAAATAACTTCAAAGTTCATATGATGGGCATGTTGCTGTTTGAGTGAGCTTTCCATGATGAGTCCTGTTGACTCCGTGGAGGTTACCAAAATAATAATAATAATATTTATCAGTCTGTAGATATTTTACCTGTGCTGCAGTATTATCGTTATTATCATTATTGTTGTACGGGTATCTCCGGGGAATCAGTGATTTGTCACAGAAGATCCACACTAACCTTTGTATACACAATACTTATCATACCTCTCCTTAAACTAATTCATTGTCGGTGCACTAGCAACTTATTCTGGCAATGCATTCCACTCACTCACTACTCTCCAAGTAAAAAATCTAGTCTGCGGGTCCTTACTAACCACATGCTTACACACCTACCAGGGGTGATCTCCACTTCTCTCTAGTTGTCACATATTGAAAAAATTATTTTGTCAGTTCTATAGAACCGCTTTAATAACTTATAAGTTTCTATCATGTCCTTTCTTTTCTGCCTACCAACTAAGCTTTGCAACCCACACCACCCCCTAATCCTCAAGTAACCCAAGTGAACAAATCGGTTTACAGCAGTTAAGATGTGACTGAACTATAGCTTTATAAAGAGAAATAGCAAACCTATCTTTATGTGTTAGTGTTTATTTCAACATCCAAGTGATCCTTTGAACTATTTTATTAATTTTTTCAATATGCTCTCTGAACTTCAACTCTCAATCCCCTATTTCCTCCTAAGTCCCTAGCCTCATCATTTACCTGCAATCCATTACCATCAGTGTGATACACTGCATGTAACCTTTTCAACGCAAAATGCATAACTAACCTTCCATTTTGCCCAAGGATAATGGTTATCATAAATTGATAACCATTATCCTTTGCCCATAATGTCAATTTATTTAAATCATCCTGAAAG
Source organism: Typopeltis vanoorti (assembly GCF_054136105.1). Classification (NCBI taxonomy): domain Eukaryota; kingdom Metazoa; phylum Arthropoda; class Arachnida; order Uropygi; family Thelyphonidae; genus Typopeltis; species Typopeltis vanoorti. The sequence goes on along the minus strand of NC_143556.1, from coordinate 27,125,208 downwards.
ATATCTACATCACATTTATCAACTATTGTCCTCTCCAGTTTTGCATCATCATCCAACAAATGAATATTTCTCCTTAAATCTTTCCCTGTATCATTAATATACAATTTAAAAGTAGTGCTCTAGTACAGAACCATATGACACTCCACTAGTCATCCCTGTTCTCATAATTTAGGGTAGAAGTTACAAGGTCTGCCAAGGAATCATAGATTATAAGAAATGCACCCTCTTGGCTAGTGTGAAAGGTAGTGACATGAAAGAGAAGGTTAAATTGAGAAAGATACTACTTAATTACTACTTAGATATTATTTAATGCTACTTAAATATTACTGTATTTACTGCTTAAATACAGAGAAACTTATTCATAGTATAAATGAAGAGGTAGAGAAAACAGATTTTATAAATGAATAGTGGCTAACTTGGTGAGCAAAATAATGCAAGAGGACATGAGTGCAGAAATGTGATGAGTTATTAACACCAAACCTCCATGAAGTCAAAGACTTCACAGGTGGTACACATTGTTAAACACAAAGCCCATCAAACAGTGCTCTAAACTCATTCAGCGTATCTGCATTTACCATAATATTAATCAATGCATTCCACTCACTAACCACTCTCCTTGCAAAGAAACTGCTCCTTATTCTCCTCTCTCATTCTATGAAAAATTTTTTTCACATTAACCTAGTACCATAGTACCAACCCTTTACGAACTTAAATATCTGAATCATACCCCCACCCCGTCTTCTTCCAAATGTGTTAAGATATGGGATAAATAATGGTGTTATGCAGACATTCCATGATGTGTCTTGTAACTTCTTGGATGGTAAATGATGTCAATATATTATTATTTTAAAATTTCTTATGCTTAAAAGATTTTATAATTTAGCTTTATAATTACTATATTTATAAAGGAATGGATTATTTAAACACTTTGGTTATCTAAGTTAATTCCCATATTTGTAAATTATTACATTATAACTATTGAATAAAATAAACGTTTTTAGCTTGTTTTCTTCATACTGTCATCTGAAACTATTAAAAGATAAAAATTTCATTATGGTTTTAAATTAAATTTAAATGATATAAAATAGCTATGAACAATGTTGTAGTTAAAAACAATACTGATTACTTCTTATAATTTCTTTTTAATAGTTTTGAAATTGTATATTTGGTCATTTATCATGAGTAATTTTGCTTAGGTTGTCAAGAGAATGAAGTCACTAGATTTGTTACTCAACATGTAGCTACAGCTTATCTGATATCAGAAAGTAAACATGAACTACACTACATACTACCTGTCAGTGAACTGAGGAAAGGAAGTTTTGAAAAACTGTTTACAGCACTTGAAACCAATTTGAACTATTTAGGCATCTCAGGTTATGGAGTAAAAAATACTACTTTAGAAGAGGTATTTTTGCAAGTAGCAGAATTTGGACGAGACGAAAACTGTGGTAGGTAATACATCGAGTTTTCTGAATGTTTCTGGGATTTAAGTAAATTCTCTTAATTTCAGAATTTGAATACATTTTTATTATTATTATTATTCAGACCTCCATGGAGTCAAAAGACTCATTGTGGGAGGTCCTTCCTAGAAAACACAGTCAATCATACCACTCATTGACCATTCGTGCTCTCACCACTCTGTCAGGCAATCCATTCCATGGTTCAACCATCCTCCATGCAAAGAAACCACTCCTCACCCTCTTGCTCACAGCTTCCTTTCATAACTTCCAGGGATGGCCCATTGTCCTTGCTCCTTCCCTCTGTTCCACCAAGCGAAAGAACTCCCTAGTGTCAACCCTGTAACTACCTCTCAACAGTTTAAAAGTCTCAATCATCACCTGTCCTTCTTCTATCCACCATACTCTGCAGTCCTCAGCCGATCCTCATAATCAACATTGTATAGTCCTGAAACCATCTTTATTATCTGCCTCTGTACCCTTTCCTCAGTTAGTTTATCCCCTTCAAATCCTGGGGACCAAATTTGAGAACAATAGTCTAAGTGTGGTCTGATCAGGGCTTTATACAATGGAAAGGCAACTGTTTTATCTCTGCAGGTCACCATCCTCTGGTGACCTGCAGAGATATATTGCAGCAATACTCTGGGTTACCTTCACCACCTTTGCAATATGTTCTCTGAATTTCAGGTTTCTATCAATCATCACCCCCAGATCTCTTGTCTCTCCTACTTCCTCCAGTGGAACTCCTGCTGCCTCCTATCAATGTATCCCAAACTTCAAGACTTTACATTTCATTGCATTAAACTTTGATACGATCCATCTGGACACTGTTCAGATTTGCTTCCATGTCTTTGGGATGAGGAAGTGATGTAGAGGATTCAGAGGCTTATGACCAAGTGACTTGATAAATTGATTTTTTGCAGGTTTCAGATAATAGAAACAGAAGTTATCCAGAGTTTTTATGGTATAGATGCAAAAGAAAATTTTCAGCATCCGACAGAAATGAAATGAACAAAAGGACAATACTGGAAGTTAAGTAAAAGTATAGTTAGCCAGATTGCTCCCTCAAAGCTATGATCATCAAGCAAAAATTGTCATACTTTGGACACATTATGCGAGGAAATGACAGTCTGGAGAAGATAATAATGCTTGCTAAAGTTGATGGATGGAGTTAAAGAAGCAACTGAAATGTGCTTGGAAATTCTGAAAGATATGGCCAGAGACAGATCTGAATGGAGAACATATTCTCCTTTCAGATCATATGCCTTGGTTTCATAGAATCACCAGGAGTCGAAAATGACTCAATGGAACATAACAACAACAATAATTAGCAAGGATGTGCAGAGATTTTTTTCCTTGGAAAGTGTTAAACAGTGGATTGCTAGAGATAGTTGATTGAATGCCTTAGAGTTATGACTGGCATTGTGTGTATAATAGTAATATAGACTTCCTGCTGAATGTGCCTTAAGACTCAGTGGAAATGCCTTGCTGATGATGATAAAATAGCTAGATTTAAAAAAAAAAATAAAGGTATGACTCATACAACAATTGAAAAACAATTTATGACAAGAATGAATCATACAGATGATGTGTTATCCAACTGTTGGAATCCCTAATATATATTATAATTGACAAAACTAATCTTTTCTGCTTTCATCTTAACCCATATAAGCAAAGTCCATGTGTGAAATATTTTTGTATGTGGACTGCCTACATGTAAATACAGAATAATTCACTTTGCATCTTGTTTCTCTTTAAATCCCATAATGTATATCATTCTCCTTTTCAGGTGTGTATAATGATACACATTATGTGAGAGTCACTACCCAGATCAATTTTGACTTTTTTGAGGTCTCATAAACTACCTGACATGCAATGGTCTAGTTTTTATTTTACTTTTTTAATATCAATTTGCAAAAAGATTGTAAACCTTGATTACATAAGTACTCAAGCTAGGTCAGATCAGAAAATTTGTTCAGATCATGGGAATTTTTCAACCTGCTTCAGACCTCACATTTAGTATGCAAAGTGGTAGTGAACTAACACAAATGAAACAATTCATCATCTACATACAGACTTTCATAAACATCCATGTCACAGTAGGATTTGAATTTACAACTGATTAGCTGAATACAATATCCATTCAGCCAATGAGACTGGCTAATACATTTGTATAAATACACAAATGATACTGAAAGTTTATTTTTTACTTGGTTAGACTGTAATAAATTTAGTTTAATCCTTTATCCAAGTGTGAGCAAACAAAATTTGCACCTGAAAATCTTCAGGACAGAATATGGTGTTGAACTACCTTACTGGGGTAAGGTAGTACAACACCGGACAACTCGCAGCAAAGGTGGACCAAGATACCATCACTCCTATTCCAGTATCTCCCATAATGCAAAACACATCTCCTTGCAGATATGTATAATGTTATGCATTAAGGGATTGGCCAGTACCCAGACTAGTTTCGACCTTTATTGAGGTCTCTTCAGTGGGAGCTAGGCCCAATGGTGAAGATACCAGGCAGAAGCAATAGCGAGGTCATCTTTACTTATAGAAGTTGCCAAAAGGTGTGCCACCTTTTTTATCAATTACTCTGGATTTAGAGAAAGATATTGAAAGGTTATTTTTCACTTGGTTAGATTATAATAAATTTAGTTTAATCCTCTGCTCCTTCAGCTCCCACTGAAGAGACCTCAATAAAGGTCAAAACTAGTCTGGGTAGTGGCCAATCCCTTAATGCATAACATTATACATATCTGCAAGGAGATGTGTTTTGCATTATGGGAGATACTAGAATAGGAGTGATGGTAGCTTGTTCCACCTTTGCTGCGAGTTGCCCGGTGTTGTACTACCTTACCCTAGTAAGGTAGTACAACACCGTATTCAGTCCTGAAGATATTTTCAGGTGCAAAATTTGTTTGCTCACACTTGGATAAAGGATTAAACTATATTTATTATACACAAATGATACATAGGTGTGTGTGTGGGGGGGGGGAGTTAGGTGAATATTATTATTATTATTTCTTGGGCATCTTCTCCATGGAATCAGACTCATTGTTGGACACCCATTAACCATTGTTCACACAATATTTATCATACCTTTCCTTGAACTCATTCACTGACTAAGCATTCATAACCACCTCTAGCAACCCATTCACCATTCTTCAAGCAAAAAATCTAGTTCGACATCCTTGCTAACTTCACTCTTATACAACTTCCAGAGGTGATTCCTAATTATCTCCCTTTCTGCCTTGTTTTAAAAAAAGTCTTTGGTGTCAATTCTGTTAAACTCCTTTAATAATTTAGAGGCTTCTATCATGTCCCCCCCCCTCTTATTGGCACATCAGCTAGTTTTTGACACCCACAGTATCTCTGCACAGCAGTCCAGATATGGTTGTATTAAACCTTATAGAGGGGAATAATAATATCCTCATTCCTAAGATTGCATGTGATAGAGAGAGAGAGAGAGGAGAATACTAATAGGTTGGAAAGAGGCAGGTGCTGGAAATCATTAGTGGGTGAGCAGAAATAAGCCAGTGAATTCAGCTATTATTATTACCACAAGACCTCATGTAGTCAAAGGCTCATCTGGGGTCCTTTTATCACACACACACAGCTCATCACCATGTCTTAAACACACTCAAACTCCTTCTAGACACCATACTCTCAGGCAAGGCATTCCAATCATTTACAACTCTGCATGAAAAAAAAACTGCTTCTCACTCCCCTAATCACACCCTCTTTATACAGTTTCCAGAGATGACCTCTGGTTCTCTCCTGATCTCCCACTGTTTTGTATAGAACCACTCCAACATTGATCCTATAACATCCCCTTACCAACTTGTAGGTCTCTATCATATCTCTCCTCTTCCTCCTATCCACTAGACTCTGTAAATTGCATCTTCTCAATCTTTCCTCATACTTGACATTTCAGAGGGTTAGAAACTACCTTTGCGAGTTGCCTTTGGACCCTTTCCAACATCTCTTTGCCCCTCTGAAAACTAGGTGACCAAATCTGGTTTTCAGAAGGGCAAAGTGCACAGTAGTCCATGTGTGGCCTAATCAAAGCCTTATACAATGGAACAAGAATCTCCCTACTTCTACAAGTCTGTGTCCTCCACATCATTCCCAGAAACCTTTGTGTTGTCTTCACAATTTTGGCAGTGTTCCCCCCCCCAAAAAAATCTCAGATCGTTATTCACTATCACCCGAAGATCTCTTATTTCCTCTACCTCTGACAATATATCCCCACCAAGCATAAATTCTACATCCCATCTTTGTTTCCCAAATTTTAAAACCTTACATTTTGCAACATTGAACTGACATCCCAATTTTACATGCCCAATCACTCAATTTATTGTAGGGCCAAAACATCTTCTTCTTGTAGGGCCAAGACTCTACTCTACTCTTCATGGTTCGTCCCAACTTTGCATCATACTGCAAACAACTAAATATCTCCATCCAAATCTTCATCAATATCATTAATATAGAAGTTAAACAGTAATGACCCTAAAACAAACCCCTGAGATACTCCACTAATGACTTTCCTTTTCCTAGATATCGCACCCCCATACACAACTTGTTGATACCTATCAGATAGCCAGTCTCCAATCCAATGCACTAATCTAATATCCAATCCCATCTGCTCTAGTTTGACTGTCAACTTATCATGAGGTAATCTATCAAAAGCCTTTGCAAAAATCCAAGTATATTACTTTGTATCCTTCTCCTCTGTCCAATGAAGCAGTAACTTTATTGTAATACATTTACAAAGTAGATTACTAAAACATGACCTCCCTTTAACAAATCCATGCTGTCCATCAAAGATAATACCATTGTTGTCAACCCAATTCTGGATCCTAGTTCTCACAAGCTCCTCCAACAACTTATCCACGACACCTGACACATAGATTGGCCTATAGTTTAAGCTAATGGGATGTAACTCTATAACCATGTATTTCACCTTACTTCTCATGTTTCCAAACTTTACTTTGATGACTTTAAAGCAGAGTTGAAAATATGAGAAGTAATGTGAAAGATAGGTGGAGGAAGAGGCCATGAATGAATCAAGGTAGACACTAGGTAAGAATTCCATTGCTACATAAAAATGTAATGAGATAATAAACTACTTTTGAAATTTTTGTTTGTGAAGCTCCATGTCTTTTTATTAGTTAATATCATAGCAAGGTCACATATAATCTTATTAATAAATTATTCATATATAAACCTTCTCATTCCAGTCAGTGTACTTATGGGTAGAACATTTGTTATAGTAATTGGAATGGATAAGTTTCTGTTTTTGTGTATATAAGAAGTTTAGTGCAAACATAGCTTACTGATCATAGGTTTTTAGTTATTTATATTTTCTACTTCTTGTTGATTAATGAAAATACAAAAGTATAACCACAGATTATACAAAATGTACCAAAGATTATACACAAATTATATTTGTGTATATTTTTCTGGGGAGAAATTTGCATAAATGGTATTTCCTCTAAAGTGAGTTCTTATAATTAGAGGAATATAGACTGGAAGGAGGAGATAGTGTATGGGAACAAGGAGAGCGAGTTTGTAGAATTTCTGAGAGATAACTATCTTAAGCAGCATGTAATTGAAGCAACTAGAGGCATTAGTGTTTTGGATTTGGTGATAACTTCACAAGATGTAGTTGTTAATGAAGTATTGACACTGCCACCAGTTAGTGAGAGTGATCATGAGGTACTTGTTTGGGAAGTGATGAAACAAGAAAAGCTCACTGCCAAAAATGGATACATGTGGAAGTATAAAGCAGGTTAATATAGGAAACTCTGTAGTCGGTTAGCATCAGTACAATGGGTAGGTGAGCTGAGCAGAAAAGACGTTGACAATGCATGGAAACTCACAAGGCAGTATCTGACAAAGTCAATGTATGACTGCACACCAAGGGTAAAGCGAGTAAATGGAGTGGGAGTGAAATGGATGTGCAGTGAAATCAAGCAACCTGTGCTAGAAAAGAAAATGTTATGGAGGAGGTACAAGATAGTTAGTGGTGATCAGATCCATGAAGAGTATGAAGTGCAGGCTAGAAAAGTGATGAGCATGGTAAAGAAAGAAAAGGTGCAGTATGAGAGGAGATTGGCTGGTCAGGCCAAGTTAACTCAAGGGAATTTTTCCACTACATGGCAAGCAAGAGGAAGAATAATTATGGCAGACTAACATTGGTGGATAGTCATGGCAGCAGACTAACAGCTGCAAAGGATGTAGTGGAATTATTGAACGAGTGCTTTATCAGTGTATATCATACTGGTATAAATGATCCAGTAGTACAATATATAGAAGAGAGGCAAGTATTAGGAGAATTGAAAGTGAAAGAAACAGAGGTGTATCAGATATTGGTTGGGTTAGATGTGAATAAGGCTGTGGGAATGGATGACATATCACCACGTATTCTTAAGGAATGTGCACCACAGTTGGTTATGTCCTTGACCTGGTTATTTAATGAAAGTCTTGCAGTGGGCAGGGTTTCTAAGGAGTGGAAAGAAGGCAAAATAGTACCACTCCACAAGCATGGTTCTAAGACAGAAGCTTCCAACTATAGGCCAGTCTGTATAACTGCAGTTATGGTCAAGGTGTTGGAGAGATTGGTAAGGAATAGAATACAGAATTGGGTTGATGGATATAGCATTCTTTATGATGGTCAGTATGGATTTGTAAAGGGTAGATCCTGTTTTAGTAATTTACTTGCATTTTATGATAAGGTGACAAGTGTGTTAGAGAAGGCAGAATCATATACGGTAATATTCTTAGACTTTGCAAAAGCGTTTGATAGATTACCACATGATCAGTTGGTGTACAAGCTACAAAGGATAGGAATAGATAATATATTGGGTAGATGGATCAGAGACTGGCTCTCTGAATGATACCAGCAGGTTGTGTATAATTGAGCAGTGTCTCAAAAAAGAAGGGTAACCAGTGGTGTGTCCCAGAGTTCTGTGTAACTTGTTTGTAAATGATATATCATGTAGACTGAATGGGGATCTTCAGTTATTTGTTGATGATGCCAAGTTAGGAAGAATTATAAATAGCACTGCTGATGCTTCAGGAAGATTTGAATAGACTTTTTACTTGGACAAAAGAGTGGGGTTGTAGCTTTAATATCAATAAGTACAAGGTGTTGCATTTTGGAGTGCAGAAATATAAGGCTGTGTACTATATCGATGGTGTCATACTGCAGGAAGTGGATGAGATTAGAGATTTGGAAGTGATGGTTGACAGTAAACTGTTTAAGAGGCATATTGCTAGTGTTGCAAAGGCTGCACATCATAGTGCTGCTATGACAAGTACTCTAACATGCAAGGATAATTATTATTATTATTACGGGTATCTCCATGGAGTCAGTAGACTCATCGCGGGAGACCCAAACTAGCAAAACAATATCTATCATATCTCTTCTTGAATTCATTTACAGACGAAGAGCTCACAACTAAGTCAGGCAATGAATTCCACTCATTCACCACCCTCCAGGCAAAAAACCTTGTTCTGACACCTTTGTTAACCACACTCTTCTTTAATTTCCAGAGATGACCTCTTGTTCTTCCATCACTATCACACAGCTGGATAAGGAAGTGGTTTTACTACTGTATAAGTCACTGGTCAGACTACACTTGGATTATTGTGCGTTTTTAACACAAAAACTGAGGGACACAAAAAGAGCTGTTTTTGTGTCCCTCCAAATTATGAAGACATTGTCATACCTCCACCATACTAAAGGTTTTGGGTCTAATTTTGAGAGGATGTCTGTTCATGGAAAAGCTAGAAACAGACATCCTCTCAATCCGACCCAAAACCTTTAGTATGGTGGAGGTATGTAGACGATGTCTTCATAATTTGGAGGGACACACAAAACCTTTCGTATGGTGGAGGTATGTAGATGATGTCTTCATAATTTGGAGGGGACACAAAAACAGCTCTTTTGTACTTTTTAACCAAAATTAACTCTTTCCATCAAAAAATACAATTCACTTTGGAACTGAAAAAAAGATAATCGACTATCATTTTTGGATACCCTAATCAAGAAACTAGCTGGACATATCAAACTAACAGTCTGCTGCAAACCAACACACTGGACTCTATCTTTATTTCAAATCAACTCACCATATTTCCCAGAAGCTCAGCATGATACATATGCTCAAAAATAGAGCCACGAACATCATCTCAGAAGAAAAAGAACTCTATGATGAGCTTACTCATATATCAGCGACATAATAAAAAATGGCTATCCAAGGAATTTAATCAACAAGATTCTTCATAGCAACCCCCACAACAACAATCTACCATCACTCAGTACAGATCATCCATAGTTATTCCTTATGCAAGTACAATGTCGAAAAAGATCGCAAAACTTTTTAAGCCTTTCAACATCAGAGTTGAGTTCAAACTAGTCAAGACCGTCCGTCACGTTTGAAGATTGCCAAATGATGTTAATGGTTTTTTTCAAAAATGCTGGAGTGTTCAACATCCCATGTGCTTGTGGTCTAAACTATATAGGACAGACATTGAGAAGCCTCGAAATCCAAAAAAAAAAAGAACATATAGGAGATGTTAATAACAACAGAACAGACAACTCAGGTCTAGCCCATCATTTCGCTATTACAAACCATACAATTGATTGGGATAGCAGCTCCATGCCTTATCTAGAAGAAGACTTCTGTTGTAGAAATTTCAAGGAAGCCGTAGTAGTCCTCCATTCTGGAGAAAATCTTAACAGTAACCAGAGAATGATAATAGCGGACATATGGAAAACATTAATAAGATCGCTCAGTCTGCCAGAATTTAATTTCGCTCAAAACTACAGATCATGCTCTCACAACAGTGGCTAACACAACACGCTCCATGCGTTCTGTTTCAATTTTTAATTTAAACGATAGTGTTACTCTATTTTCTCTGTACTAGCCACTTTGAGTTTTCTCTTACCGTTATAAGCCCTGAAGAAATCAAACAGCCCCGTTGGCAAAACTTGTTGGCATCAGATGTTTATAAATCATTGTCAATTAAAGATCAATATACAGGGTGTTCAGGATAAATTTGACATATTTATAATTAATTATATTTTTCCGTAAGTTACATGTATTAACACACACTTCTCTTCATTTAAAAGTTTGGACCCTTCTTCATTCATATACAAGATGTCAGAAAGGATGGATAGCTGGAACCCACCTGAATCATGGAAGAGAATAACTTGTATCATGATGATTCGTGCCCGCCATCAAAATAAGGATATTACGACTGCTGCCCAATGCTCCCTGAATACAGTAAAAACAATCAGGCATGAACTAGAGACTTGCAATGGTGACTACGAGGATGTAGCAAGAAGAAAGATCCCTAGCAGACGATCTGATTGCGTTCGTACAGCAGAATTCCTCGCAAATCTGCAGGAACAGGTGTTGAAGAACCCTGGCATTGGAATTCGGGCTTTGTTCGTGGAGTTGCTAACTGTAGTCAAGCCCTGGATAACAAGGGTAGCCAATGGTAGGCCGTATGTATGGCAGCAGGATTCGGCCCCTTGCCACACGTCTGGGAAAAGTCAAAAATGGTTGTCTGAAAATTTCTACGACTTCACCAGTCCAAATGTTTGGCCTCCAAACTCCCCAGACCTTAACCCCATGGATTATTTTGTATGGGGCGCAGTTGAAAAAGACACCAATCGCACTTCCAGTAATACAAAAGCCCAGTTAATGGATAAAATTAAAACAGTTTTTGCGGCCCTTCCCAGGGAGACTGTAGCATCAGCTTGTTCGAGGTTCCGAAGCAGAATTGAAGCTGTGATCGATGCTAATGGTGGTTATTTTGAGTAAATCTTGTTGATAGTATTGTAATTAACTCTGCCTGTAATGTTTTTTTGTCAATTCATTAAATTTAATAGATACAAAGAAGATTTTCTTTTTCCTTACGAAACTGTCAAATTTATCCCGAACACCCTGTATATTTCATTTTAATTATATGTTTGAATGACCAAATATGTTATCAGTTCAATAAACCTCCAATGATGAGTCTGCTGACTCCATGGAGGGTGTAATAATAATAATATCTGTTCTTATCTTCTTCTATCAAGAAGACTATCAGTAGTATTTTAGGAATTAATTTATCATTAATATCACAACACATTGTGTAATATTCTAATTGTTCACAATAGGTTGCCTTCAAGATCTTGGTTTTAAAATGTAAATAATCATGATTGTAATTGTAAATTATACTAGTGCATTTCTCTTGCACGGTTAAGTTCAGTTTTTTATTTTCTCTCATTTTTCCTATTTTGAACTGTAATAATGCATTTGAGGTTTGGTATTTTATTCTATATCACGTGCTTCTAAATTATGTTATCATTATTTAATAATTCTTAGTATTTTTAATGCATTTTTACTTTATTATTTGTATTATCAGCAGCAACCCCAAATTCCAAAACTGAAAAGTCACCAAAGAAAACAAAAAATGTTAATGGTTTAACTAAACTTACTCCTCATCAAGAAGATACAGTACAGCTGACAGAAGTAAATCACAGCCACCATCACTGTAATGGAGTAACAGTAGCAAGGGAAGGTATATCTAATGGGAAAAAAAAAAAGCCAGCAGATGATGGACGAGCTGATTATCATCAGCTGTCCAGTGCATTAATTGAGGATGGTAAGCAGATTTTCATTGGCTTCCTATTTTCATTTTATAAGTTCAGTTCTCAAGTATAATAACAATAAAAAACAGAATCTAGTTTTCATCCTTATTATACAAAGTATGCACTATTAGAGGTTTATGCAGGAAGTTGTCTGTGACCACTTTTTAGGGTGGATTATGATATAATTGTGCATGAAGGTGTCTTTCGCTATGTGTGGATTTTCTATAAATAAGACATAAAGCTAGAAATTCTTTAAAATAATGTTGTCAATCCTCCATAGTCCAGTCAGTATCTATCATTCCTTTTGATTGGAAAGACCTGATTTTGATTGCAGAAGCAGTGCCCTCTGATCCTTTGCTAAGGCCGTTGGATGCAACTTCTACCCTCCTGCACTTTCAACCTCTCCTCTCTTTCATAGATTTCATTGCTTCAAATCCCATCTAGTAAGTAGCCTTCATAAAAACTTTTCAAGTGAAGGTAAGTCAGCATTATAGAGAAGTGGCAGAGTTTCTTTTCTCACAAGACAGACAAATCATCCAAGAATATATGCTTTGACAGATGTAGCTACTGCATAAATAGGATTAACTCATTAATTCATTTTTATAAAACAATTTATATGAAACTAGGTTACTTGGTTTTATATAAATCTCAAGCCATTAAAAATAACAAGGTGAACAGTATTGTCTCATGTATTGTGACAACTAAACTACTGTAAACAGCATGCTTAGAAGTTTTTAAGCATATTGATTTGTATGGCCAACTCTCTCTCTCTCTCTCTCTCTCTCTCTCTCTCTCTCTCTCTCTCTATATATATATATATATATAGTAAACACTGCTATAGCAAACTAATGAAAAGTTCCAAACAGAATCTCCTAAGCACAGTGTTATGCTAGAAGAAATTCGCTATAGCAAACTGTCCACTATAACAAACTATTACTGTGGTCCTTAAGTTTTGCTATAGTGAAATTTGACTATAGCAAACTCAGTAAACAAAGTAAACTCAGATGTTTCAGTGATGACTTTTGATTTAACACAGTATGTGTTTCCCCTCCGAATTCTGATAAAGAGCACTTTTGATGACAGTAAGCTTCTGTCGTTATTATTAATATCCAACCTCCTTGGGATCAAAGGACTCATCACGAGAAGTCTGCTCTCTCATACAAGTTAAACAATAAAGGTCCCAAAACAGATACCTGTAACACTAGTGACCTTCCTCTTTTGGGATACCACTCCTCCTTGCACAACCTGCTGATACCTGTCCGGCAGCCTTTCAACTCACTGGGCTGTTATCTAATCCCATAAACCCAAACCATCAAAAAAAAGTCACATCACAAACAGACACAAACCAAACCAGAATCTCTTCACTTTGACATTCACTTTACTAACATCCATGCAATTATCACAAAAATAAATGATGTCATCACCATTTGCAGTCACCCAGACCAGACTTCCTATTCCTGACAGAAACCCACATTGCAACTACATCTCCTCCTGTCCATCCAGTGCCTACACACCACGATTCTTTTTGCCACAAGGATGGCACTTGTGCCTTTGTGAAATCTAACATAGCCTGCCAGAGCATGGCTAATTCAGAATCCCCTGCTTTTGACATTCTCAGCCTCAAGGTTTCTTTACCCATTCATTTGTTGCATTTACCAGTCTCTGACATTGATAACCATTCTGACCTCTTCACATTCCTTTCCATGAAACTTAACCATCTACAATCTAGCTATCCAAATAGTGAGGTCATGTGGCGATCTCAATGTTCACAGTTCCCGCTGGCTCCCATATTTCAACATCACTGACCAAGTTGGACAATTATTGCCATTAGTAATGACCTAACTCAAATTGTGCATCTACCTACTCAAATTCCATAAGCTGCTTCACTCTCTAAATACTTTGGATTTCTTTTTGACCAGGTCTCCTTTTAGATATGCTGTAGAGGTCACCTCCCCTCTTGGCAGCTCTGATCACAATCTTGTACGTGTCTCTTCTCGCATAGAACTTCCCTTCCCTAACCACTCCCAACCTCACGTCCTCTGGCCTTACAAAGAAACAAACTGGGATGATCCTGGGAATTTCTACTCCTTTTTTTGATCTGAATATTGTTTCCACTCATCTGACACAAACCTACTGTGAAAAAGTTACAGAAATTATTCTCAATGGTGTGAAGACCTTCATCCCAAATTCAAGGCATAATCCTCATTCCCTTTCCAAGCCTTGGTTTATCTGAAAGTGTGCCAAAGCAGTCGAAGAAAAAAATTTAGCTTACTGCAAGTGGCTGACTTCAAGAACTGCAGCATCATACTTTGTCTACATCAAAGCACATGTCATATGCAAATCAGTCTTCAGCAGATCCAAATAATTTTCCTCCTGTCTGAATGGAAGCTGTGCCCTCTGGTCCTTTGCTAAAGCTGTTGGATGCAACTTCTACTCTCCTGCACTTTCACCCCCCCCCCCCTTCTCATTCTGATGGCTGGCACCACTGTTACTTTACCTAAATATAAAGCTGACTGCCTGGCGTCGCTCTTTATCTCAAACTCCTGCATTGATAACCAAGAGAAATAAATCATCTCCTACCATACCAGAATCCAAGCACTGTATACCTCCTTTAGTTGTTGGATTTAAAAAAAAAAATTAGGAAACTGCTGAAAAACTTGGATACTGAAAAAGTCTTCTGGTCATGATGGTATCTCTCCAGTTGTTTTTGAACATTCTGCTCCAGAATTAGCACCCATCCTGCATCATCTCTGCAATTTACTATATGTATCTGGTACTTATTCCAGTGAATGGAAACAATCTCATATTCATCCTATTCCTAAAAAGGGTGATAGAAGTCAACCATCAAACTACTGACCAATTGCTGTCACCTCAGTCCTTTCCAAAATAATGGAGAAAGTCATCAGTAGCCAACTTCCCCACTACTTAGATGCTCGCCAATTAATCAGCAACCGTCAGTACAGATTCCACCATTCAAGATCCACAGCTGACCATATAGCTTACATCACCCATTAATGTACACATACCATGGAAAAGTTTGATGAAACTCATGCTGTTGTCCTTGACATTTCCAAAGCCTTTGATCATGTGTGGCATCGTACAATGCTCAACAAATTACCATCCTTTGGTCTCCTGTCACCTTTTGTAATTGTGTAGTCAGTTTTCTCTCTGGTTGTTTTCTGTGACTCATGATAGATGGCTCCCTCCCTTTGAACTTCACCATCAATGCTGGATTGCCTCAAGGCTCTGTCCTATGACCTACTCTCTTTCTGTTGTTCATAAATGACCTGCTCCCAATCACCACTAATCCTGTACACATCTTTGTTGACGATAGTGCTCTCCATTCATCCTACTCATTTGACAATCCATGCAGTACTCTGACATCCCAATCTACAAGATTTTTGTTTAAGAGATACTTGTGCATTAGAAGTTTCTTCAATTAACATGAAAAAACACAAGGGAAAAGTAATACTATTTATTTAAGGCCATATATTTCAGCCTGAATATTACAGGCCATCATCAGTGGTGACGATAGTTAATTACAAAATAAAATGCAAACAATAGATGATTTGAAAATGTAAGAGCTGCAAGTTATTATACATAAATAACATTCTTTGATGAAATGTCAAATCCAAGACCTTCAATTCTCATGTACACTCTACATACTTGCTGAGGTAGCTATCCCTCAAAAACTCGAGAAATTGACTTTCTTTACTTCCAGTTGCTATCTCATAATCCCAGTCTTTATTGCCGTAATTAAAATTATCCCTAATGATCACCATTTTCCCATTTGTTTGACTAATTTGCATATACATTTCCTGTCACTACCCTTCACATTACCAGGTCTTTAGCAACATCCAATGAATTATTTCATTCTATTCGCCTCTATTTCACACCATACTGCCTCATAACCACTACCACTATTTACCCTTTCTATCTTCACGAAATACATCATAATCTTCCATCTGTATTCCTGTCAAGATGTCATTATCATCCAACCACATCTCACTTATTCCAACAATTTTTGGGTGAATGGTCTCAATCGATGCAGCAATTTTATTTCTCTTGTTTCTTATACTTCTAGCATTCGTATGCAAATATAACAGCTCATTCCTGGATCTGTTATAAGTTTCACTGTTGCCACTTATTAAATCTGACTTCTCCATACTTTCTTTGAGCCATTTCTTTTTCTCCTTACCCATCCCATACCCTTCTTCAAATCGAATTGTTTTCCCTTCATCCTAGGCCATCCCATTCCCTTCTTGTCTAAACATGCACACACATTCACTTCCTCTTTGAGCATCAACCTTTCTCATGCTGTGTTCTCCTGTCCATCCTGAGTCTTTCCTTTTCCCTGTTTTTCTTGCACACTTGGTCACTTGTTCTCTACATTCATGCTGCCCACTATTCCCTTTCATAAGCACCACTTCAGTTTTTCCTTCCTCGCTTTCTTGCTCTTTTATATCACTTCTTATTTGCTCAGATTCATTTTCTGCACTCATTACTCTCTCTTCCAGCAGCAGTCTCTCTCCAAATGACTCACCCAAACCATTCAATACAGTTCATCACTCTTGTACAGTTTAATTTATCCTTCAAACTCATTCCATACATTAGCAAACTGCATTCCTTTCTCTTCACACATTTCCTGTAACATATCATTCAGAATTCTTGCTCTCTGCCTTATCTCATCACTGTCATATACCTGGGTAGTATACTGACTACCTTTCCTATCACACTATTATCTTTTATCATTCTCAACAACCTTCTGATATTCAATTTTACATTCTCTTTGTTCCCAGTCAAGCCATTTATTCCTTCTGCATCTTCTCGTTTACCATACCTGTAAGGGTTTGGCTCCCTGGAATCGGTTCATCCGGAGATAGGGATGCTATCCCCGTAAAGCACCGCGCCTCCTGCGGTGTCCGGAGCGCTCCTGTCGGCCCTTGAAAATCCAAGGGAGAGAGTGTGATTTTCGTGCCGGACCGTACCCATATCCGCAGCAGGTCTCCAAGGTGAACAGCCTCTAGTCGATAGAATAATGTAGGTAAGGGAAGTCGGCAAGACGGATCCGTAACCTCGGGACAAGGATTGGCTCTGAGGACTGGGGTCCGAAGCGGGTATGGCACTGCACCGGGACTGGGCGAAACTGTCCAGTGATGGAACGGTTGAGCCCGGACCAGCGTTGGGGCCTTCTCGTGGAATGCCTCAGCTGCGCGGCATGCCGGATGGCCCGTCTGGCGCGACCGTTTCGGCCGGCAACTAACAGCCGACTCAGAACTGGCACGGACCAGGGGAATCCGACTGTCTAATTAAAACAAAGCATATTGCGAAATGGTTGTTGAGAGGTGTTGACGCAATGTGATTTCTACCCAGTGCTATGAATGTTTAAGTGAAAGAATATCAATTAAGATTGCGGGTGATCGGTGGTAGTAAACATGACTCTCATTGAGGTGGACATGTAGTTATTGATTGTGAGTAGTTTTAATGAATAAATAACAGGATAATAATTGATTGAAGTATAACTAGCCAATTTTAATTGTATATTGTGAGATTGGAGAGTGCATAATGCACAGTTTGTAAGAAAATTTTATAAATATCTAGCAGGATTATATTTGAATGACATTTATATAGCCAAATTTCTATTGTGAGATAGGAGAGTGCATAATGCACAGAAGTTAATTCCCGGAGACAGCTCACACCACACCGGGTCCGGCTGGCCTCACAGAGAGGTCCCGAAGGTGTTTGCTATTAGAGCAGCACATGACATAGAGAAGTGGCCTCCAGATGCCCTTTTAAGGCATCATCTTGATTTTCATTTTCAGTAGCATAAGTCATTGGGGTGAGTCCATTGATAGCTGCTGTAAATCACCAGGGGAAGCCTGGTGAGTGTATTTTGCACATCTGGTAATTCCTGTAGTCACTTAGTGATAACGCAGGTCTGGCAGGCCTCAGATAGAGACTGCTTAAGGAGTATGCTCAGTAGGGATGTTACTACTGAAATATGCTGCTCTTAATGTGGGGAATTGCCATCCCACCCGTGCACCTATGCACACGAGCTTTATCGTAGGAAATTTTGGTTATCTGACCCACTGTCTGTGGTTGGGAAGAGGTGAGAGTGCCCTAAAGGCTCTCCTCCCCTATGAGCATATAACGTAGGGAATCTGTCTTTAATCCCGACTCATTGGCACTGGGCCTCTCATGTGATTGCGGATTGTGGAACTCTCTGAGTTGACACATCCAATTATGAGTTACTCTAGATAAATAAGTAGAAAGGCTCTAAGATAATATAGAGCGAAGTTTTTGAAATGGTGATGTTTCTGTTCATTGATAGGGTTAGGGGGAATCTAGTTAATAGTTTTAAGTTAGTATGTAAGTTAATTCTTAGCTAGGTTAAGGAAATAAACTTACAATGGATTGGTGAAAACAGGAGTAAATGAGAGCCTTTCAGGAGAAGTTCTAGTGGCCCGGCACAGGCTGGTGCATCTTTTGACGAGAGTGAGAGCATGAACTATACAGGTCTGTAGAATTATTGATTGTGGCAAGTATTATGGCCTTTAGGTCATTAAAGCAAGATGGGAACACATTGCCAAGAGAGCCTGAACTGATTTTATAATAGGAGCAGTTGGGGTGATGAACCTCAAGGTTGATGCAACTGTATACTGTAAGAGAGCACTAGAGTGGGCACTAGTGATATGAAATAGTATAATGAAAGACAGTATTGTAAGGGGTGATGAACCTCAAGGTTGATGCAACTGTATACCGTAAGAGAACACTAGAATGAGCACTAGTGGAAATCAGTATGGAGGCAGTTGTGTATTGTAAGAGAGTACTAGTCAGGGGTATGAACCTCAATGTTGTTGCAATTGTATACTGTAGGAGAACATAACCTGATGATTAAGATTACAGGTGAGGTTTACCCTATTGATGAGAGTGAGCAGGATTACTATCGCAACTAGTCGTTGCGATAGTAATCCTGCTCAGTACGAGAGGAACCGCAGGTTCGGACACTTGGTACATGTGCTTGGTCGAGTGACCAGTGGTGCGAAGCTACCATCCGTGGGATTATGACTGAACGCCTCTAAGTCAGAATCCCGTCTAGCCACTGCAACGATACCGTTCATGCCTCGCGCGTTAAAAGGCAACGTTAAAACTCAAATATCTCATGGTATCACTCAATTTAGAAATTAGACAATATTGCCACACATTAAATATAAAATTTACTTATCTTTTTGCAACCTATACAATGACTGATATGTAAAACTAGTATCCTAGATGCCTTGCATTATTCATTTCTTCTTTATTTATTATTCTTCACATCTTAAGCCACATGAGAATTTTGTTACTTATATTTCCAATGTCTTAAGTGTTATCCATTTTCTTTATAAGGAATTTTTGAATATGGAAGAAAATAAATAACTCCAGGTGGAATGAACTTATATTCAAACATTTTTAACCAAGATGAGTCTCATGATTCCATCAGCTTTCTTAATAATAAGAAGAATAATATATTAAAATGATAAAGTTAGTAAAATTGAAATATAAAAAATTATATAAATATTGATTTCAAATATCTTGTAATGCCAGAAGTATATAAAAGCATGCTCAATGTGTATATACAATATGGTATGTTTTCTAAATGTAACTATCATTTCCAGGTTCTATTGACAGATCTTTAGGTATAGAAGGAGGAAGTGGAAGTTATAAAATAACAGGAAAGTTGCTTCTTGTTCAGCAGTTTGCTGGTATTATGTTAAAAAGATTTCATTGCACAAGACGGAATTGGAAAGGACTTTTTTCTCAAATTCTTTTGCCTGCATTTTTTGTTAGCATTGCAATGTCAGTTGCTTTAACAGCACCAAAAATAGAGGACCTGCCTCCAATTGTGCTTAGCCCATCCCAATACTACAATTATACCCAACCTGAAGGAAATACTATTCCATATTCTAATGATCATGAAGATTTGAAGTTACAAAGGTAAAAATATATTTTTTTCACCACAATAAATAAATAAATAAATAAATAAATAAATCTGTAGAGATCTCAAATTTTAAAGATTTTAGAACTGATTAGATCTTAAAATATCTGTTATATTAATAATAATTAGAATTATTTATTTTTTTATATCACTTCCACACACAAGATGTTGCCAAACCTACAGTAGATTGATGCCATATCTGGGCAGGGTTAAAACAGAAAGATTCTGTCTATTAATTCTGCCGACCTGGTTGGCTGAGTGGTTAGCATATTTGCTCTCCAGCCAAAAGGCTGTGGGTTCGAATCCCACCATGGACATGGATGTCTGTGATTGCATGTGGAAATTCTAGTGGTGGGTGGTAGATGGCTTCTTATAGAGATGAAGAGTTGTAGAGTAGGTGCCCTCCCTTGATGAGTCATTGGACTCCCTGGAGATTTAATGTAATAATAATCTTCTTTTGGAGGAACTATAGATTGTGGTCTTTTGAAAAGGGGACTTAATAGAAAAGATTCTTGCAGAAAACAAAGGAAGATGGGATTAAAGAAGTAGGAGTAGTAAGTGTTCAGTCAGTTGGCAGTTGAATTATCCTATCCTAATTTTACGCTCACACGTAGACCACTTTTTACCGTGTAGGCATTCGGAACCGAAATCCTATGGAATAGGTTGGTTACTCCTTATTCCTGGAGGTATCTTATGACTGTAGCCTGTGTGTTCACGAGGTCAATTTGCCTACTTGCGGGATGAAAAACCCTAGATAAACTGGGGTGGGGGGGACCCTGCTGCCCACACCCAAGACCGGCTAACTTGACTATGGCTGAGGAAGATCCTTGAGCTTCTCACGTTGTTGATGGGAATCGAACCTAGGACACTCCTTCCCCAGGCATATGGTTGCGAAGTGCATAGCCACTAGGCTAACTGCATGGACAGTTGAATTATAAATGAATATATTGCTTTTTTTTTAGCCAAATGGGGAGGGAGGGGGGATGCACTTCTTCTGAACACTATCTCTAGAAATATCTGTTTAAAAGACAAAAAGCAGACAGTTGAATTATAAATGAATATATTGCTTTTTTTTTTTTTTTTAGCCAAAATGGAGAGGGTGGGGATGCACTTCTTCTGAACACTACCTCTAGAAATATCTTATAAAAGATGATATGGAATTTGACTGTGTTAAAGATGGTGACTGGAGCAAGTTCATTTAACTGAAATGCCTTCCTCTGGACAGCATTAAGAATCTTTAGAGAGGATTTGGGATTTGTGCCAGAGAAGACAAAGATAAGTGTTAGTCTAAGAAGAGAGACCTAGCCTTGACTATTGTGCTGTTGGAGTTACCAAAGCTAAGGTCTATTTTGTGAGTAAAGAGACAGAATTTTGTTTTGAAAACATTGAAGGTAATTAACTCATCAATGCTCCATTATAGAGGGATAGTATGGGGACTTAATTACAATGAGTGGAGTCAGTCAGCTTGCTGAGAAACTCCCTTTGCTAAAATTTATCATATGCCTTGGAAATGTTCATGTATAACAGCACTGTTTTCTTCAAACCAGGACACATGTTCAGAGGTGAGTGATGTAGCTGAGATGAACTGCAGTGAATTGAGTGGCAATATTTATTCTGATGGTTACTGATTAACTGGCAAATCTCCAGGTAATGAAGAAGTTGACTATTGATGATCTTCTTCATTACTTCAGATATCATTGAGATGAGAGCAATAGGCCAATAATTTGATGGCAGTCATTTATCTTCTTTTTTTAATGGAAGCACAGAAATTTCTTCTAATAATCTTTGTGTGCTTCCAGAAGGCTTGACTACTATTTGAGGAGGAGACAAATTTTCTGCATTTGGCTCTTTCAGAGTCTTGGATTTCTTACTTAATGTTGATGTGTAGAAGAGAAAATGCACATCTAAAGATAATAATTAACTAATTACAGTTACTGAGACATCTTCTTGAGCACAAAGAAATATACTAAGCACAGGCACACCAACAGTAAAGCGCACTGACAGTATAGTATACTTCTTTGTGTCCATGAAGATGCCTTAGTGACTAGGATGAAATATTATTATTATTATTATTATTATTACGGGTATCTCCATGGAGTCAGTAGACTCATCGCGGGAGACCCAAACTAGCAAAACAATATCTGTCATATCTCTTCTTGAATTCATTTACAGACGAAGAGCTCACAACTAAGTCAGGCAATGAATTCCACTCATTCACCACCCTCCAGGCAAAAAACCTTGTTCTGACACCTTTGTTAACTACACTCTTCTTTAATTTCCAGAGATGACCTCTTGTTCTTCCATCACTTTCACACAGCTGAAACATTTCCCCTGCATCAATCCTATAAAAACCTTTTAGTAATTTGAATGTTTCTATCATATCCCCTCTTCTTCGCCTATCAACCAATCTCTGCAATCCACAAGCTCTCAATCTATCAATGTAGGGAGCATTTTTTATATCACTCACCAACTTGGTCACTCTTCTCTGAACCCTCTCCACAGCCTCCTCATCTCCAAGGAATCCAGGTGACCAGACCTGAGCACAGTAATCCAAATGTGGAAGTATCAATGCTTTATAAAGGGGAATAATAACCTCTTTATCTCTGGATGTCAGTGTGTTCCTCAACAACCAAGTAATCCTATGTGCAATCTTGGACACCTTAGCAATGTGTCCTCTGAACTTCATCTCCCTATCTACCAATACCCCTAAGTCCCTAGCCTCATCAATCTCTTGGAGTACCTTTCCATCGATGTAGTACACAGCTGGTAATCTTTTAATCCCAAAATGCATGACTTTACACTTTTCCACATTGAACTGACATCCATTTTCTTTTGCCCATTTTACCAGCTTATTTAAATCCTCCTGCAAACTTTCAACATCAGCTTGATTTTTTATTGCACTACACAACTTTGCATCATCAGCAAACAACTGAATATCTCCCTTTAAGCCGTTTCCTATATCATTTATATACAAATTAAACAACATTGGCCCAAGCACAGAGCCCTGAGGCACACCACTGGTCACCTGCCTCATTCTGGACTCGGCTCCTCCATACACCACCTTATGGTATCTCTCCCTGAGCCATTCTCCTATCCATATCACCAATTTAATATCCATTCCCATCTGCTCCAATTTGCGTAACAGTGTTCTATGGGGTATCCTGTCAAAAGCCTTAGCAAAATCCAGAAGTACCACTGTGTAGCCAGTTCCTTTGTCCAACTCAGATGTTATTCTATTATGAATAGTTAATAGATTGCTAAGGCAGGATCTACCTTTAACAAAACCATGTTGGCCTCTATAGATATTAGTTTAATAATCTAATTAGCTAAGTTTTAATGCGAATAAAAGTTGAGCAGCTCTCAGATGTGAACTGTAGACTAAAATACAGAAATATTATTGAAAAGAAAATGAAAGAGTTTGAGAACAGGAATCAAGCCTTGGAGATTCAGTGGCAAACTCTGAAGGAAACATTGATTGATTCTGCCAGAGAGGCATGTGGTGAGGTTGTGTGCAAGGATAAAAAAATCAGAACTCCCTGGTGGACACAGGAAGTTAAAGAGGCAGTGAAGGAAAAGAAGAAAGCATATCAAAAGTTCCTGGCAAATAAGTCAGCTTTTACTCTTACAGAATACAGAGACAAATGTAAGAAAGCTAAACAGTGTGTAAAACTAGCTAAACAAAAGTCATGGGAGGACTTTGGCAAGAATATAGAAAATAAATATCAAGAAGGTGGCAAAATATTCTGGAGGTTGTTGAAGAAGCTTAGGAATGGAGGAAAGAGTGCTGTAAAAGGAATTAGAGATGATAAAGGTGAAATGAAAACAGGAGAAAAAGATATCCTTGAAGTATGGAGTAATTACTTTGAAAAACTGCTAAATGAAACAAGTAGTGATGACAGCACAGTGATAAAAAACACTGACCAGGCATGCAGTCAGGAATACATATCCATACTTGAAGTAGAAAAAGCCATCAACGGCTTGAAATGTGGAAAGGCAGCAGGAGTAGATGATATTCGACCAGAAATGCTGAAGTATGGTGGTATAAGAGTCTTACAGTGGCTGCACTGCATAGTTCAGAAAGCCTGGACAGAGGGACGAATTCCCGATGATTGGAGTAGAGCTCTCATAGTACCCATATATAAAAAGGGAAATAAAACTGAATGTGAGAATTACAGAGGTATTTCCCTACTGAGTGTTCCTGGCAAGATCTATGCAAGTATACTTGAGAAACGGTTGAGAAGAATTGTGGAAGAAAAGCTTGGTGAAGAACAAGCTGGATTCAGGCCAAATAGAGGCTGTCAGGATCAGATCTTCACTTTACGACAAATAGTCGAGAAAGCATGGGAATATAACAAAGATCTGTATTTAAGTTTTGTCGATTTGGAAAAGGCATATGACAAGGTGCCAAGAGAGAAGCTATTCAATACGCTGCAGTTATATGGTGTCAATGGGGCATTATATCAAGCAATACTTAGTCTTTATTTGAGTTGTGAGTCAGCAGTTAGAATTGAAGGAAGTACAGGAAGATGGTTTAATGTTAAATCTGGTGTGAGACAAGGATGTACATTATCCCCTCTGTTATTCATTATCTATATGGATCACATTATGAAGGAATGTGGTATTAAACCTGATATCAAAATTGGAGATGTTAATGTCAGCTCTTTGCTTTATGCAGATGATGTTATACTTCTAAATAAATCCGCTACAAGTCTGCAAGATTCTCTGACAAAATTGAATAGCTGTTGTAATAGATATGGTATGAAGGTCAGCAATAAAAAGACAAAGACAATGAAAATAGGCAGAATCATTGAAAATGTCAACTATGTTGTGAATGGAGAACCGGTGGAACAAGTAAAACATTTCAGCTACTTAGGCACAATTTTTACTGAAGATGGTAAACTAAATATAGAAATAGACAACAGAATCAGCAAAGCTGGTATCGTGGGAAGTCAATTGAATAAATTCATATGGAATAAGAAAGAAATTAGTCGGAACACTAAATTAGCTGTATACAAGACTGTGTTCAAACCAATTTTAACTTATGGATCTGAGAGCTGGGTCAGAAGTAAAACACTTGACCAAAGACTAGAGACCGCAGATATGAGAGTCCTGAGAAAGATTAGAGGCGTGAACAGATGGCATCAATGGCAATATCATATTAAAAATCAGGATATTAGGAAAGAACTTGACATTGTCAGCATCCAGGAATGCGTTAGCAGAGCTAATCTCAGATGGTATGGTCACTTAAATAGAATGGGAGAGGAAAGATTAGCAAAACAAGTGTTCTCTGCCAGGTTGGCAGGGAAACGACCCAGAGGAAGACCAAGATATAGGTGGATTGATACGGTACAAAGTGCCTTAGACGATAGAAATATAAGATCTGATAATGTTGGAGTCTTGACAAGTAACAGACTGATTTGGAGGAAAATTGTAGATAGGAAGTTAGTGATGATGTAATTTTTTCATGTAGTACTGTCATATCCTGTACACCCCTTGAGGGTACATGGCAGGAATTTGTTGATGATGATGATGATGATTAGCTAATCCTCCATAGCTCAGTCAATATAGACGAAGCCCTTTGGTAAGAAAGACTTGGGTTCGATTCCCATCTAAGACATAAAGAACCTTTATCTGGTCTCTTTCAATTAAAGGTGAGTTAGCTGGTCTCATATGGAGGTAGGGGATTTTTTCACCTGGAAACTTGGGTTTTCCTGTCCCCAGAACATGGCAAACCAGCTTCGTGAACACATGCATCCACAGACATAGGACACTTGGGGAAGCATAGGGCTAACCACCTTATCTTTGGGGGAGTGGGGTGAGATGGTTGAGAAGTCCAAGTTGGACAGCTAAAGAACCTCAATGGTTCATGAAGAGCTTAATGTTAATGTCACGAGAATCAATGTCTAAGTATGCAGATCAAGACTTGAACATGGATTTTTATTTTGGATTGCTTTGACAGTTGGTCAAGGATAAAGGCCCTCATTCAAGCAAAGATTATCATTTAGATAGAAGTGAAAGTAATCAGTGAATTTATATGACTATTGAAAAGAGTCATATAAATTACTGAGGTTATCTTTTAGTGCCACTGTAGTACCAAAGAATGTGAAACTGTATTGGCTGTATGAAGGTCAGCCTGTCAAAAATGAAACATTCACAGTGTTATGATCTGAGTTGCCAAGAGTAGAGTTGATATCTATAATGTGTTTGGAGGAAGGTCAAGAATGTTGGAAAAATAATGAGGATTATTTGGTATTAGTAAGCTGACTGATTGTGTTAAGCCATTACTAACAGCAAAATGCACGAGCATCTCTTTGGTGTGATCTTTGAAGTTGGAGTAGGGAATCCAATTTCAGCTATTAACTTTTATGTGTGTGTGTGTGTGTGTGTGTCCCACATATAAGAGGTACAAGAACCTTATTGTACATCAGTACCATGTGCAAAGTGCAGATAAGGTTAGACATCTGTTTCATTCCTACTCTGTTTTACTCTAGGATTATGTGATATTGCATCATTTAAACCATTTTTTTAATTGCATCCCATGTACTGTTGATACTTTTCCATAATTTACAGCATTGTAGTTTGGTACATAACCTTTTCTGAATGGAAAATCCATATACTTTACCAATTTATAGGTCAGTACATCTCACTATCACCAACTGGAAGCAGAACCTTTGATCTCATCTTCCTTCTGTTACATACTTCTTGAGGAAGTTGTCAAACAAGAAGATTTCATTCCAATCTAATCAGTTTTTGAATAATTAAAGGCATCCATAAAGATATTATTCATTTAGCACCCACTAGATTGATTTGATAATGCATTTGATCTTTTTAGAGTCTACCTTAGGTAGCTTCAAATTCACTGCTACATGGACAGCTGCTACTAGTATTGTAGTCATAACTTTCTACCCTAACTGGATTCAAATCACCTGATATTATTAGAAGCATTCCCCTCCCCCTATCCTTTCTAAAACTGCTGTACATACACTCAGTACCAGTTAGCATATCTACCTCTGAGCACAAGCTCTCGCCAATGCCTATAATCTTAAGCATAACGTATTCACCAAGGCAATAAACTCTACCCTTCATTCCTGATACTTTCATGACATGCCTGTACAGACAGAATAAGTTATTTTACTTTTTTTTTGTATCCTGTTTATAGTTCTTAACAACAGAGGAAAGCAATTACTCCACTTCTGTAAAGCAAACGATCTAATGATTACAAACACATTGTTCTAAACGCCCTAATAATAAATATACATGGACATTTCCAGATGGTAATATAAAGAACTGCATAGACTATATTATCATAAACAAACAATGGAAAAGATCAGTAAATAATGTACGAACATTAAGAAGTTTCGATTTTGACACTGACCACGAAATATTAACTGACAAAGTGAAGATAAAATTCAACAGGAAAAACAATATCAGAAAAGAAGAAAACATCAACCTATCAAAACTAAAAGATAGCTCAAGCAGAAGTCAATTTTTAGAACAGATGTGCTTGAAATTAAAACCCTCCATCTTCCAGAACAGCAGAAAATACTGGGAAGAAGGAAAAGAAACAGTGTTATCAATTGCAAAAGACATTCTAGATTCCAAACATAAAATAAACAAACAGTGGATAACCCAAGAAATCATAGCTACCATAGAAGAGAAAAGAGAGTCCAAGATACTTGTAAACCAACAAAACAATGAAGAGAATAGAGAAAAATACAGAGCACTAAAAAATAAAGTTGATAACCTATGCAAAAAAGCCAAATTAAAATGGTTAGAAGAAAAAGCTAAGAAATGCCAAGAAACATACCAACAAAACAATCTAAAAGTCTTCTATGATACTGTAAGAGAAATTACAAAGGAATTCTCAGCAAAAGCAGTAACAATGATAAACAACAAGATGACTGAAACTGGGAATATTGAATATATAAGAAAAATCTGGTCAAACCATTTTAAGACTATCTTTCACCAAGGAAACAAAACTACAATGCCAACAATAGAAGAAAATAATGATCACCCAAAAATTTTACAAGAAGAAGTTAGATATGCAATAAAACAGATGAAAAACAATAAAGCACCAGGCATTGATACTATCCCTATTGAACTGTGGTCATATGGAGGCAGCATATCAATAGAATATTTAACAACCCTATTCAATAAAATACTACAAACAGAAGAGATCCCAGATAACTGGAGAACTGGAAAGATTATCCCAATATACAAGAAAGGAGACAAAAGAGAAGAGAAGAGACAAAAGAGACTGCAGAAATTACAGACCAATCAATTTACTCCCTCACACCTATAAAATATTCATAAAAATTATACAAAATAGATTAAAAAACACCTACGAAGAAATGATAGGCATAGAACAAGCTGTTTTCCAAGGAAACTATTCAACAATAGACCAAATTTTCACATTGCACCAACTAGCAGAGCTCAGCTGGGAAGACCATAAAGAACTATATTGTTGTTTTGTGGACTTTAAACACGCTTTCGATAACATCAACAGAGAAATCCTTCTTAAAATTCTACTAGAAAAAGCAATAGACAAATATATAATACAGTTTCTGATAAAATATTACTCTAAAACAAATGTAATAGTTAAAAAGGACACACTCACAACAGAACCCATAGAGATCCAAAAAGGAGTAATGTAAAGATGCCCATTATCCCCATGCCTATTCAACATATATCTAGAAGAAGTTGTAAAGAAGGCAATAGACAATGAGTCTGGAATCAATGTCAATGGTTTAAACATAAATAATATCAGATATGCAGATGATCTTGTCCTTCTTGCAAGAACTGCAAAAGAACTACAAAAGTTGATCAACAAGCTAAACGAAACCTGTGAAACATATGACATGACAATAAATATACAAAAGACAAAAGTGATGAAAATAGGGAGGACCGGAACTACCACCCTAAACGGAGAACAATAGAACAAGTAGACAACTTCATATACCTTGGATCAAAACCAACAGAAACAATAGATGAACTCAAAACAATCAAACACAGAAAGCGATAGGATGGACCACCATGGCAAAATTACAGAAAATCTGGAAAACAAACAAGATATCTAAGCAAGCCAAAATCAAATTATATGAAGCAATAATTATACCAACAGTTATCTATGGAGCAGAAGCGTGGACAGTTAAAAAAAGAGAAGAGAAAAAACTGCTGGCATTTGAAATGAAATGCTTAAGAAAAATAAACAGAACCAGTTGGATAGAAAAGAAAACAAACATCACAGTCAGACAAGAACTATTGTATAAAAAGACAATAATAGAAAAAATTAGAAAGCAACAACTGACATGGTTTGGACACACTGTATGCATGGACGCAGACAGACTTCCTAACGTTCTAATCAATACTTTTCCAACTGAAATAAGAAGATCCGGAAGACCAAGAATTACCTGGCTGAAATTAATAAAGAACATCTCGGGATGCAGAACATATAAGGAACTTTTTCGAACAGCAAGGAATAGAGAAGACTGGAAGATCCTGCTCAAGAGAAAACTCAACCCGTCTTAGACGGAAGAGAAGAAGAAGAAAAGTTTATAGTTCTAAATAACTAGTTGGACAATTTGCAGATCCCTGTTAATATATAATGCTGAACCGGACAAATGCACAATTGTCCTTTCATCATAATGTGAGGAATGTGTGTAAGGAATGTGAGGATTTAAAGAGTGTTTCAGGTCATGAGAGTGATATCGTTGTTGACAGTGAGAATGTAGAAAATAGCGATATGCGAAGTATGAATAGTGATATTTACGAGGTTGTATCAGATAGCTGTGAGAGTGGTGTTGAAAGTGAGGATGAAGGTAAACATACAGATTGAATGAATGAATTAACGGATAATAAAAATGATGAGACGGATGCAATGAGTGAGATCGCATGATTACGCGGAGCGATACACAAAGCAAATTGGCAGCTGGAGCATTGGCAAAAATGTTTACTGAGCGTACCAACTAATAAACTGCAAAAGTATGATAAGAAAAATAAGAGTATGATAGTCAGTGTAAACAAAATGAAAGAGGCGAGTGTTGTACGGAGATTCTTTAGTAAGAGGTGTGATAGATAAGAGGTTAACAAAATCGTACCAACCTGGTGTAAACGTTAAGGATGTAAGCGAGTCAATTAGAATGCAAAAACAGAGGACGAAAGAATTGATAGTAGTAGCAGGAACGAATGATTTAAAAGGAGAAAAAATGGCTATGAGAGAGGATTTGAAGGAATTACTTGAGGTAGCAAAAGAGAAGAGTGAGAAAGGTAGGATGGTGAGTCTGTTGCCACGGTATGACAGTGAAGAGTATAGAAGGAGGGCCAAAATTGCTAATGACTTTATGCGCGGATTATGCAGGAGGAGTGGTGTGGAATTTGTGGATGTGTGGAGCGAGTTTGATAGGCGAAAGGATTTATATAAGATGGATGGTTTACATTTGAATGCATTTGGTGTACGGAGACTTGAAAAGGTGTTGTTGAATGAAGTGGAAGTGGATGTGCAGAATCAGGGAAACTAGAGTTATTAAGGGTGGGGGGAGAGTAGATATGCAGACTTTAGGGAGACAGTTGAGCATATGAATGTGTGTAATATGCCCGAGCGAGTACGAAGGACAGCAAATCAGAATGGGATGGTTAGTATAAGGCATCAAAATAGGCATGGGACAAATGGGCTTCTGCAATTCATCTATACTAATGCCAGAAGTATTAGGAACAAGAAGGAAGAATTTTTGGCCTTGGTTGGCACTTCTAGGCCACAGGTTATTAGCATTAGTGAAACATGGCTGACAGAAGATGATATAGCTAGTGGGATTGAATGTGAGGGGTATAGTGTGTGTTCAGAAGTGACAGGGAGAATAAAATGGGGGGGGGGGGGATGTTATTGATAGTTGATGAGAATAGAAAGTTTTATTGGTGATAGCCAAGGAGAATGGAAGTGGAACTGCAGGATAAAGAAAAGAGCACATTTGAGGCTATTTGGTGTGAGATTGAGGCTAGCAGAACAAAATATACAGTTGGGTGCTGCTATAGACCAGGTGATGGAATAGATGGTGGAGATAGTATGCATAAGCAAATAGAAGAAATGAGTGGAAGGAGGGTAATTATTATGGGAGATTTCAACTATGTAACATTAATTGGAAGGAGGAGAGGACACATGGGAGAAAGGAATTAGATTTTATGCAGTTATTAAGGGATAACTATCTGCAACAGCAGGTGATGGAAAATACTAGGAGTCAGAGAGTGCTTGACCTAGCAATTGCATCTGAGAATTTGGCTGTAACGAATATGACCACGTTGCCACCAATTGGTGAGACTGATCATAGGGTCTTGACCTGGGAGGTGGCTAAAGGTGTGGAATTTACAATTAAGACAGGGTACGTGTGAAATTATCATGCTGGTAAGTATGACAAGCTTAGGAGTTTGATTGGTTCAGTGCCATAGCATGTAAAACTGCAAGGGCTGGATGTTGATAGCATGGGAGGCAGTTAAGAAGTTTTTGCATGAGGCAATGGCTGACTGTATACCTAGAGTACGAATAATAAATCAAGTAGGGGGTTAAATGGATGAATAACACCATTTAGCTTGAGCTGCAAAAAAAGAAACAACTGTGGAGGGAATTTAAGGAGAAAGGTGACCTGCAGGCATATGAATGGTATAAAGCCCAGGACAGGAGGGTAACGAGCGTGGTAAGAAAAGCAAAAGCGGATTATGAAAGAACATTAGCCATGCAAGCTAAAGAGAATCCCAAACAGTTTTTTCAATATATTGCAAGTAAAAGAAAAAATGTATATGGCAGAATGATTTTAAAGAATGCCAATGGTAGGGAGGTAACCAAATCAGTTGATATAGTTGAATTACTGAGCGAGCACTTTGCAAGAGTATATCATCTATGTGGTGACATTGCAGGAATGAATGAACCAATAACTTATACGGGAATTATGGTGAATGAAGTGGAGGTGAATAGTCTATTACAAAACCTCAATGTCAATACATCTGTGGGATTGGATGGTATACCAGCTCGTGTCGTACGTGAAGCGGCTAAAGAATTGTCAGTGTCCTTGACCATTTTGTTTAATTTGAGTCTTGGGTCTGGGCTAGTCCCGAGGGAGGGTGGAACGAGGGGAAAATAGTTCCACTGCATAAAGGAGGTTCTAAGACTGCTGTTGAAAATTACTGACCGATCAGCATATCAGGAATCGTTGTCAAGGTCTTGGAGAAAGTAGTCAAGAGAAAAATACAGAATTGGATAGATGAATATGGGATACTGTATGGGGACAACATGGTTTTGTGAAGGGTAGATCATGCCTCAGTAACTTGCTCATGTTTTATAACATAGTGACGGCTGAACTGGATAAGGGTAATGGGTTTACAGTAATTCTACTGGACCTTGCGAAGGCCTTTGACAGGATACCACATGGAATTCTAATCAGTAAACTGCAGCAGATGAGGATGGATATAGGATTGGTGAGATGGATAGGAGGGTGGCTGATGGAGAGATATCAGAGAGTGGTTTATTCAGGAATAGGGTCCAAAATACGGCATTGACTAGTGGTGTGCTGCAGGATTCTGTTCTTGGACCACTACATTTCAATTTGTTGAAAAGTAGTTGAGGAACAATAACGATATAGTAAAGGATCTGAGAGGAAGTGCTCATTTGTTTGCTGATGATGCAGAGTTGGGTAGAGCAGTAGTGAGTGCACAGGATGTCAAAATTTTGCAAGATGATTTGGATAGTTTGGAGGACTGGGCTAAGGAGAATGGTTGTCAGTTTAATGTGGCAAAGTGTAAGATTATGTATTTTGTGGTGAAAAGATTAGCAGTATTATATCAAATTGGTGGAACCGTACTCCAGGTGATTGACAAGGCCAGGGATTTGGGAGTGTTGGTGGATAGGGAGTTGAAATTTAGGGGGCACATCGCATAAGTGGTTAAATCAGCTCATCAAATCACTTGGTTGCTGAAAAATACTTTAACAAGCAGAGACAAACAGGTTATTGTTCCTCTGTATCGAGCCTTGATAAGACCCCATCTAGACTACTGTGCCCAGATATGGATGCCATTCTTCCTGATGGGGAGGAGGTGGAGATGATCCAGAAAAGAGTGACCAAGATGATAGCAGGTCTATGGAATGAACTTTGTGAGAACAGGTTGAAGATTTGTGGGTTGCAGAAATTGGTTAATAGGCATAAAAGGGGTGATATGATTGAGACATTCAAATTACTGAAGGGTTTCTATAAAATTAATTCAGAAGATATTTTTGAGAATAGGACTGGTGGTGGGAGGACTAGGGGGCCATACATGGAAGCTGGGTAAGGGTGTGGTTAGCAAGGGTGTTAGAGCTAGGTTTTTTACTTGGAGAGTGGTGAATGAGTGGAATAAGCTGCCGGAGTCTGTTGTGGGTGCCATGACTGTGAATGAGTTCAAGGCGAGGTATGATAGATACTGTATGAATGTCGAAGCGTTGTTCTTGACATGATATTAGGGCCTCACTCGATGAGTCTAAGAACTCCTTGGAGTTGCCCGTAATAATAATAATCACTTCCACGATTAAGCATATTTGCTTCCTTAACAGTTGCATAACTTAGTTGCTGTTATACACATATTCTCATCATAAAGACTTTCTTTAGACTCCTGATACTAAATGAATTCAAGTACAGACTGTCCCACTCATGTAAATATGTTCTTCCTTCAGATTCAATCTACTAATTTTAAAATGCACAATCATTCTTTCTATACATCTTATGCATCGATTAATTTGCTAACATAGCCCTTCTTCTTAATTCATTGCTATTATATTATGGTAGTATACTAACAAATTTAACTTTCTCACTGTTTGCTCTTGCTTTTTCCAGCATCCTTTCATATCCTCTGTAACACTGTTCTGATCACTATTCAAATCATTTGTTCTTACCATAACAATTGTTAATTTATTAATTCATCACATCAGCTCAGCTGTTCTAGTAATTTTTTACAAAAGCTGTCAATTGCAGCATTGAGTTGAGTGGTAAGGAGATAAATGCTGTATGAGAACCGACAAAGAAATACATAACAGCATCAGTGTACGACTGTATTCCGAAGGCCAAAAGATTGAATAAGGTAGGTGTAAAATGGATGAATGTGGAGCTTAAACATGAAATCTGGAAAAAGAAGATACTTTTGGAGGAAGTACAAGATGAATAATGGTAATAATTAGTCACATGAAGAGTATAAAGAACAAGCCAGGAGAGTGACTCAGTTAGTAAGGAAAACAAAAATAGAGTTTGAGCAGAAATTGGCAAATCAGGCACACCCTCTCTAGGGTTTTTTAGATATGCCACATATCTAAAAATCCTAGTTTTTAGATATGTGGCATATCTAAAGTGGAAGGAAGTAGAAGGAAGAATGAAGTTAAAGAATGACAGTGGTAGAATAGTAACTGTTACAGAAGACATTGTTGAAGTATTCAGCGATCAATTTAAAAGGATATTTCATCCTGATAAGGATGGAATCTTGAGGAACTTAAGTGTAGAGGATATAGGAGAGGATGGCTTAATTGTGAGTGAGCAAGAGGTATTTGAGGAAATAAATAAACTTGATGCCAATAAGGCAATAGGATTTGATGACATATTACCATTCATCTTAAGGGAATGTTCCAGGGAATTGGCAATAGCATTGACATGCCTATTTAATAAGAGTCCTACGACAGCACAAGTTCCAAGGGAGTAGAAGGAGGGTAAGATTGTTCCACTGCATAAAGGTGGTGATAAGGCTGTAGCTTCAAATTATAGGCCGGTCTGTATATCTGGAGTTGTGGTGAAGGTCCTTGAGAGATTGGTGAGAAGTAGGATATAGAAATGGGTTGATAACAGCAGTATTCTCTGTGGTTATCAGCATGGGTTTGTTAAGGGGAGATAATGTTTCACTAACTTACTTATGTACTATAACAAAGTGACAAATACCTTGGACAGGTATTTGTCACTTGGACAGGTATTTACACCTACCTTATGCATATACAGTGGTGTACTTGGATTTTGCAAAGGCTTTTGATAGACTGCCACATGATAAGCTCTTAAATAAATTGAAACAGATGGGATTGGATAACAGACTTCTGAGTTGGATCAGTGACCAATGCTTTCAGATAGGTATCAGAAAGTTGTATATGGGGGTACAGTATTCCGAGAGAGAAAGATAACTAACGGTGTGCTGCAGGGGTCAGTTTTGGGATCATTGTTGTTCAATTTTTATGTTAATGATATCCAGCTGTTTGCAGATGATGAGGCAAAACTGAGGAGAGCAATGCAGAGTCAACCAGATGTTATTGCCTTAAAAGAGGACTTGAATTGATTACATGATTGGGCAGGTAAATGGAACTATCAGTTCAATGTTGCAAAGTGCAAGGTTTTGAGATTTGGCAAGCAACAATGGGATACAAAGTATACACTCGGTGGGGAAACTTTAACAAAAATAGAGGAGATGAGAGATCTAGGAGTGATAGTGGACAAGGACCTGAAATTCAGAGGCCATTGCACAAGTTGTGAAGACATCACATCGGATAATGGCAATGCTGCAGAGGACCCTGAAATGCAGAAATGGAGAGGTTATGAGGCCTTGATCAGGTCATATGGATTATTGTGCTCAGATTTGGTCACCAGGTTTTCATGGTGACAAGGATATGTTGGAAAGGGTCCAGTAAAGATTCACAAAGGTAGTCAGTGGTCTTTGGAATGTGGAGTATGAGGACAGATTAAGAGAATGTAAGTTGCAGAGCCTTGTGAAAGGAGGAAGGGGGTGGGGGTGATATGATTGAGACATATAAGCTGGTCAGAGGTTATCGGGTCGACATGGAAGAAATTTTTCACAGAATGGGAGAGTGTGCGAACAGAGGAGTGAGGAGTAGGGTGCGAATAGAGGAATGAGGAGTAGGTTCTTTGCATGGAAGGTGGTTGGTGAGTGGAATGCATTGCATGAGTGTGTTGTGGGTGTAGACACATTGAATCAGTTTAAGGCACGGTTGGATGAGCATTGTGTGCAGTAGTGTGACCTTCCACGATGAGTCTCTGACTCCATGTAGGTTGAATGTTAATAATAATAATAAATTATGTTATATCTCAGTAAAGAGATTGTTCTACACCGAGCGTTAAGCAATTTCACAAGTTCAGTTTCGATTGGTGCAGTAACTTTTAACTCTATTTCCTTTAGAATCCAGAAAATTATTGACTTCTGTACCAAATAAAAAATATACACATTTAATGAAACTAAAACATATACATTTTAAATAAAATGACATAAGTAACTACAACATTACTTGGATTCAAGGCCTTCAAAGTAAGTATACACTTTATAGATTTTCTTATCCTAAAAAAATAAAATCATTCATTCTCTGACTCATTATAATACTCAGTTGTTTAACATATACTTAATCATGTCTACTGGACTAAATGCCTTGTTTTCACAACAAGAAAATATTCACCTGAGTCGGTTTCTTTGTTAAACTCTTTCGGAAAATATAAAATTTACTGCTTATTTTATCTCCCCATTTAGCATACACCTGTTCCAATCATCCTCTGTGCCTCACTGGAGTAAAAATATTCTTATTCCTCACAATTCAATACGAAGTCGCAGTTCAATCGCTAATTCTTTACCAGAGAAACACAGTTTCCTCTACTATTTTTGAATAAAAGTATTAAACGCAGAGCACTTTATGTTAAGCCACTTTACAGTTTCTGATTTCACTCAATTTCATCGCATTTTGAAAGAATCACAAATCTGGCATTTAAGACAGAAGACAAAACTTTTATTCAGCACTTCCTCAAAAATTAAATTAGAACATAAACTCTAATATCTTCTTTTATTTACTAAATACTTGTTGACAGTCTCAATCCTTCCAGTTTAAAGATTCACAATGCTACAATTCCTTTTCGGAATCTTCTATTAATATTCTTCTGACTGTTACGTTTTCTTTAAAACTTCCTAAGAACAAAATTCTCTAGTTGCCATTCTCAAATTTCCATTCTCTCTCTCTCTGCTTGTTTTCCTCATTACCTGTATACTGAACGCTCTTTCTCAGCTGTCAATCACCCAGCAATCTCCTCGGTGAGCATGCAAACTTCATGTAAATTGCAAGCAAGAAATTACGTAGTAATGGCTGACACATTGTCTTCATTAGCATAAATAGAACAAAAGATATTTTAACACTTTTGCAATAAAGAAGACTGAAATTATTTCACCTATCAGAATATAGTAAATACATCAAATCTCAAGTGCTTTACATTTCATTTTAACAATAATAATATCAGTAATGAACACATCGCAAGTGCTGATCATACATGTTGTGAAACCAAAACTAATAATGTACTAACATAGAGAAATAATTGTAAAAAGATTCATTATTGTAAATTATGATTAATGAAACATGTTGGCACATTACCGGCTGCCTTAAGCCTACAAAAATTGGCCATCTATACTCACTGTCAGGTATTGCACGTCCTCATATCAGAAGAACAACACAGAGTAGATGTGAGCAGAAACAACTAAGTGATGAACAGCATCCTTTGTATGGACTGAGTGGAACCATTGGTTGATTCCATAAAAGCCACAAGGTCAATAATGTGGCAAGAACAATCTCCAGAGGCTCTGAACTTAAACGAATCTCTTCCATCTGGCTTACATCTAGACTGGCAAAGATTAAAGACATTGAACAGACTTTGTTCCGGAATGGGCAGATCAAAGTAGAATATGGCCAGATGGGGGGGGGGGGGGGTACACAGACAATGACAGCTGCTAATGTGGTGAAACACAAACCGTGGATCATCTTCTGCAATGCTGCCTAATAGACATTAATATCTATCCGAGAAGATTTAATGCAGTGTAATGAAACAGCTTTAAAGTATATTAATCACTGGATGAGTGAAACTTGACATTTTATGTTCTTGCGTAATATTTTATGCAAGTGGCATTTTTGTCTTTTAACGTATGCTTTTAATCCATATTCTTTTAATGTCTATTTCTTTAAATGTATGCTTTTAATCATTTATATGTATGATCTTACATTTTCTGTAGTTTGCACACGAAATAAATAAATAAATGATTATTTTTAAACTACAATCTCTTTTACTTTTTGTATTTTTAAGTTATATTTATTAAAATTTTGATTTTAGCATCTGGAAAATTTGAACTAATAATAACTCAGATTCATCTGAGTCATCAGTCATCTAGTCATCAATTGCATGTTTTGTAATTGAATCTCTATACCGTATAATATCCTTCCTTTTATAATCAACTTTACATACATTACTGTGCAAGTCATGTAAGTAAAGTTGAATTTCTGAATGACACATCATCATTATTATTTTTATTATTAACATCTGACCTCCATAGTCAAAAGACTCATCATGGGAGGTCTATACTCTCTCTGTCAAAAAGATCACCAGACTGTCCTTTAAATGCATTCTTTCTGCACTCACCACACTTTTGGGCAATTCATTCCACTCTCCATTCAAAGAACCTACTTCTCACTCCCTTGCTCACATCCTCCATATATAGCTTCTAGGGATGGCCTCTAATTTTATT
This sequence comes from Typopeltis vanoorti, assembly GCF_054136105.1. Taxonomy (NCBI): domain Eukaryota; kingdom Metazoa; phylum Arthropoda; class Arachnida; order Uropygi; family Thelyphonidae; genus Typopeltis; species Typopeltis vanoorti. Next base: position 27,086,579 of record NC_143556.1, on the reverse strand, counting down.
CTTGCTTTCCTCTATCCTGTGAAAAATCTCCTCCATGTTAATCTAGTAACAACCCCCACCAACTTATATGTCTCAATCGTATTCCTTTTCTTCCTCTTCTTCGAACAAGGCTATGTAAATAACCTCTCCTCATATCTGACATTCCATTGACCTGACACTAACTTAACAAACCTTCTCTGGACTTTCTCCAATTTATTCCCCTGAAAACTAGGCAATTGACTACATATCAGTATCCTCCTCATTATCCCCATAATCTGTTAGGTTGTTCTTGCAATTTTAGTAATGTAGCCTTCAAGTCTTTGTCCAACCATCACTCCCAGATCTCTCATCTCCTTCTCATCCTTCAGAATTTTTCCATTAATTGTTTACTCTGCATCCCAACCTTGCCTACCAACTTTCAAGACTTGCACCTTGCAGCATTAAACTGATAGCACTATTTGTCCATTCACATAGTTAATTCTGATCCTCTTGCGAGGCCACAACATCTGCTCTACTTCTCATATCTCTTTCCAACTTTGCAACATCAGCAAACAGCTGCACAACTCCTGTTAAGCCAATCCCATTGTCATTAACATATAAGTTAAATAATAATGATCTCAAAACAGAGCACTGTGGTAATCAAATAGTTACCACTCAAATAGTTACTTCATACACAACCTGCTGATATCTATCTGACAGTTAATCAGCTATTCAACTCAATAGTCTGTTATCTTATCCCATTTGTTTTAATTTAGCTAATAGCTTGCCATGTGGCAGTTTATCAAAGGCCTTTCAGAATTCCTAGTACACTTCTCTATATGCATCTCCTTTATCAAATAAATTTCTTACCGTAATGTAATACGCAAGCTGATTGCTGAAACACAACCTCCATCTAACAAATACATGCTGACCATCATAAAACATACTGCTATTATCAACCCATTTCTGAATCCTAATCCTCACCATCTTTTCTAACACCTTAAAAACAATCCCAGACATATAGATTGGACTTCATCCTGTGACCCCTTTGTGAAATGGAACAATTTTTCTCACCTTCCATTCCTTTTGGACTCATTCTGTTACAAGACTTACGTTAAGTGGGTGTGCCATTAATTCCATAGAGCATTTGCTCAAGACATATGACGATATACTCTGAAGTATTCTTTTTAATTCCTCATGTTGCTCTCAGAATGTTGAAATACACTTATAAACTGATCATTGAATACTTCAACTATCTTCTTCATTGGTTGCCAGTCTGTCAAGTGTCATCAGTTAGCATCATCCTCCCATTCTCAATTTTTTTTAAAACTTGTCACATATCGAAAGAATTCACTAGGTTTTTTCATTAAAATTCATTAATCATTATTATTATATCATCATTGATAGTCCCTTTGTCATACACACAGATCATCACACTGTGCCTTAAATGTATTCAAGTTCTTTGCAGACACCATACTCTCAGGCAATGCATCCCAATAATCCCCCATGCAATAAAAAAAAAAAAAAATTATTATTATTATCTGAGACCTCCAGGGAGTCAAGGACTCATCGAGGGAGGCTGTAAATTACCCAACCCAGCTATCATACCTTCTCTTAAATTCATTTACACTAGATGCATTCACCACCCGTAAGGGCAAATTATTCCACTCACTCACTGCTCTCTCTGGAAGAAAAACCTAGCTCTTAACCCTTTCTTGACTGAGAACAATCTTAACTTCCATGGATGCCCCCATATTCTCTCCCTGCCTTCCATATAACGAAAAATTTCATCATTTAAAATGCTATAACACCCATTCAAAAGTTTATAGACCTCTATCATATCAACCCTCTTTCTCCTGTTAACCAGAGTCTGTAATCCACATACTCGCAATCTGTGCTCATAATCTAAATCTCATAATCCGGATACAATCTTTGTAACTCTTCTTTGCACCCTTTCCACAGCTTCTTTATCCCCTTGGAATCTGGGTGACCAAATCTGCACACAGTAATCCAAGTGTCGTCTTATCAAAGCCTTATAAAGAGGCAAAATTACTTCCTTATCCTTACATGTCAAGGTTCGCTTCAACATTGCAATTGTCCTCTGATTTGTATTTGCAACTTTTGCTATGTGACCTTTGAACTTTAAATTTTTATCCACCAGTACACCGAGATCCCTTGCCTCTTTAATTTCTTGTAGCATAACCCCGCTAATGTAATATGCTGCTGGAACTCTAATCATGCCAAAGTGCATAACTTTACACTTACTAACATTATACTGATAGCCATTTTCGTTTGCCCAGATTTCCGGTCTATTCAAATCATTTTGTAATTGCTGAATATCAGTAGCATCCCTGATTGCCCTGCCTATCTTTGCCCAAGGACTGAACCCTGAGGTACACCACTGGTTACCTTAAATCTGGCAGATTCACACCCACTGTATACCACTTTTTGATATCTGTCTGTCAACCATCCCCTGATCCAAGTCAATAGATTATGTTCCAATCCCATATTCTTCAGTTTACACAACACCCTATCGAGTGGTATCCTATCAAATGCCTTGGAAAAATCCAACATCATCATAGTGTATCCATTCCCTTTATCCAACTTTATCCAATATATAATAATAATAATAATTGCTTCTCACGCCCTTGTTAACACCCTCCTTATACAACTTATAGGGATGACCTCTTGTTCTCCTTACCCTCATCTCCCAGCATTTTATGAAAAACCACTTCAACATTAATTCTATAACAACTCTTTACCAACTTGTAAGTTTCTCTCATGAGAAGGCCAGTTATGAGAGAGAGAGCCAGCTGATGAGGCCAGAAGAAATCCCAAAGTGTTCTTTTACTCTGTGACAAGTAAAAGAAGGAATGACTATAGAAGGATATCTTTTTAAAAATCATCTATCCATAGTGAATTTAAAAAAGCACTGATAGTGAGGCCATAACAGAATCAAACAAAATAGTTGAATTATTTAACGAGCATTTTGCAGGGGGTGTTCCATCTAGGTGGTGATGATGAAATACTGGATGAGACATTCACTGATGGCAGAATAGAGATTGAAGAAATTGAGGTGCTTAAAATATTGCAGCATCTCAGTGCAAACACAACCATGGGATTTGATGTCATATCAGACTGTATATTACAACAGTGTTCAAGGAATTATCAGCTCGCCTGACCAAGCTGTTTAATTTCAACCTCAATACTGCAAAAGTATTTAATTAATACAATTTAATTAATAAAATATGTAATTAATAAAAATCTCTGGATATAATATAATGTATAATAAACCTAAGGTAAAAAACTTTGTACATCTTTCTCTCATCCAGAGATTTTTATTAATAGGATCGAGCACCTTTTGGCTACTTGTATATGAGATATATATGACTTCTGCATTACTTCAGCCTTAGTATCCCTCCAGGGTCTAGCTCCCAATGATGAGATCTCAATGAAGGTTGAAACCAGTCTGGGTAGTGGCCCTTCCCATTATATATTGCATTATACACATCTGAAAGGGGGGGGGGGTTCTTTGCATTATGGGATACATACTAAGGCAAGTGATATGAAGTTATTAGCCTCTATATACAAGTAGCTCAGACATGAATATTTCACATGCTAACCATTGTTTTGCTTCCTTGGGAAAAGGATTAAAACCAAGTATATAATTTATTGGTATCATTAATGTATAATAAACCCAAGGTAAAAAACTTTCTACAAACAAAATGGATGGTATGAATTTAAACGGATTTTGTTACCCTATCTATCCATCAGCATTAACAACGGGAATCACCATGAAGAGCGCCATCACCCTCCACACATACATGACTGTCATTATTATCCAGGTCATTTTAGTTTGTCTTCACTGATTGTGTAGTGTTAAATTGCCTTCAGAATTATTAAAGGCCACAATCAATCCCACAAATATTAATTAATGTGAATTGTCACAGAAGGCTGTGTTCAAAGTTACATCTATGCCAAAATCAAGAGATAGCTGCTCTTAGTTTTAAATTTGTTATGAATGAATATTCTGAATCAGGGCTGTCCAAAACATGGCCTGCGGGTTGAATGCGGTCCACGGTGCAATTTTGTGTGGCCCTCCTGTGGATTTTGATTTTCATGAGTAAACAAATAAAATAACAGTTTGAATCAAATATGTATTAGATATTTTAATTCTATCGCTAATCAATAATCTCAATGTTGGTAATTTTATTTTTTTTTACATTGCTATATACCCACGTGTTTTTCAAATATCAAAGTACAGATGTTCATTGGCCGATTATTCTCTTGCAATTTTACTGTGATTGGCATCTACAAGCATCAAAATTGATATAGATACTTGATGTAAATGAAGCCGAACTACCACAGAGCTCTCACTAAAATGAAATAATTATTGTTTCTTGTCTACTGTTTCAATAAAAACATTTATAAGCACCATGGCTTTTCTTTCTTATGAAATTTTCGAAGTGCTTGCTAAACCTAACTAATGGTAGGACTCTCCAATTAAATTACTCTTCAAGTAATTTGATATATGTATTGTATTTATTATTCTGAATGTGGCCCTCAGATTACCTATGTTTGGACAGCCCTGTTCTAAATGATAGAAATGAGGTATTATCCTTTATTTAAAAAAAAATATATCAGAACACCTTACAGTAATTATTATTTTAATTTAAAATAGGTGGTCAGAAGATGCAAATTCACTTAGTTTAATGCGTACACTCCATATGCCTTCTGGAGTAGGTGCTACTTGTGTTCTTAAATCTCCTTTCAACAATAGCTTTGATGAAAAGCTAAACTTTTCTGTGAGGAACTTTGAATTACTTTCAGCATATTTTGAGCCATCATGTGAAAGTGTATTTGTTCCTGGTCTCCCGCTAGACAACTTCGTCCCACCACCACCAACAGCAAGTCCTCATACAAGCAAAGAAGATGATTTGTCAAATGGTACATGGCCTCAAACCACAGGTATGTTTGATATTCAGAAATTTTTTTTAACTTATGAAATGCTGTTAATCTTTAATCTAGATGTACTTATAAGAAAATGCTTTGATGATTTTTTATGAAAACTTTTAGTCAACGCTTTTTACAGATCTAAAAAAAGCATATGATAATGTTGCAAAGAAAAACTCATTTGAAGTCCTAATACTTGGTGATTTGAATTGCATTGTTTTCTGAGTAATATGTTGCTTATAATCATGAAGAAATTTTTACTAATTTCTTTACTTTATCTAATTTCTTTACTTGATTCATGTGTTAGCATCTTAATCTTGCAATAACATCTAAGACTTATTTACCATTCAAAATATTTGCTTATATGATTACCTAAGTGGATAACACTTCTCTCCTATGGTTGTTTGTAGGTTTAATTCCAAGTACAGGCATGAATTTCTTTAGGATAAATTTCATCAGCCAGGATGAGATTATTAGATAACTTCCTTATTAGAGGTGAAAATTTCTTGAAACAGTTTCACATTTGGTCCTTAGATCTAATCCTTAGTTGTCTGATTGTGCAATTTCATTGGGTGTTGCTATAAGCTAGGGAAAGTAGAGTGAAAAGACTAAGAAATGTATGGGAAAATTGGATTAATGAGAAGGAGTATCCTTAGGAGTGATTTTAATTATGGTAATATTGATTGGAATGAGGAGATAGCATCAGGAAATTAGTAGAATGAATTTCTTAAGGAACAGCTTTCTCAAGCAGAATGTTACAGAGGTCACAAGAAGATTGAGAGTCTTAGTTCTGATCATATGATCAGAGAATGTGATTGTGAATAGTATCTAATCTTCCCCCATTTGGTACGAGTGATCATGAGGTGATTCACCTGGGTTTAACCAGTCATGAGAATTTCTGTGAGGAAGGGATTATATGAAATTACAAGGCTGACGATTATTGAAAAGCATAGGAGACAACTGGTACTGTTACATAGGAGGAGTTGGGCAGAAAGGTGATAAGATGCTTCTTGGGCACTGATTAAGAGATATTTAACTGCAGCACTATCTGAGTATATTCCAAAGGTTAAAAGGCTAAGTAAGGTAGACTTAAACTGGATAAAGTAATTAAGCATGAAATATAGAAAAAGGTGCTGTGGAAGCAACACAAGAAGAATAATACTAGTAATAGTCAGTTGTCAAGTACAGAATGAGAGAAATTAGCCAAACTAGCCAAAAATTCCTAGCGAGTTCTTTCAGTATGTGGCTATTGGAAGAAAGAAAGACCATGGGGAAGACAATGTTAGCAAATGAAAAAGATAGACTGCAGAGGATATAGTTGATATACATTGAGCAGTTTATCAGAGATTTCATCATCATGAAATCTCTGAGTATCAACATCATGAGAATGTATATAATGTACCCGAGCCAGCACTAAGGACAAAAAATGGGAATGGGTCATTTAGAATAACGTATCAATATAGGGGTGGGACTAAGTGATCACTGCATTTCATGTATACTAATGCCAAGAGTATTAGGAACAAGAAGGAAGAATTTTTGGCCTTGATTGGCTCTTCCTGGCCACAGGTTATTGGCATTAGTGAAACATGGCTGACGGAAGAAGATATAGTTAGTAGGATAGAATGTGTAGGTTATAGTGTGTTTAGGAGGGACAGAGAGAATAAAATGGGGGGAGGGGTATTATTGATGATAGCTGATGAACTGCAGCCAAGGAGAATTGAAGTTGTATTGCAGGATAGTGAAAGGAGCTCATTTGAGGCTATTTGGTGTGAGATTGAGACTGGCAGAATAAAATATACAGTTGGGTGCTGCTATAGACCAGGAGATGGAATAGATGATGGAGATAGTATGCATAGGGAAATTGATGAAATGAGTGGAAGGAGGGTAATTATTATGGGGGATTTCAACTATGGTAACATTGATTGGAAGGAGGAGAGGACACATGTGAGGAAGGAACTGGATTTTATTCAATTATTAAGGGATAACTATCTGAGACAGCATGTAATTGAAAATACTAGGGGTGTGAGAGTGCTTGACCTGGTAATGGCATCTGAGAATTTGACTGTAATGAATATGACCATGTTGCCACCTATTGGTGAGAGTGATCATAAAGTCTTGACCTGGGAGGTGGCTAAAGGTGTGGAATTTTCGATTAAGACAGGGTATATGTGGAATTACCATGCTGGCAAGTATGACAAGCTTAGGAGATTGCTTGGATCAGTGCCATGGCATGTACAACTGCAAGGGCTGAACGTCGATAGAGCATGGGAAGTGGTCAAGGAGCTTTTACAGGAGGTAATGGCTGATTGTATACCTAGGGGCTGAATAGTAAAAGAAGTAGGGGTTAAATGGATGAATAACACCATTAAGCTTGAGCTGCAAAAAAAAGAAACAACTGTGGAGGGAATTTAAAGAAAGGGGGTGACCTGCAGGCACACAAACGGTATAAAGTGCAGGCCAGAAAGGTAACAAGTGTAGTAAAAAAAGCAAAAGTGGATTATGAAAGGAAACTAGCTTTGCAAGCAAAAGAGAATCCAAAACAGTTCTTTCAATAAGCTGCAAGCAAGAAAAAAACTGTACACGGCAAAATGATTTTAAGGAATGACGATGGTAAGGAGGTCACTGAATCAGTTGATATAGTGGAGTTACTGAGCACGCACTTTGCAAAAGCATATCATCCAGGTGGTGACATTGAAAAAATGAAGGAACCATTAGTTTATACGGGAATAGTGATGAATGAAGTGGAAGGTAACTAGTCTATTACAGAACCTTAATGTGAACACATCTGTGGGATTGGATGGTATACCGGCACGGGTCTTGCTTGAAGCGGCTAAAGAATTATCAGTGCCCTTGACCATGTTGTTTAATCTGAGTCTCAGGTCTGGCTTAGTCCCGAAGGTGTAGAAAGAGGGGAAAATAGTTTCACTGCATAAAGGAGGATCCAAGACTACGGTTGCAAATTACCGACCGATCAGCATATCAGGAGTCGTTGTCAAGGTCTTAGAGAAAGTAGTCAAGGGAAAAATACAGGAATGGATTGATGAAAATGAGATACTGTACAGGGGACAGCATGGCTTTGTGAAGGGTAGATCATGCTTCAGTAACTTGCTCAAGTTTTATAACAAGGTGACCGCTGAACTGGATAGGGGAAATGGGTTTACAGTGATACTGCTGGACCTGGCAAATGCGTTTGACAGGATACCACATGGAATTCTAATCCATAAACTACAACATATGGGAATGGATATAGGGTTGGTGAGATGGATAGGTGGTTGGTTGATGGAGAGATATCAAAGAGTAGTTTATTCAGGAGTAGAGTCCAAAAGACAGCCTGTGACTAGTGGTGTGCCGCAGGGTTCTGTTCTTGGACCACTGCTGTTTAATCTGTTCATTAACGATATAGGGAAGGATCTAAGTGGAACAATTCATTTGTTCGCTGATGATGCAAAGTTGGGTAGGGCAATAGTGAATGTAGAAGATGTCAAAGTCTTGCAGGATGACTTAGATAGATTGTAGTTTTGGCTAAGGAGAATGGATGTCAATTTAATGTGATAAAATGTAAGGTTATGCATTTTGGGGTGAAAAGATTAGCAGCAGTATACCACATTGGTGGAACTGTACTCCAAGAGATTGATGAGGCCAGGGACTTGGGAGTGTTGGTGGATAGGGAGATGAAGTTTAGGGGGCACACTGCAAAAGTAGTTAAATCAGCTCATCAACTCACTTGGTTGTTGAAAAATACCTTGACGAGCAGAGACAAGCAAATTATTGTACCTCTGTACCGAGGCTTGATAAGACCTCATCTCGACTACTGTGCCCAGATTTGGTCACCTCGGTTCCTTCTTGATGGGGAGGAGGTGGAGAGGATCTAGAGGCGAGTGACTAAGATGATAACAGGTCTATGGAATGAACCATATGAGAACAGGTTGAAGATTTGTGGGTTGCAGAAACTAGTTGATAGGAGGAGGAGGGGAGATATGATTGAGACATTCAAATTGCTAAAGGGATTCTATAGGATTAATTCAGAGGATATTTTTGAGATCAGGACTGGTGGTGGGAGAACTAGGGGACACCTATGGAAGCTGGGCAAGAGTGTGGTTAGCAGGGGTGTTAGAGCTGGGTTCTTTACTTTTAGAGTGGTAAATGAGTGGAATAAGCTGCCAGAGTCTGTTGTGGGTGCTATGATGGTGAACGAGTTCAAGACAAGGCATGATAGATACTGTGAGAATGTAATCGCATAGTTGTGTGGACATGATGTTTAGGGCCTCCCTCGATGAGTCTAAGGACTCCTGGAGTCGTCCGAAATAATAATAATAATAATAATAATGATGAGAAGCTTAAGTATAAAAAGTGTAGTGGGGTGTGTGGGGGGGGGGGAATGGATATTGAATGCGCAGAAGGTATATGAAGAATTAAGATGACGTGAGGAGCTTAGGATCTTTCTCAGACATAGCCAAGTTAGCCGGTCTTGGGCGTGGACTGCAGGATTTTTCCCCCAGTTTATCTGGAAGGTGCCGGTATTGCGTGCTTACTTCTTCTTCTTCCAGATTCATACTGAAACCCCTCATTCATTGATTTACAGCTACTTTATTCAGCTGTTTGGCCTTCAGAATACATTCACACATTGATGCTGTTATGTATATCTTTGTCAGTATCCAAGTAAGTTTCCTGGCTTTGTAAACAAACACAGCAGTTCATTTTTAGGTCTATACCCAGTCTTATCCAAGATACTGGTTGTGATTTTCTTACCACATATCCACTGAGTCTGAACATCCCCACCTGCATTGCAGTGTTCTTCATCTACATGACTACCACTGCTTATCTTGCTTGATTTTTCCTCATGTCCAATGCCTTAATTATCCTGTTCATTCTTCCTCCTGGATAGCAGACCTTATGGATTCTCTCATTATCTATTCCTCTAACTATGGAATCTCCATACTCGGCTATCCTGGAGTCACTCATTATCTCTTTTACCGTTTTTTTCTTTCATTCTGTTCTTTTGCACATTTTCATTAGTTTCTGCTAAACATCTTATATCACTCTACATATTCCTAATTTCATTTTTCATTTTCAACAACTGTTTCATCAAATCTTGCATTCTGACAATTTCACTCTCTGTCACTCTCATAACCTCTCATTTTACTGCACCGTACTTCCGTTTCCTCACTATTTTTCACTAACTTTCTCTTTTACATTTTTGCTTTCACTAACTTTCATTTCACTTAACTTCATTCTTGCTTTTGCTTACTTCCTCTTCTACCTTCTTGCATTCTTTCACTCCCTCAGTTTCACTAGCATTCGTTTCATTTCCATTTCTTTCATTTATGCCATCTTTTATCTTTTCACTCTGTTTCGCATTAACTGCCTCATTGTCTAATAATATATTGCACTTCCTACAAATCCATACCTCCCCTTCTCCTGTCCATTCTCTCCACAAATACATCCCTTACACTCTGCCATGCATACATATTACACTCACAACATCGAATCAATTTCAAAAAGTCTATTTCGTTGATGCCGTTAAATTTTCGTTAAATTGAGAAGAGTCCTAAAAAAGGCCTATGACTAGTGTTGTTCTGCAGGGTTCTGTTCTTGTACCACTGCTATTTAATTTGTTCATTAACGATATAGGAAAGGATCGGAGAGGAACCATTCAGTTATTTGCAGTTGGATAGAGCAATATTTAATATACATGATGTCAAAATTTTGTAAGATGATTTGGATAGATTAGCAGACTGGGCAAAGGAGAATGGATGTCAGTTTAATGTGGCAAAGTGTAAGGTTATGCATTTTGGGTTGAAAAGATTATTAGCAGTTTTCCACATTGGTAAAACTGTACTCCAAGAAATTGATGAAGCCAGAGACTTGGAAGTGTTAGTAAATAGGGAGTTAAAGTTTTTGGGGCACATAGCAAAAGTGGCTAAAGCAGCTCATCAGATCACTTAGTTACTGAAGAATATTTTGACGAGCAGAGACAAGCAGGTTATTGTTCCTCTTTATTGAGCCTTGATAAGACCCCCATCTTGACTACAGCATGCAGATCTGGAAGGCAGGGTTTCTTGGTGATGGGGCGGAGGTAGAGAGGATTCAGAGGCGAGTGACCAAGATGGTAGCAGATCTATGGAATGAACTACAAGGACAGGTTGAAGATTTGTGGGTTACAGAAACTGGTTGATAGGCAGAAAACGGTGATTATGATTGAGACATTCAAATTACTGAGGGAGTTATAACATAGAATAAAAGCCAAAGGGCTGTTTTTCTGGCAACCTTAATAATAATGAAGGGGATACAAATCCTTTGATGTTTATCTGCCAGTAAGATAAACATCAAAGGATTTGTATCCCCTTCATTATTACTGAGGAGTTTTTACAAGATTAATTCAGAGGAAATTTTTCAGAACAGATCTGGTGGTGAAGGGAGAAATAGGGGCCATTCATGGAAACTGAGCAAGAATGTAGTTGCAAGGGTGTTAGAACTAGGTTTTTTACTTGGAGAGTGGTGAATGAGTGGAATAAGTTGCCAGAGTCTGTTGCGGGTGCTGCCACGACTTCTGTAAAAAAAAAATGTCAGTATTTCTGTTTAGGATATCTGCTAGTGTATTCTGCTCTACAGCTTGAGGCAGTTTAGTGTGGCAGTTTACTCTCACTGCTTTTTGCCAATAGCAGTGAGCATAATCTAAGCTTTTCCTTTAGCTTAGAGGATTATTATTGAGTATTTTTAAGACGTAGATTATTTCAGAAATAGCAACCAGCAGCAGTAGAAGTAGTGATATTTAGATTTTTTTAAGAAAAAGAAAAAAAAAAAACTGCTGAACTTCTTTTTGTTGCATGCATATAAACAGTTTTACATGGTGAAAATATAGCATAGTATTTCTAAAACTAAGAATAATTTCAGGAGACAGCTGAATTTACATTGCAAAGAAATAGTACAGAATTAGAAGCTTTGAGAAGTATAACAATATTATTGCCTTATTTCTTTTTTTGTCAGAATGGTAAAATGAAGTAATAGATTTTGAATACTGTCTGTGAAAGCTTTTAAACCAGTAGAAATTTAGACAGAATAGTTACGTAATTGAGTTTCAGGAGAGAAGAAGGGGGGGGGGGCATGCAATTCTTCAAAATGAGCAAAAATTTTGAATCCGTCCATATGGGATGTCCTTCATATTACAGTGGTTAAGCACTGGATATTATAGTAATATGCATCCTACAAAAAAAAAAAAAAAAAAAAAAAAAAAAAAAAAAAAAAAAAAAATCTGTTGCATTTTAAGCAGAATGCAAAGAGTCCCTGCTGAAATATCATTGGATATAAATTTCTGATATTAAAGTCTCACAATCAGAAACCAATTTCACATGCATGTGAAATGCTCAACATAATCCAAATCTGAATAAAAATGGTCTAACCATTCCAAGAATGTGGAGGACCCACAAAGAAAAATCTCAATACAAGACGACTTGGTGAAGTGTTTCAATAGCAACCTGAACTGTACAAATCCAGAAGAAAATCGTAGTATAACAATATGAACTGTACAATTCCAGAAAAATCTTAGTACATGAGGACTTCAGCAGAGTTTATTGTAGCGTACATTTATTTTATTTTATTATTTTTTTTAATTTTTTTTTTTTTATTTATATATATATCATCATCATCATCAAATTCCTGCCATGTACCCTCAAGGGGTGTACAGGATATGACAGTACTGCATGAAAAAATTACATCATTACTAACTTCCTATCTACAATTTTCCTCCAAATCAGTCTGTTACTTGTCAAGACTCCAACATTATCAGATCTTATATTTCTATCGTCTAAGGCACTTTGTACCGTATCAATCCACCTATATCTTGGTCTTCCTCTGGGTCGTTTTCCTGCCAACCTGGCAGAGAACACTTGTTTTGCTAATCTTTCCTCTCCCATTCTATTTAAGTGACCATACCACCTGAAATTAGTTCTGCTAACGCATTCCTGGATGCTGACAATGTCAAGTTCTTTCCTAATATAATCATTTTTAATATGATATTGCCATTGATGCCATCTGTTCACGCCTCTAATCTTTCTCAGGACTCTCATATCTGCGGTCTCTAGTCTTTGGTCAAGTGTTTTACTTCTGACCCAGCTTTCAGATCCATAAGTTAAAACTGGTTTGAACACTGTCTTGTATACAGCTAATTTAGTGTTCCGACTAATTTCTTTCTTATTCCATATGAATTTATTCAATTGACTTCCCACCATACCAGCTCTGCTGATTCTGTTGTGAATTTCTATATTTAATTTACCATCTTCAGTAAAAATCATGCCTAAGTAGCTGAAATGTTTTACTTATTCCACAGGTTCTCAATTCACAACACAGTTGACATTTTCAATGATTCTGCCTATTTTCATTGTCTTTGTCTTTTTATTGCTGACCTTCATACCATATCTATTACAACAGCTATTCAATTTAGTCAGAGAATATATATATATATTATCACTAGAGGTCACGCTAAGAAAAAGATTAGTTAACAACGTAGATTTAATTTACCTTTATGGAGTGCAACAGCATGTAGCTTTGTTCCTATACATGTGTATCCTTCTGATGATGACCTCAATACAGGGGTTGAAACGTCAAGTGTTATCATCATCATCATCAAATTCCTGCCATGTACCCTCAAGGGGTGTACAGGATATGACAGTACTACATGAAAAAATTCATCATTATTAACTTCCTATCTACAATTTTATTCCAAATCAGTCTGTCACTTGTCAAGACTCCAACATTATCAGATCTTATATTTCTATCGTCTACGGCACTTTGTACCGTATCAATCCACCTATATCTTGGTCTTCCTCTGGGTCGTTTTCCTGCCAACCTGGCAGAAAACACTTGTTTTGCTAATCTTTCCTCTCCCATTCTATTTAAATGACCATTTAAATAGAATGGGAGAGGAAAGTATTTAAATGACCATTTAAATACCACCTGAAATGAGTTCTGCTAACGCATTCCTGGATGCTGACAATGTCAAGTTCTTTCCTAATATCCTCATTTTTAATATGATATTGCCAATGATGCCATCTGTTCACGCCTCGAATCTTTCTCAGAACTCTCATATCTCACAAACTGATCATACTACAATTATGAATAATTTAAGAGCTTGCTCTTAGATGTTAAAGGAGAGGAGCATTTTAAATTTTTTATTTATCATCATCATCAAAATCCCCTCATGTACCCTCAAGGGGTATACAGGATATGATAGTACTACATGAAAAATTTACATCATTACTAACTTCCTATCTACAATTTTCCTCCAAATCAATCTGTTACTTGTCAAGAACTCTAACATTATCAGACCTTATATTACTATCGTCTAAGGCACTTTGTACCGTATCAATCCACCTATATCTTGGTCTTCCTCTGGGTCGTTTTCCTACCAACCTGGCAGAGAACACTTGTTTTGCTAATCTTTCCTCGCCCATTCTGTTTAAGTGACCATACCACCTGAGATTAGCTCTGCAAACGCATTCCCGGATGCTGACAATGTCAAGTTCTTTCCTAATATCCTCATTTTTAATATGATATTGCCATTGATGCCATCTGTTCACGCCTCTAATCTTTCTTAGGACTCTCATATCTGCAGTCTATAGTCTTTGGTCAAGTGTTTTACTTCTGACCCAGCTCTCAGATCCATAAGTTAAAACTGGTTTGAACACTGTCTTGTATACAGCTAATTTAGTGTTCCGACTAATTTCTCTCTTACTCTATATGAATTTATTCAATTGACTTCCTACCATACCAGCTTTGTTGATTCTGTTGTCTATTTCCATATTTAATTTACCATCTTCACTAAAAATCGTGCTTAAGTAGCTGAAATGTTTTACTTGTTCCACAGGTTCTCCATTCACAACACAGTTGACATTTTCAATGATTCTGCCTATTTTCATTGTCTTTGTCTTTTTATTGCTGACCTTCATACCATATCTATTACAACAGCTATTCAATTTTGTCAGAGAATCTTGAAGACTTGTAGCGGATTTATTTAGAAGTATAACATCATCCGCATAAAGCAAAGAGCTGACGTTAACATCTCCAATTTTGATATAAGATTTAATACCACTTTCCTTCATAATGTGATCCATATAGATAACGAATAACAGAGGGGATAATGTACATCCTTGTCTCACACCAGATTTAACATTAAACCATCTTCCTGTACTTCCTTCAATTATAACTGCTGACTTACATCTCAAATAAAGACTAAGT
Organism: Typopeltis vanoorti; assembly: GCF_054136105.1. NCBI lineage: Eukaryota > Metazoa > Arthropoda > Arachnida > Uropygi > Thelyphonidae > Typopeltis > Typopeltis vanoorti. Next base: position 27,071,435 of record NC_143556.1, on the reverse strand, counting down.
ATTGCTTGATATAATGCCCCATTGACACCATATAACTACAGCGTATTGAATAGCTTCTCTCTTGGCACCTTGTCATATGCCTTTTCCAAATCGACAAAACTTGAATACAGATCTTTATTATATTCCCAGGCTTTCTCGACTATTTGTCGTAAAGTGAAGGTCTGATCCTGACAGCCTCTATTTGGCCTGAATCCAGCTTGTTCTTCACCAAGCTTTTCTTCCACAATTCTTCTCAACCGTTTCTCAAGTATACTTGCATAGATCTTGCCATGAACACTCAGTAGGGAAATACCTCTGTAATTCTCACATTTAGTTTTATTTCCCTTTTTATATATGAGAGCTCTACTCCAATCATCGGGAATTCGTCCCTCTGTCCAGGCTTTCTGAACTATGCACTGCAGCCACTGTAAGACTTTTATACCACCATACTTCAGCATTTCTGGTCGCATATCATCTACTCCTTCTGCCTTTCCACATTTCAAGCCTTTGATGGCTTTTTCTACTTCAAGTATGAATATGTATTCCTGACTGCATGCCAGGTCAGTGTTTTTTATCACTGTGCTATCATCACTGCTTGTTTCATTTAGCAGTTTATCAAAGTAATTACTCCATACTTCAAGGATATCTTTTTCTCCTGTTTTCATGTCACCTTTATCATCTCTAACTCCTTTTACAGCACTCTTTCCTCCAATTCCTAAGCTTCTTCAACAACCTCCAGAATATTTTGCCACCTTCTTGATATTTATTTTCTATATTCTTGCCAAAATCCTCCCATGACTTTTGTTTAGCTAGTTTTACACACTGTTTAGCTTTCTTACATTTGTCTCTGTATTCTATAAGAGTAATAGTTGACTTATTTGCCAATAACCTTTGATATGCTTTCTTCTTTTCCTTCACTGACGTCAAGTGTTATTTTATTAATAATTTGTAAAATAATCGTCTCAACACGTGTGTTTTGTGTCCCTAAATTCTTAAATATGAAAGGTGGTCATATTTATTTCAATAAATGTTATTTAAAAAATATAAAGATTTAACATAACAATTTTCAAAGCAAACAAATCTGAACATTTGCAAAATAAATTGTTTCTACACTGTCAGTAAAATAAAAGAATGCAAATTTATTTTAATAAATAATTTCATTGCAGAGGCTAATCTGTGGTCATTTGTGGATTGAGTATTTATTTTTGTACATATGAAATTCATTTTTATTTTTGGGAAAAGACACAGTAAATAATTTGTGCAGCCAAAAAAAAAAAAAAAAGCTCGAATATCGAAGGACAGTAAAGGAAATTCCATGTAACATAGTACATGTAAAGAGACAAGTGACAGGAAGGTCGCTCCACTGCAGTTAATCCATTAATGGTTCTAAACTTGCCATTATGGGAATAACAGCAGAGGAGGTAATTACATGATAAAAGGTAGAATGCCAATGAAGTTTTGATCCATGAAAAATGCTAAGGTGGTCTGGCTATTTCATCCACCTCGGCTAGTAGGGAGGTTAATGAGGAAATGTTGAAGAAGGCAAAAGAGATGAGAGACCTGGAAGTGATGGTGGACAGGTACTTGAAGTTTAGAAGTCACGTTGCTAAAATTGTGGAACATTACAAGTTGATATACAGAAACAAAGAGATTATTGTTCCCTTATGCTGTATAAGACCTTGATCACGCTGGACCTACTGTGCACAGATCTGGTCTCTTGACTTTCTGGGGAATAAGGATATCTTAGAGATGCTCCTGAGATAATTCATTAAGTCAGTATCTGGTCTGTGGAATATGGAATATGAAGACAGATTGAGGGAATGCACTTTCTGAGCTTTGTGAATAGAAGGAGAACGAGATACGATTGCATATAAATCGGTGTGAGTTGTTGTCAGATTAATGTGAAGGAGGTTTTTCATGGAGTAGAGGGAATGGGTAGAACAAGAGGCCATTCCTGGAAGCTGTATAAGGAGGGTGTAAGCAAAGGAGCAAGTAGCAGCTTCTTTGCATGGAGAGTGGAATGCATTGCTTGAGAGAGAGAGAGAGAGAGTGTGTGTGTGTGTGTGTGTGTGTGTGTGTGTGTGTGTGTGTGTGTGTGTGTGTAGTGCGTGTGCGCACACACATACAGAAGCAAAGCATTCCACTTTGTACCAAAGAATCCTGTGGTTGGTTTTATCAATACAGTGTTCTTTGATCTGACTGTTATGTTTATTGTTCGATTTAAGATTGTTTTTCAGAAATTCATTTTGCAATGGAACAGCTAGTTTGTCCAAAAGTAGGATAATTTGCATGCATCTAAAAGAAATTTGATAGCAATTTGATACGCCAGATTGCAATAAGAAGTGCACTTTGGAGGAAAAAGTAGACTGATTTGGTTCACAGGCTTGTAAGTGCCAGTAAGCCAAAATTTCTTATGGACATGTTCAGAGAGATAACTTTAATATATGGAATGGGAATCCTGTAATAATTGAATATATGAGGACAATATCATTTATGCAGGCTGGCCAGCATGAATTTACAAGTGGTTAAGGGGCACTCTTGTTTTAGTAATCTGGTTGTCTTTTATAATAGTGTAACAAAGCAGTGGATGAGGATAAGTTATACACTGTAATATTTTTCAAAGGCATTTGACAGGTTGACACATGACAAGTTGGTATTTAAGTTGCAACATATGGGTTTGGATTGGTAAGTAACTGACTTTCTGATAGATGTCAGGGAGTGGTAGGAAGGGAGTAGAAAGGTTACAAGTGGAGTTCCACACAGGGCCGGCGCTACCATTTAGGCAAACTAGGGTGCAAGCCATGAAGGCGTGCAAAACTTCAAGCTATGCTTTATTCATACTTTACTAAAATATCAAAATTAAATAGTGATATATGATTTAGGTATTGATTCTCTTTCCTTATCCCTCACACATCACACTATTTAACTCTTGGTTCTTTTTTGTTCCTTATGATTTGAACTTACTGCTATTTAAAATTCATTTAAAATAAATATTTTAAATCATTAACATTTTAATCGAGATGGTGTTCTCTGGCTGACTCGAGTGTGTCAGGCTGCTTGGATATCTGGGCGAGCACCAAAGCAATGGCAGACAGGCATAATAATACCAGTCTTCAAGAAGGGAGACCAGAAGGATTGCAGTAACTATCGTGGCATGTCTCTGCTCAGCCTGCCTGGGAAAGTGTATGCTAGGTGCTTGGAAAGACAGTGCAGGAGCATAGTTGAGTCAAAGTTCATGGAAGAACAATGTGGCTTTCGTCCTGGTAGAAGTACAACTGACCAAATCTTCACTTTAAGGTAAGGCTTTGAGAAATCTTTGGAATATGCCAAGAATGTCTACACATGTTTTGTGGACTTGGAGAAGGTATATGACTGGGTTTCTCGGGATAAGCTTTGGCAAGTACTACAGGAGTATGGAGTGGATGGCCAACTATTAGCTGCCATCAAGTCCCTGTATGAATGCCCAGAGTTTTGTGTCAGGGTAAACGGCACAAAAGTCTGAACCTTTCACAGTCTCCATTGTCCTCCGCCAAGGGTGTGTTCTGTCACCTCTCCTTTTCATAATATTTATGGATTGGATTGATAGGCATAGCCGAGGCAGCGAGTGTGTCAGAATCGGAAGATGTAGCATTGGACGTCTGCTTTTTGCAGATGACCTAGTTCTGCTTAGCTCTTCCACAAATGACCTTCAGCAGACCCTGGATAGGTTTGTAGCTGTATGTGCAGACACCGGAATAAAAATCAGTGTGACCAAAACTGAAACATTTGTGATCTCAAGACAACCATCCCAGTGCACTCTACATCTAAGTGGAGTCCCAATGAGGCAGGTGGAGAAGTTTAAATACCTTGGGTCCACTAATGATGGAAAAGGGGACGTAGAGCTAGATACTCGAATTGGCTTAGCAAGCTCGATATTGTGGGAGCTTGGCCGTTTGGTAGTATTGAAGCGGGAGTTAAGCCAGAAGGCAAAGCTGGCTGTCTTCAATACAGTCTATGTCCCCATCCTCACCTATTGTCATGAGAGTTGGGTAATGACCGAAAGAATGCGAATACGAATCCAAGCGGCTGAAACGATGAGGTTCCTTCGAGGGGATTGTGGGGCCTGACAAGACTCGACAGAGTCAGAAGCTCTGCAATTCGGGAAACCCTCAATACTCAACCGCTGCTTTTCCGTGTTGAGAGATCACAGTTACATTGGTATGGGCACCTGGTCAGAATGACACAAGAGAGGATCCCTCAGCAGGCTCTCTTTGCCAAGCGAGAGGGTGGGAGGCCACGTGGAAAGCCAAGGACTCGCTGGATAGATTATATCCAAAACCTTGGGTGGACACGTTTGGGAATCCCACCAGAACACCTGAGTTTGGTGGCAGAGGATCGTTACCATTGGAAGTTCCTCTTGCAGCTGTTGCCCCCCACAACCCAATTAGGAAAGGTGGGCCTTGAAAATGTATGTATGTATGTATGTATGTATAACATTTTAAAATATTAAATTTCGGTATTTTATAACTTTTTTTTTGTAAATGAATTATAACATAGAATTTTCAAATTAATTAAAAGAGAAAAGAAAAAATCCCTATTAATTTAACCTGAAGGATAATTTTATTTTGTTTAATGTCAATTAGAAACATTTTAGTTTATGAATTAAAGGGTGCACTTGTGAAATAAGGGGCACACTTGTAAACTTTGCCTAGGGTGCAAAATAACCTGGCACCAACAGTGGTTCCACAGGGTTCAGTACTGGATCATTACTGTTCAATCTTTATGTAAGTGACATTGTTACAGGACTACAGGGAGATATTTGTTTGTAGATGATGTAAAGCAGGGAGGGGAGGATTAGCAATAGTGCTGATGTTTTGGGTCTTCAAGAGGATTTGATTAAGCTGGAAAGATAGCAGATAAATATGAATGTCAGTTTAATGTAACTAAACATAAGGTTTTGAAATTTAGGATCTACAGATGTAATGCTTCATATTCACTTGGTGTAGTTATACTGGAAGAACTGTAGGAAACAAGGAATCTTGGGATGATTATAGATAGAAATTGGAAGTTTAGAGGACATATTGCAAATATTGTGAAGATATCTCAATTCAGAATTGCTGCAGTGTTGAGGAGGATCTCAGATGGAGGACATTGACCACTGCAACCTCCATCTGAGACCTGCTAACCTACTTCAGGTCGAGGAGCACTGATCAAGATTCTTCGCGTCTCTTCTAGAAGGAATTCGCACCGAGATCTTTGAGAGCAAAGAGCCTCGTAAACTGACTGAGCTACGGAGGCTAATTAATTGATGAATTATAATACAGGTAACCCTCTTATAAGTGGATGTTAGGTTCCACAGAAATGGCACGTTATGTAAATTGCGTTATGTGAGACTCAGATCATAGAGAAAAAGTAGGGTTATGTTCCGAAATCGAATTTTTTTAAATTATATAAACAAAAATGACATATCCAACAACAATATATTTTTACTTAATTCAGGTAATTCAAGTTAGTTAAGAAAACATATAAAATATGAAACAAATGTATAGTACAAACTTATAAAAATTACAAATTGTACGTAAACTTCATTGCATATAACGCATAAATGTTATAGGCTGAATAAAATAAAGTGTATATTTTAATCGTCATCACTGTCTTCAAAAATGACATTTCGTAGATGTTCTTTATTTATGAGTGGCCGGACGTCGTCATCACTTGAAATCTCTTGGACATCATTTGTATAATTCTCATTGCATACTTTAGCTAGTTTAGTTATCAAGAAGTCAGTAATAAGACCTTGCTTACCACTATGCTGAAATTTTTTGATGTTCAATGTTTTTCAATGTGAACAGGTGTTCTGTGCAGATTCATCTGCAGTGAACATCTGGTCTGCACTATAACCACCTTCTTCAATAATTTCTAAAAGTTCTCCCGGGTATTTCCGGGCAACTTCTACACCTTCCGATGCTGATTCTCCATTTTAAGATTATGCAAAGAAAACCGCTTTTTAAATTTTTCGAACCAACCCTTACTGGCAAAAAATCCATTCTGAGAGCTTTCTTCTGAAGAATCTTGATCAAGTTCTTTTAAATGTTTATAAATTTTGAGAACTTTTTGTTTAATAAGATTTCTACCCAAAGGAATTTACTCTCAAGTGCAATCTTCTATCGAAATCATTATAGATTTCTCTATTTTTCCAATTAGAATATCGCGTACACGAGCAATGCGCTTTGCACTTACCATTGACCCAGCAATAACACTTTCTCGTATTTTATGTTCATTTTGTTTGATTGTTTGAATTGTTGATTCGTTTAAATTCAGAGTCCTTGCAACAACTTCTGGTTTTTCTCCATTTTTCCACCTATCTGAGATTTTAGTTTTTTCTTTTTGTGAGAAATGAATTTTCTTTTCGATGCTGTTTTTTTCCCTTTCGTTGCAGTTTTAGTGGCTATTAGTATAAAAATACAATTTTTACATAAAAAAAGCCTTACATATTAATTATGTATGTAAGTCACCAGAAAATAAAGTGCTCAGCTTGAGATTAACATACTTATGATTTTTAATGCTTTCCTGTTGCAGAAAATGAAGACTTATCAACAATAAACACTTTATACGGTAAAAGCTTGACATACATGTGTGCTAAAGGGTATTTCCCCTAACATAAATTCGCTACTTATAACCACATGAGCGATACGGGCAGACACAAATTCAAAGAAGATAAAATTTGAATTTTAAGTCGTGCGATGAAAAAATATGAAAAAATAAATGGTTACTACGATTTGTAGACCGCGGTGTATAAGTACCGCGTTATACGAGGGTTACCTGTACTGTTCTTTTTATAGTATAGCTTATCTGTTAACCAATTTCTGTATGTGAGTTCTTATCAAGTTCTCTAAGATCTTCTCTATCATTCCAGGAATACTGATAGGTCAGACACAATATTTTTGGCACACCTTTGTACATTGGAACTGTCATATGCTCTTTCCATTCCTGTGGAATCTTCTTTCCTTAGCTTAGGCTCAAGTATTACAAACATGGTGTCGTGACGTTATTCTCTTGATGTTCGAATCCGCCATCTTGTTAAAAGTCACTTTCATAAAATAAAAGAAAACTAATTGTAAATTGATCACTAATCTAAGGGTAGAGAAATTTCTATTATACTGCGCCACTCTATCCTTAGATAAGTCTATATGAAATAGTAGGATCAATTCAAAATTAGTTAGCAGTCTTTTCATTCATTCAGGCCGAAGTATTTATTTTCTCTCTCTTTGGGATTCCCGCTAGATTCGAATTTTTGTGAACGGTGCAGTAAAAAGAATTTCAGGCAAATGCAACAGTTAGGTTAACAAATAAAGCATTTAATATAAGTCATATAACACTTACATAAATTTTACTTCTAAATTTTAAACAATAGAAATAAATCAAACATTAAGTCAAGTCAATTACATTAGCACAATCTTCCAAGTCTTCACATACACATTCTTAACTTCTGGGTTATAAAGTTTTTACACTTAAATGAATATAACTGAATATCCAATCTAATTAGTTTTCACACATTTTTCAGTCATGCTATAAGTTCAAAATATTACAGGATCTAATAGCTGAAAATATCTTTCAAACAATTCTTATCTCCAACTCTCAATCACGAAGGGTTTCCACAGTTAAAGTTAATAATACATTATGATAGACCTTACCGGAAATGGTTCCTAGAACATCTATTATGTTGTGAGCAAACTTCTGGAACTTACTTATCACACTTAAAGAGTAAACACACATCTACAAAACTTATCCGAGTTATACTTAAGGCACTATCAATTACGCTTCAGAATTCTTGACATCAATTACAGGGCACTTCAACCATCCTTATTATCACTCATAAATTAATTAAAACACTGTGAGGTTCTCTTTAGGGCAAATCAGAAATATGCTGCAATACTAGATCAGCTGGGTTTATTCAGAATTCTTCCTTGAATGTTCAGCTTTTTACCTTATCCGATTGTAGCTTTAATTTTCCTTCTATTATTACTTCTGATTTCACTTTCAGCTAACTATAAAATTCGTTACGTTCTTGCTCACTTATAAAAATTATCCACTTAACTCCTACCCTTAAGAACCTTTTATTTACTTCTACTTCTTTATTTTATCACCCTGCTTACTTCCACTTCCAAGTTTCCATCCCAACTCCTCACTTTTTATATATATTTTTTTATTCTCTCTTTAGCCCATGCTCTGTTCCACTCGCGCTTGTTTATTTCACGCGTCTCCATGACAACAGACAAACATAAACATTCTCGCCAATGTTAGACAAGGCTATACTACTACATTGAGTCATTACATACATTAAGCTTTATACACAAATAGGAATAATTAGAATATTTGCTTTTCAATAAATGCGTAGTTAATATTGCAAATATAAGTTTCTATAATATTGGCATAACAATAAATAAAATAGCTTAATAATATTTAATACAGAATCTATTTACCATTAACACATTTCTTTGATTAAATAATTAAATATTTGATATAATTAAGGTAGTTATATGATATCAAATTATAATTTACGTTATTTACATTAAATAATATTTACAAACGTAGCCTTTGTGATGGAAAACCATGTTGGATTCTGAATCAAATAACATTTATTCTATTTTCTACATAATTAGAATCCAACAAAGGCAAGTGCCAAATCATCTGGCCCTGTTGCTGAATTGATATCCAGGTTATGCAACAGTTCTTGAACCTCATTCATATCCACTTCTATTTCTTCATCAAGTTAGTGGTAGTAAATAATTTGGCTATCGTTTAATGATGGCCAAATTATTTTGCCCATCATTAAATGGGCAAAATAATTTGGGGACAAATTAGAGGAATTATAAATGAAATGTATTAAAAAAAATATAAAAACATAATCTAGATGTCTGGAACAGGTATTTGGAAAATTATTAAATGAACTAACTAGTTCCTAACAAAAGAACAGCACTGACAAATATTCATATGATAGACTCTTACTATCAAATTCATATCCACCTTAATTCCAAGATCTCTAGCCTAATCAGTTTCTCATGACATAATCCCACCAATGTAATATGCTGTTGGAAATCTCATCATGCCAAATGCTTGCTCATGTTATAAGCTTAATGGAGTGAAACTGAGAAAGGATTAAAAATATTATTTAATTCTTCCAGTATTTTATCTCATATAATGTAGCATTATTAATCATTAATTATTAATTTTGCTTTAATAAAATTAGTTATTATAATGATTAATAATTTATTAGTTATTAAAATTAGATAAAATTAAATTGTCTCTTCTGTGACCAAACTTAAATAATCCAGCATATCTGTCTAGAACACCTAGTTGATCCGTTCATTTCTGGAAACTGCAGTGCTAACAGGCGACATCTATATTCTGAAGAAAAAGAAGAATTCAAACTTCCTCATGTACAGTCAAGAAACCACTTAATCTGTTTTTAACACTGCCTCTAGCACCTGTAACTATACACACAACCAAGAAGGTTTGTACACCATATAGATGAGAAGAAACACAGTATGTAGTTTCCTCTTCATCTGCACCAAGGCTCATTTACAACTTCTACCTTAAATATACAAGAGATAACTAACACCCATCAGTCACTGAGCCAGAACAAAACATTGTGAGGCACTTGCACAGAAAACTACAAAGCAGGCTCTGCCTAGAATATCACTGTCACAAAGAAACTGTCATTCAGTTATCATTTGTTTCTTTTCTGTTGTGTGTTAAAAAAGAAACTTTTGTTCTCTGTAATATATTCTTGTAATATTGACTTTTTTTTTTGTTGCCTTTCTGTCAAATATATATTTTAGCTAGTTTAAATTTAAATCTCCCTCTCTCTCTCTAATATATATATATATATATATATTCATCATTGAAAATTCATCATCTTTATATATATATATATATATATATATATATATATATATGTTTCAAATTCATATTGCATGCATTATAGTTGTTTTATATAAGGATCTAAAATCTAGAAAGTTTTAGGTCCAAACATAGCTGAATAAGAGAGTGGAAGATCCAGTACTATATAATAATTAATTGATTCAATATTATGTAACAATTTATTCCACATTTAGGATTAACTGAAAGAGATACTGTTACATTTTACTAAGTTATGGACATTAGTTGAGCATTTGGGATTTGTTTATGTAGTTGTCTTGAGCTAATACTAACTTTTTTTTTTTTTTTTTTTTTTTTTTGGAAGCCTGAGTTGTCAGTAGTGAAATGTGTGTTGCTCTGATGTAGATTATTGTTCTAAGAAATATTCATGTAGTGTTATATCTGTTAACTTCATCTTGTGTGGTAGTGGATCACAAACATTCAAGAATGCAGAGAGGGAAGTAGTTGTTTTATTTGTAAACTTGGCTGTTGGTAAATGAAAGTCTCTCTCCCATCTATTCATCTAAACTGATTTTGTGTACTAAGTAAAGAATCTGGGTTCCAAGTTTGCAATATTTTATTTGTCTTACAGAACCTCCATCAAGCAAGGAACGGTATTATCCTTACTGTCACTGCTCCACTGACAAAACAGGTTATGTATGTCAGTCTTATGGTTATAGTATGCCACCATCATATAAAGTAGTTACAGGAGACATACTTCAAGATGTTAGCGGGCAAAATCTTCATGAATATTTTCTTTATACAACTTCTATGTATCGACTTAGGAGGTAAGTAAAATAAAGCACCATTGTTTAATTTTCTTATATTATTATTTATTATTATTATTATTATTATTATTTTCGGGCAACTCCAGGGAGTCCTTAGACTCATCGAGGGAGGCCCTAAACATCATGTCCACACAACTATACGACATTCTCACAGTATCTATCATACCTTGCCTTGAACTCGCTCACTGTCATAGCACCCACAACAGACTCTGGCAGCTTATTCCACTCATTTACCACTCTAAAAGTAAAGAACCCAGCACTAACACCACTGCTAACCACACTCTTGCCCAGCTTCCATAAGTGTCCCCTAGTTCTCCCACCACCAGTCCTGATCTCAAAAATATCCTCTGAATTAATCTTATAGAATCCTTTTAGCAATTTGAATGTCTCAATCATATCTCCCCTTTTCCACCTATCAACCAGTTTTTGCAACCCACAAATCCTCAACCTATTCTCATATGGTTCATTCCATAGACCTGCTATCATCTTAGTCACTCTCCTCTGGATCCTCTCCACCTCCTCCCTATTAAGAAGGAACCGAGGTAACCAAATCTGGGCACAGTAGTCGAGATGAGGTCTTATCAAGGCTCGGTACAGAGGTACAATAACTTGCTTGTCTCTGCTCGTTAAGATATTTTTCAACAACCAAGTGAGTTGATGAGCTGATTTAGCTACTTTCGCAATGTGCCCCCTAAACTTCATCTCCCTATCCACCAACACTCCCAAGTCCCTGGCCTCATCAATCTCTTGGAGTACAGTTCCACCCATGTGGTATACTGCTGCTAATCTTTTCACCCCAAAATGCATAACCTTACATTTTATCACATTAAATTGACATCCATTCTCCTTAGCCAAAACTACAATCTATCTAAGTCATCCTGCAAGACTTCGACATCTTCTGCATTCACTATCGCCCTCCCCAACTTTGCATCATCAGCGAACAAATGAACTGTTCCACTTAGATCCTTCCCTATATCGTTAATGAACAGATTAAACAGCAGTGGTCCAAGAACAGAACCCTGCGGCACTCCACTAGTCACAGGCCGTCTTTTGGACTCCACTCCTGAATAAACCACTCTTTGATATCTCTCCATCAACCACCCACCTATCCATCTCACCAACCCTATATCCATTCCCATATGTTGTAGTTTACGGATTAGAATTCCATGTGGTATCCTGTCAAAGGCCTTAGCCAGATCCAGCAGTATCACTGTAAACCCATTTCCTTTATCCAGTTCAGCCGTCACCTTGTTATAAAACTTGAGCAAGTTACTCAGGCATGATCTACCCTTTACAAAGCCATGCTGTCCCCTGTACAGTATCTCATTTTCATCAATCCATTCCTGTATTTTTCTCTTGACTACTTTCTCCAAGACCTTGATAACAACTCCTGATGTGCTGATCGGTCGGTAATTTGCAACCATAGTCTTGGATCCTCCTTTATGCAGTGAAACTATTTTCCCCTCTTTCCATGCCCTCGGGACTAAACCAGACCCGAGACTCAGATTAAACAACATGGTCAAGGGAACTGATAATTCCTTAGCCGCTTCATGCAAGACCCGTGCTGATATACCATCCAATCCCACAGATGTATTCACATTAAGGTTCTGTAATACTATTCACCTCCACTTCATTCATCACAATTCCCATATAAACTAATGGCTCCTTCATTTTTTCAATGTCACCACCTGGATGATATACTTTTGCAAAGTGCACGCTCAGTAACTCCACTATATCGACTGGTTCAGTGACCTCCTTACCATCGTCATTCCTTAAAATCATTTTGCCTTATACAGTTTTTTTCTTGCTTGCAGCATATTGAAAGAACTGTTTGGGATTCTCTTTTGCTTGCATAGCTAGTTTCCTTTCATAATCGGCTTTTGCTGTTTTTACCACGCTCGTTATTTATATAAAAATGTTTTTTATATAATTACCAAAATCTAATTTTCCCTTGCTACCTATGATGAGAGAAGAGCTCCATTTCCTTATATAACAGGAATTCTGAATGGGTTGTCATGATTTTGACTATATTTTGGCCTGTACTTACCTTTGCAGAATTTAACAAGCTTTATAATTTCTTGTCTTTCACCAATGGTTTGTTGATGCCTTTACCTGTGTATATCAGATCCCTTTCAGCTGTCACCTATCCTAGTTGAGACAAATTATGTTTCCATTAAGAAGAAAATTAGTGTACCAAGTACCAAGGCTACATCTGTTATGTTGAATTCAATGTCTTGTTTGATTCGTCATGGCATCAATGCTGAACTGAGAATTCTTTGAAAAGACATAAAGCTCATCCACAAAAGCCATAGGTTTTCTTGTACTAAATGGTTGTAATTAGTTAGGTTTGTTATTTCAGTATTATTTGTGTTTATCTAGTTCATATGTTAAGCTTCATTCTGTCTAATTTCCAACTGAATAGATTATTTTTTGCTATACATATCATTTCTAGCATGTGGCTAGTTGTCAGGTTATTATACATTCTTGTTTAAGTTAACATTTAGTCCCAGTTTCACTGATAATAGATGGAATGAGTCTGTCCAAAATATCTGATGCTTAAGCATCATAAAATATTTTACTTGAGTATTTTACATTACCTAATCATTGGAAGTTTTTTCACTTGGTTGTACTATAAATTAAAGATACCAACAAATTATATACTTAGTTTAATCCTTTATCTAAGTGTAAGCAAAGTTTACACCTGAAGTGTTTTCAGGACTGGGACAACTCGTATATAGAGGCTAATGACTTCACATCACTTTCCTTAATATCCCATAATGCAAAGCACATCTCCTCGCAGACATGTATAGTGCTAAACGTTATGGGAAGGGTCACTACCCAGACCGGTTTCGACCTTTATTGAGGTCTCTTCAGTGGGAGCCAGACCCAGAGGTGATACTAGGGTTGAAGTAATGCAGAAGTCATATTTTCATATACGAGTAGCCAAAAGGTCTTACACTTTATTATTAAACTACTCCTATATGAAAATATGACATCTGCATTACTTCAACCTTATTATCACCTCTGGGCCTGGGTCCCACTGATTAGACCTCAAAAAAGGTCGAAACTGGTCTAGGTAGTGACCCTTCCCATAATATATAGCACCATACATGTCTGCAAGGAGATGTTCTTTGAATTGTGTGATACTAAGGCAAGTGATGTGAAGTCATTAGCCTCTGTATACAAGGTTATCCCAGTCCTGAAAGTACTTCAGGTGCAAACTATGGTTTCTTACACTTGAATAAAGGATTAAACCAAGTATATAATTTCTTGGGGTGCTTAAGGGTCAAAGCTGTATAACTGAGAGGAGACCTCCACATAGCCTTTAAAGGAATGCGGAGAACTGACCAGGGCTTCTGACCTAATGTCCAATCCTCACCTTCTCGTGGTGCACCCTGTTGGGTATCTACTTGGATATTGAACGAATTAGGATGGGCTGGAAATTTGGGATTTAGCCAACCAAATTGTATTCTTATTGGTTAAACCAAAATAAAAAATGATGGTACAACATGACAAAATTTCATGCCGGCTGGGGCGTCACCCGGTTAAACAAGGCCCCCATTGTTTTCGCCAGAGGAACCAGGGCAAACAGCAAAAAGTCAGCTACTGGAACAAATCTGAAAACAAACCCCAACTCAACATCACCAGAGTTAAAGATCGGTACTATCAACATAAGAAGCCTGAATGGCAAAGAAATGGAGCTAGCTGAGGAATTAGATAATTACCAGATCGACATAATAGGGGTGACTGAAACAAAAAAGACCAAAACTGGTGAGATCTTTCTGAGCAATAAATACAAAATGTTATATTCAGGCAATGACAATCAAGGAAAAGAAGGAGTGGACATAGTATTCAACACAAAATATGAGGCTAATCTTCTTGAATGGCAGCCAGTCTCAAGTAGAGTAATGTGGGCAAATATCAGAATGGGGAACTGGACAATGAGACTTATTTGTGCCTATAGTCCCACAAAAGGTTCTACTAAGGTAGAAGTGGAGGAATTTTTTGAGGCTCTAGAAAAAGCAACTGACACAATGAAAAATGAAAAGTTGGTCCTTGTTGGGGATCTAAATAGCAGAGTAGGAAATGATTGTGAGACATACAAAAATATTTTGGTAAAATTTGGAGAAAAGAGCAAAGCTAATAATAATGGCAAATATCTGTTGGATTTCTGCTCAGCACATGGACTGGTTATTGCTAACACCATGTTTCAACATAAAAATGTGCACAAATTCACATGGAGAGAAGAGGCTAGGAATAAGAAAAGTTTCATTGACTATGTTATTGTTGATAGTGATGTTTTCTCCCTGGTGCAGGACACCAGAGTGTACAGATGATTTGAAATTGGAAGTGATCACTATTTAGTCTGGAGCAAGATAAAATTGATTTTCATATTGAAAAGAATAATATGTAAGAAAGTTTTAAAGTGAATAAAAGTTGAGCAGCTCTCAGATGTGAACTATAGACTAAAATACACAAAGATTATTGAAGAAAAAATGAAAGAGTTTGAGAACAGGAATCAAACCTTGGAGATTCAGTGGCAAACTCTGAAGAAAACATTGATTGATTCTGCCAGAGAGGCATGTGGTGAGGTTGTCTGCAAGGAGAGAAAAATCAGGACTCCATGGTAGACACAGGAAGTTAAAGAGGCAGTGAAGGAAAAGAAGAAAGCATATCAAAAGTTCCTGTGAAATAAGTCAGCTTGTGCTCTTAAAGAATACAAAGACAAATGCAAGAATGCTAAACACTGTGTAAAACTAGCTAAACAAAAATCATGGGAAGACTTTGGCAAGAATATAGAAAATAAATATCAAGAAGGTGGCAAAATATTCTGGAGGTTGTTGAAGAAGCTTAGGAATGGAGGAATTTAAAGAGGGCTGTAAAAGGAGTTAAAGATGATAAAGGTGACGAAAACGGGAGAAAAAGATATCCTTGAAGTATGGAGTAATTACTTTGAAAAACTGCTAAATGAAACAAGCAATGATGACAGACAGTGGTAAAAAACACTGACCAGGCATGCAGTCAGGAATACATATCCATACTTGAAGTAGAAAAAGCCATCAAAGGCTTGAAATGTGGAAAAGCAGCAGGAGATGATGATATTCGACCAGAAATGCTGAAGTATGGTGGTATAAGAGTCTTACAGTGGCTGCACTGCATAGTTCAGAAAGCCTGGACAGAGGGACGAATTCCCGATGATTGGAGTAGACCTCTCATAGTACCCATATATAAAAAGGGAAATAAAACTGAATGTGAGAATTACAGAGGTATATCCCTACTGAGTGTTCCTGGCAAGATCTATGCAAGTATACATGAGAAACGGTTGAGAAGAATTGTGGAAGAAAAGCTTGGTGAGGAACAAGCTGGATTCAGGCCAAATAGAGGCTGTCAGGATCAGATCTTCACTTTACGACAAATAGTCTAGAAAGCATGGGAATATAACAGAGATCTGTATTTAAGTTTTGTCGATCTGGAAAAGGCATATGACAAAGTGCCAAGAGAGAAGCTATTCAATATGCTGCAGTTATATGGTGTCAATGGAGCATTATATCAAGCAATACTTAGTCTTTATTTGAGTTGTAAGTCAGGAGTTAGAATTGAAGGAAGTACAGGAAGATGGTTTAATGTTAAATCTGGTGTGAGACAAGGATGTACATTATCCCCTCTGTTATTCATTATCTATATGGATCACATTATGAAGGAAAGTGGTATTAAACATGATATCAAAATTGGAGATGTTAATATCAGCTCTTTGCTTTATGTGGATGATGTTATACTTCTAAATAAATCTGCTACAAGTCTGCAAGATTCTCTGACCAAATTGAATAACTGTTGTAATAGATATGGTATGAAGGTCAGCAATAAAAAAACAAAGACATTGAAAATTGGCAGAATCATTGAAAATGTCAACTATGTTGTGAATGGAGAACTTGTGGAACAAGTAAAACATTTCAGCTATTTAGGTGCGATTTTTACTGAGGATGGTAAATTAAATATAGAAATAGACAACAGAATCAGTAAAGCTGGTATGGTGGGAAGTCAATTGAATAAATTCATATGGAATAAGAGAGAAATTAGTCGGAACACTAAATTAGCTGTATACAAGACAGTTCAAACCAGTTTTAACTTATGGATCTGAGAGCTGGGTCAGAAGTAAAACTCTTGAACAAAGACTAGAGACCACAGATATGAGATTCCTGAGAAAGATTATAGGCGTGAACAGATGGCATCAATGGCAATATCATATTAAAAATGAGGATATTAGGAAAGAACTTGACATTGTCAGCATCCAGGAATGCGTTAGCAGAGCTAATCTCAGGTGGTATGGTCACTTAAACAGAATGGGCGAGGAAAGATTAGCAAAACAAGTGTTCTCTGCCAGGTTGGCAGCAAAATGACCCAGAGGAAGGCCAAGATATAGGTGGATTGATACTTTACAAAGTGCCTTAGATGATAGAAATATAAGATCTGATAATGTTGCAGTCTTGACAAGTAACAGACTGATCTGGAGGAAAATTGTAGATAGGAAATTAATAATGATGTAATTTTTTCATGTAGTATACTATCATATCCGATACACCCCTTGAGGGTACGTGGCAGGAATTTGATGATGATGATGATATAATTTCTTGGTATCTTTAATGGCCTAATCATATGATTTTACAATTCATGAACTTCCTGATTGTGAGCACTTTTCTGTGGCAAGCATCAATCATATAACCTGTGGTCTCATTCCAGAAATAACTTTTTGATGAGAAAATTTGATGAGAATCCACTTGAAAGTGGATTCTCATCAAATCATGAAAGAAAAATTATTATTATTATTATTACGGGCTGCCCCAAAGAGTCCTTAGACTCATCGAGGGAGGCCCAACATCATGTCAAGAACAACTATTCAACATTCACACAGTATCTATCATACTTCGCCTTGAACTCATTTACAGTCATGGCACCCACAACCGATTCTGGCAGCTTATTTTACTCATTTATCAGTCTCCAAGTAAAAAACCTAGCTCTTACACCCTTGCTAACCACACTCTAAGAAACTTCCATGGATGGCCCCCTAGTCCTCCCATTACCAGTCCTATTCTCAAAAATATCTTCTGAATTAATCTTATAGAAACCCTTCAGTAATTTGAATGTCTCAATCATATCACCCCTTTTTCGCTTATCAACCAATTTCTGCTGCCCACAAATCTTCAACCTGTTCTCATAAGGTTCATTGCATAGTCCTGCTATTATCTTGGTCACTTGTCTCTGGATCTCTACACATCATCCCCATCGAGAAGAATCCCTGGCACCCATATCTGGGCACAGTAGTCTAGATGGGGTCTTATCAAGGCTCGATACAGAGGAACAATAACCTGTTTGTCTCTGCTTGTTAAAATATTTTTCATCAACCAAGTGATTTGATGAGCTGATTTAGCCACTTTTGCAATGTGCCCCCTAAACTTCAACTCCCTATCCACCAACACTCCCAAATCCCTAGCCTCATCAATCTCCTGGAGTACGGTTCCACCAATGTGATATACTGCTGCTAATCTTTTCACCCCAAATTGCATAATCTTACACTTTGTCACATTAAATTGACATTCATTTTCCTTAGTGCAGTCCTCCAAACTATCCAAATCATCTTGCAAAATTTTGACATCCTGTGCACTCACTATTGCTCTACCCAACTTTGCATCTTCAGCAAACAAGTAAACACTTCCTCTCAGATCCTTTCCTATATCGTTAATGAAGAAATTGAAAAGTAGTGGTCCAAGAACAGAACCCTGCGGAACACAACTAGTCACAAGTGGTCTTTTGGACTCTACTCCTGAATAAACCATTCTCTGATATCTCTCCATCAACCACTCTCCTATCCATCTCACCAACCCTATATCCATCCCCATATGCTGCAGTTTACTGATTAGAATTCCATGTGGTATCCTGTCAAAGGCTTTAGCAAGGTCCAGTAGAATCACTGTAAACCCATTACTCTTATCCAGTTCAGCAGTCACTGTGTTTTAAAACATGAGCAATTTACTGAGGCATGATCTACCCCTTCACAAAACCATGTTGTCCCCCATACGGTATCTCATATTCATCTATCAATCCTGTATTTTTTTCTTGACTATTTTCTCCAAGACCTTGACAACAATTCCTGATATGCTGATTGGCCGGTAATTTTCAACAGCAGTCTTGGAACCGCCTTTATGCAGTGGAACTATTTTCCCCTCTTTCCACCCCCTTGTTACTAACCGAGACCCGAGACTCGAATTAAACAAAATGGTCAAAGGCAGTGACAATTCTTTAGCCGCTTCACGTACGACACGAGCTGGTATACCATCCAATCCTGCAGATCAATTGACATTGAGATTTTGTAATAGACTATTCACCGCCATTTCACTTCCCGTATAAGCTGTTGATTCTTCCATTCCTGCAATGTCACCACCAGGATAATATACTTTTGCAAAGTGCTCACTCAGTAACTCAACTATATCAACTGATTCAGTTACTTCCCTATCATCGGCATTCTTTAAAATCATTCTGCCATATACATTTTTTCTTTTACTTGCAACACATCGAAAAAACTGCTTGGGATTCTCTTTAGCCTGCATGTCTAATGTTCTTTCATAATCCGATTTTGCTTTTCTTACCACACTTGTTACTCTTCTGTCCTGGGCTTTATACCGTTCATGTGCCTGTAGGTCACCTTTCTCCTTAAATTCCCTCCACAGTTGTTTCTTTTTTTGCAGCTCAAGCTTAATGGTGCTATTCATCCATTTAATCCCTGCTTGATTTATTATTCAGACTCTAGGTATACAGTCAGTCAATGCTTCCTGCAATCACTTCTTAACGGCCTCCCATGCACTATCAACATCCAGCCCTTGCAGGTTTACATGCCATGGCACTGAACCAATCAAACTCCTAAGCTTGTCATAATTACCAGCTCGATAATTCCACATGTACCCTGTCTTAATTGTAAATTCCACACCTTTAGCCACCTCCCAGGTCAAGACCCTATGATCACTCTCACTAATTGGTGGCATTGTGGTCATATTCGTTACAGTCAGATCCTCAGATGCAGTTACTAGGTCAAGCACTCTCCGACCCCTAGTATTTTCCATTACATGCTGTCGCAGATAGTTATCCCTTAGTAATCGCATAAAATCCAATTCCTTCCTCCCTTGTGTCCTCTCCTCCCTCCGATCAATGCTACCATAGTTGAAATCTCCTATAATAATACCCTCCTTCCACTCATTTCTTCTATTTGCTTATGCATACTATCTCCGCCATCTTTTCAATCACCTGGCCTATAGCAGCACCCAAGTGTATATTTTGTTCTACTAGCCTCAATCTCACACCAAATGGCCTCAAATGTGTTCTTTTCTCTATCCTGCAATTCAACTTCTATTCTCCTTGGCTGCAGCTTCAGCTATCATCAATAATACTCTCCCCCCCTCCATTTTATACTCCTTGTCATTCCTGAACTCACTATACCCCTCACATTCAATCCCACTAGCTATATCATCTTCAGTCAGCCATGTTTCACTAATGCCAATAACCTGTGGTCTGGAAGTGCCAACCAAGGCCAAAAATTCTTCCTTCTTGTTCCTAATACTCCTGTCATTAGTATACATGAATTGCAGACCTCCGTTGGCCCCATTCCTGCCTTGATACCTTATTCTAACTATCCCATTCTGATTTGTTGTCCTTATTCGCTCAGGCATATTATACTCATTCATACACTCAACTGCACGCCCCCTAAGGTCTGCATATCTACTTCATCAGTTGCATCAGTCTTGAGACTGGTAGCTCAGCAGCAATTTCCTCCATTTCGCTCTGTCTCATTGGCTTTCTTCTTAACCTCCTGGTAACTCCTCAAACCCGTGCTGTCTTTGACTTGGTCAAGAAAGCTTTTCCTTGGTCTGCCTCTCCTTCTTTCCCCCTCTATTTTGCCTTCAGTTATTCTTTTCAGAAGTCCATCCTGTCGAAGTATATGTCCAAACCACCTATCCCTTCTAATTTTGATCGATTTTATTAAAGTTCTTGTTTCGTTTCTCTCTCAGGACTTTTTGGTTTGATTTTTTTTCTGTCCATTTTATTTTGTTTGTGCAACACCAGCACCACATTTCAAAAGCCTCTAATCTTCTTGCATCTTTTCTGCCTAGAATCCAGGTTTCACATCCATACAGTGCAATGCTCCATATCAATGTCTTTACTAATTTTTTTTTCAATTGTAGGTTGAGGTTTCCTGTTAAAATGCTTTTCATCTTAGAGAATTGGATTGGGCTTTTGCGTTGTTTATTCTTGATCTTATGTCTTCTCTTGTTCTGCCATCTTCTGTTATTAGGCTTCCTAAATATTTAAAGCTTTTCACTTGTTTTATTTGTTCCCCACTGATGTCTATATGCTCTGTATTGATAGGGATTTTGCCTGTAACAATGATTTTAGTCTTATCTGTGTTGATTTTCATTTTATATTTTTCAAGGTTATTATTTAGTAATTCTGGCATTGTTTTTAACGTGCTTCTGTTTTCTGCTACAAGGGCTATGTCATCAGCAAATCTTATACACATGACTTGTTCACCATTTATCTTTATACCACTATTTATTTTATCTTTAGTTTCCTGAATGGCCTTTTCAATATATAAATTAAATAAAAGTGGTGAAAGTATACATCCTTGTCTTACTCCATTCCTGACATTTATTATTTTCTCCTTATCATTGCTAATCCATCCATTTTGATTTTTGTAAATTTGATAAATTATTTTCCTATCCCTCAAATCTATGCCGATATTAGTTAGACAATTTAAGAGTATTTGCTGGTTTACTTTATCAAACGCTTTCTCTAAATCAATAAAGAATGTAAGTATTTTGACTAAGGTCTAATCTTCTCTCTATTATTGTTCTTAAACAGAGTATTGCCTCTCTTGTTCCTTTATTCTTTCTGAATCCAAATTGGTCTTCATCCAATAGACAATCTATTTTTGAATAAATTCTATTTTGAATAATTTTTAGCAGAATTTTGCTAACATGTGGGATTAAAGCTATTGTTCTAAATTGGCTGCATTTGTTTGCATTATTCTTTTTTTGGTATATGGTTGATTTCATAAACTCCTTTGGTATTTCTCCTCTATCATAGATTTGGGCTATTAATTGATAGAGTAAGGTTTTTGTCTCATTACCTAGATTTTGTAGCAGTTCTATAGGAATATTGTCTACACCTGGACTTTTTTCCTTACTCATTTCGGATATATTTTTCCATTACTCATATCTACTTCCCCACCCCTTAATAAATCTAGTTTCCCTGATTCTGCACATCCACTTCATTCAACAACACTTTTTCAAGTCACCTTACACCGAATCCATTCAAATGCAAACCATCCATCTTATATAGATCCTTTCTCCCATCGAACTCACTCTTGACATCCACAAATTCCATACCACTCATCATGCATAACCCCATGCATAAAGTCATTTGCAATTATGGCCCTCCTTCTAAACTCTTCACTGTCATACCATGGCAAAAGACTAATTATCCTAACTCTCTCACTCTTTTCTTTTGCTACCTCAAACAATTCATTCAGGTCATCTATCATTCCCATTTTATCTCCTTTCAAATCATTCGTACCTGCCACAACTATAATTTCTTTCAATCTTTGCTTTTGCTCCCTAATAGACTCACTCACGTCCTTAATGGTTGCACCAGGTTGGTACGATTTTGTCAAATTCTCTACTATCACACCTTGTACTAACGAATCTCCATACATCACTCGCTCCTTCATTTTGTTTACATTCACAATCATACTCTTATTTTTCCTATCATACTTTTTTTTATTGGCTGGTACACTCGGTAGACATTTGTGCATACGCTCCAGCTGCCACTTTGCTCTATGTATCGCTCCGCTCAACAGTGCGATCTCACTCATTGCATCTATCTCATCTTTTTTATTTTCTGTTAAACCATTATTTTGCTCTGTATTAATACCTTCATTCACACTTTCTACATTTACGCCCTCACAGCTCTCTGGTACAACCTCGCAATTTCTTATCATCTGTGAAGTTAAACTGTTCATTTTTGGTTAAGCTGTTAAAACTGAGAACTTTTATTGTTAAAAGACCATAAGATTTAATGATTACAAATACAAAGAGCCAACAAGTTTCACTAGCCACTGTCTAGCATTTTCAAGGCTGTACTGGTGTGAAAACAAATGCATCAAGTTACATGAAAACATACACTTTAGTAACTGTTAGGCAGTTACATTTGATAATTCGTGTTTGATGGCGTGCATGCATTCAAATGCTTCAGTCAGAATTCGGTACATGACCACGTGTTGTGTAGTTTTTCGCATATTGTAGTTCTGTTGATCTGAGAGAATTGATGAGATATTTCCATATGTCTTTAAGAATAGCACCTTGATTTCTATTTAAATTATTGCCTGTGCATAGCACCACTGCTGCTTCTTTAGCCATTCTGTGTCTGTAATCATTCTCGATGTAAGGCATAGAACTGTTTTTCCAATCTATAACGTGATTTGATGTTGAGAAATGATGAGCTAAACCAGATGTGATGATTCTATTGTGATTGACATCCCCCCACGTGTTCCTTCTGTCTTATTTCAAAACTTCCAAAGGTCTGTCCAATGTAAGAAAGGCCGCACATGCATGGAATTTCATATACTCCAAGAAATTTGAAGAACGGTACCTCATCTTTGGGAGATCTTAAGACTTGCCTGATCGTGGTAGTTGGTTTAAAAACCACTCTGATGTTATGAGCTTTTAACATTCTCGCCAATTTTGTGGAAACTGAATTAATATATGGAATGACAGCTGTGGACACATATTGGTACTCCATTCCACATTATTGGGGGTTGTCTTTCAAAAGCAATTTGTTTAAAATGTTAGAAGGGTATCCATTCAGAGAAAGAGTGTTAAGACAAAGAACTACCCTTCCTTGACATACTAGTAAGGAGAGAAGATAACAATGTCCAACTGTCCATTTACAAGAAACCCACAGATACAGGTAGATATCTACATTATTTGTCTAACCATCATAGATCACAAAAACACGGCATCATTCATATGCTCCGTAATGGAGCCTTAAGGTCTATTTCGAAAGAAGGAGATGGGAGATGTACAGAGAGAACTGTCACAAATAGCTAACGCTCTTTCTCTGAATGGATTATAGAATCAAAGACGATATTCTTAACCCAGCTAAGAACATACAAGTGCACGATAAAGGCAAAATAATAAAGATCAGTCCACACCCCATTCAATTGCAGATCTATCTGCTCTAGTGAGATTCAATGCTTTTTTTTTTGCACTTTTTTCCTAAGTTCATGAATATATGTAAGGAATATAAGCTTTCTTTCAGAGATGAGTCCCAAGAACTTGGTTTCTGTTTTTACTGGAACTGGATGTAGGACTTTTCAGTAGAAGGATCCACAAATGATTTTTCCTGCTGAAAACCTGAACCCATAATTAAGAGCCCACCCTGAACATTGTTTGTTGAAGACGTTTTTCAGTTGCCTTCACACTGCCAGAGTGACAGTAAATTTGAAGTCATCAACATAAAGGGCCTACTGTGGGAGGAAAATGTTAAGTGATTGAATTGATTTTGATTTTAAAAGAGTCTCAGCTTAAGACAAAGGCTTCAGGAGCACCCTATTCTTGATAATATGGCCAGGATAATGTGTTCACCACTCACACTTAAAAGAGAGAAAGTTTTTAATAAAAACAGGAACGTATGCACCAAACCAAGATTAAAGAAGTCTTTTAATGTGCCATATCTCCAGGCTGTGTCTTTTTCCATGTCTGAGAACAATGAAACCAGATTTTCTAGTTTCAGGATTAGATCTCAAATATATATTTCTAAATGAACTCAAATGATCCAATTTTCAAAAGTCACATTATGTGTTGGCAAGAAGTCTGTTGCTATGTACTAGAGCAGTCTTCTATTCACCATTTTTTTTCAAGATCTTACAAAGACAGGTGGTCAGAGCAATAAGATGATACTGGTTGCTTGTGCTGAATCCTTGTCTGGTTTTGGGATAGCAATGACAATTGACTTATGCCAAGAAATAGGAAACTCTTCCTCTGAAAGAATTGTGTTGTTCAGTAAGAGAAGGAGTTGCATGAACTGCAAAGATGTCTTATCATCTCATAATGAATGTCATCAGGACCTGCTGCATTGGTATTAAAGAGTAGAAGAGAACTTTTTAGTTCTTCCTTAATGAACAGCTAATTGTACAAATGTAACCAATTAATAGAAATATTTAGCTGCAGTTTCTTTTGTTGCCTTTTAAATATTAAAAATTCAAGAGGATATGAAACTGTCACTGCAATTCCAGCAAAAATTTCTACCAAAGTGTCTGCATAAACTTTTGGATCAGCATCAACATATCCATTATGTTCCAAGGTAGACAAATGGTGTATTCTATATTATTATTATTATTATTAAATTAAAGTGGATTCTCATCAAATCATGAAAGAAAAATTATTATTATTGTTATTACGGGCAGCCTCAAGGAGTCCTTAGACTCATCGAGGGAGGCCCAACATCATGTCAAGAACAACTATTCGTCTTTCACACAGTATCTATCATACCTCGCCTTAAACTCATTCACGGTCGTACCACCCACAAAAGACTCTGGCAGCTTATTCCACTCATTTACCACTCTCCAAGTAAAGAACCTAACTCTAACACCCCTGTTAACCACATTTTTGCCCAGCTTCCATGGATGGCCCCTAGTCCTCCCATGACCAGCCCTATTCTCAAAAATATCTTCTGGATTAATCTTATAGAAACCCTTCAGTAATTTGAATGTCTCAATCATATCAACCATTTTTGCAACCCACAAATCTTCAATCTGTTCTCATAAGGTTCATTCCACAGACCTGCCACCATCTTGGTCACTCGTCTCTGGATCCTCTCCACCTCCTCCCCAACAAGAAGAAACCCTGGAGCCCATATCTGGGCACAGTAGTCCAGATGGGGTCTTATCAGGGCTCGATATAGAGGAACAATAACTTGTTTGTCTCTGCTCGTTAAAGTATTTTTCAGTAACCAAGTGATTTAATGAGCTGTTTTAGCCACTTTTGCAATGTGCCCCCTAAACTTCAACTCCCTATCCACCAACACTCCCAAATCCCTGGCCTCATCAATCTCCTGGAGTATGGTTCCACCAATGTGATATACTGCTGCCAATCTTTTCACTTCAAAATGCATAACCTTACACTTTGCCACATTAAATTGATATCCGTTTTCCTTAGCCCAGTCCTCCAAACTATCCAAATCATCCTGCAAAATTTTGACATCCTGTGCACTCACAATTGCTCTACCCAACATTGCATCATCAGCAAACAAGTAAACACTTCCTCTCAGATCCTTTCCTATATCGTTAATGAACAAATTGAAAAGTAGTGGTCCAAGAACAGAATCCTGCGGCACACCACTAGTCACAAGCAGTCTTTTGAACTCTACTCCTGAATAAACCACTCTCTGGTATCTCTCCATCAACCACCCTCCTATCCATCACACCAACCCTATATCCATCCCCATCTGCTCCAGTTTACTGATTAGAGTTCCATGTGGTATCCTATCAAAGGCCTTGGCAAGGTCCAGTAGAATCACTGAAAACCCATTACCCTTATCCAGTTCAGTCATTACTGTGTTATAAAACGTGAGCAAATTACTGAGACATTATGTTACACCCTGATACCTTCACTCTGTGGAATTTTCAGTTATCATGGTGTAACGTGAAGAGAAAATAAAATAAAACCCCTGTATAAAAGCTAATAGATGAATTATTTAAAAGAAAGAAAAATATTTTTGTATCCAAGTAAAATATATTTTAAAAAAAAAGTGTTTGTTGAACTAACTAATAAAAGAAGGAATATATTAGTGTTGTGATATAAAAAAAAAAAAAAAATTTAGCTAAGTAAGACAGAAAGGATTAGTCATGAGAAATTGTATGTGAGAGGCTAGAGATTAAAATATTAAGTAAATTCATAGAAAAATTTTGGAAGGGGGATTAATTTAGAGGCTAGCAAAAGAAAAACAATAGCCTATCACTCAGGATCAATTTCCAGATTGAGACATCATCACGTGCTCGCTGTCCTCAGGATGTTTGGCAGAAAAAACGTCACCCTAATTGGTCGGTGAAGTCGAATCCAGTAAGGGGCGGAGAAAAGAAATTAAAGAAGGTGCCGGTAGGGGTCAAGTTATAAAAGGGTTAGAACCCCCCCCCCCCCCCAATGAGGCTTCTTTTCCAGATAGTTTCTTCACGAGCTCCTTCGTATAGGTTTCACATGGTTTTCCTGATTGGCGGGATTGGAGTTATCTCCATCGTCACAACAAGGAAACAAAAGTGATCAGGATTTCGATTCCGTATTTTCTATGGTAAGAAACAAGGAATGCCATTTAGCCAAAGGAAAGAAGGTATTATCTATGTGTTTCATCATCCAGTGACAACTACGAGAAAGGAAAATCTGTAAAGAAGTCGGTGTCCACGTGGCAAGTTTCAAGCCATGGTATAGATGATTTTATAGTGTGTTCTTAATTCAAGTACGAAAAGTAAAAATTGCATAAGCACAGTTTAATGCCAAAAGAACATAGGAGTGACCGATTATAGGAGAGATCATACCAGAATAGTTCAATTGGAAAAAGGTAGAAGCCAATATAGAAAACTCAAGAGAAAAAGGTACTGTAAAAATCTCGTGTTAACTGAAAATAGTCCGTAATTGTAATCATTACTCTATTACTGAACTGTTGAAGAGACTAAGGAAATTTATACTAGGACTTTAGTACATGACTGATTATAATGAAAGTATGCTTGTTAATATTAATATTATATAAGTAATTCATGTGTCCTGAGAATTATGCATGTGTATTGTAACGTATAGGAAAGTTTTTAAAGTTATGTGTTGGTACAGTGAAAGGATAATTTAATCTACATAGTTTTGGATAGTTAAATAGAGTGAATTGATCACATGTTTATCTGCTACAGCATATAGCGTATATTCAGACTAATATAGGGTTAACTAAGGTGTTAATTAGATCTGGGATTATACATATGATTGTATGTGTTGAATATGTTATGGCGGCATGATCGTAATACCCATATAGGATCTTAGCCAAATACTTGTGATTAGCTAATGTTACTTTGTAAATATTTTCTTAGTATTGAATTGAATTATATTAGAAATTGAATTGTACAATGGTAATGAGTTTAATAAACCTTTGTTCATTGATAAAACAGTTGTCTGAAATTGCTGCCCAATGCACCACTTGAAAACGTACGAACCTAATCACGTGGGTGGGGAGAATATTTAAATGAGTAACGAGATAAAGTGTCACGACTGCAATATTGTTTCACATTCAGAAATATTTTGGTGATTGCTCCTTGTTTTTGTATTTAATATCTTAAACTAAATGTCCTAAAAGGCACAGTATAATATAAATATTAGGGACACTAAGGGGAGAAATAGCTTAAATATTTGTATTTTGGGGTGATATCTCGTACATAGATAAAAGTTGAATATAGATAAGCAGAATTTCACTAGATAGAATAATAATCATAAATTGGGACACAACAATGATCTACCCTTCACAAAACCATGTTGTCCCCCATACAGTATCCCATTTTCATCTATCTAATTCTGTATTCTTCTCTTGACTAGTTTCTCCAAGACCTTGACAACGATTCCTGATATGCTAATTGGTCAGTAATTTACAACAGCAGTCTTGGAACCTCCTTTATATACCTTTATATCTACCTTTCATTTTCCAGATTTTATCCCATACAATTTTTGCACTGGTTGTTTGATTGACTGATGATGTAGACTGGATTGAAGATTGTTTTTGACTCTTACATCTCGCATAATGTCCTTTGGTAAAAAATGTTTAAAAGCTAGTTTGATGTGGTGGGGTAGTCTCGTATTTATGAAATATACCCCATGCTCTGTCTTGATCTTTTTGAGCTGCCTGGCACTCTGGGTTCTACAAAGGCTTTGGATAGAGTGGAAATCAAGATGATGTTTTTGGAATCAAGGCGATAGAGTGGAAATCAAGATGATGTTTTTGGAATCAAGGCTGCTGCCGCCTGGACAGTACAATCTCTTACATGATTTATTACTTCATTGATAGGTGTTTAACTAACTGACTGCTTCAGAATTAAATTTTGCAAGATGGGAAAACTATTCCCATAAGCCAAATACATTTTCCATGTGGGCATCCATGTAGGAGAACATAGCTCTTTGTGAAGACATAGTACAAATAACAGGAAAATGATCATTTCTGTATATGTTCACTTCCATGTGAGCAGTAGAAAAATAGCAGGGGAGCAGATTGTAAGATCTATTGCAGAATATGAGTGAGTAGACATATGGAAGAAAGTATTCAGGCTGTTATTCAAAAGGGAGAGGTAATTATTCTTGAGCATTCTTCCAATAGTCTTGTCCATTTGTGTTGTCACTACCCTAAAGAGTATTACACCCATTAAAGTCACTCATAAAGAGTATGAGCTTAGGCAGTTACAACATGAGATTATCAAGTTTGATCTCATTTAACTAAGTCGCTGGTGGTAAATAAACGGAAAATATTGTAATAAGAAATCTCACAGACAGGCAAATTGCTACTGATTCCAGAGGGGTATTAAACCAGGGCTGTTGGGAGTGATTGTCCACTAGGATTATTACTCCACTATGAGTAGGACCATAACCAGTTCTATCCTTACAAATAACAGCAAAATTCATTTAGGTGGGATCCACACTTGGTTTTAAATATGTTTCCTGCAGATAAAAACAGGTTTTGAATGTCTGAAGCCAAATCTTGATATTATCGATATGTTGGTGAAACACATGAAAGTTCCACTGTAAAACTTTTCCAATTGTTTTGTCTTCATAGACTGGTCTAATTTCTAAGAGATTGATGGCTTACCTTTATCAGGGTTATATTTATCAGTTAATTTTGGGAAGTATGAACAACCATTGTCCATCTCTTCCTCTGGAAAAATGTTCAATACATCATCTGATGTGTCAGGATCAGGTGGTAAGTTCAATTTATTTTCAATGGATACCAAAGTATCCATTATTTCTGTGGGATGGGTGTGGTGGTTTATCTTTAAGTGATATCCTTGCCATAATTAGGGTTCTTGTGATATTGTCCTACATTTTTTCGGCTGCTAGAGGGACTCATGGTGTGTAGTGTTTGTTGAGAGCTCCTGATAAGATAAGTGTTATTTTAAGTTATCATTGACAATTTTGCTTGAATTTCATTATCACACACTAAGATACTTTTCGTATCTTAGTGTGTCTGTTTGTGTATTTTGGTGTTGTTTCAATTATTAATTTGATAAGATACGATAGCACATGGCTCCGGTAAGAAGAAACATGGCGGCTAATAATAATGGTTCACCATCTTTGTTCAATAATGGTAACATAAAGGAGATTATTCAGTGTACTATCTGTGAAATGTATGCGTTGCAGAGAGCGGTTGGAGTATGGTTAGATGATGATAGTGGAGTGAATGTGTGCAGAAAATGTAAGGAAAATGAGGAATTAAAGTGCATTTCAGGTCATGAGTGTGATATTTTTGTCAAATTTCAGAATGTAGAAATAGCGATATGATAAGAAATTGAGAACTTTTATTGTTAAAAGACCATAAGATTTAATTATTACAAATACAAAGAGCTAACAAGTTTCACTAGCCACTGTCTAGCATTTTCAAGGGCTGTACTGGTGTGAAAACATTGTGAAATTGTGAAAATGTGTGAAAATATCGTATTGTAGCCTACAATAGTTTGATCCTGTCGATCATCGGGGATTATGGATAGCACCACTGGTGCTTTTCACATATGGCCCATTCAGAGTCTTTATGCCCTTAAAATAAAGGCTCTTCCAGAGCATCCTGCATGAACTAGTATATATTCTTTGCATTGGAAAACTCATTATCACACTCATCAGATCACAAGTTGCCTTGTATTGCTGATTAGAAATCTGACAATATGAAGACTCGTCTCTGATATTCTCCTGCAGCTTCATATAATGATTCATGTAAAGCATTTGTAGTCAATCTCACACTGTTATTGTAACCAGCACCTCAATCCACTGTTTCATAGAACATCTGCAGAGCAACATTCAGGTCTTGTTAAAGTTGCTACTTATGTAACTCATGATTATTTGATAATTCAAACACTCCTAATGTATCTATATGTATTTTATCTCTTTTTATTCATTTTTATCTTATTTTTTATTTGCTGGTAACTTAATAATATATAAATACACTAAGGGGCTATGCCCCCCTTGGCACCAACTCCCCCCCCCCCTGAGTTCCGGACTAGTAGGCCGGTTCTCCTTGAATTTTGAAGACTCAAAAGAGGGGGTTCTGGCACCTAAGATAACCCCCGAGTGTCGAGTCTTCAAAAGGGGGCTCCCCCCCCCCAGAGTTCTGAATTCTGATGACTTGAATTTTGAAGACTCGAAAGGGGGGAGTTTTTCCCCCTGATGCCTATGCCCCCCCCATCTGAGTGTGTTTTGTTAACTCACAACACACTCAGACAATGCATTCCATCAACCAACCACTCACCATCCAAAGAATGTTCTGCTCACACCTTTCCTAAACAGCTTCCAGCAATAGCCTCTTGCTCTATCCCCCTTCCCTTCTCTCATTCTATGAAAAAATCTCCTCCACATCAGTCTGACAACAACTCATGATCAGCCTATATGTCTCAGTCATACCCCCCCCCCTTCCTCCTCCTTCTCCCATTCTTGAGGCCTTGCAACCTACATTCTCTCAATCTGTCCTTGTACTCCACACTCCAAAGACCACTGACTACCTTTGTCAATCTTCCCTGAGCCCTCTAAATCATATCCTCATCACCATGAAAACCAAGCGACCAAATCTCTGCACAACAATCTATATGAGGCCTGATTAAGCCCATATACAATAGCACTGCAACCTCTCCACTTCTGCATGTCAAGGTCCTTCACATCATTGCCATTATCTGATGGACGTCTTCACAGCTTGTGCAATATGGTCCTGAATTTCAGATTCCTATTCACCATCATTCCTAGATCTCTCATCTCATCTATCCCCCTTAAAGCCTCCCCACCAAGTGCACTTGGCATCCATTTGCTCACCAAATCACAAAATCCCACACTTTGTAACAGCAAACTGATAGTTCCACTCACCTGTCCATTCACCTGATCTATTCTTTTCCTCTTGCAAGGCCACAGCATCTGCTTGACTCTGCATTGTTCTCCCCCAACATGCATCTAACTTACAAACTAACACTAACATACAAACTGAACAACAATGGTCCCAAAACTGACCCCTGCAGCACACCACCAGTGACTTTCCTCTTTTGGGATACTCAACTCCAACACATAACCCTCCAATACCCATCTGAGCCAGTAACCAATCCAACCCAGAAGTCTGTTATCCAATCCCATCTATTTTAACTTATTTAACATTTTGTCATGTGGCAGTCTATAAAAAGCTTTTGCAAAATCCAAGTACACGACTGTACTTTCCAAGGTATTTGTCACCTTTTTATAGTACATAAGTAAGTCAGTAAAACAGGATCGCCCTTTAACACGTTCGTTGTCAATCACGTGATAGCGCGTGATGCAAGTTCTCACCTGTTGGCCG
The DNA here is from genome assembly GCF_054136105.1 of Typopeltis vanoorti. NCBI lineage: Eukaryota > Metazoa > Arthropoda > Arachnida > Uropygi > Thelyphonidae > Typopeltis > Typopeltis vanoorti. Next base: position 27,039,129 of record NC_143556.1, on the reverse strand, counting down.
ATCACATGTTATCGCATGGATGTCACTATCAAGTTTCTAAGCGGAATAGTATAGTGGCCACAGCGAAACGGCGCGTAATATTTATATTGGCCACTAGGGAAGGGATCGACTTTCGTGGAGTGGGATGGGGCCGCCAGCCATTGTCTATTGTTTATGTTAGCCAATGCGCACAGTGGCGGCGTTCGGACAAGGCGGCGTGATGATTTTGTTTAGTTATTCGTTGATTTAGCGTGCTCGAAGTTTGGTTTTTATTTATTTTGAGTATTGTTTTTGTTTTTTTTTTTTAGTAAGTTCCCTATAAATGTTGATTTTTGATAATTATTTTTTTCTATTTGTACGTTATTTTTAAAAATTCTATGCGATTATAAAAGACTGATAATTAAAGTTATAATAATTATATTTAAATGTTTTTTATTTGTAAAATATATAACTTATTTGACCGAATTACATATTACACGATATCACGTAATAGATATTTAGAGTACATAAATCCTATGTACATAATAATAAAAGCATATAAATAATATATTTAACTTATTTTGAGCACAATCAAAACTAAATAAAAAAATAAAGAAAATTTGGCCACCACACGAAATTCCAATTTTCAGCTTGGCAATGAATGTGTTAACAAACCCATGCTGATAACCACAGAGAATACTGCTGTTATCAATCCATTTCTGTATCCTACTTCTCGTCAATCTCTCCAATACCTTCAGCACAACTCCAGATATACATATTAGCCTATAATTTGAAGCTACAGCCTTATCACCACCTTTTTACAGTGGAACAATTTTACCTCCTTCCACTCTGTTGGAACCTATGCTGTGGTAAGGCTCTTATTAAACAGGCATGCCAATGGCACTGCCAATTCCCTTAAGATGTGTGGTGATATGTCATTCAATCCTATCTCCTTATTGATATCAAGTTTATTTATTTCCTGCTCACTCGCAATTAAGCCATCCTCTACTATGTCCTCTACCCTTAAGTCCTTCATGATTCCACCCTGATCAAGATGAAACACCCTTATAAATTGATCACAGAATAACTACCTGAAGAATGTCTTCTACAAACATGTAGAGAGGCTTGTGTTCGTCATACATGTTGTTTAATTTTGACAGTATATATCAGAACACAGAACAATAAGTAAGTAAATATTTATTGACTTATTGCTAATATTTCGCTGGTGTTATAACCAGCATCCTCAGAGAACAAAAACACAGTTTGTCACAGTAAGCGAGACTACAATAAAATTATATAACAAAGGGGCTAGTTTAAAAAATTGTAGCAACAACATAAAGACTCAAGTCCTAATTAGGCAACCTCTGTTTAAAAAAAAAAAAAAAGAGAGAGAGAGAGAGAGAGAGAGCAAGTACTAGTTATGTCTTAAGATGACTGTCTCCCAAATCTTAGGCAAATTCATACAGCCATATTTGTTGAGATTCAGAGTATATTTCAAGGGTTCTGTTGCTTCTAAGAACAATCTCTCTAACTTGTAAACACTTCTGTCCAGTGCGTTTTTCTTCCAGTTGATCCTGTGTGCAGGGTTATCCAAAGCATAGTCTGCTAGGCCTGACTTGCCATAACGATAGTGCTAGTTGTATCTTTTATGTTCACTGATGCAGATGTCCACAGTTCTTCCTGTTTGACCATAGTAAGCTTGATCACATCAGCAGAGTACTTCGTAGATTCCTGGATGTGATAAAGGAGAGATGCTGTCCCTAGATGAATGGATGAGAGTTACTAATTTGACACACGGTCTGTGCGTCAAATTAGTAACTCTATACAGTGTGTAGTTGATGTTTATTGAGAACCCCCAGATATCTTTTCCAATGTGCCTTTAATGTATGGGAGGGTGGTGACTGTTTTGTTGTAGTTCTCTGTGGTGGATACTGGGATGGGGTTTCTTGGGAGCATTTAGTATTTTGCCTATTTTATGGGGATTATAGCCATTGGCGAAGAAGGTGTGGCATAAGTGAGCCAGTTCAGCAGCATGAGCATTGTCATTGGAACAGATTGCCCTTGCTCTGTGGGTTAGCGTTTTTAAGATACCATACTGTTGAGAAGGGTGATGGTGTGATTGTTTCTGTAAATATTTCCCTGTATGTGTGGGTTTTCTAAAAGCTGAGAATGATAAGGAACCATCTGGAAGATGTGTAATTAGTGTATCAAGAAGGGCAGACAGTTATTAGCTTCCAGTTCCATTGTAAAGTGGATTTTTGGGTGTTGGCTATTTAAAGATGCAATGTACCTGGGCTATGTGGCCAAATGGTAAGCACATCATCAACATAGCATAGCCAAAGCGTTAGTTTGAGAGTGGCTGTAGTGATAGCTAGTTTTTCCAGGTGGTCTATGTAGAAGTTAGCTAAGGGGGCAGAAAGGGGAGCATAGCTGTCCCATCTAATTGTTTGTATATTTTCCCTTTCCATGTGAAATATCCTGCATATATTGTGAATTTAAATAATTCAAATATATTGGGGGGAAAGTGTGACTTTAGCAGATTAAGGATTTCAATTAGTCATAATTTGTGAAGTGAGGTGATTTCAAAACTTACCATTAAGTCTGAACTTTTTAAGGTATGGTGTTTTCTAAAATACTTTTTAGGCAGGCAGAAGTTTTGACAAAGGAGGGAGAATTGTTTGTGAGAGTAGCTAGTAGCTTAGCTAAATGTCTAGTCAGTTTGTATGTGGGACTATTTATACTCTCTGCAATAGGGCGTAAGGGTGTATCTTGTTTGTGAAATTTTGGTGCTCCATATATCCTGTGTGTTTTAACATGGAAGGGCTTGAGTTATGAGTATTACGAGTATTGAGAAGATGCTAGTTATAACACCAGCAATAAGTCGATAAATAATTATTTACTTTCCATTTTGTGTTCTTTTATATACTGTCAAAATTAAACAAAATGCAGCAGTTACCATTCTACCATTAACATCATCTTACAATGGTCATTCTTTCTTCTACTTGTGACATATCTAAAAACTCTCTGGAGTTTTTCTTTGCTTGGTTTTCCAATTTCTACTCATACTGCACTTTTGTTTTCCTTATTAACGGAGTCACTCTCCTGTCATGTAACTGCTTATTACCATTATTCATCTTGTACTGCCTCTGAAGTACTTCTTTCTTCCAGATTTCATGTGTAAGCTCCTTATTCATCCATTCATCCAACCTTATTCAGCCTTTTAGCCTTCAGAATACATTCACACATTGATTCTGTTATGTATTTCTTTGTCAGTTCCCAAGCAGCATTTATTTCCCTACTGCTTTATTTCTCATTCCATGCTATAGCTCCGAAGTGTCTCCTAAGCTTGTCATAATCACCAGCCTTATAATTCCACATATATCCTTTCCTCACTAAAGTCTGCATATGGCTAGCCACAACCCATCTGATCACTTCATGATCACTCTCACCAACTGGAGGAAGGTGTGAAACCCTACTCACAATTACATCTTCTGATGAAATGATCAGGTCTAAAACTCCTGATCCTCATGTGCCCTCTTTTACATACTGCCTGAGATAGTAATCACTCAAGAACTTGAGAAGTTCATTTTCTTTATTAATAATTTATTACTCTTAATGTATTACTCTGTTACTTACTATTAATTATTATTAATATAGAAAACACGTGTAATTTAACTACCTAGGATGTATAATTACATATAAAAATGAAAAAGATATAAACTTAAAAATTGCAAAATATTTAAAAATAACATGTGTAATTAACTCTGTATTTAAACAAACCTGGTACAAAAACAAACCAGACTAAAAGCTGAAATGAGAAAAACTGCAAAGTATACTCTATTTGATCACAAAAGAAATGAAGAAATTATGAAAGAATTAAACCAGGAATCAGTAATAGAAAAAAAATTTTTAAATATAAACACAAATGGATGGAACACGTTGAAAGAATGAAAATAGAAAGATTACCAAAACAAGCCTTAAATTACAAACCATTAGGAAAAAGAAAATCAGGACCTCCTCTTAAGAGATTCAACGATGACTTCTAAGGCTGGAACAGGCCACTCAAAGCCTAAATCCTTGATAAGCATAATGATGCTGATATAACTCATAATAATTACTCTTCCTTTGTTCACTAATCCAAGTTTTTTATACATTTCTTCATCACCACCCTCCACATTTCCAGGCCTATAGCAACATCCAACTAAATATGTCTTCCTGTCAACCTTCATGTTACACTACACTGCCACATAACCATTGCCGCTATTTCCCCTCTTTCATGTCTAACTTATGTGGACATGATTCCCCAGCTATCATCAGCAGTAATCTCCCTCCCTTCCTGTCCTTTTTATCCTTGTGAAAAATACTGTATCCTCGCATTTCTATTCTCATTAGAATATTGTCTTCATTTGTCACTTACATAAAAATTATATGTCATCTTCCCATTAATTTGTTAGCCTCAGTGGTCTATCACATCTAAGTAACTTGACTTCGTAGAAACCAAATTAATGTTATGATGGGAGTGGATGTCATGGGGAATTATTCATATCAAAAGACATTGCTGACTGGGCTATAGAGGCTCAAGGCAAAATTTGATATTATGTAGCTCAGCAGTGCACTTAGGATTTAACTTGGGGGGGGGGCAAGTTGAGTAGACGATTTGAGAATATACACTACACGTTGCATACGACCTCTGATTGAGCAACTGCAATGATTGCTGATTCATAAGTAGTATAGAAATAGAAAACACAACACAACATAAATAAATAAAAAAATGGATTTTAATTATGAAAAGATTTTTGGAAATTTTTCTAGTGTTTTTTCCTTTTTCTTTGGAGGGGGCCAAGTGGCCCTGCCCCCCCCCCCCTCTGGATGTGCCACTGATGTAGCTTTATTAAGTACTATTCAGTCCTTCTGGTATGCCAAGGAAACCTTTATCAGGGCTTTTAAAATGAAGGCAAGTTATCTGGTCTCATGCAGAGGTTGTAGGTTTCTCCTCAGGAACTTTGAGTTTTTACCAAAAGGCAGGTGATTATAATAGTCTAAGACGTCAACTTGGGGAAGTTTCATGGAGGGAGGAATTGGAAGGCTGGGATATCATTAGTGCGTGGGAAATTATGAAAGAATATTTGTTAGCAGCAATGGTAAGTTGTATACCACGAGTGAACAATAAGACACAATTTGGAGTAAAGTGGATGACAAACAATATAAAACAGGAATTGCATGTGAAAAAGAGGCTATGGAAGAGATATAAGGAGACAGGTGAAGAGAAGATGCATGAAGAATATAAGACACAGGCCAGGAGAGTGACTAGTATGGTAAGGAAGACAAAACTGGAATATGAGAGGAGATTGGCCCTAAGATCCAAAAAAATCCTAGGGAATTTTTTAGATTATGTGGCCGGTAGGAGGAGAAATGACTGTGGATTCTTGTAGAGAGGCTTATATGCTGGTTAGACATGATAACTAATAATTAAGGAATTGACAGCATACACTAGAAATATAAATTAAATAAACTTTAATATGTACTTTCCGATATTTCGGCAAAGATCACGTTGCCATCTTCTTGGGAACTTAATACAAAGACAAGTGCACACAAGTACTACATAACAGCAAATGAGAACCGAAGCTAGGAAGCTAACGTTTTCCTAAATTCTTGATGGTGCCCCCTGGCAGGCTATATTGGTAGTTCTTGGCCTTTGGGCTGAAGTTCTTCTGATAAAAGTTTCCCAAATTTGGGGCAGTCTCATGCATCTAAATTTGTTGAGGTTTGGCATGTTCCTAAGGGCTGAGGCTGATTTCATGAATAGTCTTTCATATTTGAACTTGCTGTGGTGTATTACTGTGGCTTTCTTCCATCTTATTCTGTGGCGAGTATCCAGAGTGTAGTCTGCAAGCCCAGAGTGGCTGTACTGGTGAAATCGGATGTAATCCTTGTGTTCTGAGATTCTCATATTTGCTGTCCTGCCTGTTTGGCCAAAGTAGGACAATTTACAGCTGCAAGGGACCTGGTATGCACCAGGTAGGTCTAGGGGAAGTGGTTGGTCTTTAGTGGAGCGGATAAGGAAAGCCACAGTAATACACCGCAGCAAGTTCAAATATGAAAGACTATTCATGGAATCAGCCTCAGCCCTTAGGAACATGCCAAACCTCAACAAATTTGGATGCATGAGACTGCCCCAATTATGGGAAACTTTTATCAGAAGAACTTCAGCCCAAAGGCCAAGAACTACCAATATAGCCTGCCAGGGGGAACCATCAGGACTTTAGGAAAACGTTAGCTTCCTAGCTTCAGTTCTCATTTGCTGTTATGTAGTACTTGTGTGCACTTGTCTTTGTATTAAGTTCCCGAGAAGATGGCAATGTGACGTTTGACGAAATATCGGAAAGTATATATTAAAGTTTATTTAATTTATATTTCTAGTGTACGCTGTCAATTCCTTAATTATTAGTTAAAATGACTGTGGAAGAATGATATTGTGGGATAAAAATGGGAATAGAGTGACTGATGAAGAGGACATAGTGGAATTGTTCAATGAACACTTTATTGGAGCATTTCATCCTAGAGGAGTCAGTTTTAATGCTAGAGGGATAGGGCAGGTTCGAGGTTTAGAGGTACAGGAGGAGAGTGTGTTTCAAATACTGAGTACTCTGGATATCAGTAAAGCTGTGAGACTGGATGGTTTTTCACAACGAGTTTTGAGAGAATGTGCTGGGGAACTGACAGTGCCTTTGACCTGGCTTTTCAATGAAAGTCTGGCTGTGGGAAAGGTGCCCATGGAATGGAAGGAAGGTAAGATAGTGCCATTGCATAAGGGTAGTAGCAGACTGGAAGTATCTAATTATAGGCCAGTTTGTGTGTCATCAGTAGTTAGTAAGATCTTGGAGAAAGTAGTGAAGGACCGTATACAGCATTGGGCAGATGAGGGTAATGTTATCTGTGAGAGTCAACATGGATTTGTGATGGGGCGCTCTTGTTTTAGCAATATGCTAGCCTTTTATGATAAAGTTACAAGATCATTAGATGAGGAAAAGGCATATACTGCCATTTTCTTAGACTTAGCGAAGGCATTTCCGCATGATACAAGACATTTCCACAAGATAGGGTGCCACATAATAAGCTGATATTTAAATTGCAGCACATGGGTCTGGATATCAGATTGGCTGGCTGATAGGTATCAGAGAGTTGTGTATGGTGGGGCAGTTTCAAGGAAGCAGAGGGTTACAAGTTGGGTCCCACAGGGCTCAGTACTGGGACCTATAATGTTTAACCTTTATATCAGTGACATTGTCAGTGGATTGCAAGGGGATATTCAGTTGTTTGTGGATGATGCGAAGCTGGGAAGGATTATTAGTAATAGTGCCATCTATCTAGCTTATTCAGAAGGATTTGAATAAGCTAGATAGATGGCAAATGAATGGGGGTTTCGGTTTAATGCAGTAAAATGTAAGGTCTTGAAGTTTGGGAAACATCGATGGGACACTGCATACTCTGTGGGAGGAGTTATACTGGAGGAAGTGGGGGAGACAAGAGATCTTGGGTTGAAGATTGATAGAAACCTGAAATTTAGGAGACATATTGCAAAGGTGGTGAAGGTAACGCAGAGGATTGTAATAATGAGAAGGACGCTGACCTGCAGAGATAAAACAGTTATCATTCCGTTGTATAAGACCCTGATCAGACCACACTTGGACTATTGTTCTCAGATTTGGTCACCAGGATTTGAAGGGGATAAATCAACTGTGGAAAGTGTACAAAGGCAGATGACAAAGATGATTTCAGGACTGTACAGTGATAGTTATGAGGATCCGCTGAGGGAATGTGGAATGCAGAGTTTGGTGGATAGTAGGAGGAGAGGTGATATGTTTGAGACTTTTAAACTGTTGAGAGGTGGTTACAGGGTTGACACTGGGGAGTTCTTTCGCTTGGTTGAACAGCAGGAAGGAATGATGACAAGAGGCCATCCCTGGAAGTTACGAAAGGAAACTGTGAGAAAGAGGGTGAGGAGTGGTTTCTTTGCATGGAGGGTGGTTGAACCATGGAATGCATTGCCTGATGGAGTGGTGAGAGCGAGAACGGTCAATGAATTTAATGAGTGCTATGATAGACTTTGTGTTTCTCAGGAATGACCTCCCACGATGATTCTTTTGACTCCATGCAGGCCTGAATCATAATAATAATTTACATCTCGCAAATGATGAAAACTAACCAGAAGAACACATACAGTTGATAGCTATAATACATGATACAGATAGGATAAGCTGCCCTGTTAGAGCATTAATTAGGTTTCAAACAAACCAAGTTTCTTGGTTGTGACAAGCCAATAAGCCAATTAATGCTTAAAAGAAAAATTGATTCAAGTCCTAACCACTGCATGTTTTTTGTTATATTATGAGTAGATTATATGTTTTGTTTTTACTCGATAATTGACAGATAATTCAGAAACCAAAATTTAATATAGCAAGCCAAACACAGTATATAGATATAACATAACACTGCTGTTAGAAAAATACAAACCAAGATGTGGCAGATAACATCTCACTTATATTATCCTTTCCCCATTCTTTTGCCATACCAACACCCACCAGAATGGAATAGAGTGATGGGTCTTCATTGGCCACTACATTGCCAATGAAAGCCAATCACATACCAGTGTGTGTGTTTACACATACATGTTACAAATGTTCAATTGTTATTTTGGTGAGTTTAAATGAATTCTCTTACCTCAGCCAGTTTTTTTCAAGTGGGTTGAGAACAGTGAGGGTGGAAAAAGAAACAGGATTGTTCTGAGAACAGATCCAAAGATGAATGCTGATAAAGAAGTCTTTATTGCCATCCATATCTTTGTATCTATCCTTAGAACAATCAGGATCAAGCTATATTTGCTGGTTGGAATTTGACAGATCGACTTGCCTTACTGGAGGGTGGGGGGGAGATTTGTTTTTTAGACTAAGAGATGTTTTTTGTGAATATAACAATCTGCCAAGCCAAATTCTGGCTATTTCATGTAGTCTCAAAAACTTGGTTCATGATTTTAAGGGTTATTCATAGATTTGTGGGACAGTTGGGGGGGGGGGGATAGAATTCATCAGAGTATAAATATTTTTTTTCTCAATATAGAATTCTGTTGAACTAAGTAATCAGAAAAATGCACATAAATTATGTATTTGGTTATATACACTTATCTTTTTAATTGTCTTTAATTTTTTATTTTTTATTAGATATGGTGCAGTATCTTTAGGACTAGTTAGAGATTATGTACCACCTGATTTTGGAAAGGATGCACCAGCATTATTTCGAAAGACTGCTGTCCGAAATGTAGCACAGGTACTGAATTTGATTTCTAAGTTGATAATGTTTTAATTAGAAAGAATTTGAATTTTGAATAAAATTCAGTATTCAACTATAGAAGAGAATTTGGGGTTACCGGAACAAGAACTGTCAAAGAAAACTATCTGCCAACAAAATTTAACATTTTGCCACATCTTATTACTCGTTTCTTTCATTTCTTTCTTTCAGAAAAACATATGGTGCTTATCATTTGTTTCATATGGCTCATACATTTTGCTATAACAAAAATGTCTGTTCACTATGTTTGTGCTACTGTTTTAGCATTGTTTAGCATTTACTCTTCAAAACTTAAGAATTATTTTCCCCTAAAAAAACAATTTCTAGTTGACTAGTAAATGTTGTAGTAGCCTAAATAAATTTAGTTTCTTATTGAAAAGATGTTTTTGTGAGTTTAGCAGTGGAGAATTTCTCAAACTTTGGTCAGTATCTTCAGTTTCAAATATCAGTTTTATTCCCCCTGTAATGTAAACAAGATGGGAGACAAGGCGTAACGTACATTGATTTGAATTGTAATTTATTGTTTTTCTTACAAATGAGAATGTTTGTTTTATTGGGGTCATGAAAGGCCATTAAGCTGAGCATTTTAATGAAAAGAGCATCATTTTGTTGTGCTCCAGAGAGTCTTGAGTACATGTTTTAATAGATAATTAAAAGTGAAACTATTTCTAATAAAATTTTATTTATAGGACATTTTTTTAAGGCAAAAATTCTCATTTTAAGTTTAGTAAATTAATCAGTGTAAAATATTTTGACCAAAATCCCTAAGATTCAAAGCTTAAGTAGTTTAGACAGTATAAATGTCATATTTCTCAACTAAACAAGCAAATTAATTGATACTAAACAACTAAAGATTCAACAGCTTTGTATGCTGGAAATTGAATAACCATATACAGTGTGTGTGTGTGTGTGTGTGTAGGGAAGATATCTTATTAAGACATAAGACATTTTGGCCCTTCCCATAATGCCATGCATTATGGGATGTGCCACTACCCAGACCGGTTTCGATCTTCATTGAAGTCTCATCAGTGGGAGCCAGACCCAGAGGTGATACCAAGGTTGAAGTAATGCAGAAGTCGTATTTTCATATACGAGTTGCTTATTATTAAAATACTCTGGATTAGAGATAGTTGTGGGAAGTTTTTTCACTTGGTTTAATCCTCTATCCAAGTGTAAGCAAACAAGTTTGCACCTGAACTATTTTCAGGACTAAACCAAGTATATAATTTCTTGGTATCTTTAATTTATAGTATAACCAAGTCAAAAAACTTCCATTGTTCCATTGTAGGAGGCTATGATCAGGCTGCACATGGAGACTACTGTGCACCTTGTTTTCAAAAGGTTGAAGAGATGTTGGAACAGGTCAAGAGGCATTTGACTAAGGTAGTTTCTGATCTCTGTAATGTTAAATATGAGGAAAGGTTGAAAAGATGTAATCTACAGAGTCTAGTGGATAGGAGGAAGAGGGGGGGGTGGGGTGATATGATGGAGACCTACAAGTAAGCAAGGGTTTGTTATGGGATCAATGTTGAAGAAGTTTTACAGAAAATGGTGGGAGAACAAGGGAGTGAGAAGTATGTTTTTTTACATGCAGAGTTGTGAATGATTGGAATGCCTTGTCTGAGAGTGTGGTGTCTACAGAGAATTTGAGTGTGTTTAAGGCATGGTATGATGAGCTGTGTGTGTGTGACCAAAGTACCTCGTAAATGGGTCTCTGACTCCATGGGGTCTTAAGTAATAATAATAATACACTCAGTAAACTGGGATAGGTCCGAAATTATTTGCTAATGCTATGATGAACTTGAAAGAAAAATGTCAGAGCCAACAGAATTTGCACTAAATCCTGTTCACCTTAATGTCACCTTCAGTTGCAATCTGTCTGATTGTTCTGCTGTTCAACTATGGTGGTCTCAAGATCACGTCCTCGTGCACGAGAACAACAGCACTGCTAGTCCATAAATTCATTCTAATATGAGCAATCCATAGAACTTTAGTGATGTTTTTTTATGTATCTGTTTTTTCTTCTTTGCATTATGCATCCAATAAAGTCTTCTTGAAAGGCAAAACTAGTAGTGTCTTTAAAAATAAATTAATTACAGCTATGTTAACATTTGGCTATATAGTCATATAAGCGATTTTCCTTTTAAACATGTAGAATAGCTTTGAAAACCTAATATATGATATATATGTATATATTTATTTTATTTTATTTTTTATTTTTTTTCTGTAGGTGTGGTTTAACAACAAAGGGTATCACAGTATGCCTACTTATGTAAATACGTTGAATAATGCCATCTTGAGAGCTAATTTACCAAAATCAAAAGGAAATCCCTCAGCATATGGTAGGTTGGTCTTGTTTAAAATTAAATTTTAAAAGCCTGTATTACACAGGGTTGCTAACTAAGTTTGTTAGTTTCAGCTAAAAGTTTTAATAAACTAATTTTTTTTCATTTTAACACTAAAAATTATAGCTAGGAGAAATAAGTGTTGATAATGTTACATGTCATATAATATTAATATAAAATAAGTCGGTCTAAATTAAACCATAAAAATAATTTTAAAAACACTGATTTTAACAAAGTCGAACTTATTATCTGGTGTTCACACTGTGTTAATGCTATGAACTAAATACTTTTAGTTCACAGTATTAACAACAGTATTAAGAACAAAGTATTTTGCTGGTTTTCTACCTAACATCTTCAGAGCACAATTATAACTGTAACAACACACATTGTTTATATAGAAAAGAGATTTTTAATTAATATTAATCTCTTTATAGAGATGATCTCTTTTCAACAATTATTTTTTTATTTCCCGAGTGTACCTATATATTATTTATTTATTGCACAAGGGTTCACTCCGATTGGTGCAATGACTTTAACTCTTTCTTTCAGAATCCAAAAAATCACTGATTCAAGACTAAAATACAAAATAAACACATTTAATAAAACACAAACACTATATATATATACTTCAAACAACTTTACATAACTATAACTAACTAACTTCAGAATTAATTGGATCCAAGGCCTTTTAAAATAAACTTACACTTAAGACTAGACTAAACACTTTGTTTTCACAATGACAAAAGGTTCGTAGTCAGTTTCTCTCTCTGTCAAGGCCCTTCTCTGAAGATATATGACTTTATTCTTCATTTTCATAGATTCCTTTCTCATCACTCATGTAGCACACATTTATTCTTCCTGACTCAATTCTGTCTTCTCTTCAGTAGAAATAATAGTTAGATCCGGCGTTCTTAATACAGATGAAACTTCCTAAATAGCATTTCCTCGAACATTCCTTTAGAACAAAAATAGCAATTTCTTCATTTACTCACTATTGCTTGTTGACAGTCGTAACTCTTCCTCTTTAAAAACTCACAGTTCTATGATTCCCTTTTCGGAGTCTACTACTAATCTTCCAATTAGCGTTTCCTCGAATATTCCTTTTAAAACATATAGCAATATTTTCTTTTATTTATCAATACTTATTCCACTTTGAAACTTCATAGTTCCACGATTCCTTTCTCAGATTATACTGTTAATTTTCCTCCCACTGTCACATAAAAAAAAAAAACTCAATTTCCTCCCAAATCCAAATATTTGCCGACCTGTGTTCTAATTTCCTTCCAAAGGCTCTCTTATTTACTCCCGTTACTTCGATACCGAACGCTCTCCTTGTCAGCTATCAATCACACATCAAAATTCTCAGCGAGCATGCGCACTCCATGGAAGTGGCAAGTGAGAAACTAAATATAATGGCTGATGTAGATTATGTTAGCGACAAGAGAATGTCTTCATAAAGCACAACACTTAATATTTTAAACTATAAATAAATTGTTTAAAGTAACACAACTAATAATCAAATCTGGCAAGTATGTCAATTTTTTAACGTCTTTACATTTCATTTTGACAAAACAATTTCAATAACGGGCAAATCGCAAGTGCCGACAATGCGTGTTATGAAACTAAAACTAATAAACATTCTAACATAAACAATACGTAAAAATATTCAGAATTTTTAATTATGATTATTTTTACAACATCACTGAACTAAATAAATATGGAAAACAATTGAGATTGTAATAACTGAAACTGAAATAAATAATGTCCTTTATGGGCCGGATAATCATAAAGTTAATTTAGAGTAATAAGGTTATTAGCTCAGTCAATACAGATGAAGCCCTTTGGTCAGAAAAAACCTAGGTTCGATTTTTGTCCATGATGCAAGGAACCTTTATCTGGTCTCTTTTAACTAAAGGTCAGCTAGCCTGTCTCCGTATGAGACCGGCCAGAAAAAACCAGATGTCTCATATATTTGGTTTTTCATCATTCAGAACAGGTAAATTGTTCCCATGAACACATCCACACACACACACAGATCTACAGTCATAAATACTTTACCTGCCAATCAGGGTCTCATTCCCATCTTAAGGGATGGAGGAGAAAAAAAGGGGAAAGCTCCATATGAATAAATAAAAAAAGGGGTGCTTAAGGGTCAGAGCTGTATAACTGAGAGGAGACCTCCACATAGCCTTTAAAGGAATGCGGAGAACCAACCAGGGGATTCTGACCTAATGTCCAATCCTCACCTTCTCGTGGTGCACCCTGTTGGGTATCTACCTGGATACTGAACGAACGAGGATGGGCTGACAATTTGGGATGTACCCGACCAAATTGTATTCTTATTGGCTTAAACCAAAATACAAAATGATGGTACAACATGACAAAATTTCATGCCGGCTGGGGTGTCGCCCGGTTAAACAAGGCTCCCATTGTTTTCGCCAGGGAACCAGGGCGGACAGCAAAAAGTCAGCTACCGGAACAAATCTGAAAACACACCCCAACTCAACATCACCAGATATAAAGATCGGTACTATCAACATAAGAAGCCTGAATGGCAAAGAAATGGAGCTAGCTGAAGAATTAGATAAGTACCAGATCGACATAATAGGAGCGACTGAAACAAAAAAGACCAAAACTGGTGAGATCTTTCTGAGCAATAAATACAAAATGTTATATTCAGGCAGTGACAATCAAGGAAAAGAAGGAGTAGCCATAGTATTCAACACTAAATATGAGGCTAATCTTTTTGAATGGCAGGCAGTCTTAAGTAGAGTGTATTGGGCAAATATCAGAATGGGAAACTGGACAATGAGACTTATTTGTGCCTATAGTCCCACAGAAGGCTCTACTAAGGTAGAAGTGGAAGAATTTTTTGTGGCTCTAGAGAAAGCTACTGACACAATGAAAAATGAAAAGTTGGTCCTTGTTGGGGATCTAAATAGCAGAGTAGGAAGTGATTGTTATACATAGAAAAATATTTTGGGAAAATTTGGATAAAAGAGTAAAGCTAATAATAATAGCAAATACCTGTTGGATTTTCGGCTCAGGTCATGGACTGGTTATTACTAACACCATGTTCCAACATAAAAATGTCCACAAATTCACATGAAGAGAGAGGCAAGGAATAAGAAAAGTCTCACTGACTATGTTATTGTTGAGAGTGATGTTTTCTCCCTAGTGCAGGTGACCAGAGTGTACAGAGGATTTGAAATTGGAAGTTATCGCTATTTAGTCTTGAGCAAGATAAAATTGAATTTCATATTATTATTATTATTATTAAACAAGACCTCATGGAGTCAAAGACTCATCTGGGAGGTCCTTTTATCACACACACACATCTCATCATACCGTGTCTTAAACACACTCAAACTCCTTGCAGACACCACACTCTCAGGCAAGGCATTCCAATCATTCATAACTCTTCACGAAAAAAACCTGCCTCCCACTCCCCTTCTCACACCCTCTTTATACAGTTTCCAGGGATGACCTCTGATTCTCCCCTGATCTCCCACTATTCTCTGTAGAAGTTCTCCCCCATTGATCTTATAACAACCCCTTACCAACTTGTAGGTCTCTATCCATATCTCCCCGCTTCCTTCTCTCCACTAGACTCTGCAAATTACATCTTCTCAATCTTTCCTCATACTCAACATTCCAGAGGTCAGAAACTACCTTAGTCATTCGCCTTTGGACCCTTTCTAACATCTCTTCATCCTTCTGAAAACCCGGTGACCAAATCTGTGCACAATAGTCCATGTGTGGCCTAATCAGAGCCTTATACAACAGAACAAGAATCTCCCTACTTCTACATGTCAGTGTCCTCCGCATCATTCCCAGAAGTCTTTGTGTTGTCTTCACAATTTTAGTGATGTGTCCTAAATTTTAGATCCTTATCCACTATCACCCCAAGATCTCTTATTTCCTCTACTTCCAACAATATATTCTCACGAAGTATAAATTCTGCATCCCATCTTTGTTTTCCAAATTTTAAAACCTTACATTTTGCAACATTGAACTCACATCCGCATTTGCTTGCCCAATCACTCGATTTATTCAAGTCTTCTTCCAAGGCCACAACATCTTCACTACTCTTTATGGTTCGTCCCAACTTTGCGTCATCTGCAAACAACTGAATATCTCCATCCAAATCTTCGCCAATATCATTAATATACAAGTTAAATAGTAATGGCCCTAAAACAGACCCCCTGAAGCACTCCACTAGTGACTTTCCTATTCCTGGATATCGCACCCCCATACACAACTTGTTGATACCTATCAGATAGCCAGTCTCCACTCCAATGCACTAATCTAATATCCAACCCCATCTGCTCTAGTTTGACTGTCAACTTATCATGAGGTACTCTATCAAAAGTTTTTGCGAAATCCAAGTATATTACTGTGTATCCTTCTCCTCTGTCCAATTAAGCAGTCACTTTATTGTAATGAGTAAGTAGATTACTAAAACATGACCTCCCTTTAGCAAATCCATGCTGTCCATCAAAGATTATACCATTGTTGTCAACCCATTGAAAAGAATTACATATAAGAAAGTTTTAAAGCGAACAAAAGTTGAGCAGCTCTCAGATGTGAACTGTAGACTAAAATACAGAAAGATTATTGAAGATAAATTGAAAAGTTTGAGAACAGGAACCAAACCTTGGAGATTCAGTGGCAAACCTTGAAGAAAACCTGATTAATTCAGCCAGAGAGGCATGTGGTGAGGTTGTCTACAAAGATAGAAAAATCAGAACACCATGGTGGACACAGGAAGTTAAAGACACAGTGAAGGAAAAGAAGAAAGCATATCAAAAGTTCCTGGCAAATAAGTCAGCTTTTGCTCTTAGAGAATACATAGATGAATATAAGAAAGCTGAACACTGTGTAAAACTAGCTAAAGAAAAGTCATGTGAGGACTTTGGCAAGAACATAGAAGGCAGAAGCGTGGGCGGCCAAAGAAGAGATGGAGGAAGCTGGTAGAAGAGGACTTGAAGATGAAGAACTTGGATGTAGTGACAGCCCAAGACAGGAAGGTGTGGAGGAGACGCATTACAAACAGTGACCCCACTTAAGTGGGAGAAGCTGCAGAAGAAGAAGATAGAAAATAAATATCAAGAAGGTGGCATAATATTCTGGAGGTTATTGACGAAGCTTAGAAATGAAGGAAAGTGTGCTGTAAAAGAAGTTAGAAATGATAAAGATGACATGAAAAAGATATCCTTGAAGTATGGAGTAATTACTTCGAAAAATTGCTAAATGAAACAAGCAGTGATGGCACAGTGGTAAAAAAAACACTCAACATGCATACAGTCAGGACTGCATATCCATACTTGAACCATCAAAAGCCTGAAATGTGGAAAACAGCAGGAGTAGATGATATACGATGTTACGTCTCTGTATATACGTCTCCTTAGCTTTTATTCTTATCTTTTATTATTCTATGCTTTACTTATCTCGCATGCATATCAGTTATTCTATTGCCAACAAATTTATATTTTTTGAATGACTGCGCCAGCCGGCGCAGTCTTTCAAAAAAATGTTTCATTCATAATCTCGACTGTAATGGTATCAATCTTAGATTGAGTGTCAATCATGGAGTCTTCCCTTTCTTCATTTCTGCTTCCTTGCTGTCTTCCTTTCTTCCACGGAACTGAAACCTCGCTTTAGGATAGTCACAAGAGAATTCGTGCTTCCTTAGGAAATCCTCACCTAAAATCATCTCCACGTGAGAGAGCGAGTTCTTGGGTAGAACTAGGAATTTATGCCAGGCATGTAAGCCTAAGCATATCAATTCTATCCTTAACCTCACACGCTTTTGGGCATGAGCCATGGAGGGGGATATCCCTAAGAGACTAATGGATTTCTTCAATCTCTTAGTTCTTATATTCATACAGGTACCCAGTTCCCTGAGACAGTTCTCAGATACTATAGAAATTTGAGAGCTGATGTCTAAGAGTGCATTAAAATTCCTTCTGCATACCCTTGTTTTTATGGTCATCCCAGAGAGTTTTCTCCCTTCCTTTTCATTTGGTTTGGCACAAATGTGGGATGTAGTTTCAGGTTGATACCTAGCTTTTGAAGTTCCCGATGAGGTAAAACAGTCGTTAGCAATGTTCCCTAATTTATCACATTTGTAGCACCTAGGAATCTCTCAGCAGAAACCTTATCTAACCTCTCCGTCCAAAGACAAAGATGAGTTCGATCCATATTTCGCAGACATTTCCATTAACCTTGCCATCAGGGAGTCTATTCTATCGAGCACAGGCTGTTGCAATCTTTTTACTTCTCAATGAATGAGATCAGTTACCTTTTCTTCGTGAACCATTTGAGAACTCTGACCATTGGAAGAACTAATCGTTAACTGACTGATTACTAAGTCAAGTCATTCTATAAGCGGCTGTTGTAACTTTTCTACCTCCTGTCTGACCAAGGAGCCAACTTCGCTAAAGTTACAGGCATCAATAGTGACTTTGCAGACTGATTCGGTCTTGCTTCTTTCAGCATTTTCCTGCACCTTCTGACATTTCTCCACTTCTTTTTTTCTTTCCTCCCTTCCTTGACTTGGGCATATCTATTATCTTCTTTGCTATCCCTCACAACATTTATGTGGCTTACAGTGGCTGCTGGGCAGATGTCCCCCAAGCAGTTGTTCTCTCTCTGTAGCGGCATCATGGCATTCTTTTAAGTTAGATGTCCCCTTTGCAAATGCTGCCTCCCTTAGTTCTTGTCTTAGGCCTACTCTGAAAGTTTGGAACACGGTCCAGTCCAAATGTCGTTTCTCATCTTCAGGTACAATCAGTGTATTAGCAAACGTGAGTAACCTGTTATAATATTCGGGGATGCTTTCCTTTTCTTTCTGTTTTATTCCTTGGAGTTTCCAGAGGTTAGGTCCCACGTTTTTTGTCTTGGAAAATTGTGAGGTGAGAATTTGCCTGAACCTCTGGTAGTCCATCGTATTTTTCAATAGTGGCAAGGAGTAGAAGAAACTTTTTGCTCTTCCAGTCAACTTGCTGCGGAGCAGTACAAGCAACTGGAAGTCACTCCATCGCCATATTTTTCTAAGTTCTTCTATGTATTCAAAAAATGATCCCACATCGTCTGATTCTTCACCAGAGAACTGAGGGAAAATTTGTTGAGGGTTTATGCTTTCGAAAAACTCTGGGTCGCTCATCTCTGTCGATGTTGGTAAGAACATACTTACCCTTTCAAATTGATACACTCTATTACTAACTCAGTATCTCTCTATTTATTTACAATCTTAATTGAGTTCTGTGTCTGAGATTGAGACCAACTTATCGTGCTTTATGATTTTTTTCTCTCAAGCACATCCTGTCGACTGCTGCACCATTGTTACGTCCCCATATACACGTCTCCTTAGCTTTTATTCTTATCTTTTATTATTCTATGCTTTACTTATCTCTCAGGCATATCAGTTATTCTATTGCCGACAAATTTATATTTTTTCAATGACTGCGCCAGCCGGCAACTAAATTCTGATACTCATATAAATAACATTAATTTGTTAGGGATCACGTGATTTGCAGTCGTGCCCCCCCCTTTCTTTCTTATATGAATTGCTTCCCCCTTCACTCACACAGGTCTGAAAGTTTTATAAGTGGTAATTCAGTCTCAGAAAATCAGAACTCATGAACTTTGATATAAAAGAATACATTTATTAAACCACTAATTTAGATACACTTTAAGTAACAATTTCAATGCTAAGTTAACTTCCTTGAATTAGGTAGAGAGTCTGAACTCCCCCCCTTCTTAGATTAAGATATCCAAAATTACAATCTCTTTGCTTAAGTAATACAAATCCTATATCTCTGTCATATTATTAAACTCAGACTCGACTTATCCATACATGGTTATTCAGTGCTCACTTCCTAAGCACAATTTGATATAAACTTTATACATGGCATATCAAACTCATTCTAACTTATATTTAACATGGAATACAAATTCTAATTCTGCAATATCTCTATCCCCCACAATTTAAGTAAATTCAGGCTAATATCTAACACTACAGCAAATAGCTTCTTCCTGACAAACAGTTCAAAGATCAGGTTCCCTTCTCGGCACATGCTTGAAATGGCACCAGCTTACTTGACACAGACAATTTGTCCAAACAGTCATTAAAGCACTATGGGTAAGTTAATGTGTGGAGATCCTCAAATCCTTGGCTCCTATTCCTTTTTACATCTACAATTCTATAATATGTATGAAAAGGTTGTACATTACCATCTTGTCTTTGTTCTTGGGGTTTCCGTGACCCCCCCCCCACACACATTTACTTCCGATATGGCAAGACTTCCTTCTTGCTCTGCCACGCGTTTCTATGTCCTCTGCAACTTATGTACACTTTCTTTGAAGGTTGCCCTTCGCTGACTATACATTGGCGTGGTTCACCAGTGGCTCTTTACTGGAATTCTGACTCCATTCCTTAGGTGGCTTTATTCGACACGGTACAACAGCAACCAGGAGATTGTTGCTGGGCACCGGCGACAAGCTTCCTCAGCTATCCAGGATTTGGATGGGAATGCAGGATCAGAAAACAAGAGAGCGTTTGCATCTCGTACGGTGCCTTATATTTGCCTTTCAAGCCCCCTCTCTCATTGACTACATCACATACTTAGCTGTGGCCGTTTGTAGCATTTTCTAACATGGCTCTAAAACACTGATCTCTTAAATACATTAACCAACAACAATTTTGGTCAATGTATTTTTCGAGAACAATATTAATTCTAACACAGATTTCCTTGGTTTATTTAATATTAACAAATCTCAGTCAAGTTGATATACCTTTAATCACTTTGAGTAAATTTATATACAATACTTCCTTAGCCCTGTCCTTGGAAGCATAAGCATGTCCTTATCCTTAGGTCTTTATTGTCTCTGTGTTGGGTCGGAAACAAAATGGCTTACGAATGGTGAGTCAGCCCCTTTTCCGACACAACAACGACCAGAAATGCTGAAGTATGGAGGTATAAAAGTTGTACAGTGGCTGCACCGCATAGTTCAGAAAGTCAGGACAGAGGGATGAATTCCCGATGATTGGAGTAGAACTCTCATAGTACCCATATATAAAAAATGAAATAAAACTGAATGTGAGAATTACAGAGGTATTTCCCTACTAAGTGTTCCTAGTAAGCTTTATGCTTAGTTAAGATTTATGTATTGAGAAACAGTTCAGAAGGATTGTGGAAAAGAAGCTTGGTGAGGAGCAAGCTGGATTCAGGCCAAATAGAGGCTGTCGGGATCAGATATTCACTTTACGACAAATAGTTGAGAAGTCATGGGAATATTACAAAAATCTTAAATCTCTATTTAAGTTTTGTTGATCTGGAAAAAGCATATGACAAGGTGCCAAGAGAGAAGCTATTCACTTTGCTACAGTTATGTGGTGTCAATGGGATATTATATCAAGCAATAGTTAGTCTTTATTTGAGTTGTAAGGCAGCAGTTAGAATTGAAGGAAGTACAGGAAGATGGTTTAATGTTAAATCTGGTGTGAGACAAGGATGTACATTATCCCCTCTGTTATTCGTTATCTATATGGATCACATTATGAAGGAAAGTGGTATTAAACCTGATATCAAAATTGGAGATGTTAACGTCAGCTCTTTGCTTTATGCGGATGATGTTATACTTCTAAATAAATCCGCTACAAGTCTGCAAGATTCTCTGACAAAATTGAATAGCTGTTGTAATAGATATGGTATGAAGGTCAGCAATAAAAAGATGAAGACAATGAAAATAGGCAGAATCATTGAAAATGTCAACTGTGTTGTGAATGGAGAACCTGTGGAACAAGTAAAACATTTCAGCTACTTAGGCACGATTTTTAGTGAAGATGGTAAATTAAATATGGAAATAGACAACAGAATCAACAAAGCTGGTATGGTAGGAAGTCAATTGAATAAATTCATATGGAGTAAGAGAGAAATTAGTCGGAACACTAAATTAGCTGTATACAAGACAGTGTTCAAACCAGTTTTAACTTATGGATCTGAGAGCTGGGTCAGAAGTAAAACACTTGACCAAAGACTAGAGACTGCAGATATGAGAGTCCTGAGAAAGATTAGAGGCGTGAACAGATGGCATCAATGGCAATATCATATTAAAAATGAGGATATTAGGAAAGAACTTGACATTGTCAGCATCCGGGAATGCGTTTGCAGAGCTAATCTCAGGTGGTATGGTCACTTAAACAGAATGGGCGAGGAAAGATTAGCAAAACAAGTGTTCTCTGCCAGGTTGGCAGGAAAACGACCCAGAGGAAGACCAAGATATAGGTGGATTGATACAGTACAAAGTGCCTTAGACGATAGTAATATAAGGTCTGATAATGTTAGAGTTCTTGACAAGTAACAGATTGATTTGGAGGAAAATTGTAGATAGGAAGTTAGTAATGATGTAAATTTTTCATGTAGTACTATCATATCCTGTATACCCCTTGAGGGTACATGAGGGGATTTTGATGATGATGATAAATAAAAAATTTAAAATGCTCCTCTTCTTTAACATCTAAGAGCAAGCTCCTAAAATTATTCATAATTGTAGTATGATCAGTTTGTGTTTTGATTTTGTCATCTGATAATATCTGGGTCATTTTATGTATGCCTGTATGTTTAAATAAATTTCCTCCTCTTACAAGATTATTCATTTCACAAAATGTCACCAGTAGGTCACCATTCTCATTTCTTGGACCACATGTTTCATTATCTACTGTTCTCTCATCTTAATTATTTATTTTGCCAACTTTAACATTCACCAGCCATAAGAATAATCATGTCATGCTTTAAAATCCTTTTCATTTGTTGGTGTATAAACATGTATTATGGTTAATAAATACATCTTGAAAATCTAGTTATTTTTATTCAGTCAAATATGCACTTCCAATTTATCAAGCTTTTACTTCTCTCTGAATTAAATATAAGCACCACTCCTCCTTCATGATTTTCATCTGATCCTGAATACAATATTTGATAGTCATATATAGTGCTCACTCTTCCAAAGCCTATCCATCTCCGTTCACTTATACCAAAAATATTTATTCCATATTTTCCAATATCCTTAATCAATTCTTGTGTTTTTTTTTTTAGTTTAAAACATAGTTCTAACATTCCATGTTGCAATTAACCAGTTACATAACACCTAATTTTTTAATTTTTTAATTTAAAAAATTAAAAAATATAAACATAAATCGATGGAACATGTTCAAAGATTGAAAATAGGAAGATTTCCAAAACAAGCCTTAAAGTACAAACCATTAGGAAAAAGAAAACCAGGATGTCTTCTTAAACAATTCAACTATGACTTTTAAGGCCCTGACAAGCCACACTAGGTCTAAATCCTTGATATGCATGATGATGATGATGATGATAACACCTCATAACTTGCTAAAGTCTTCTAGAGGAGTGATATCAGAATGGGTGCTCCTTGATGTTCGAGATGTGCTTTGTTCATCACTTAAAGATTAGGGAATGACAGGTGTGAGGCACATCCTAATGGTTATTTGATTCCAACCAGGAACATCATCTTTACTTTTGATGCACCTCAGCCTCCAACATTTGTAAAAGCAAGATATTTCAACTGTCATCTCAGGCTGTACATCCCTAATCCATTTAGATCCTTTAAATATCAGCAGTATGAACATGCCCAAACTGCTTGTTGTGGCACTACCACCTGTGTCCAACCCAATGTGGTAATAAACAGCATGATGACAAATCTTGTTTGGCAAAGAAAGCTAAATGTGTTAACACATTTAGCTTTCTTTGCTGAACAAGATCTCTTGGGGAGATTATACAGCCTACTGCCATGCATGTCAAAATTTGTCAAAATGATGATGATATCAAGGTTCTGCACAGAAACCTTCCCACAAACAGAAATCCTTTTGTTTCTGTCTGTGGGAAAAATACTTAAAAACCCAGTCAGGGTCCAGCCTTAAGGCATTTTACTGTTGTTTGTAAGGACAGAACTGGAGATGGTCCTGTTCATGGTGGAGTGGTTATCCCAGTGGATAGTAGCGGAAGCAGTAGCAGTTCGCCTGTCTGTGGGAATTATTGTAGTATTTTCCATTTATTTACTACCGGATTGTTAGTTAAATGAGATTGAACTTAATAATATTATGTCACAACTGCCTCATCCCATACTTCTCATTAGTGATGTAACATTTTGTGGGGTAGTGCCAACACCAGTTGACGAGGTCATATTGTTGAGTGAATTCTCGATAATCATGACCTTTCCCTTCATAATACTAGAGTCAATGCCATCTTCGAAATGCCTACCTGATTGTATTTTGCAAGATGTTACAATCTATTCCCCTGCCATTTTTCTTCTACCCTTGTGGGATGTCAAAGAGAATATCTATGGAAGAGATCCTGTGTCTTCACAGGATCCATATTCTCCTACACAAATACCCATATGGAAAATGAACCATGCTGACTGGAATAAAAATTTAATGCTGAAGCATTAAATTTTGTCAAACATCTATCAGTGAACAGTTTGTATCTTCATGATACTGTCCATTTTGTATTGCCCCCAAAACGTCATCTCAATTCTTGGTTGCAAAGTAAATTATACTAGCCTAGCAATTATATCATTGTTTCATGGCAATTATAGCAGATTGTGGCAATAGTGAAGAGGGCATTGACATGCAGAAGAAAAGAGGTTATGATTTCCTTGTATAAGGCTTTGATCAGGCCACACATCGACTACTCTGCATAGATATGGTCACCTGATTTTCAGGAGGATGAGGATGTATTGGAGAAGGTTTACTAAATTAGTGTCAAGGTTATGGAATGTTCAGATATGAGGACAGATTAAGGGAATGCAATTTACAGTGCCTTGTGAATAGAATAAGAAGAAGAGGGGGATATGACTGATATATACAAGTTGGTGAGTGGTTGTTACCAGATTAATGTGGAGAAGATATTTCTTAGAGTAGAGGGACGTGAGGGCAGAACTAGAAGCTATCCATAGAAGCTGTATAAGGAGAGTGTGAGCTCATGATTAAAGTTTAATGGAATGAAATAGCACTAGGAAATTATTAAAAATGGTATTTAATGCTTCCAGTATTTTACCTCAGTTATAAACTAACTGAAACACCTGGATGAATGACTAGAGTCCTAACTAGGTGGCGCAGCCTAGGATTGTAAACTCGGATCTCAAAGTATTAGTGTTTCTCATATTTTGGAAGTTTTATGCAACTATATTTATTCAAATTAGGTTGATTTTTAAGAGAGAAGCAGATTATAAAAAGTCTTTCTCTTCTAAATTTACTGTAATGGAGCATAATGGTCTTTTTCTGATAGATTCTGTTAGCCATATTCAAAGCATGGTCTGCAAGGCCAGATTGACCCATAGTCATGATTATCGATGTATTTTTTATGTTCTTCCATTCAGATAGCAACTGATCTTCCTGTCTATCTATTGTAGGCCAACTTGCAGGAACAAGAAACTCTGTACACACCTGCGTGGAGAGGGAGTTTGTCTTTAGTGGAGTGAATAAGAGTAGCTAGTTTTAAGCAGAGCTTAAAAGTAGCACAAAGATTATATTTCCTTAAGATTCTATTTTTTTTTTTTTTTCTGATATGCTTCAGACATAGGGGATGGTGATAGCATAATAATCACTCCTTCCCTCAGTTGTGGATTGGGGGAAGGATTGATTATTTTTTTTTGCTATTGTGGGAACTTGTAGCCATTAGATAGAAAAGTGTGGTGTATATGATTGAGTTCTGTTGCAATAGACATCTCATTGGAACAAATGTTATAACCTATGTGGGTTAGTGTTTTTATGACACCATATTGTTGAGAGGGAGAGAGGGTTGATGGGATAGTTTGTGAATGTATCAGCCTCTGTGAGTGGGTTTCTTATATACTGAAAAGGACAGGTTACCAGTAGGTGGGCTGGTGACCAGGTGTCTAGAAAGGTCAGACTATTATTAGTTTCCTTTTCCATTTTAAATTGGATTCTAGAGTGAAGACTATTGAGATAACAGAGAAATGTCTCTAATGTGACCAAATAGAAAACACATCTACATATCTTAACCACATAGGTTTGAGAGAGGCTGAGTCAAGAGCTTGTTTTTCAAAATCTTCCATAAAAATAAAATAATAAAAAATTGGCAAGAGGGGGGAGATCCCATCGAGGTACCCTCTATCTATTTATAATTTTATTCTTCCAAGAGAAATAACCTCTTTTCTTTTGGATAACAAAGGAAAAGAGGCTAATGATATCCAGAGGAAAAAATTTTTTTTTAAAGGACTAAAAGGTTTGAGTTTTTTGATGTCAGGAGGCCAGGAAGAAACTTTTTTTGAGTAGGTTTTTTTAATTTCTTGATTTGCGATTTAGTAGGATTAAAAACCAAAAGTCTGTAGTTGGAGCAGTCTCAAAAAATTATATCTATTTTCTTATTTTATTCACTGGCATTGAGGATAATGTAATACTTCCTTTGTCAGACCTAGAAATGACTATGCTGTTATCGTTACATAGTTTATTGAGGACATTATTGAGCTGGCAGGGGACAGATTTCTTTTGTGAGGAGAAGATCTAGAAAGTGAGCTGGCAATATCCAGCTGAATGTTATTAGCTACCTCAGGAGCTAAATTACTAATACTGCTTTCAATGTTGAACATTAGATCTAGTATTGGTACTTATCAAGGTGCAACGGTAAAATTGTGGCCAAGACTTAGGATGCTGACTGCAGCTTAGTTAAGTCTTTCTGATGACAAGCTAACTACAGTATGAAGAGGTTGCACTTCACAAACAAGTTTAGAAT
Organism: Typopeltis vanoorti; assembly: GCF_054136105.1. NCBI lineage: Eukaryota > Metazoa > Arthropoda > Arachnida > Uropygi > Thelyphonidae > Typopeltis > Typopeltis vanoorti. Next base: position 27,012,701 of record NC_143556.1, on the reverse strand, counting down.
CCAAAAGTCTGTTCTACTTATTGATATGTCTATTTTTTATTTTTATAAATGCTTTTTGAGCTGGAGCTTCTGAAATATTAAAGAGATGAGTATATAGTTCTATGTTGAGAATTGTTGAGAGCTCAGGCTGATGGGCTGCATTAATAGCATCAAGAACAGTGTGTGTAGTTGCAATCTGTTCATGCAGCAGAGCAAAACTTGATAAGGTAAAACTTGTATACACAGAGCAAAACTTGTATACACAGAGGGCTTTTTTTGATACTGATATCCTATTGAGATTTGACATCACCTCATTATTCACTAACATTCCCTTAAATGACACCTTATTGCTTTTTAAAAAGTTTATTCCTCTTGATGTCATTGACCTCTTTTCCTTTGCTATTTATTCTGGTTATTTCTCTTGGACTACTACCGCTTGGCATTGCAGTCCATTTAGGACCTGGGCCTGTCTTAGGATAGCCTTCAATTTTTCACGATTCTATGTCTTGCTCCTCCAGTTCTTTACTCTCATTTTCTTTAAATCATCCTCCAAGGCATCAAGCCATCTCCTTTTTGGTCGTTCCCTGGGCCTAGATCCACCCGGTTCAGACATGAAGATCTTTTTTATGGCTCTGTCATCCCCCATTCGCTGAACGTGTCCTAACCATCTCAGTCTTCTCACCTTTATTTCATTGAATCTACTTCATTGAATTTCTCCATTATTGTTATTCCTCAATCTCCAAAGTCCATTCTCATTAATTGGGCCAAAGATCTTTCTTAATACCTTTTCCCATATTTGTAATCGGTTTGGATCTCTCTGGATCATTGTCCATGTTTCACAGCCATACAAAAGTACAAGTTTGAGGATTACTTTATATAGCTAGATTTTAATTTTTATCGAAATCAAATTAGATTTTAATAGTGGTTGAATGCTATAATAAGTTCTATTTGCATCAGCTATTCTGTAGGTAATTTCAGCTGACACATCATTACGTTCTGTTATTACTGAACTCAAATATTTGAACTGCTAGACTCGTTTTCTTCATCTACTGTGAAACTTTGGCTGTTTCCAAATTTTTGTTTATCTCTGGCAACAATTAAGTATTTTGTTTTAGTTTCATTTGTTTGTAGTCCCTCCTCCCTCATTTGTCTATAACCTTCTCTGAGGCTTCTCTCAGTCCTTCCAATAAGTCCACATCATCTGCAAATGCCAAAAGCTGTAGACTTCTATTCATAATAGTTCCACCTCCGTTTATAATTACTTTTCGTATTACCCTTTCAAGGCATAGGTTGAAATGCATTGTTGATAGTTGATCTCCTTGTCGTACTCCTTTGGTAATCCTGAACTCTGGTGTGAGTTCACCCTGTATTTGCACTCCACACATGGTATTTCTGAGTGTCATTTTAACTAATCTTATCAATTTAGGTGGAATTTGGAATTCTTCCTGACTTTATATAGCTTCTCTATTGATGTTATCATAGGCTTGTTTAAAGTCCGCAAACAAATGGTGCAGATTGATATTGAACTCGTAGCATTTCTCCATTATAGTTCATACTGTAAAATTCTGGTCTGTTGTTGATCTACCATACCTAAAGCTACATTGGTAGTTGCCCAGCATTTTTTCTATAAAGGGTTGCAATCTAGTTGCCAGTAAGTACCCTTGCAAATATTTTATAAATTACTACTAACAGTGATATTCCTCTATAATTTTGGCACAGGGACTTGTCATTTTTCTTATGGATAGGACCAATAATAGCAGTGTCCCATTCAGTAGGCATAGACTCAGTTTCTCATACCTCTAACAAGCACTCATGTATTTTAATTAATAGTGATTGCCCACTCCATTTTAATAGCTTGACTGGTATTTCATCTTTGCCAGGTGCTTTATTATCTTTCATTCTCTTTTGGGCTAATTCTACCTCGTTTAATTCTTCCTCTGTCTCAGCTTTTCCCATATTTGCCAGGGGTTCGTTAAATTCATCTTCTTCTGGAACATTATTTTCCAAGTTTGTTTTGTCCTGAAGGAGATCTTGAAAATATTCTGCCAACTTTCTCAAAATGCCCTCCTTTCCATCGAGCAAGTTGCCCTCATGATCTCTGCAGAAAGTTGTTCTGGGTTGAAATCCGCCTTTAATTTCCTTTATCTTATTATACATTTTCTTAATTTGTCCTTTATTCTTCAAAATCTCAATTTCATTTAGCCTTGCCTTTCCCATTCACACCTCTTTCTTCTACACATCTTTTTGGCTTCTTTTCATTTTTCTCTATATTCATTCTCATTTGATCGAGTTTTCCAGTCAAATGAGAAGTTTTGGGAAGTTTAATTTTTAAAATAAAAATTTTTTTTTAACGATATGGCTATTTTTTCTGATTAAAAATAGCCAGATCGTTAAAAAGTACAACCTCCATACAACTTTCAAGCCCCACCGTAAACTTGCTACCCTTATCCTTTCCACCAAGGATCAGCTCCCTCCTCTCTCAGTGTCTGGAGTATATAGAGTACCTTGTTCCTGTAAACTGGCTTACTTCGGACAGACAGGCAGATCAGGAACCATCTGATTAGAAGAACATAAGTCATACATCTGCAATCACGATTATGGTCAATCTGGCCTTGCAGACCATGTTTTGGATACCTGTAACTGGCAGCTAGATTTACTATGCTCCACCATAGTAAATTCAAAAAAGAAAGACTGTGCTTTGAATCTGCATCTGCACTCAGGAATGAACCTAATTTAAACAAATACGGTTGCATTAAACTTCCCAAAATTTGGGAAACATTAATTATCAGAGATACCTCTTTACATCCTAGGCCACCTGTAAACGTCCTTAGTGGGCGTACCACCTAGATAGGACTTCAGTTTCACTCACTGTTGTATTGTATTTGTGTGTGTTGTTACAAAACGTTTTTTGTAATCCCTGAAGATGTCTCTGTGACTGAGACAAAATATTGGAAGCATTAAAATTAGTTTTAATCCTTTCTGAATGCTGATAATGTTTCATTAAGCCTCCAACATGCCTTCTTTTTCCATCTCATCTCCTGCAATGCTGTTATCCACACTCTATATCTCTGTAGTTCCTCACACATTCTCTTCAATGCTCCTGGTCTATTCAGGCTCAAGACATTCCAGCTTCCAAACCAATATTCATAATCCTTTTTCCTTTCTCCAGGTTGTTCCGTGAAGTCCGTCCAGTTAATTTTCCTTTTGACTTTTTTAACAAGTTGAGTTTTTACAGGACAGGTTTATTAGCCCTGCGCCCAACCTCACAAGAAGGTATCCAGTTATACCCCCGGAGACTTGGTACTCATTTTAGTTGCCTTTTACAACATGCATGGGCTACATCGGGACTATTCTTTAACCCAGGTCACCACACAAGGAGTTATTTCTCTTGGAAGAACGCATTTATGAACAGATAGAGGGTACCTTGATGGAATCTCCCCCTCTCAATATATCTTTCCAATTTTTTTTTGGAAACTAGGATTAGCAGGGGTGGCCTCTTGTGTGAATAAGTGCTTGGGAGAAGGGGAAAATACATCAGGTAACACTGAGTCCAGTGGAGTCTGGAAGAGATAATGATGGGTATAGAAACAGTGGCATTTTTATTCTTTCTTTCATTCTTTATACTAATGCCAAGAGTATCTGGAATAACAGAGATGAATTGGTGGCACTGATAGCATCAGCTTGTCCAAAGATTATTGGGATCTCTGAGATGTGGTTAATGGAAGATTATATAATAACAAGAATAGAAGCAGTAGGGTACAGCATTTTACAACAGGATAGGAAGGGAAAATGGGATGATGGAGTACTGTTATAATAAGTGATGACTTATGTCCTCTCAGAGTGGAGGCTTTGTGGAGTGCAGTGACTGGGGGAGGAGATGCCATCTCAGTTATATTCAGCTCATCTGTTGCTATGGCCAAATCCAAAAATTTTGAGCCTCGTGTTCCTTCTACTGCATGTTGCATAAGACATTTGTCCCTCAACAATTCTAGACATTCCCTTTCTTTATTACTACATTCAGTTTACTCTTCCCAAGCTGTAGTTAAAATCTCCCATAACAATCATTCTTCTTGCACTAGCCAAGCTCATCTGCCTAAACATCTTCTTCTCCTCACCCTCTATACCCCATGGCTTGCAAGCCACACCCCCACTAAATATCCTGTCTTGCCCACCTCTACCTCACACCACATGCTTTAAATAGTTGTTTTGAGGTAGAGTTGGGCAAGACAGAATATTTAGTGGAGTGTGGCTTGCAAGCCAAGGAGCATGAGGGTTAGGAGTAGGAGATGCTTAAGCAGATAGGCTTGGCAAGTGCAAGAAGAATGATTGTTATGATAGATTTTAACTACGGCTGTATAGATTCAGACATTCCAGCAGTCTGGCATTTCTTCCTTGGACCAGACTGTCGAAAATATATCCTATAGCACCAAACATATTGAATCTCCTCAGTGTTTCAGTAATTCTGCAACTATTACATTGTCTTCTCCCGGCACTTTATTATTTCTCATTTTGTTTTCTATTTTAGCTTCAATTTCATTAATTGTCGGTGGTTTTATAAAAGTATTCTCTTCTACATCAGTGTTCTTTCTTGTTTCTAATTGAATATTTTCTCTATTTAGTAAATCCTTGAAATATTCTGCCCATCTCTCTACTATTTTCTTTTCCTCTCCTAGTAAATTTCCTTTCTTATCTTTACATCCACTAGTTCTTGGTTGAAATTCTTTTTTTCATTTTTTGGATGGCAACATAAAATTTTCTACTTTAATTTTGAATATTAAATGGTTCTATTTCTTTTATTTGTTTCATAATAATTTCTTCTTTTTTTAGTATATTATTTGCTTTTCTTCTTAAGTTCATGATATCTCTCCTGATTACTTCTAGTGTTTAGCTGCATCATTTGTGCTCTAGTTCTATTCTTCTCTTTTATAGCTGTATCACATTCTTCATCAAACCATTCTTCATTGCTAGTTCTTTTCTTTTCACCTATTGTTTCAGCGGTTGCTTCTTTAATCATATTTTCTACTCTATTCCATTTTCAATCAATATTATTGAATCTATCAGCTATATTATTTTCAGTTTTAGTTAATTTGTTTTTCAAATTATCTTGGTATTTCTTAATTCCCTTTACATCATTACTAAGTTTATCTAGGTCCCATAACCTAACCTAACCTTTTTTGTCATCTTTATCACATTTGATAATCTTTCTGTTATAATCGTTTTCACTAAATAATGATCGCTGTCACAATTAGGGCCTCTATAGCTTTTGACATCAATGACAGAAGAGAAGTGACCTTTCGAGATTAAAACATGATCAATCTGATTTACATTGTTCGTGTATTCCTCCAGATTCCTAGGTGAATTGCTTTATGTGCAAATGATGTGCTTTTTTATGAACAATTTGTTTCTGATTGCAAATTGCATCAGTGAATCAACATTTTCATTATTTTTATCATGTAAATATTCCTGCCACTTGCTTTTGATTTTCATCTTTCTCAATCTTACTGTTAAAATCTCCCATGACTAATAGAATATCATACTTTTGTGTCTTACAGCAAACTTCGTCAAGTTGCTCATAAAATCTGTCTTTATCAATTTCTTCTTTCTCCTCAGTTGGTGCATGAGCTGAAATTACAGTAAATGACATATCCTAAATTTTCCTTTTAGTCTTATTTTGCACTAATAGTTTCATATTAGTTTCATATCCTCGATGAGTCTAAGGACTCCTTGGAGTTGCCCGTAATAATATTCTAACATACTTTTCCATATTTCCTTGCCTAATATGAAGCTAGTACACAACTGACCAGTTCATTTGGGACCACTATAAATAATACTATAATGTTGTTTATCAATTCACCCTTGTCCTTGCCATCGCATTTCTTGAAGTGCAATGAGGTCTATTTTATATTTCAGCATTACATTAGCAACTTCCATCGTTCCTATTCGTTTCAATGTCCTTACATTCCATATTGCCATTTTGATATCTCTTTTTTTTTTATGTGAAAGTTTTTTTATGTGATTGGGTTGCTAGCCCAGTGCACAACACTCATCCTTTATCCAGGCTTGGGACAGGCTTAGATGATCATTACTCAGAGTAACCACTTCAGGTGGAGTTCTGGCAGCCTCACTAATATCTTTAATCTTTGCACCACAAAAGCATGATTTCATCACAACCTCATCAAGCACACTCCTAATTCATGGAATCATCATGCAATATAGTCTCTTGTTATTGCTTTGTTCACTCAATAATGCTCTCCTTATTTTTCTCTTTCACTTTTCCATCTTATTCCTTTCTACAATTCCACTTGAGAGATGCTTTTCCAATCACTAGCTCTTGCTTCGTATTATGAGAGACTCTGTAAGGATTTAGTAAGTACTAGCATGCTTACTAAAATCTCATTAAGTATAATATAATAACTGTTTGATTGTAGGCTTGGCACTAATGCATAATAAAACAATGATGGACAAGACAATGTAGTGTGTGTGTGTGTGTGTGTGTGTGTGTGTGTGTGTGTGTGTGTTAAATGCATTTTTTACAAAAGATAAAAGATTTGTGGAAGTAAATGCAAAATTAGTTAGGGAAATATCAGAAATAGTCGGAAACTGAATTCTCATGGGGAGGAATCATGAGAATCTGTATGTAAGAGCGACAATGAGGTAACTGTGTTAATTATGGGAATGGTTATTATTATGGAAATGATTATGAAGAGAGAATGATTATGTGTTCATCCGGATTGGACCTATCAAGCATGTGTAACAATGTTTGCATAAGTAAGGAACCAGATAAGCACAGAGATCTGCCAGAGCAGGATAGGTGGGAAGGGGGCATGCTGCTAATGATATTAAATATCTTGAATCAGTTAGAATTGAGACCTATGATTGTAGTACTACTACTAACAAGATTAAATACACAATGGGGTGTTGTTACAGACCTGGTGGATTGATTTCTTTGTCACTAGCAACCATGAAAAGAGTACTTATAATGGGGGACTTGATTATCTGAACATTGTTTGGGTAGCTATAAAATCGCATGAGAAGAATGAACTGAATTTATTGAGCTGTTCTGAGACATTGCCCTCAAGCAGCAGCAGTGACAGAAGGAACTCGAGGTCAAAGCGTGTCTGTACTGATTATAGTTTCGGGAGGGGTTCAGTTAGATGTAACTATTTTGCCTCTGGTTGGTGATGGTGATCATGCAGTACTCACTTGAGAAGTGGCTAAGTTTATGAATGTTCTGTTCAGAAAAGGTTACATGCTGAACTACAGACCAGGAAATTATGACCACCGTACTGTTTTGCTTTGCGTGCTGTGAAGAATTCAGGTTAGAGGTTTAATGGAATATTAACAGCACCGAGAAAAGATTAAATCTCCTGGAAAAAAAACTACCATGCTCCACCATAGTAAATTCAAAAAAGAAAGACTATTCTTTGAATCTGCATCTGCACTCAGGAATCAACCTAATTTAAACAAATACTGTTGCATTAAACTTCCCAAAATTTGGGAAACTTTAATTATCAGAGATCCCTCTTTACATCCCAGGCCATCTGTAAATGCCCATATAGGCGCACCACCTAGATAGGACTTTAGTTTCACTCTGTATTATATTTGTGTGTGTTGTTACAAAAAGTTTTTGTAATCCCCGAAGATGCCTCTGTGACGGAGACGAAATATTGGAAGTATTAAAATTAGTTTTAATCCTTTCTCAGTGCTGTTAGTATTCCATTAAACCTCTAACATGAATTCTTCACAGCACTTAAGCCTCAACACACGTATTCTGATCATTCATGGTGATGAAATAACATGCAAAGCAAAACAATATGATAAGTCGAAACTACGCTTATCAAGGCTAGGCTTAAAACCAAATTTAAATCTAATAAAGCCCTCTGGATATACAAACGTGCTAGTCTGGCACTATTACAAGAGCAGATTACTGAAACTCGTGCCAGCCTCACTACGACAAACGCCGCCATTGGCTCATTACAGACAGAGCTCTCTGTTATACTCAATCCTGAACTTTGGTCTATTCTCCTTAGCATCTCAGAAGCTTCTTCACAAAAAGAATTCCAGAAAATAAAAAATAAGCACATCAAAAAGTTCAATAATCTTTGCAAATCTAAACCGCTATCTGAAGTTCAACCGCTACATACAGCAGTCAACTTATCTTCTAAAAGACTTAGCGAAGATGCCATTAGTGCCCTAAGCCTTGGACACAATTTTGCCATTGCACCTATTGGAGTTCCGGTATTGGATATTGTATACAACATCAAACGCAGAATCTGTCACTTAGCTCCAGAAACAGCCAATAACATCAGACTTGACATAGCTAACATTCTCTCCCGCTCTTCACCTCCTAAAGTTAATTTATCTTCCAGTCAACTCTCTGCCCTCAAAAAATTACGGAAAGAAAAAAGTATTGTCATCACCAGAGGTGATAAGGGTAATGCCACTGTTGTTCTCAACGCCTCAGAATATAATCGGAAAATGGATATTATTCTCCGTGATCACGCTACCTACATACCACTGGAACACAATCCCACAAAAACTCAAGTTACAAAATTAAAAAAACCTACTTAAAAAAAGTTTCTTCCTGGCCTCCTGACATTACAAAAAAACTCAAACTATTCTATTCTCTTCCCCTTCCCCCCAAATATACAGTTTACCCAAAATCCACAAACCTAATTCTCATCTAAGACCTATAGTAGATGCCACCAGTGCACCTTGCTACAAATTATCAAAGCAGCTGCTAACTCTTTGACCCCCCCCCCCCACCTCACTGGTCTTACCTCATCTTATGTAAAAAAACTCCACCCATTTTAAAGACTTAATTGAAAATCTTACTTTAAATAATACAGATATATTGGTCAGCTTTGACATCATCTCTTTGTTTACAAATATTCCCCTAATTGACACCTTAACACTCTTAAAAACCGTTTTTCCTTCTGATATCTTAGAGCTCTTTTCCTTTGCCATCAACTCTGGTTATTTCTCTTGGAAGAACAAAATCTATAAACAGATAGAGGGAACTGCCATGGGTTCCCCTCTCTCACCCCCCTCTTGCCAATTATTGCATGGAAAATTTTGAAAAATGAGCCATTGACTCTTCCCCTCTAAAACCTTCTATCTGGCTAAGATATATAGACTATTTGTTCTCTATTTGGCCTCTTGGCCCCGACACATTAGATTCCTTCCTCAGTCACCTCAATAGTCTACATCCAAGAATCCCATTTACGATGGAAAAGAACAATAGTTTACCCTTCCTAGACATCTTAGTAACATGCCTTCCTAATGGTAACTTTTCTTTCTCTATATAGAAAACCTACTCATACAGACAGATATATTCACAAACTCTCCCACCACCACCACCACCACCACCCCTCCCAGCAATATGGCATTATTAAAACTCTGACCAATAGGGCCCACAATCTTTGTTCCTGTAAAGCTGCCCTTTCAACCGAACTTAAACACATACACAACACCTTCCTTTCTAAAGGCTATAATGACTACAGAATTAAAAAAATAATAAAGTCCCTCCCCATTCCCCGACCATCTCTTCAGAAGGACTTCAGAAATGCCATCGCCATTCCTTACATCTGTGGTACTTCAGAAAAAATAGCCAGATCATTAAAAAAAGTACAACCTCCATGCAGCTTTTAAGCTCCACCGTAAACTTGCTACCCTTATCCGCTCCACTAAAGACCAGCTCCCTCCTCTTTCAGTGCCTGGTGTGTATAGAGTACCTTGTTCCTTTAAACTTGCCTACTTCGGACAAACAGTCAGGTCAGTATCCATCCGGTTAGAAGAATACAGTTCTTACATCTGCAGACACGATTATGGTCAATCTGGCCTTGCAGACCATGTTTTGGATATATCCCAGAGGATCTCCTGGAAAAGAACTACCATGCTCCACCATAGTAAATTCAAAAAAGAAAGACTATTCTTTGAATCTGCATCTGCACTCAGGAATCAACCTAATTTAAACAAATACGGTTGCATTAAACTTCCCAAAATTTGGGAAACTTTAATTATCAGAGATCCCTCTTTACATCCCAGGTCACCTGCAAATGTCCATAGAGAGTGCACCACCTAGATGGGACTTTTGTTTCACTCTGTATTATATTTGTGTGTGTTGTTACAAAACGTTTTCGTAATCCCCGAAGATGTCTTTGTAACAGAGACAAAATACTGGAAGTATTAAAATTAGTTTTAATCCTTTCTCAGTGCTGTTAATATTCCATTAAACCTCTAACATGAATTCATCTATACATTAATAACATTGGAAAGGATTTGACGTGACATACAGCTATTTGCTGTTGATGCAAAGATAAGGTAATCAGGAATGTTGCAGATATGTGGTCTTGCAGAATGCTTTGAATAGGCTGGAATTGTGGGCATGTGATATTAGAGAAAATACCATGTTCTTAAATTTCATGACATGTATTCGAAAAAAAAAAAAAAATAGTGTCAATCCTATAAAATCCCTTTAATGCCTAATATTCTTCAGTTGTGGCTTATATTTTTTGCACATCGACTAGCTTTTATAACCCACAAACCTTGAATCTATGCTCACATGGTACATTCCATAGACTCCACTCAATCTTTTTCATTTGTCTCTAAATCCTCTCCACCAGCTCCATCCCCATTGAATTCAGGTGACTAGATCTAAACAATTATCCAAATTTAGCCTTATTAAAGCCTTAATAGAAGAATTCCTGTTTGTATTATCTTCCTCAACATCATAGTAATCTTGATGAGTTGCTTTAGTCACTTTTACAATATGCAATCTAAACTTCAACACCCTCTCTACAGTCAGTCAACTGGTGGATCACTCAACAATCCAAATTGTATGTTTTTTCTAAGCTGAGAGATGTGGTCTTAGAGAACATAGAGTTTCTACCAGCCACAGGATCCTACAGGACAATACAAAAATTCTTCATACACGTCATTTCAAATTTTAGATACTTTACAAAGAATGTTACGAACCTCTTTGCAATCAACCCAATCTTTATCAGAATGATGTTATAAAAATTTCTGGGAAATAAATTCTGAGAAATAATGACTTTGAACTCATCAGTAATCCTATGTTCAATTGTAATATGTAAACAGTTAATGCTTTTTTGTTGTATATATCTCCAACTCTGTTCAATATATATAGATAGATAGATAGATAAATAAATGTTGGTCAATTTATTGAAACAAGGTATCCAGTTAACCCAAAAGTACTGTTATCAATATGATGCTGCATGCAGATGATCAGATTATATTACAAAATAAAAATTACTTTAAAAATCATTTTATGAATTAAATCAATAAAAAATACAAATAAAGTTTTCATAAACAATACAAAACAATATAAAGATTTCACAAAAGAAAATAAAAGTCATGGCATTTAAAGGTTGATATCATGTTAGATCAAAAATAGTTATATGAGAGAAAATAATAGAACAGGTGATACAGTTTAATTATTTAGGTGCTTAATAACATATCTAAAAGACAAAGATATAGATGAGAAAATAAAGAAAAATCTGTGGAACAATTAAAAGGATACTGAACAAAAAAAAAAAAAAACGAAAGAAAGATGAAAATGCAAATTAAATTTTATAAAGTAATGGCTACTTCCACTGTATTATATGGTTTAGAATTATGAACTGTTAAAATAAGAAAGTTCAAAGTAAAATGCACACAACAGAAATGAGATTTTTAAGAACAATTGAAGGATGTACAAAAATAGATCATCTAAAAAATTATGTAGGTGCCCTCCCTCGATGAGTCTTTGGACCCCTTAGAGGCATCATATAATAATAATAACAATAATAATAATAAAAATTAACACACTAGAAGAGAGCCGGTTATTTATAATGTAAATGAAAAGATTAAGGAATGCAGGAGTTTTTATGAAGGAAAGATATTGACTGTCAAAAAGTGGATAAATGTAGACTAGAGAGAGAGAGGGAGGGAGGAAGACCAGTGAAGATAAGAAGAAGAAAAGGATTTGTATACATATATACCTTTAGTTATAATTGTGTTTGTTGTTGGTTGTGGTGATTTCTGCTAGACCTCATATATTGGGTTGTTGCAAATGAAATGGCCGTTGAATGACTGTCAGGTTTCTACTGGTTGCTGAAGAAAGCAAGCACTGAGGTATATGCAAATTTTTTTATGTCATGTGACAGCGTCACATGTGGGTGATGCAATTGTAGTATTTGTTTCATTCAACGAGCATTAAACATTGAATATTACCGACATCAAGTCAATCATGGAACCCAGTCAATTAAGGTTGCTATACCTTTATGAGTTCAAATTGGGAAATTCTGCAGCAAAAAACATTAATAAAGCATTCAGTGGAGGAACAACTAATGAGAGATCCACTCGCCGTTGGGTTGCAAAATTTCGCTTAGGAGATTTGAGGCTACAAAACGAACCCCATGGCCATCACCCTTCCTCCATTGATTCGAATAAATTAAAGGATTTAATCGAATCAGATCCACAACAAACTGTACGAGAGATCGCCCAGACACTAAATGTACACTTCTCAACTGTTTCACAGCACTTGGCAATAATAGGAAAAGTAAGGAAGCTCGACAAGTGGATGCCTCACAAACTCACTGATGAAAACAAAGCATGGCGTTTGGAAGTGTGCTCTTCTCTCATAAGAAGTAAACAAGAAAGGTTCCTACAATGAATTGCGACTGTGGATGAGAAGTGGATATTCTATGACAATCGTACACATTCGTCGCAGTGATTGTGAGTGAAAGACGCTCCAGGAAAGACTCCAAAGGCACCTCTGCATCCAACGAAGATGTTTACTGTATGGTGGTCTTCTGCTAGTGTTATTCAGTACTCATTCCTTCCATGAGGTGAAACGATAAATGCAGCTCAATATTGTACAGATATGCGGCAAATGCATCACAAATTGTGCCTTAAGCAACCAGCACTTGTGAATAGACATGGAGTCCTATTGCTTCAGGATCCTGCCTTAGCAATCTATTAACTTTTTATAATAGAATGACATCTGAGTTGGACAAAGGAACTGGCTACACAGTGGTACTTCTGGATTTTGCTAAGGCTTTTGACAGGATACCCCATGGAACACTGTTACGCAAATTGGAGCAGATGGGAATGGATACTAAATTGGTGATATGGATAGGAGAATGGCTCAGGGAGAGATACCATAGGGTGGTGTATGGGGAAGCCGACTCCAGAATGAGGCAGGTGACCAGTCGCGTGCCTCAGGGCTCTGTGCTTGGGCCATTGTTGTTTAATTAGTATATAAATGATATAGGAAATGGCTTACAGGGAGATATTCAGTTGTTTGCTGATGATGATGCAAAGTTGGGTAGTGCAATAAAAAATCAAGCAGATGTTGAAAGTTTGCAGGATGATTTAAATAAGTTGGTAGAATGGGCAAAAGATAATGGATGTCAGTTCAATGTGGAAAAGTGTATAAAGTCATGCATTTTGGAATTAAAAGATTGCCAGCTGTGTACTACATTGATGGAACAGTACTTCAAGAGATTGATGAGGCTAGGGGGTGTTGGTAGATAGGGAGATGAAGTTCAGAGGACACATTGCTAAGGTGTCCAAGATTGCACATAGGATTACTTAGTTGTTGAGGAACACACTGACATCCAGAGATAAAGAGGTTATTATTCCCCTTTATAAAGCGTTGATACTTCCACATTTGGATTAATGTGCTCAGGTATGGTCACCTGGAATCCTTGGAGATGAGGAGGCTGTGGAGAGGATTCAGAGAAGAGTGACTAAGTTGGTGAGTGATGTAAAAAATGCTCCCTACATTGATAGATCGAGAGCTTGTGGATTGCAGAGATTGGTTGATAGGCGGAGAAGAGGGGATATGATAGAAACATTTAAATTACTGAAAGGTTTTTATAGGATTCATCAGGGGAAATGTTTCAGCTGTGTGATAGTGATGGAAGAACAAGAGGTCATCCTGGGAAATTAAAGAAGAGTGTGGTTAACAAGGGTGTCAGAACAAGGTTTTTTGCCTGGAGGGTAGTGAATGAGAGGAATTCATTGCCTGACTTAGTTGTGGGCTCTTTGTCTGTAAATGAATTCAAGAAGAGATATGACAGATATTGTTTTGCTAGTTTGGGTCTCCTGCGATGAGTCTACGGACTCCATGGAGATACCCATAATAATGATAATAATAATAGTAATAATAAAAATAAAAAATAAGAAAAGTCTCATTGACTATGTTATTGTTGATAGTGATGTTTTCTCCCTGGTGCAGGACACCAGAGTGTACAGAGGATTTGAAATTGGATGTGATCACTATTTAGTCTTGAGCAGGATAAAATTGGATTTCATATTCAAAAGAATAACATGTAAGAAAGTTTTAAAGCGAATAAAAGTTGAGCAGCTCTCAGATGTGAACTGTAGACTAAAATACACAAAGATTATTGAAGAAAAAATGAAACAGTTTGAGACCAGGAATCAAACTCTTAAGAAAACATTGATTGATTCTGCCAGAGAGGCATGTGGTGAATTGTCTGCAAGGATAAAAAAATCAGAACTCCCTGGTAAAAATTTAAGAAAGTTTTAAAGCGAATAAAAGTTGAGCAGCTCTCAGATGTGAACTGTAGACTAAAATACACAAAGATTATTGAAGAAAAAATGAAACAGTTTGAGACCAGGAATCAAACTCTTAAGAAAACATTGATTGATTCTGCCAGACAGGCATGTGGTGAGTTGTCTGCAAGGATAAAAAAATCAGAACTCCCTGGTGGACACAGGAAGTTAAAGAGGCAGTGAAAGAAAAGAAGAAAGCATATCAAAAGTTCCTGTCAAATAAGTCAGCTTGTGCCCTTAGAGAATATAGAGACAAATGCAAGAATGCTAAACGCTGTGTAAAACTTGCTAAACAAAAGTCATGGGAGGACTTTGACAAGAATATAGAAAATAAATATCAAGAAGGTGGCAAAATATTCTGGAGGTTGTTGAAGAAGCTTAGAAATGGAGGAAAGAGTGCTGTAAAAGGAGTTAGAGATGATAAAGGTGACATGAAAATGGGAGAAAAAGATATCCTCGAAGTATTATTATTATTGTTGTTCCAGGAAACTCCAAGGAGTCGACAGACTCATCGAGGGAGGCCCTAACATCATGTCAAGAACAACTATTCAACATTCTCACAGTATCTATCATACCTTGCCTTGAACTCATTCACGGTCGTAGCACCCACAACAGACTCTGGAAGCTTATTCCTTTCAGTCACCACTCTCCAAGTAAAAAACCTAGCTCTAACACCCTTGTCAACCACGCTCTTGCCCAGCTTCCATGCATGGCCCCTAGTCCTCCCACCACCAGTCATATTTTCAAAAATATCTTCTGTATCAATCTTATAAAACCCCTTCAGTAATTTGAATGTCTCAATCATATCACCCCTCCTTCGCCTATTGTCCAATTTCTGCAACCCACAAATCCTCAACCTATTCTCATAAGGTTCATTCCACAGACCTGCTATCATCTTGGTCACTCGTCTCTGGACCCTTAACACTTCCTCCCCATCACGAAGAAACCCTGGTGCCTATAACTGGGCACAGAAGTCCAGATGGGATCTTATCAAGGCTCGATACAGAGGAACAATAACCTGTTTGTCTCTGCTTGTTAAAGTATTTTTCAGAAGCCAAGTGATTTGGTGAGCTGTTTTAGTCACTTTTGCAATGTGCCCCCTAAACTTCAACTCCCTATCCACCAACACTCCCAAATCCCTGGCCTCATCAATCTCCTGGAGTATGGTTCCACCAATGCGATATACTGCTGCTATTCTTTTCATTCCAAAGTGCATAACCTTACACTTTGCCACATTAAATTGACATCCATTTTTCCTAGCCCAGTCCTCCAAACTATCCAAATCATCCTGTAAAATTTTGACATCCTGTGCACTCACAATTGCTCTACCCAACTTTGCATCATCAGCAAACAAGTGAACACTTCCTCTCAAATCCTTTCCAATATCATTGATGAACAAATTGAAAAGCAGTGGTCCAAGAACAGAGCCCTGCGGCACTCTATTAGTCACAAGACGTCTTTTAGACTCCACTCCTGAATAAACCACTCTCTGGTATCTCTCCTTCAACCACCCTTCTATCCATCTCACCAACCCTATATCTATCCCCATCTGCTCCAGTTTACTGATTAGGGTTCCATGTGGTATCCTGTCAAAGGCCTTGGCAAGGTCCAGTAGTATCACTGTAAACCCATTACCCCTATCCAGTTAAGCCGTCACTGTGTTATAAAACGTGAGCAAGTTACTGAGGCATGATCTACCCTTCACAAAAAAATGTTGTCCCCCATACAATATCCCATTTTCATCTATCCAATCCTGTATTCTTTTCTCGACTAATTTCTCTAAGACCTTGACAATGATTCCTGATATGCTAATCGGTCGGTAATTTACAACAGCAGTCTTGGAACCACCTTTATGTAGTGGAACTATTTTCCCCTCTTTCCACCCGCTCGGGACTAACCCAGACCCGAGACTCAGATTAAACAAAATGGTCAAGGGTACTGACAATTCTTTAGCTGCTTCTCGTACAACACGAACTGGTATACCATCCAATCCCACAGATGTATTGACATTGAGGTTATGCAATAGACTACTCACCTCCACTTCATTCACCACAATTCCCGTATAATCTACTGGTTTATTCATTTCTGCAATGTCACCACCTGGATGATATATTCTTGCAAAGTGCTCACTCAGTAACTCAACTATCTCAACTGATTCAGTTACCTCCATAACATCGGCATTCTTTAAAATCATTCTGCCATGTACATTTTTTATTTTACTTACTACATATCTAAAAAACTGTTTAGGATTCTCTTTAGCCTGCATGGCCAATGTTCTTTCGTAATCCTTTTTTGCTTTTCTTACCACACTCGTCACTCTTCTGGCCTGCGCTTTATACCGTTCATGTGCCTGCCGATCACCTTTCTCCTTAAATTCCCTCCATAGTTGTTTCTTTTTTTGCAGCTCAATCTTAATGGTGTTATTCATCCATTTAACTCCTACTTGATTTATTATTTGGACTCTAGGTATACAGTCAGCCATTGCTTCATGCAAGCACTTCTTAACTACCTCCCATGCACTATCAACTTCTAGTCCTTGCAGTTGTACATGCCATGGCACTGAACCAATCATACTCCTAAGCTTGTTGTACTTTCCAGCCCGATAATTCCACATGTACCCTGTCTTAATTGAAAATTCTACACCTTTAGCTACCTCCCAAGTCAAGACCCTATGATCACTCTCACCAATTGGTGGCAACGTGGTCATATTCATTACAGCCAAATTCTCGAATGCAATTATTAGGTCAAGCACTCTTTGACCCCTAGTATTTTCCATTACATGCTGTTGCAAGTAGTTATCCCTTAATAACTGCATAAAATCCAATTCCTTCTTCCCATGTGTCCTCTGCTCCTTCCAATCAATGTTACCATAGTTGAAATCCCCATAATAATTACCCTCCTTCCACTCATTTCTTATATTTGCTTGTACATACTGTCACCACCATCTTTTCCATCACCTGGTCTATAGCAGAACCCAATTGTATATTTAGTTCTGCTAGCCACAATCTCACACCAAATGGCCTCAAATGTGCTCTTTTCTCTATCCTGCAATTCAACTTCTATTCTCCTTGGCTGTAGCTCATCAGCTATCATCAACAATACTCCTCCCCCCATTTTATTCACCCTGTCACACGTGAACACGCTATACCCGTCGCATTCAATCCCACTAGCTTTATCATCTTCTGTCAGCCATGTTTCACTAATACCAACAACCTGTGGCCTGGAAGTGCCAACCAAGGCCAAAAACTCTTCCTTCTTGTTTCTAATACTCCTAGTATTAGTGTACATGAATTTAAGACCCCCATTAGCCCCAACCCTACCTTGATGCCTTATATTAACTATCCCACTCTGATTTGTTGTCCTTATTTGGTCTGGCATATTATATTCATTCTTACATTCAACTGCCTCCCTAATGACTGTATATCTACTCCCTCCCTCCCCTTAACAAATCAAGTTTCCCTGAATTGGCACATCTACTACATTCAGCAACACTTTCTCAAGTCTTCTTACACCGTAACCATTCAAATGCAAGCCATCCATCTTATACAGATCCTTTCGCCCATCAAACTCACTCCACACGTCCACAAATTCCACACCACTCGTCATACATAACCCACGCATTAAGTCATTCGCAATTATGGCCCTCCTTTTAAACATTTCACTGTCATACCGTCGCAAAAGACTAATTATACTAACTCTCTCACTCTTTTCTTTTCCTACCTCAAACAATTCATTCAGGTCTTCTATCATTTCCATTTTATCTCCTTTCAAATCATTCGTACCTGCCACGACAATAATTTCTTTCGCCCTTTCCTTTTGCTCTCTAATAGACTCAGTTACATCCTTTATGGTCACACCAGGTTGGTACGATTTTGTCAAATCCTCTACTAACACACCTCGTACTAACGAGTCTCCATACAGCACTCTATCCTTCATTTTGTTCATGTTCACATTCATACGTCTATTTTTCCTGACATACCTTTTATTATTTATTGTTCTTGTGTAGAGGCTTAAGTGCTGTGAGGACATTATGTTGGAAGTTTAATGGATTTTTTACAACACTCAAAAAGAATTAAAATAGAATTTAATACTTCCTATATTTCGTCCTAGTCACTAGGACATCTACGGGGATTACAAAAACAATTAATGTAACATGCACACAAAAACTTACAATACTAAGCCCAACCACGTGGGTGACACTAAAGTCCTATCTAGGTGGAGCCCCCTCTAAGGGCGATAGTAGGTTGCCTGGAATGTAAGGTGGGACCTCTGGTGATGAGTGTTTCCCAAATCTTCGGAAGCTTAATGCAACCGTATTTGTTAAGATTTGGTTGGTTTCTGAGAGCTGCTGCTGCTGCTTCTAAGAAAAGTCTCTCTTTCTTGAATTTGCTGTGGTGAAGCATGGTGGTTTTCTTCCATGATACTCTGTGGGTGGTGTCCAAAACATGGTCAGCCAAGCCTGAATGGCCATAGTTGTGTTTAACGATGTACGACTTGTGTTCCTCCAGGTGGATGGATGCTGATCTGCCTGTCTGTCCAAAGTACGCAAGCTTACAGGAACAGGGTACTTTGTAAACTCCAGGCAGAGAGAGAGGAGGGAGCTGATCTTTCATAGAATGGATAAGGGTAGCAAGTTTGTGGTAGGGCTTATATGCTGTGTGTAGGTTATACTTTTTTAGTATCTTGGCTATTATTTCCGAAATGCCACGGATGTAGGGTATAGTGATTGCATTTTTAAAATCTTGTTGACGAGAGGGACGGGGAATGGGGGAGGAATTGATTATTTTTTTGATACTGTGTTCGCTGTAGCCATTGGAGAGGAAAGTTCTGTGTATGTGGTTAAGCTCAGTAGTGAGGGCGGTTCCACTGGAACAAAGATTGTGGGCTCTCTTGGTAAGGGTTTTAATGATGCCATATTGTTGTGAGGGGTGGTGGTAGGAGAGTTTATGAATGTATCTGCCTGTGTGTGTGTGGGTTTTCTGTATATGTGGGTTTTCTGTGGGCTTATATGCTGTGTGTAGGTTATACTTTTTTAGTATCTTGGCTATTATTTCCGAAATGCCACGGATGTAGGGTATAGTGATTGCATTTTTAAAATCTTGTTGACGAGAGGGACGGGGAATGGGGGAGGAATTGATTATTTTTTTGATACTGTGTTCGCTGTAGCCATTGGAGAGGAAAGTTCTGTGTATGATGTTAAGCTCAGTAGTGAGGGCGGTTCCACTGGAACAAAGATTGTGGGCTCTCTTGGTAAGGGTTTTAATGATGCCATATTGTTGTGAGGGGTGGTGGTAGGAGAGTTTGTAAATGTATCTGCCTGTGTGTGTGGGTTTTCTGTATACAGTGAAGGCAAGTGTATCATTAGGCAGGTGCGTGACTAAGGTGTCTAGGAAGGGTAAACAATTGTTCTTTTCCTTTTCCATAGTAAACTGGATTCTTGGATGTAGGCTATTGAGATGACCGAGGAAGGAGTCTAACGTGTCTGGGCCATGAGGCCAAATAGAGAACACATCATCTACATATCTTAGCCAAATAGAAGGTTTGAGGGGGATGAGTCTATGGCTCGTTTTTCGAAATCTTCCATATAGAAATTGGCAAGGGGGGTTATGAGAGGGGGGAACCCATGGCGGTTCCCTCTATATGCTTGTAGATTTTGTTATTCCAAGAGAAATACCCAGAGTTGATGGCAAAGGAAAAGAGATCTAAGATGTCAGAGGGGAAAATGTTTTCTAAGAGAGATAAAGTGTCAGTTAAGGGAATATTAGTAAACAAAGAGGAGATATCAAAGCTTACTGATATGTTTGCATTGTTCAAGGTGAAATTTTCTGTGAGGGCTTTAAAGTGGGTCGAGTTTTTTATATAGGAAGATGAATTTCTGGTGAGGGGGGACAGAGAGTTGGCCAGCTGTTTAGACAGTCTGTAACAAGGTGCATTGGTGGCATCTACTATAGGTCTGAGTGGGGAATTGGGTTTGTGGATTTTTGGTAAACCGTATATTCGGGGGGGGGGACGTGAGCGGAAAGGTGTAAGTTTTTTCATGACGTCAGGGGGCCAGGAGGTTACTTTTTTAAGTAAGATTTTTAATTTCTTAACTTGTGTTTTTGTGGGGTCGTGTTCTAGCGGGATGTAGGTAGTGCGATCGCGGAGGATAATGTTCATTTTACGATTGTATTCGCTGGTATTAAGAACAACTGTGGCATTACCCTTATCCGCTCTGATGATGACGATACTTTTTTTCTTTGCGTAGATTCTGGAGAGCCATGCGTTGGGCATAAGATAAGTTACTTTTTGGAGGCGAAGAGTGAGCGAGGATGTTGGCTTCCTCCGACAGTAAGCGACCGATCCCCCGTTCGACGTTAACCATTACATCGAGCACTGGCACTTCTTTTGGGGCGACGGCAAAATTACGGCCGAGGCAAAGGGCGCTGAACGGCATCATCGTTGAGCCTTTTGGAAGAGAGGTTTATTACTGTCTGGAGCGGTTGAATTTGTGGTTGTGATTTGTCTTTAACCAGGTTGCTGTATTTCTTGACGTGTTTGTTTTTAATTTTTTGAAATTCTGTCTGTGCGGAAGTTTCCGAAATGTCAGAGAGAATCGACCAAAGTTCAGGGTTAAGAACGGTGGAGAGCTCTGAATGTAAGGAGCCAATGGCGGCATTCGTCACTACGAGGGCGGCACAAGTAGAGGCGATTTGCTCGCGTAGTAATGCTAGGCTGGCACATTTATATATACGGAGTGATTTTTTGGAATGGAAATTGATCTTCATTTTAACACATTTCGGTATCACTCTTGTATCCCGACATCTTTTTAAAAAGGCCAGCCTATTTAGTTGTCTAGATAGTCGTAGTTTTTACTTACCGTATTGCTTGGATGTGCGTGCTAAATCTTCTCCATGGATAATTAGAATTCTTGTGTAGAGGCTTAAGTGCTGTGAGGACATTATGTTGGAGGTTTAATAGATTTTTTACAACACTCAAAAAGAATTAAAATAGAATTTAATACTTCCTATATTTCGTTCTAGTCACTAGGACATCTACGGGGATTACAAAAACAATTAATGTAACATGCACACAAAAACTTACAATACAAAACCCAACCACGTGGGTGACACTAAAGTCCTATCTAGGTGGAGCACCCTCTAAGTGCGGTAGTAGGTGGCCTGGAATGTAAGGTGGGACCTCTGGTGATGAGTGTTTCCCAAATCTTCGGAAGCTTAATGCAACCGTATTTGTTAAGATTTGGTTGGTTTCTGAGAGCTGCTGCTGCTTCTAAGAGAGACAAGAAAGTCTCTCTTTCTTGAATTTGTTGTGGTTTTCTTCCATGATACTCTGTGGGTGGTGTCCAAAACATGGTCAGCCAAGCCCACACACACACAGGCAGATACATTCACAAACTCTCCTACCCCTCACAACAATATGGCATCATTAAAACCCTTACCAAGAGAGCCCACAATCTTTGTTCCAGTGGAACTGCCCTCACTACTGAGCTTAACCACATACACAGAATTTTCCTCTCCAATGGCTACAGCGAACACAGTATCAAAAAAATAATCAATTCCTCCCCCATTCCCTGTCCCTCTCGTCAACAAGATTTTAAAAATGCCATCACCATACCCTACATCTGTGGCACTTCGGAAAAAATAGCCAAGATACTAAAAAAGTATAACCTACACACAGCATATAAGCCCAACCGCAAACTTGCTACCCTTATCCATTCTATGAAAGATCAGCTCTCTCCTCTCTCTCTGCCTGGAGTTTACAAAGTACCCTGTTCCTGTAAGCTTGCGTACTTTGGACAGACAGGCAGATCAGCATCCATCCGCCTGGAGGAACACAAGTCGTACATCATTAAACACAACTATGGCCATTCAGGCTTGGCTGACCATGTTTTGGACACCACCCACAGAGTATCATGGAAGAAAACCACCATGCTCCACCACAGCAAATTCAAGAAAGAGAGACTTTTCTTAGAAGCAGCAGCAGCAGCTCTCAGAAACCAACCAAATCTTAACAAATTCGGTTGCATTAAGCTTCCGAAGATTTGGGAAACACTCATCACCAGAGGTCCCGCCTTACATTCCAGGCCACCTACTAACGCCCTTAGAGGGTGCTCCACCTAGATAGGACTTTAGTGTCACCCAAGTTGGGCTTAGTATTGTAAGTTTTTGTGTGCATGTTACATTAATTGTTTTTGTAATCCCCGTAGATGTCCTAGTGACTAGGACGAAATATAGGAAGTATTAAATTCTATTTTAATTCTTTTTGAGTGTTGTAAAAAATCCATTAAACCTCCAACATAATATTATTGGTTGGTTCATTCAGTCGACTTTTGTTCATGCACTCTAGCTGCTGTTTTGCCCTTTCTATCGCACCATTCAACAACGCGATCTCACTCAATGCATCTATCTCATCTTTTTTATTCTCTGAGAAATCATTAATACTATCATTCACACTTTCTATATTCACACTCTCACAATTCTCATGTACAACCTTGCCGTTTCTTGTCATATCCCTATTTTCTTCATTCTGAAGTTTGACAAAAATATCACACTCACGATCCGAAATACATTTCAATTCCTCATTCTCCCTACATTTTCTACACATTCAATCCTTTATTATCTTCTAACCACACTCCGACCGCACTCCGCAAAGCGTACATTTCACAGCAAGTACACTGACTCATTTCTTTTATACTACTGTTCTTTGATAACGATGCCGAACCATCATTACTGGCCTCCATTTTCCTTCGTACAGGTGCCATACTTATTTGCAACATGTTTTATCAAATTATAGGTTATGACACACCAAAAACACACAAACAGACGTACTAAAATACGCAAGGCAAACAAAAATACTCAATATTAAGTAATTTTATTAACGATAACTGAAAATAATACTTATCTTATCAGGAGCTTGCATGAACACTACTCACTACGATATAACCTCGAACCCAATCCAAGTATGGAGTAATTACTTTGAAAAACAGCTAAATAAAATAAGCAGTGATGACAGCATACTGGTAAAAAAACACTGACCAGGCATGCAGTCAGGAATACATATCCATACTTGAAGTAGAAAAAGCCATCAAAGGCTTGAAATGTGGAAAGGCAGCAGGAGTAGATGATATTTGACCAGAAATGCTGAAGTATGGTGGTATAAGAGTCTTACAGTGGCTGTACTGCATAGTTCAGAAAGCCTGGACAGAGGGACGAATTCCCGATGATTGGAGTAGAGCTCTCATAGTACCCATGTATAAAAAGGGAAATAAAACTGAATGTGAGAATTACAGAGGTATTTCCCTCCTGAGTGTTCTGGGCATGATTTATGCCAGTATACTTGAGAAACGATTGAGAAGAATTGTAGAAGAAAAGCTTGGTGAAGAACAAGCTGGATTCAGGCCAAATAGAGGCTGTCAGGATCAGATCTTCACTTTACGACAAATAGTGGAGAAATCATGGGAATATAACAAAGATCTGTATTTAAGTTTTGTCGATTTGGAAAAGGCATATGACAAGGTCCCAAGAGAGAAGCTTTTCAATACGCTGCAGTTATATGGTGTCAATGGGGCATTATATCAAGCAATACTTAGTCTTTATTTGAATTGTAAGTCAGCAGTTAGAATTGAAGGAAGTACAGGAAGATGGTTTAATGTTAAATCTGGTGTGAGACAAGGATGTACATTATCCCCTCTGTTATTCATTATCTATATATCGATCATATTATGAAGGAAAGTGGTATTAAACACGATAAAATCAAAATTGGAGATGTTAATGTCAGCTCTTTGCTTTATGTGGATGATGTTATACTTCTAAATAAATCCGCTACAAGTCTGCGAGATTCTCTGACTAAATTGAATAACTGTTGTAATAGATATGGTATGAAGGTCAGCAATAAAAATACAAAGACAATGAAAATAGGCAGAATCATTGAAAATGTCAACTATGTTGTGAATGGAGAACCTGTGGAACAAGTAAAACATTTCAGCTACTTAGGCACGATTTTTACTGATGATGGTAAATTAAATATAGAAATAGACAACAGAATCAGCAAAGCTGGTATGGTGGGAAGTCAATTGAATAAATTTATATGGAATAAGAGAGAAATTAGTCAGAACACTAAATTAGCTGTATACAAGAGTGTTCAAACCAGTTTTAACTTATGGATCTGAGAGCTAGGTCAGAAGTAAAAC
This sequence comes from Typopeltis vanoorti, assembly GCF_054136105.1. Lineage (NCBI taxonomy): Eukaryota > Metazoa > Arthropoda > Arachnida > Uropygi > Thelyphonidae > Typopeltis > Typopeltis vanoorti. The sequence goes on along the minus strand of NC_143556.1, from coordinate 26,987,950 downwards.
ACTTATCCAACGACTAGAGACCACAGATATGAGAGTCCTGAGAAAGATTATAGGCATGAACAGATGGCATCAATGGCAATATCATATTAAAAACGAGGATATTAGGAAAGAACTTGACATTGTCAGCATCCAGGAATGCGTTAGCAGAGCTAATCTCAGGTGGTATGGTCACTTAAACAGAATGGGCGAGGAAAGATTAGCAAAGCAAGTGTTCTCTGCCAGGTTGACAGCAAAATGACCCAGAGGAAGACCAAGATATAGGTGGATTGATACGGTACAAAGTGCCTTAGGTGATAGTAATATAAGATCTGATAATGTTGTAGTCTTGACAAGTAACAGACTGATTTGGAGGAAAATTGTAGATAGGAAGTTAGTAATGATGTAATTTTTTTCATGTAGTACTATCATATCCTGTACACCCCTTGAGGGTACATTGCAGGAATTTGACGATGATGATGTCTGACCACATACGGCAGTGTCAACCATACAGCAATTCAACAATTTGGATACAAAATTGTGCCTCATCCTCCATACTCTGCTGACATTTCCCCAACTGATTACCATTTTTTCCAACACTTGAGCCATTTTTTGTCCAAGAAATGCTTTGCCAACAACGCATCAATTTATCGTGCAGTGGAGGACTTCATCACTTCCAGAGACACTGATTTTTACAAATGTGGTATAAACGACCTTGTCACACGTTGGCAACAATGCATTGATGCTGCTGGAGATTACGTTCATTAAACAGGTATTCTTCTTCTTTTTCTATCATCCTTAAAATCAATTTCATTTGCAACAACCCAATATATATATATGAGTGACAGTGATTTCTAGCAAAAATCACTGTCATTCAGTTAGTGTGTGATTAAATTTTGTCACAAAATTTAATCACGCAATGTTGTTCAAGGTTTTCCTTTTCCATTTTTGTGATGAATACACAGACATACACTTACTAAAAACACAATAATTCGATGGGTGTTTGCCCTACCAACAACAAACTGGTATTGATGGAAAGAGCAGAAATTACTCTAACATACATCTTCATTGGTTTAACAGTACTGTCACAATAATAATAAAAAAAATCTCATTATTTTTGTGGCAGAATTTGCATATATAAATATATTCTTCTGTTTATATATATTTAATTACATGTGTGTGTGTGTGTGTGTTTTCATTTTATTTTTATTCATTTTTTAGGTATCACAGTGATAAATCATCCAATAACTGATACCAGTTATATGGTTTCTCAGGATCAAATGTATGTATGAAAATGTATCATAAAAAAAATTAAATGATTTTATATATGCATCTATCATAAATATTTTTATTATACGTACATTATTATTATTATTATTATTATTATTTTTATTAACATTTGACCTCCATGGAGTTTGAAGACTAATCTTGGGAGGTACACACTATTGCACTATTGCTCATCCAACTGTGCTTTAAACTGATTCAATGTGTCTACATCCACAACATACTCAGGCAGTGCATTCCACTCATCGATCACTCTCCATTCAAAGAACCTACACCTCACTCCTTTGCTCACACCCTCATTATACAATTTTCAGCAATGGCCTCTTGTTTTACTCTCTCTACAATTCTGTGAAAAATCTCTTTCATGTCGACCTAATAACAACCCCTTACTAGCTTATATTTCTCAGTCATATCCTCCTTTCCTCCTATTCATGAGACTCTGCAACTTGCATTCTCTCAATCTGTCCTCATATTGCACATTCCAGATCACTGAAAATTACTTTTTTAGTATATGTACCAAGCAAAATTGTAGAGAGTGCAATATATCGAATGATTTGAGAAAAGCATTTTAAAAGTACCTGAAGCAAAAAAAAATAACTCTGACTATAATAGATGTTATTATTCGAACACTCCCCTTAAAATCTTACATCTCGTTGCAGAAGGCATTACTAACCCTATACGATGCTTTTATATTTTCCCTTGAACTCGTTTACTAAATATGCACTCACCACTCTTTATTGCATGGTGATTGCAATCTTTTACCTTGTGCCAAGTGAAAAATCTAGTCCAACACTCTTCCAAACTATATTCTTATTCAGATTTCAGGAATGATACCTTTTTACTATATATTGAAAAATTTCTTATGTGTGTATATCGTATCCTATAAAATTGCTTTCCTAATGTATATGTTAAGATTATGTTAAGAATATGTTAAGAGATGAGAAATAGTGAAGAGGATCTGCATGCAGGCGACCATGACTGAATAAATGGAAAGATTTTTGTGAGGATAGACTAAATTGAGAAACGAAAAGAAAATGAAATATCACAGAAACAGAAAAGTGGCTGATTAAGTTTCATAAGAGAGTAGAAGAAAGTTTATAGTGTATAGTATAGTTTATAGCCAGTGAACCATTATTGTTATCATGTAACACCTCCAGGGAGCCCAGAGACTCATTGAGGGAGAGTGTGGCAACAGCATCGAACGATTGAATCCCTTCCAACTACTAACCGTGCTCAAACTTACTTAACTTTTTGCATGAGCCATTAGTAGCAGAGGCTCTACCAATTGACCAACCTTTATCAAGGCAATAACATCTTGATTCCTTATCATTATTTCCAGTTTTGCATAATCTTCAAACAGTTGTATATCACCAGTTAAATCCATTCTAATGTCATTAATATACAAGTTAAATAATAGCAGTCCCAAAACAATTACCTGACGCACGCTGCTAGTGACCTTCCTCTTTCGTGATGCTGCACCCCCATACACAACTTGCTGATACCTATCTGAGAGTTAGTTGCCTATCCAACTCACTAATCTGTTATCCAATGTCATCTGCTTCACTTTAATTACCAACTTATGTAGCAATTTATCAAAAGCCTTTGCAAAATCTAAGTATACTACTATATTGATCTTTCTTGCCCCATACATTTGCTTGTTATATTACATAAGCAAGTGAATAAAACACAACCTCTCTTAAATCTCAAATCCATGCAGACAAGCACAAAGAATGCCACTGCTATCAATCCACTTTAGTATTGTGGCTCTCATCAACCTGTCAAAAATCTTAACTACAACTTGATATACAGATTAGCCTATAATTTGTAGCTTTAGCCTTATCACCAACTTTGTGAAGTGGGACAATTTTGCCTTCCTTCCACTTCTTTTGGACTGTGCTGTTGTAAGACTTCTTAAACAGGTAGGCCAAGGCTGTTACTAAGCAATTGGAACATTTCCTTAAGTTAGTGATGTGTCATCAAGTTCTATTGCCGTATTGATGCCTACATACTCTTGCTCGCTCACCATTAAGTCTCCTCTAATTTCATTCTCTACACTTAAGCTTCTGATTTCACACTGAGGATGAAAAACCCTGGTGAACTCTCTACTGAAAATCTTGATTGTGTCCTCTTTAGCCATTACCAGTCCTCTACTTTCATCCATTAACATTATCTTGCCATAACCATTCTTTCTATTTGCACATATCGAAAAACCTCACTAATGGTTTTCTTGGCCTGATTTTCTAATTTCTGTTCGTACTGAACTTTTATTGTCCTTATCAATTGAGCACTTCTCATGGCCTTCTCTTTATACCCTTCATGCAACTGACTATTATGATTATTCATCATGTGCTGTCTTTCAAGTGCCTCCTCCTCCTCCTTCTTCCAGATTTTATGCTCAATCATTCATCCATTTTACACCTACCTTACTCAACCTTTTGATTTTTGGAATACGTTCACACATTGATGCTGTTATGCACATCTTTGTCAACTCCCAAGCAGCATTTATTTCCTTCCCGGTCAACTCCTTATTCCATGCTATAGCTCCAAGCGTTCTCCAGAGCTTGTTATAATTACCAGCCTTTTACTTTCACAGATCTTCTTTCCTCACAGAAGTCTTCATAAGGCTAGCCACACCCCAGGTGATCAGCTCATGATTATTCACACCAATTGGAGGGAAGTGTGAAACCCCACTCACAATTACATCCTTCGAAGAAATTATCACATCTAAAACTTGATCCTTGCATGCCCTCCAGTACATACTGCCTAAGATACTTGTCTCTAAAGAAATTAATTTTTCTTATTCCCAGATGCTATCTCTTCATTCTGCCCTATACTGCCATAATTAAAGTCGACCATAATAATCACCCTTCCCCAAGTTTCTTATACATTTCATCACCTCCCTGCACGTTACCTGGTTTATAGCAGCATCCAACTAAATATCCCTTCCATTCATTATACAAATTATGGAAACAAATCAGTTTAATATAAACCAAAATAATCATGCAACATTTTGACTTTCATCATTAAGGTCATCATCCGGAGTATACACATATATACAAAGAAACAAGCTACACTACAATCTACATGGTATGCTAAAGTTAAATTAATTTGGTTGACCATTAAAACTACTGGCCTAGCCTCTGGTGGAAAAAAAAAAAAAAACTTACTACATGAATGCTAGAGTTATAATATTATAGTCCATTTGATTGCAAAAAATAAATTAAGCTAGAGAGCAACATGCTCTCACATAATTACTCCTATAAGTACATATATAAATTAGAACAAAACCGTATGGATGGTGCCCAAGAAGAGCTGAAATTATTGCTTTGAATCCGGCTTGGTTTGCTGGAAAACTTTAAGAAATTAAGTGAGCTGAATGTGTGACATTCAAATTCTTGAGATTTTTATGCCACCATTATTGTTAAAATTAGAATGGTTGATCAAAATTTTACAGTCTTTAAATTTGCATTCATCCCTGGTTTTTGTATGATTTAAAGAATAGGTACTTTTCCAATTAATTTGGTGTAGAGTGTTAAGAGCATGATCCGAGAGGCCTGCTTCACCAAAATTGTTAAATTTAAATTTAAATAAATTTAATATTTGTGTTCTTTTTTATGGATAGGAATTGTACATCCAGTTTCACCCAGTATAAGGTAATTATAGATGCAATGGATGCAATATACTCTAGTGTGAGCGAGTAGGGGTGAGAATCCTTAGAGGAGTTGAATATTATTATTATTATGTGACACCTCCAGGGAATCCAAAGACTCATTGAGGGAGAGCAGCTACTCTACAACTGTCTCCACTCAGTTCACCAACTACACCAATGTCATCTACTGCCCACCGCCACCACCAGTATTTCCACAGACAATCACAAACATCTGCCCATGGCAGGATTCGAACCCACAGCCTTCCAGCTGGAGAGCGGATACGCTAACCACTCACCCATCCAGGCTGGCTTTTATAATTTTATAATTTTACAGAAAAAATAAATAAAATTCTACACCATTATAATCTTAATGCTACTTTTAAAAAGTAGCATTAAGATTATAATGGTTTAGAATTTTTTCTGATAACCCTTTAATGTATGGGATAGCTATGGTTTTACTGTAATCTATATTATATGTATTTTTTGTTGAAGTTTTATGAAGAATTTTATTTATAGTATTCTTGCTATAGTCATTATTTATAAAAGGTATTACTAATTATTTTTAATTCTTGTTTAAGAGCTTGTTCATTAGAACCAAATTGTTATAGCTCTGTTTTTGAAGGTTGTTAATGACTTCAAGTTTTTGTGAAGGGTGCTGATAAGAGTTAGCATATATACATTGGCCAGTATGTATAGGCTTGTGGTAGACAGTGAAAGATAGACTGAAGGACAAAAGATGTGTGACCACTGTATCCTGGAAAGGAAGCGAGTTCTGATTTTCAATTTCATTAGTAAAATTCATTCATATTGTTTGCTCAGGTGACTGAAGAAGATGTTGTATGTTTTGTGTCCGTATGGCTAGATAACGAAGACATTGTCAACATATCTGAGTCATGGTGGTGCTAGTGTTGCAAGTAAACATAGTGGTAGATTTGAGCTGTGCTAAAAACATTGTTTTTAAATTAGTGTATATAAATGGTAGCTTTTTATTGTAAATTGTGCTGCATTTTTTTTCAGTCCGATAAAGTGTCCTTCAGTAGTGTTTGTTGTTGGGATTTTTGTTGTTTATATTATGTTTTGCTGCATGTATGTTCATACTGTTTGGCTTTTATAAATGACATCCATAAAGAAATGCATGTCAATAGAACTGATTAGGCTTCGTTACGAAAATCTAGTTCTGCCTTGGATTTGTCATGGTGGATATGTTGCAAAAATTGCTATATGTATGCACTGGAAAATGTGAAAGTTTGTGGACTGTTTCGGTAAACAAGAAAAGGGAAAGCATTAACATATATGATAAGTATCTTGATAGATTATAGCGATTAGAAATGGGAACAAGAGTCAGGACTGTAGTAGATGAGCTTAGGCAAGAGTTATTAAAATGAATGAAATGAAACATTTGGAAGAGGATATTAAACATCAAAAGAAGAGATTGGCTGATGAGAATGAGAAGGAAGAAAGTAGTAGCATGAAGAAAGAATCAAAGGATAGTCATATATCATTGTATGGGAACTCGATCATGGAGGTGTGATGACTAATAAAGTGCACAAAACATGCTTTCCTGGTGGAACAATGAATGAAATAACTGATGCATTTCAGATAAGGAAAGACTGAGCAGCAAAATTAGTGGTAGTTGTAGACACAAATGACAGTTGGAGTAAAAAAAGACTTTTGATAGAGACTTCAGGAAGATATTGCAGCATGTAAAGAAAAACAGTGTTGTTGGAAAAGGCATAGGCATTTTGCCCAGAGGAAGCAAAGGGGGATCGATTTGTAAATCTGTGGAGTGAATTTGAAGGAAAGTTGGAATGGTTTTAAGTTGATGAATTGCATTTGAATGGGTTTGGTGTTGGGCATAAAAAGACTGTTGTTTTCTGAGAAGGCACAGGGTCAAATTAATGTAGTAAGTGACCGGAGTCTACATGTGAGGTAGGTTAGCACAAGTAAATAGATTGTACAACAGGAGGAAGTTGGATATCAGGTTGAAGATGTGGTTGCAGTAGCACAAGGTGATGGAATGCATAAAGGTGAGGTTGAGAAGTAGGAATGGAAATCAGAGTCAGGATCAGGGAAACAGGAGCGGTCAGACTGAAGAGAGGGATGTGGTATAGCTGCTAGAATAAAGAATGCTGATGCTGGTAGGATGGCCTCAAAGATACAGGAATTGCTATGTTTGTACACAAATCTAAGGGGTATTCGAAACAAGATAGCTGAGTCAGTATGCCCAAAGATAATTGGAATAAGTGAAACTTGATTAATGAGGAGGATGTGATGTCGGGGATTGAAATGGAAGGATATATATATAATTTTCTGGAAGGATAGAAATGTGAAAAGAGGTGTGTGTGGGGGAAGGGGATGCTTTTAATGATTGCAGTGGAATAATTGCATCTGCAAAGTGTGGAAGTTGATAGTGCATGCACAGATTTTGAATCTGTGTGATGTGCATTTGAAATTAACAGGCTGGTATATCTGATAGGATGCTATTATCGGCCAGGGAATCCAGAGGATACTGATTATGAAATGTTTAGGCAAATTGGTTTGCAATGTAAAAAGAAGGTGATCCTGATGGGAGGCTTTAATTACAGGAATACAGAATGGAAGGAGGAGATAGTGTATGGGAACAAGGACAATGAGTGTTGAATTTGTGAGATATAAATATCTTAAGCAGCATGTGACTGAAGGAACTAGAGCTTTTAATACTTGAGATTTGATGATAACTTCATATGATGTAGTCGAGTTGTTGGCACCACTGCTAGTTGGTGAGAGTGATCATAAGGTACTTTGGAAAGTGGTGAAACAAGAAAAGGTTACTGCAAAAAATGGATATATGTGGAAGTATAAAGAGGGTGATTATAGGAAGCTCTGTAGTCAATTAGCATCAGTACGATGATTATATGAACTTAACTGGTAATTAGTTTATGGAATTAACAACGCATATAAAGTATATTAATTAAAGATAACTTTAATAAATAACTTCTATATTTCGGCAACGTCACGCTGCCATCTTCAGGAACATAAAGATATGGTATGTGCACGCAGGCACTAACAAAAGCAAATGAGGAAGAAAGCAAGAAACTAATATTGTTCCTAAAGTCCTAATGGTGCCCTCTGGCGGGCTAATTTGGTTATCTTGGCAGTTCTCAAAATGTAGGTCTCCCAAATTTGGGGTAGTTTCATGCGCCCAAATTTGTTGAGGTTAGGAACGTTTTTTAGAGCTGCTGAAGATTCTTTGAATAATCTTTCGTGTTTAAACTTGCTGCGGTGTATTATTTTTGTTTTCTTCCAATGAATTCTATGGTGGGTATCTAAGGCATGGTCTGCCAGCCCAGAGTGGCTGTACTGGTGAAACCGGATGTAGTCTTTGTGTTCTGAAATCCTGATATTTGTTGTTCTGCCTGTTTGGCCAAAGTAGGACAATTTGCAGCTGCAAAGGACCTGGTATACACCAGGTAGGTCTAGGGGAAGTGGTTGGTCTTTGGTAGAGCGGATAAGGGATGCCAACTTTTTATATGGTCTGTAACAAGAAGTAAGGTCATATTTTCTGAGGATATTGGTTATTTTCTCAGAGGTGCCCTGGATGTAGGGGATGGTGATAGATTTGGTGTAATCTTTATTGGGGGGGGGGGGGGTTGTGGTTTACTGGTTTTAGTATTTTTTGGATTTTTTAGGGGTTATTGCCATTGGCTAAGAAAGTGTTGTGGATGTGGTTTAGTTCAGTAGATAGGGCCTTGTCATCTGAGCAGATTAATTTTGCCCTGTTATATAGTGTTTTTATAACCCCATATTGTTGTGAGGGGGATGGTGGGATTGCTGGTGAATGTATCTGCCAGTATGAGTGGGTTTTCTGTAAACAGAGAAAACCAAAGATCTATCAAGCTGGCGGGTGATTAAAGTGTCTAGGAAGGGGAGAGTGTTGTTTTCCTCTTTTTCTGAGGTGAACTGGACTCTGGGGTGTTGGTTGTTTAAGTGTGTTAGGAAGGAGTGGAGTGAGTCTGAGCCATGTGGCCAAATAGCGAACACGAATCTGCTCAGATGACAAGGATTGGTTAGGAATAGAATCTTCAGGAACATAAAGATATGGTATGTGCACGCAGGCACTAACAAAAGCAAATGAGGAAGAAAGCAAGAAACTAATATTGTTCCTAAAGTCCTAATGGTGCCCTCTGGCGGGCTAATTTGGTTATCTTGGCAGTTCTCAAAATGTAGGTCTCCCAAATTTGGGGTAGTTTCATGCGCCCAAATTTGTTGAGGTTAGGAACGTTTTTTAGAGCTGCTGAAGATTCTTTGAATAATCTTTCGTGTTTAAACTTGCTGCGGTGTATTATTTTTGTTTTCTTCCAATGAATTCTATGGTGGGTATCTAAGGCATGGTCTGCCAGCCCAGAGTGGCTGTACTGGTGAAACCGGATGTAGTCTTTGTGTTCTGAAATCCTGATATTTGTTGTTCTGCCTGTTTGGCCAAAGTAGGACAATTTGCAGCTGCAAAGGACCTGGTATACACCAGGTAGGTCTAGGGGAAGTGGTTGGTCTTTGGTAGAGCGGATAAGGGATGCCAACTTTTTATATGGTCTGTAACAAGAAGTAAGGTCATATTTTCTGAGGATATTGGTTATTTTCTCAGAGGTGCCCTGGATGTAGGGGATGGTGATAGATTTGGTGTAATCTTTATTGGGGGGGGGGGGGGGGTTGTGGTTTACTGGTTTTAGTATTTTTTGGATTTTTTAGGGGTTATTGCCATTGGCTAAGAAAGTGTTGTGGATGTGGTTTAGTTCAGTAGATAGGGCCTTGTCATCTGAGCAGATTAATTTTGCCCTGTTATATAGTGTTTTTATAACCCCATATTGTTGTGAGGGGGATGGTGGGATTGCTGGTGAATGTATCTGCCAGTATGAGTGGGTTTTCTGTAAACAGAGAAAACCAAAGATCTATCAAGCTGGCGGGTGATTAAAGTGTCTAGGAAGGGGAGAGTGTTGTTTTCCTCTTTTTCTGAGGTGAACTGGACTCTGGGGTGTTGGTTGTTTAAGTGTGTTAGGAAGGAGTGGAGTGAGTCTGAGCCATGTGGCCAAATAGCGAACACGAATCTGCTCAGATGACAAGGATTGGTTAGGAATAGAATACAGGATTGGATTGATGGACATAGCATTCTTTATTATGGTCAGCATGGATTTGTAAAGGATAGGGCCTGTTTTAGCAATTTGCATTTTATGATAGGGTAATGAGTGTGTTAGATAAAGGAGAATCATATACAATGATATACTTGGACTTTGCAAAAGCATTCGCTAGATTACCACATGATAAATTGGTGTACAAGCTGCAGAGAATGAGAATAGATAGTATATTCTAGTATAGTATAGTATATTGAGGTGGGTCTGTGAATAAGCTACTCTGCATTTTATTGTTATTGCATGTGTTTTTCATTCAAATTAATCATTAAACAAAAATCTTAAAAGATGGTACTAAGCAGACAATTACTTCTGCACAGCCTGTAAGTACTTATAGTGCATCAAATTAGTTTACTTTCCAATTAAAAATCACCCATGTGTAAGTGCTCACTATGTCTACCATGCAAAGCAAAAATGGCTCAACAAAAACTGATTTTCTCCAGCAAAAGAAGATAAAAGAGCACCTCATGTCTTGCCAGCCAGCACAACACCGTCAATTGCCAACAGACCAACAAAGTGCTGCAGCTGTAAAATTGATGTCACCAATAAAAAAAGGGGGGTATATTTTGCAAGTTCTGTTGCCACTGGCTACACGCTTCCTGTACAAAAATAGATAAATTGGCACACAACTATTTATTGACCTCAACCAGCCACGTCTCCTTTCTGTTAAGCAGTTCCTGGCTCGAAAACCTCGAACAGCATCACAGTAATATGAACGAAACTTTTTTGCTCAAAATACAAGACTGGAACCTAAGTTTGAACTAATTGATGATTAGCGTCGCAACACACAATCACCCTAGCCTGCAAATGAACTCCACGACCTAATTGCTCAATGGTACACAACTCAATGGAAGCTAAAAACATAAAATCGAATGCCATTATTTTGAACTTTCCGATGGTAAATCACTAAAAGAAAACATCATCAAATTAGCAGAAGAATGCAACTTCGATTCTAAAAGTATCTTCAAGTGGCATTGTTTCGGATCAATAATTGCATTATACACTACAAATAAAAGAAATTACAGAACAAACTTTCCATGCCTTTCCATGACCTGAACCATTCCCCAAACAGCCTAAATCTCTTCCTCACCAAAGACTTCCAAATACACATTAATGTAGTGACTTGTGACATGCCGACAAGCACATCTAAATTAATGACAGCGATCAATGATGTGTTCAAGGAAACTTTCCCCAGTCATGCATATATGCTTGACCAGACCTAACATTTTCCCAGAGAGAACAAAGTCATCATGTTTGAAAACATCTAGAAGAAAAATGTCAAAATGGAGAAAATAATTGGATCATAGACTACAAACATGCTAAATTAGTTCAAAAATCAAGTGACGTCACTAGTAGCCACCATGGAGTCCAGTATGCAGGCATAGAAAATGCCTTACAGAACCTTGCATATCCACTTCACCAACATCCATGGCCTCAACTCCAATATTAATAGTGTCCACTACCATCTTCAGTCTGCCAAACCCCACCTACTCTTTTTGGCAGAAGCTCAAATCTCACCTCTCCCCCAGCACTAATCATCTCAATCTTACAAACTACACTCTCTTTAGCTCCTTTCCACCAGTGGTGGCATTTGCACATTCATCCGTTGTGACATTGCTGCAAGCACCCAACCTAGAATCGCCCAATTTTACCCTTCTTTCGTTAAAAATGTCCCTTTCCCACTCAGTAAAATTCATTTGCTGTCTCTGTTGCTCCCCCCCCCCCCCAATGCCACCAACCACTCTGAACTCTTTAATTTCCTTTTCATAAAAACTGATTTTCTCCAGTCCCACTTTCCCAATAGTGAAATCGTCCTCCTAGGAGATTTTAATGTCTACAACACCAACTAGCTTTCCTCATCCAGTTGCACAGATCTTGCAGGCAGAGATGCTGGCATCACCATGTGTATGACCTTACACAACTTGTTCAGATGACCTGAACTACACCCCAAACACCCCAGATCTCTTCCTCACCAAAGACTCTTCCAAATACACAGTTAATGTAGTGGATCCCTAGGTAATTCTGCCCACAATCACCAACGACCTTACACAACTTGTTCAGATGACCTGAACTTCACCCCAAACACCCTAGATCTCTTCCTCACCAAAGACTCTTCAAATACACAGTTAATGTAGTGGATCCCCCTAGGTAATTCTGCCCACAATCACCAACGACCTTACACAACTTGTTCAGATGACCTGAACTACACCCCAAACACCCTAGATCTCTTCCTCACCAAAGACTCTTCCAAATACACAGTTAATGTAGTGGATCCCCTAGGTAATTCTGTCCACAATCTAGTGCTCGTCTCCTCCCCCATGCAACAATGCTTACACAGCCACTCCCATAAAAGAGCAGTTTGACATTATAACTGTGCCATGTGGGACAGCCTCTGCGACTTCTTCGCTTCATTCTTATGGTTGGACTATTGCTTCTGTCCTTCCAAACATGCACCGAACTGAGGATTAATTCAGTTCTTCATACACTGAATTAATCCTCACTGGCATGGAAACATACATTCCCCACAGCACTCTGAACTGCTGTTCCCTAACCAAACCCTGCTTCTCCAAAAGATATGCCAAGGCTGTACAAATGAAAAATCAAGAATTCCATAAGTGTGTCAAATCAAGAACTCCATCATCCTTTAGAGTTTATGCTCAAAACTATTAATGCTTCCAAAACAGAGTTCTAAAGAGCAAAAAGCAGGAACTAGCAACTTGTCCAAATAACAGCCAAGCCTTTTGGTTTCTTGCCAAAGCAGTTGGTTATAACTTCTGCCCAACACTATCCCTATCATACCCAGATGGCTCTATTGCATCATCGCCCACACAAAAAGCCAATCTCCTAGCTTCACACTTTGCTTCCAAACACACCTAACTGACAATGGTAAATTTCCTCCAACCATTCCAGATGTCCAACATATAATGTCCTCCATATTATTTTGCCAGAAAGAGATCAGAAAAAAGTATTCTGGCCATGATGACATTCCTCTAATTGTTCTGAAAGTTTGTGCACCAGAACTGACCTATGACACCTATATATGCTCTCTTACTCCACTGTCTATCCCACAGCCTGGAAAATGACCTATATTCAACCCATTCCCAAGAAGGGTGACAAATCTCTAGTGTCTAACTACTGCCCTATCTCATTCACCTCAGTCTGTCTAAAGTAATGGAAAGAACCATCAATTCCCAACTCTTCCTACACTACCTCCAAGGTTGTGTAGGAAGAGTTGGGAATGAACACTAATTAATGACTGCCAGTATGGATTCCATCACTGCTGATCAACAGGAGATATACTCACATATGTCACCCGTTTCTGGACAAATGCCATGCAGAAGTTTGGTGAATCTCAAATGGTTGCACTTGACATCTCCAAAGCTTTTGATCTGGTCTGGCACAAAGGCTTACTAAGCAAACTGCTATCATTTGTTCTGTCTCAGGACTTCTGTAGTTGAATTGCCAGTTTTATGTCTGGATGCCCACTATGTGTGATGGTGGATGATTCCTTATTCTCTCACTGTTCAATTAATGCCAGGGTTCCACAAGGTTCTGTCTTCTCATCAACATTCTTCCTGCTATATATATCAATGACCTACTTCAGTTGACCTCCAACCCAATACAGTTTTGCAGATGACAGCACATTGCACTTCTGCCTTTCATTTGATAAACCTTACTCCACACAACTTAACTCAACCTACAAAACATCAACCACCACTACCCTCAATTCTGATCTCCTATGGAGTTCAGAAAACCTTGTCAATTTTAGTGGTAATAAAACCCAGTTCTGTCTTATTTCTCACAAAAAAGAACCATTTTCTCCCAGTATTACTCTTTTGATAACACCCAAATTTCCAGACCGATGAGATTTCTCTTCTTGGAATTACCCTGACATCAAGCCTCTCCTGGCATAAATACATCACAACCATTGCATTGCATCCTCAGCTTCTAAAAAACTAGGATTACTCTTTTGCTCAGGAGTTACTTCACCTCTGAATAACTGTTAACCTTATACATATCAAAAATTCACCAGCTATTGAATATTGCACTCACATTTGGAGTAGAGAGCCCCCCTTAAGGCTACTCCAAATGCTTGACTTAATACAGAAGAGAGCAATTAGACTTACCAGTGACCCATCTCTTACCAATTCACTCTTCCCACTTTAGCATAGACATTTGATTTCTGTAATATGTGTATTCTATAAATATTTCCATATGAAATGTTCATCTGAAATAGCAGCAATAATTCCCCCACTTGGTACTAAGCTCATTGGAACACATGCAACTGTTGCTCAACATTTCTTCACAGTGCACCTTGAAACCCATAGAACAAGTTCCTTTTCCTCCTCCTTCATCCCGGCTACAGCTGTATTTGGGAACAGTCTTCACCCTGATGTGTTTCCCAAGGAATACAATATACAGTCTTTTAAATCAAATGTTTAAAAAAAATTTTTTAAAAAAAGAGCTTTTAAATGGATCAGAAATTGGATCTCTGAACGATACCAGCCGTTTATGTATGATGGAGCAGTGCCTCAAAAAAAAAGGATGGTAACCAATGGCATGCCCAAGGGTTCTGTTCTTGGGCTCCAGCTGTTTAATTTGTTTGTAAACGATACATTATGTGGACTGACTGGGGATCCTCAGTTGTTTACTGATGATGCAAAGTTGAGGAGAATTATAAGTAGCACTGCTGATGTTAATTTCCTTCAGGTAGATTTGTATAGATGTTTAACTTGGATGGGGTTGTAGTTTTAATATTAATAAGTGCAAGCTGATGTATTTTGGAGTGCAGAAATATGAGGCTGTACTATATCCACAGTGCCAATACTGTAGGTAGTGGATGAGATTTGAAATTTGGGAGCGATGGTTGACAGTAGACCGAACTTGAGAGGGCGTATTGCTAGTGTTACAAAGGCTGCACATCATAGTGCTGCTATGAAAAGACGTATAATAAATTTAGTTTAATCCTTTATACAAGTGTAAGCAAACAAAGTTTGTGCCTGTTCAGGACTGAGGGAACTCGTAGTAAAGGTGGACCAAGCTCTCATCACTCCTTGTCTCAGTATCTCCCTTAATGCAAAGCACATCTCCTTGCAGACATATATAATGCTATGCATTAAGAGAAGGGCCACTACCCAGACCGGTTTCAACCTTTATTGAGGTCTTGTCAGTGGGAGCCAGACCCAGAAGTGGTGATACTAAAGTAGAAGCAATGGAGAGGTCATATTTACGAGTTGTCAAAAGGTGTACCACCTTATTATTAAATAGCTCTGAATTTAGAGAAAGATGTTGGAAGTTTATTTTCCACTTGGTTAGACTATAATAAATTTAGTTTAATCCTTTATCCAAGTGTTAGCAGGTGGTACATCTTTTGGTAACTAGTATAATATTTATGGTCATATTTACTCGTATAAGTAAATATGACCTCACCACTTCTGGGTCTAGCTCCCACTGATGAGGCCTCAATAAAGGTTGAAACCGGTTTGGGTAGTGGCCCTTCCCTTAATGCATAGCATTATACATGTCCGCAAGATGTGCTTTGCATTATGGGAGATACTGAGACAAGGAGTGATGAGAGCTTGGTCCACGTTTACTACGAGTTGCCTCAGTCCTGAAGATACTTCAGGCACAAACTTTGTTTGCTTACACTTGGATAAAGGATTAAACTAAATTTATTATAGTCTAACCAAGTGGAAAATAAACTTCCAAAGAAAAGACGTTCCCTAACATGTGTGGGGATAAGGAAGTGGTTGTGCCACTGTATAAAGCATTGTTCAAATCACACTTGGACTGAAAACCAGGTGACATATCTGGTCACCTGGTTTTCAGTGTGATGTAGAAACATTGGGGAGAGTCCAGAGACAAGTGACTAAGACAATATGAGGACTTTGGAATGCTGGCTATGGAGAGAGGTCGAAGAAATGTGGATTTCAGAGGTTGGTGAATAGGAGGAAGAGAGGTGATATGATAGTG
Source organism: Typopeltis vanoorti (assembly GCF_054136105.1). NCBI lineage: Eukaryota > Metazoa > Arthropoda > Arachnida > Uropygi > Thelyphonidae > Typopeltis > Typopeltis vanoorti. Next base: position 26,971,906 of record NC_143556.1, on the reverse strand, counting down.
ACATTTAAGTTAGGGAGAGGATTTTATCGAATTAATCCAGATGAGATTATAAAAAGAGTAGAAGGTAAGAGGGGAAAAACCAGAGGCCATTTCTTAAAGTTATATATGAGTGTGGTGAAGAAAAGTGTGAGGAGTAGATTTTTAACATGGTGAATTGTCATTGAATGGAACGCATTACCAGAATGTATTGTTAATGCAAGTCGGGTTAAGGATTTTAAGAGTCAATATGATAAATATGTTGTTAGTTGAATGAACCTCCCACAATAAGTCTGTTGACTCAGTGGAGGGTGCAAAAAAAAATAATAATAATAATAAACGATAAGTTTTAAAGTAAAGGAATCTACAGCATGTTGCTTAAAAGCTTCTATATAAAAGTTAGCAATTGGAGGTGATGGTGGTGGTGGTGAGCCCATGGCTGTACCTTCTTTTTGTAGATAAAAATTATTTTGCCACACAAAGTAGGTAGAACATAGTATGAGGGAAGAGACAGCTAATATCAGGTGGAATTTGTTCTGTAACAGAAAAATTGTGTCACTAATTGGGTCATTTGTGAAAAGGGCCAAAATGTGCAAACCGACTAATAAATCATCTTTGTCAAGTGTTATGTTTCTAATTTTGTTTATGAATTGTTGTGTGTTCTTTATATAGGAAGAGGAATGTCTTACCAACTCCTGGAGTGTTGACACTAATTTCTTGGTGAGGGTGATAATTTATTGTTGTTAGGTGTCATCCAGTCATTTTCGACTCTTGTAATTTTACTTTCAGTAATTTTATAATTACTGAAAGTTCAAGCTGGTAAGTTCTTTTATCCAACTGTTTTGTGGTCTTCCTCTTCTTCTTATTCTGTCAATCTTCTCCTAACATAACTGCCTTTTCCAGTGACTCATCAGCTCACATAATATGACCAAAGTACATGAACCTCTGTTTAGCAGTCATCACTTCCAAGGAGCATTCTGTCTTTATATTCTCTAAAACCTTCTTATTGGTCATTCTTGCAGTCCATGGGATTCTTAATAGTCTCCTCCACACCCATAATTCAAATTAATCAATTCACTTTCCTTTCTGTCTTTCTTTTTAATAATCCAACTTTCACATCGATACTTCATTACTGGAAATACCATTGCTTTGACAATTCTAACTTTCGTGACCTACTAACACCTCTCTTTCATAATTTTTGTCAGGTTTAAACATTGTTTTTTTTTTGCCTCTGACTATCCTTCTTTTAATTTCATCTTCACATTTACCATCATTTCTGATTCTGGATCCCACTAAATCATAACTTTTAATGATTTCTGTTTTATCTTCCTCTATTATAAATCGATTTAAATTGCCAGAAGCCATCACTTTTGATTTGCTGATGTTTAAATTAAGCTCAGTTTTGTTACTTTCCATCTTAACCAATAGAATCAATAGTTGAATGAATAGAATCAACTGCTCCAGATCTTCCTTAGTTTCTGCTGAGAGTTGTGTCATCTGCATGTCTAAAGTTCTTTACTTTTCTGCCACCAATCTTAATTCCAGCTGGATCTTTTGTCTAAATCAACCATTCTCATAACATATTTATTATAAATATTAAAAAGGTAGGGCGACAGTATACATTCCTGCTGCACCCCTTTTTCACTTAACCACTATCTGTTTCTCCAAAGACTGTTTTCACTGAAGCTTCTTGGTTGTCATACCTCTCTTATCAATAGAATTAGATGTTCAGGTATTCCCATTGATCTCATTAGAATCTCCAGTCTGTTGTGATTCACACAATCAAAAGCTTTCTTATAATTAATAAAACAGATGAATACTTCCTTCTGAAATATTCTTATTCTTTCCATAATCCATCTCCTGTTTGCTATCCTCTACCTCTCCTAAAGCCTGCTTGTTCTTCTGGCATTTCTCTATTCACATATGGCTCCAGCCTTTTTTTGGATCACTTTCAGCATAACTTTACTTTCATATGAAATTACAGCAGTAGTTAATAATTCTCACAATCTCTGGTATTTGATTTTTTTTAGGATTGAGATGAATACTGATATTTTCCAATCTCTGGGTCAGTAGATTTTCTTCCAAACCTGTTGACAAATTTCAGTGAATATATTCACTAGTACATCTCCAATTGCTCTCAATAATTCCATTGACACACCATCAGCTCCAAGACCTTTTACTTTTGGCAGCTGTTCCATTGCTGATATCACTTCATTTTTCATTATCATGGATTCATCAACAAATTCTCTTCATTCAAATTCTCCTTTAATATTATTATCTTTTTTTTATACAGCACTCAGAAAGGATTAAAACAGAATTTAATACTTCCTATATTTCATCTCAGTCACTGAGACATCTTCAGGGATTACAAAAAAACTAATGTAACATATACACAAATACCACACAATGCTAAGCCCAACCACGTAGATGACTCTAAAGTCCTATTAAGGTGGATCGCCCTCTAAGGGCAGTTGTAGGTGACCTGGAATGTAAGGTGGATCTCTGATGATAAATGTTTTCCAAATGCACCATATTTATTAAGATTTGGTTGATTTCTGAGGGCTACTGCTGATCCTAAAAATAGTCTCTCTTTTTTGAATTTGCTGTGGTGGAGCATGGTGATTTTTTTCCATGAGATCCTGTTGGTTGTATCCAAGACATGGTCAGCCAGGCCTTACTGACCATAGTCGTGGTTGCAGATGTATGACTAGTGTTCCTCTAGGCAGATGGTTGCTGATCTGCCTGTCAGTCCAAAGTACACCAGCTTACAGGAACAGGGTACTTTATAAACTCCAGGCACCGAGAGAGGAGGGAAGCTGATCTTTTGTAGAATGGATAAGGGTAGCAAGTTTGCGGTGGAGCTTAAATGCTGTGTGTAGGTTGTACTTGTTTAAACTCATGGCTATTTATTCAGATGTGCCATGGATGTAGAGTACGTGATGGCATTTCTAAACTCTTTCTGACGAGAAGACCGGGGAATGAAGGAGGAACTGATTATTTTTTTGATACTGTGATCGCTGTAGCCATTGGAGAGGAAAGTGTTGTATATGTGGTCGAGCTCAGCAGTTGTAAGGGCGGTTCCACTGGAACAAAGATTGTGGGCTCTCTCTCTTGGTTAGAGTTTTAATAATGCCATATTGTTGAGCGGGGTGGTGGTGGGAGAGTTTGTATCTACCTGTGTGCATAGGTTTTCTATATACTATGATGGCAAGTGTACCATTAGGAAGGCATGTAACTAAGGTGTCTAGGAAGGGTAAACAATTGTTCTTTTCCTTTTCCATCGTGATTTAATTCTTGGATGTAGGCTGTTGAGGTGACTGAGGAAGGAGTCTAATGTGTCTTACATTCCAGGCCACCTACAACCGCCCTTAGAGGGCATTCTGCCTAGATAGGACTTTAGAGTCACCCACGTGGTTGGGCTTAGCATTGTGTGGTATTTGTGTATATGTTACATTAGTTTTTTTGTAATCTCTGAAGATGTCTCAGTGACTGAGACAAAATATAAGAAGTATTAAATTCTGTTTTAATCCTTTTTGAGTGCTGTATACAATCCATTAAGCCTCTGACATGATGTCCTCACAGCACTTAAGCCTCTACACATGGATTATTATTATCTTTCTTATACAAATCATCTACATACTCTTTCCATCTTTTTTTCACTGCTTTTTTCATCAGGATATTTATGCCAATTACTTATTTCAACTCCTAATCTAAGGATAAACTTTCCTGTAACATCATTTATTTTTCTAGACAGATCCTTGTTCTACCCATAATATTGCTTTCTTCAATTTCCTTGCACTTTTGTTCAGATGTTTTTCCTTATCTTTCCTAGCCTGTGTTTGGAAATCTGCACTGTCTAACCCTTTCTTTGTTTCTTTGAAGTTTCATTTTTCTGCTTTCCTCTGCTGTTTGAATAGCTTCTTCTGATAACCATTTACGATCTTTCTTTCTTGTTGCTTTATTTAGAGTCTTTGCTGCTTCTATGACTGTACCTTTTGTTTGTTCCCATAGTTCTTCTAATTCTCTTCCTGTCTTCTCCAAACTGTTTAATCTCATTCCGACTTCTACTTTATATTCTTCATTTATAAGATTTGAATCAAATCTGATACTGTTCTTTTGTTTCTTCTTAGCCCTCTATTTCAATTTAACTTCAGCTCTCAATAATTCATGATCTGCCTCACAGTCTGCACCAGGTAATGCTTTTGCTGCTTGGATAGCACTTCTCCGCCTTCTGCTGACAAAAATGTAATCTATCTAATTTTTGTATTCTCCTTTTTAGTCCATGTGTATAATCTTCTTTTATGTTTCTGGATGCAAATGTTTGCAATAAAGCAACGGTTCTCAACACAAAACTCCAACATCCTTTCTCCTGCTCCATTCCTCAGTCCTAAATCAAATTTTCAAGTGATGCCCCATTCTTCTTTTTCGCCCACTTTTGCTTTCCAATCACCTAATATCAAGAGAAAATCTGTTTCATGAATACTATATAGTACTTGTTGCAAGCTGCTGTAAAATTCTTTTACCTCATCTTCATTTGAATCTGTAGTGCATACAACTGTATGAGTGTAACATTCGCTGGACATACCTTTATTCTGATTAGAATCATTCTATCAGACCCTGGGTTGTAACCCAAAATGCATTTTCTGTATTCTCTTCTAACTATGAATGCTACTCCATTTCTTTGAAGGTTTTCATGTGTCCAGAGTAATACATCATGAAATCATCAGTATCAAAGTGACCCATTCCTGTCCATCTCAGTTCACTGATTCTAATATCTTAACTCAAGTTCTCATTTCTCTCTTCATCAGTTCCAGTTTTCCTTGATACATGCTTCTTACATTCCATGTTCCTATTTTATGTAAATCAGTAAAGTGGAGGCATCTTTTTCTGAGATTAACTTTATCAAAAGTGAACTTCCAGAAGGTTATGTTCAGCTTTCATTCTTGTTTGTTAACGTCAGTTCCTCTCTGCTCTTCCCCAGTTGCCATTTCAGTTCCTTCCTCCCTGAGTGTCCCATCTTCCAGCACTATATTACAATAATTTAAGCCTCTGTTCATAAGATTTTCTTGGCAAAATATATACAGAAGTGGTTTGCCATTGCCTTCTTCTATGTTTGTTTTAGCCTACTAGGTAAGGCTAAACAAACTTCAAGAGACGAAGAAAAATAATAGGAAAGATTGTGGGGGGGGGGAGTACAAAGGAAAGAAAGAAGAGTAGGGATCAGTCCACAGATAATATGAGATGTGTATTACATGAAATAAAGTGTGGTCCAGCATCAGATACCTTGGGTTCACCACTCCCCGGTTCACTTTAGTGAGTAGAGAAGTGGTTAACTTCATACAGAGTTGGGATTTTCATACAGATAATTAGTGCCTCCGTAGCACAATTGGAAGAACGATGGTACGTTGTACCATTCGATTGGAAAATGCTAGAGTTTGATTCTCATCATGACGGGAGGAATCTTTATATAGACTTTTTCAATCGAAGGTGAGTTAGCCGATCTCATATGGAGGTAGCAGGGTTTTTCATCCCGCATACAGACAAATCGCACAATTTACAGACAAAAAATACTAGCTGTGGTGGTGGGTAGTGGATGGTGCTGATGTAGATGATTGGTAGTAGAGAATCGGTGTAGTGGTGGAGACGGACAGTTGTACAATAGCTGTCCTCCCGCGATGAGTCTTCGGACTCGTTGGAGGTGTCACGAATAATAGTAATAATAATAATAAATAATAATAATAATTAAGGCTGTCTTTACCTACAACTATTGGCTGTAGCAGAACATTATGTTTGTGGACCTTGGGAACACCATATATTCTGCGAGAGTGGTCATAACAGGATAACAGTTTTTTAACAGTGTCTGGTGGCCAAGAAGTGACAGACTTAAGTAATTCAGCAGTTTTTTTTTCTTAATCCTGTTAGTTGGATTATAGCTCACAAGTTGATAAGTGCTTTTATCAGAGTATACACATATATACAGAGATAAGCTGAATTACATTTCACACAGGATGCTAAAGAAACAGTGATTTGATCAACGGTTATTCTACTGGCATGACCTCTATTGAAAAAAAAAAGAAATTAAATAAATAAATTTAAAAAAATACAAATCCAAATAAATAAATTAATAAATAAATTAATTAAAAACTACATCAAAGCTATATTCTATTTAAGATAACATCAGAGAAACATTCTTTCATATAGTTAGTTTTCTTACAGTAACAATAATGTCCTAATTTAACATGACAATTGTTATATTAGATTTAAGATTCTGGATTACTTATGGTCATATTTATAGTTAACTCTTAGGGAGAAAGGTTAAGTGGGTAGAATATGTGCCTTCCATATGCTTGGGATTTTTAGACCATCATTATTGTTAAGATTAGGGTGGTTGATAAGAATCTCACAGGCGTCCTTAAATTTACATTACAACAACTGGAAAAGTACCAGTTGTTTACATCACACTAAAACATGGTATGATGTAAACAACTGGTACTTTTCCAGTCAATTCTATGTAAAGTGTTCAGTGCATGATCAGAAAGGCCAGCTTCACCATAGTTATTATATTTAATGTGTCGTTTATGTTCCTTTTATCTGATGGGAATTGTGCATCCTGTTTCCCCTATATAGGGTAGATTACAGGTGCAATGAATACATTACTAAATCACTTAAGGAATTGACAACGTAGATAAGAATATAAATTAAATTACACTTTAATAAATATTTCCGATATTTCGGCAACGTCACATTGCCATCTTCAAAAGGAACTTACAAAAATGGCACGCGCACATAGGCACTACAACAAAGTAACTGAGAATGAAGTGATGAAGCTATTGTTCTCCTAAAAGTCCTGATGGTGCCCCCTAGTGGGCTAAGTAGGTGTTCTTGGCCGTTGGGCTGAAGGTCTGCTGATATAAGCCTCCCAAATTTGGGGGTAGTCTCATACAACCAAATTTTTTGAGGTTTGGAGAGGTTCTTAGGGCTGAGGCTGATTCCATAAATAGTCTTTTGAATTTGTATTTGCTACGGTGTATTATGTAGCTTGCTTTCTTCCACCATATTTGGTGGAAGAAAGTATTTGTTGATAGTATTTTGGCTGTAACCATTTTTTAGGAAAGTATTGCTGATAACTTTAAAAAATGGTTTAAATGCTTTAAAAAATGATTACAGTCAGAATACTATCAACAAAATTCTCTATAAGACCTCACTAAAAAAAAGAGAGATAAACTAGGCTACAAATAAAACTATAACCATTCCATACATTAAAGGGACATCAGATAAAATAAACAGAATACTACAGAAATACAACCCTAAAGCCACCTTTCAATCTCCTGCAAAACTAAAGAGCTTACTCATCTCATCAAAAGACCCACTCCCTCCACTGGCCCACCCTGGCGTATACCGTATTCATTGCACCTGTAATCTACCCTATATAGGGAAAAATGACGCACAATTTCCATCAAACAAAAGGAGCATAAACGATACATTAAATATAATAAATATGGTGAAGCTTGCCTTTCTGATCATGCACTGAACACTTTACATAGAATTGACTGGAAAAGTACCAGTTGTTTACATCACACCAAAACATGGTATGAACGTTAAAGATACCAAGCAATTTTATAAGCTAGGTTTTTTTTTTTTAAATCCTTTTTCCCAAGTAAGCAAACAGACAAGTAAGTCAAATTTGCTGCTGCACGTAGTGCAACACTAGGCAACTCATTATAAAGGCGGAGTAAGCTCTGATGACTTTCCTTACAATTTTCCCCTAATGTTAAGCACATTTCCTTTCGGAGATGTATGATGCTATGCATTAAGGTAATGGTCATTACCCATACCAGTTTCGACCTTTATTGAGATCTCACCAGTGGGAGCCAGACCTAAAAAATGCCAAGGGTGAAGTAATACAGAGCTTATAAATATTTTACCTAAACAAGTTGCAATAAGGTGCTTTAACCTCATTAAATAAAAATCTCAGGATGAGAGTAAGATGTAGAAAGTTTTTTTTACCTTGTACTGAAAGGACAACCACTAGATGTTAATCTTATACAAGTCTATGCCCCTACTGCTGACAAGAGTGATACCGAGATTGAAGAATTTTATGATCAATTAAAAGAACTAATGAAAAATACAAAAAAAGCATGATATTAACATAGTCATGGGTGATTTCAATGCTAAAGTTGGGAAAGGTAGAAGTGGAGATGTAGTTGGCGAACATGGACTGGGCACAAGAAATGAGAGAGGTGACCGTCTTTTTCAATTCTGCCAGGAAGAGGAGCTAATAATCACAAACACATGGTTTAAGCTACCACCTCGAAGATTGTATACTTGCCGATCACCACAGGATAATAATGGGAATATAGTCAGAAACCAAATTGATTACTTACTAATTAATCAATGATTTCGAAGTTCTATAAAGAGTACAAAAACCTATCCTAGTGCAGATATTGCTTCTGATCATAACCTACTGGTGGCAGAGTTACAACTTAGACTGAAAGCTATGCTTAAGAAACATCAACAAAAAAGGTTTGATTTGGGAAAATTAAAAAACACAGAGATAAGAAGCAAATTGAGTCAAGATCTGAATCAAGAGCTAGCACTTATCAAGAATGATGACATCATGAGGGTTGATGAATCGTGGGACAAATTGAAATCTGTCTTCATAGAGAAATGTACCAATACCTTATGTCCTAATAGAGCAATAAAAAAGAAAGATTGGATGACTGATGAAATTCTTTCTCTCATGAATCAATGCAGATCATATAAAAATCATAATCCAACAAAATATACAGAGGTTCAGAAAATTATTAAACACAAGATCAAAAAAGCAAAAGAAATCTGGATGAATGAAAAATGTAAAGAAATAGAAATTCTACAGGAAAAACATGACAATTTTAATCTACACAAAAAGATGAAAGAGACCTCAGGTATATATAAGGAAAAACAATTCTGTATCTTTCGAAACAAAAAGGGAGAAATTATATCCAAAAAGGATGACAAAATACAAGAATGGGTGAAATATATAGAAGAACTCTTTACTGATGACAAACAGAACCCAGAAAATACTTATGAACATATGGAAGGTCCATGCATTCTAAAATCAGAGGTAGAATGTGCATTGAACTCAGCTAAAAATGGTAAAGCCCTAGGACCAGATAGAATACCGGCAGAAATAGTAAAGTTATTAGAAGGTGACAACATTAACATATTAGTAAAGCTATTTAATAAGATCTACGATACAGGCATAATCCCTCAAGACTGGTTACAGTCGACCTTCATCATGCTACCTAAAAAAGTAAATGCAAAAACTTGTAATGACTATAGAATGATCAGCCTAATGAGTCACGTTCTCAAAATGTTTCTGAAAATAATTCAAAAAAGAATATACAGAAAATGTGAAGACACCATCAGTGATACCCAATTCAGCTTTAGAAACGGCTTGGGAACAAGAGAGGCCATTTTCTGTTCTCAGATCTTATTTCAAAAATGTATTGACCAAAACAAGGTAATATTCATTTGCTTCATCGACTTCGAGAAAGCATTTGACAAAGTCCAACATGCTAAAATGATTGTACTATTAAAAAGAATTGGATTAGATGGTAAAGACATCAGGATCATTGAAAACTTATATTGGAACCAAGAGGCATCTGTTCAAGTTGATGACATTATTACAGACTCCATTAACATCAAACGAGGAGTAAGGCAAGGATGTGTGCTGTCACCTCTTCTTTTTAACATCTACTCAGAAGCCATATTTCAAAAAGTCTTGGAAGGAAGAAAGGAAGGGATTAGTGTAAATGGTGAAATCATCAGTAACATCCGATATGCCAATGATACAGCTCTTCTGGCTGACAATATTCAGGATCATCAAAATCTTTTGGAGCTAATAAATGCAGAGAGTGAAAAAATGGGATTAAAAATAAATATCACCAAAACTAAATTCATGGTCATAAGTAAGAAATCAATTCTTAATTTAGCACTTTCTTTAAATAGGAAACAAATAGAAAGAGTGGCAAAGTTTAAATATCTCGGATGCTGGTTATGAAGATTGCAATTCAGAAATGGAAATAAAAGTTAGAATTGAAATGGCAAGAAAAAATTTTCTCTTGATGAAATCAACACTGTGTAACCGCAGTTTAAGCTTAGAGTACGCATGGTTAAATGTTATGTATGTTCGGTGCAGAAACTTGGACCTTGAAGGCAACATCAATAAAAAGACTTGAAGCCTTTGAGATGTGGTTATACAGACGAATGTTAAAAATCCCATGGACAGCAAAAACGTCCAATCAGGAAGTACTGAAACAAATGAGGAAATCACGTGAACTTTTAGATACCATAAAAAGAAGGAAAACTGCATATCTTGGTCGCCTACTTCGTAATGAAAATTATAAGATACTTCAATTGATTATAAAAGGGAAGATAAATGGAAGAAGAGGACAAGGAAGACGAAGAAAATCTTGGCTGGCAGATATCAGACAGTGGACTGGTATGAACTCTGAGAGACTGCTCAGAATAGCTGAGAATCGCTCAAAATTTGCCAAGGTGGTCGCCGACCTCCGATAGGAGATGGCACTCAAAGAAGAAGATATATTATGTTAAAAATACCAAGCAATTTTATAAGCTAGGTTTTTTTTTTTTTTTTTTAGTAACAAACTGACAAGTCAGTCAAATTTGCGGCTGCATGTAGTGGAACACTAGGTAACTCACCGCAAATTTGACTGACTTGTCTGTTTGCTTACTTGGGAAAAAGGATTAAAAAAAAAAAAAACTAGCTTATAAAATTGCTTGGTATCTTTAACATAATATATACCCAAGGTAAAAAAACTTTCTACATGGTATGAACATAAATTTAAGGAAGCCTGTGAGATTCTTATCAACCACCCTAATCTTAATAATAATGATGGTCTAAAAATACCAAGCATATGGAAGACACATATTCTACCCACTTAACCTTTCTCCCTAAGAGTTAACTATAAATAGTTAACTCAGGGGCCACATTGCACAAGTTGTGAAGACATCACATCGAATAATGGCAATGATGTGGAGAACTCTGAGATTTGGTCACCAGGTTTTCATGGTGACGAGGATATGTTGGAAAGGGTACAGAGAAGATTCGCAGAGGTAGTCAGTGGTCTTTGGAATGTGGAGTATGAGGATAGATTAAGAGAATGTAAGTTGCAGAACCTCGTGAATAGGAGGAAGAGGGGGGGGGGATATGATTGAGACATATAAGCTGGTCAGAGGCTGTTATCAGGTAGACATGGAGGAGTTTTTCATAGAATGGGAGAGGGGAGTAGAACAAGAGGCCATCGCTGGAAACTGTATAAGGAGGGTGTGAGCAAAGGAGTGAGAAGCAGGTTCTTTGCATGAAGGGTGGTTGGTGAGTGAAATGCATTGCCTGAGTGTGTTGTGGATGTGGACACATTGAATCAGTTTAAGATGCGGTTGAATGAGCATTTATGCAATAGTGAGTAACTCCCACGATGAGTCTCTGACTCAATGGAGGTCAAATATTGATGGTAATAATAATAATAAAATATGACCATAAGTAATCCAGAATCTTAAATGTAATATAACAATTGTCATGTTAAATTAGGACATTATTGTTACTGTAAGAAAACTATCTATATGAAAGAATGTTTCTCAGATGTTATCTTAAATACAATATAGCTTTGATGTAGTTTTTAATAACTTAAGTTATTTTTTATTTGTATTTGTATTTTTTTAAATTTATTCAATTTTTTTTTCAATTTATATATATATATATATATATATATATATATATACTCTAGCTAATGACCTTAATATGAAGGTCAAAATGTCAGGAAATTAAAATAGTTATTTATAACACGGTTGTAGAGTCCATCATTTGTTTAAAATGAATGCTCACCGTGTAACACTAAAGGAAAGGATGCTATTATCAGAGTCTAATTGATTCATTTGAAAATGTAAGTGGGTCTGTTTATAATGACAGTGGCATTATCTTTGTCCAATTTTGTTACAATTATACCCTGATTAGCTTTTAAAGACTTGACTGCTGCTAGTTCTATTTTGGTAAGATTGCTAGATATATCTTTCTTTTCATTCAAAACATTGCTAGTTTCTAAACAAATTTTATGAGCTGTTATTTGGAAGAAACTTAATGCCTCTTTCATTGCCTCTCATTTGATACCCTTTTCATAAATGTTCCAATCAGTGACACAATTCCTCTCTTACAGAACAAATTTCTGCCTGATAATATGGTTATCTTTGCCCACATACTACGTTTTGGTTACTTCATGTGGCAAAATAATTTTTCCCCACGTAAAAAGAAGGTACGGCTATGAGCTCAACCCTATCTTCCCCATTTGCTAACTTTTATATGGAAGTTTTTGATAATGTGCTCTCGATTCCTTTACTTTAAAACCTACAGTTTGGCTTAGATGCATTGACGATGTTTTCATTATCTGGCCACACAGCTACCAAACATTAAACACTTTCCTTTAGATCGAGACATATAAGTTGGTAAGGGATAATTACCAGATTAACGTCCTTTCATTTAGTGTTACACAGTGATCAGCATTCATTTTACACAAATTATGGACTCTTCCACTATGTTGTAAATAATTATTTTAATTTCCACTAATGATGTTCATCTTCTTAGATATCACTTCCCTATACACAACCTGCTGATACCTATCAGACAGCCAATCTCCAGTCCAACACACTGATCTACTATCCAACCCCATCTGTTCCAATTTAACTAATTTAACTACTAGCTTGTCATGTGGCAGTCTGTTGAAAGCCCTTGTAAAATATAAATATACTACTGTATATGTATCTCCTTGTCCAGTGTATTCATCATAATAAGTAAACAGAATGCTAAAACATGATTTTCCCTTAACAAACCCATGCTCTCCATTAAAGAGAATTCTATTGCTGTCCACCCAGTTCTGAATCCTTGTCCTTATTAGCTTCTCCAACACCTTGACTACTATTCCAGACAAGCAGATTGACCTATAATTCAAAGCCTTAGTCTTATCATCCCCTTTATGAAGTGGAACAATTTGCCATCTTTCCACTCCTTTGGAACCTGGACTAATCTAAGACTCATGGTCAAAATATATGTTAAAGCTGTTGGTAAGTCTCTGGAAGATTCCCTCAAGATGTGGTGATATACAAAAAATTCCATGCCCAGGTGAGGATCAAACTCATGACCTTCAGATTATGAGAACGACATGCTACTTGCAGAAGCGAGAAGGTACACCATGTGATGGGTAGTTTACTGTCTAGGCTTTTGTCTTAAACCTGATCAAATACCTATAGAGATAAGATATCACAGCATAGCAATCCTGGTGATACTTAAAACAGATTTCCTATGACAAGTTGATGCAATTAGTGACAAAATAAATAAATAAAATAAAAACTGGAATGCCATTTATAATTTACAGTAATCCAGTATTCTGCAAACATTTAATGGACAGATTAAATGCATTTCATCTTTATGTACATTCTCTGGTGTGATTACTCATTTTTTCACATGAAATTTTACACTCAAAGAAATGAAAATCAATTGCTGTTGCTATACTGTGTATGAAATGCTTAAATTTATAAGGGACTAGGTGTTGGGTTAAGTATATCTCTTAAAATAAATAAATAAATATATATATATATATATATATATATTCAGTTTTGTATTTCAGTATATGTTTTAAATTTTTAATGTTTTCTGTTATGAAATTTGAATACTTATCTAAATATTTTTGTTTTTGAATAGCCTTCAGGGAACAGATGTCCTAATTTCAATGTTCATCATCGTAGCAATGTCATTTGTGCCGGCTAGCTTTGTGCTGTTTTTAGTTTATGAACGTTATACCAAAGCTAAACATTTACAATTTGTCAGTGGTGTGAATACTATTGTTTATTGGGTTGCTAACTATATATGGGATATGGTAGGTAAAAATGTAACTTATGTAACTTCTTTTCATATAAAACTAAAGAATTTAAATTAATGATATTCTGGAAAATATTTTTGGATTTTGAATTACATGCACAATTAAAAATATATTAGTAATATCTACTTTTCTATTAATTTTTTAATAAATGCTACTGATAAAATACTCTTTTAGTAAAAAAAAAGAAAAAAAGAGTTATTAATATGTTATTAATTTGTGAAGTGTTGATCATGCCTCAGTAACTTGCTCACGTTTTATAACACAGTGATGGCTGAACTGGATAAGGATAATGGGTTTACAGTGATTCTACTGGACCTTGCTAAGGCCTTTGACAGGATACCACATGGAATTCTAATCAGTAAACTGCAGTATATGGGGATGGATATAGAGTTGGTGAGATGGATAGGAGGATGGTTGATGGAGAGATATCAGAGAGTAGTTTATTCAGGAGTAGAGTCCAAAAGATGGCCTGTGACTAGCGGTGTGCTGCAGTGTTCTGTTCTTGGACCACTACTTTTCAATTTGTTCATTAATGATATAGGAAAGGATCTGACAGGAAATGTTCATTTCTTTGTTGATTATGCAAAGTTGGGTAGAGCAATAGTGAGTGCACAGGATGTCAAAATTTTGCCAGATGATTTGGATAGTTTGGAGGACTAGGCTAAGGAGAATGAATGTCAATTTAATATGGCAAAGTGTAAGGTTATGCATTTTGCAATGAAAAGATTATCAGCAGCAGTATATCACATTGGTGGAACTGTACTCCAGGAGATTGACGAGTCCAGGGATTTGGTAGTGTTGGTGGATAGGAAGTTGAAGTTTAGGGGCACCATCGCAAAAGTGGCTAAATCAGCTCATGAAATCACTTGGTTGCTGAAAAATACTTTAACAAGCAGAGACAAACAGGTTATTGTTCCTCTGTATCGAGCCTTCTTGATAAGACCCCACTAGACTACTGTGCCCAGATATGGGTGCCAGAGTTTCTTCCTGATGGGGAGGAGGTGGAGAGGATCCAGAGACAAGTGACCAAGATGATAGCAGGTCTGTGGAATGAGCCTTATGAGAACAGGTTGAAGATTTGTGGGTTGCAGAAATTGGTTGATAGGCAGAAAAGGGGTGATATGATTGAAACATTCAAATTACTGAAGGGTTTCTATAAGATTAATTCAGAAGATATTTTTGAGAATAGGACTGGTGGTGGGAGGACTAGTGGCCATACATGGAAGCTGGACAAGAGTGTGGTTAGCAAGATTGTTAGAGCTAGGTTTTTTACTTGGAGAGTGGTGAGTGAGTGGAATAAGCTGCCAGAGTCTGTTGTGGGTGCCATGACTGTGAATGAGTTCAAGACGAGGTGTGATAGATACTGTGTGAATGTCGAATAGTTGTTCTTAACATGATGTTAGGGCCTCCCTTAACGAGTCGGTCGAATCCTTGAAGTTGCCCATAATAATAATAATAATAATGTTATCATTATCAATGTCAAGACAAGCAGTAGAATAATTATGTTAAAAAGCAGCAGTTACACGTTAGAAACATTTGCTGGATGGATGGCATTGCTGTCTGAGAAGAATCCTATCAAGCAGAATGGCTCTTGGCCATGAGAACATCATTATTAATATCAGTATAGTTGAGAGTGAATTGCTTTTGGTGGGTTAATTGTCATAGTTATGATGGATAAATAAAACTTTACATATAAGTGCTTGGAATGCATTTTTTTTTATGTAACTCCCACCCTTGAAAAGGTTTTGTAAACCTGTAATATGTTTGTAATGTGGACAAGCTAAGATTTTTATTTTCTATTAATTCAATCACATACAAGATCTGTGTGAAAGAGATCAATTACATCTAAACAGGGAAAGAGGGAATATAAGTATTTGGAGAAATTGCTGTTCTCTGAGCAAGTACGGTACCAGGGAAACTAGAATTGCCAGGAGGAAGGGTAGCATAAATGGTGGCTTGGATATTGTTAAACATTATATTATTATTAACATCTGACCTCCATAGAGTCAGAGATTTATGGAGGGAGCTACACACACACTATCACACATAAATTTCATGTGTAATCTCTTTATTCGTCTATTTGATACCTACTTTATTCAGTCTTTTGACCTTCAGAATATATTCACACATCGATGTTGTTAAATATATTTTGGTCAGTTCCCATGCAGCATTTATCTCCCTCCCACTTAACACCTCCAAGTTGTCTTCTAAGCTTTTCATAATCACCAGCTTTGTAATTCCACATACATCCTTTCTTCACAGAAGTCTTCATATGGCTAGCCACAGTCCAGGTGATCACTTCATCATCACTCTCATCAAAATGGAGGGAAGTGTGAAACTCCACTCACAATCACATCCTCTGATGAAATGATCAGATCTAAACTCTTGATCCTCCTGTGCCCTCCTTTACATAATGCTCAAGATAGTTGTCTCTTAAGAACTTGAGAAAGTCATTTTCCTTTTTCCCAAATGCTATTTCTTCATTCCAATCTATACTATCATCATTAAAGTCTCCCATAATAATCACCACTCCCTGTTCATTGACCCAATTTGCTTATACATTTCTTTATCATCTCCCTTCACATTCCCTGGCCTATAGCAACATCCAACTAAATATCTCTTCCTGTGAACCTCTACCTCACACCATACTCACTCAAAACCATTGCTGCTAATTACATCTTGCATCTCTACTTTGTATGGATATAATTCACCTCCTATCATCAACAGCACAGTATCACAGAGCAGAGTGGAATATGGGGAATTCAGTAAATCTTGCCTTCCCCATTCTTCATGTTTCCTATATCTGAACCTACAGGAATACTTACAATGCTCTGCTTTGTTTGTATATTAAATCAGGAATAAAGATAATGTGTTTGTGGCCATGATAAACTCAGTCTGTCCAAAGATTATTGGTATTGGTTAAACCTGGCTGACAGAAAATGACATTCTGACAAGAACAGAAGTTGAAGAAAGAATGGGAACAGAGTTGAATTCACATATAATAGCAGATCAGTTGTGTCCCCAGAATATATGGAACTAGGACTGAAATAACATGGAATATTTTGAGCATGTGAAGTGCAAGGTACACTTGGGCAGGACAGAATATTTAGTGGAATGTTGCTATAGATTGAGAAAACTTTGCACACTGAAATTGTTTATGTAAATTAGCTTAGTGAGTGCAAAGTGAATTAACATTATGACAAATTTAAATGATGGTATTGGACAAAGGAAATAATGTATGATAATAAGGGAACTCAACTTTTGGAATTTTTGAGGGACAACTATCTTGCAATATGTGATGGAAGGATCACAAGGATCAAGAGTTTTAGATTTGATTATAACTGCTAAAGATACATGGAGAGAGAGAGAGAGGGGTGAAGAAGCTGCATGAAAAAGAGATAAGAGGCTAATGGGGCAAAATATTATTATTATTATTGTTGTTGTTGTTCCGGGAAACTCCAAGGAGTCGACAGACTCATTGAGGGAGGCCCTAACATCATGTCTGGAACAACTATTCAACATTCACACAGTATCTATCATATCTTGCCTTGAACTCATTCATGGTCGTAGCACCCACAACAGACTCTGGAAGCTTATTCCACTCATTCACCACTCTCCAAGTAAAAAACCTAGCTCTAACACCCTTGTCAACCACGCTCTTGCCCAGCTTCCATGCATGGCCCCTAGTCCTCCCACCACCAGTCATATTTTCAAAAATATCTTCTGTATCAATCTTATAAAAACCCTTCAGTAATTTGAATGTCTCAATCATATCACCCCTCCTTCGCCTATCGTCCAATTTCTGCAACCCACAAATCCTCAACCTATTCTCATAAGGTTCATTCCACAGACCTGCTATCATCTTGGTCACTCATCTCTGGACCCTCTCCACTTCCTCCCCATCACAATATATTGTTAGTTGTTACTATACTCCAGGACGGGAGGGGCGGTGTCCACAGAATGATGTGGATGCCATGCACAGGCAAATTAGCACAATAAGTGCAGACTGATCAATTATTTCAGAACTTCAGCTCTAGGGATCTAGATTAGAGGGTGGAAAGGATGCATGGCAAGATGGAAATGGAATTTATAAATTTATACAGATCCTAAGGAATAATTACCTGTAATAGCATGTGGCAAAAGGATCCAGTAGTTTGAGAGTGCTGGACCTGATAATAGCATCAGAAGATGCATCCATAACCATGGTATCCACCAAACCTCAGACTGGAGGAAGTGACCATGCTGTCTTGTTCTGAGAGATTGCTAAATGTGGAATTGTCAGTCAGGAAAGGGTTTATGTGAAATTATGAAATTATTGTTTATGACTGACTGGAGGCAGCTTGGAGTAGTTTTGTGGCTTAAGAAACTATAACAAAAGAATTTCAGTAGTGCATGGGAAGTGGTCATGGATTGTATGAGAGAAGCAGTATCAGACTGCCTACCCAAGGTAAGGAGTATGCAACCTGATACCCCTGACCCTTAGTGTCGTTAAGTGAGTAGTGATATAAAGCAGGAATTGCAAAAATAAAAATAAAACATTGTGAATTCAGTATAAAGAAACAGGTGATCAGCATGCTCATGAGCAATACAAAGTTTAGGAAAGAAGAGTAACTAGTATGGGTAAAGAGGAATAAATCAGATTATAAAAGAAAATTAGCTAAGTAGGCCAAAGTACATCCAGAAGATTTTTTTTCTCTATGTAGCAGTTAAAAGAAAGAGCAATTATGGAAGAATAACTTTAATCACTGCTGATAGTAGGAGATTGAAAGAAGTAGAAAGAATAGCTGAGTTACTAAGTGATCACTTTGCTGGGATGTACCATTAAGGCAGAGATTTTTAGTTGCTGATGTGAGAATTGAGGTTGAAGAACTGGAGGTACTGAATATTGAAAAATATCAATGTGAATATAGCAGCAGGACTGGATAGTATGTCAGCCCATGTGTTATGAGAATGTGCAAGAAAACTGCTAGTGCCTCTAATCTAAATTTAGAGGCACTGGCATCTAAGTATTTTTTAATCTAAGTCTCCATGCAAGGTTCCAAGGAGTAAGGAATGGACATGGAGTAAGATAGTTGTACATGAACATGGGAATAGAGTAAGATAGTTCCATTACATAAAAGTAGCTCCAAGACAGAAGCAATTAGCAAATTACACACCAGTTAGCATCT
Source organism: Typopeltis vanoorti (assembly GCF_054136105.1). Classification (NCBI taxonomy): domain Eukaryota; kingdom Metazoa; phylum Arthropoda; class Arachnida; order Uropygi; family Thelyphonidae; genus Typopeltis; species Typopeltis vanoorti. The sequence continues at coordinate 26,952,831 of NC_143556.1, read as the reverse complement.
CAGGAGTGGTAGTTAAAGTATTGGAAAAGTTGATTAAAAGTAAAATCCAGGAATGGATTGATTGGAATATGATACTCTATGGTGGTTAGAACAGCTGTGATAAGATAGATTCTACTTTGTAATTTACTCACATTTTATAATAGTGACAGCAGAATCAGATAAGAGAAACTCTCCTGTGATGCTGCTAGACTTTGGAAAGGCATACAATAGAATACCACACTGAAACATTTTAAATAAGTTGGAGCATAATACATTGGATATGAAACTAGGGTTGTGGATAGAGAGTGGCTAACAGACAGACATCAGGGAATATTATATGGCTAAGTACAATTTAGGAGAATGAGGGTGGAGTCTTAGGGCTTGTACTAGGGCCACTGCTTTTCTAGTCAGATTTGGTCGCCTGGTTTTCATTGTGATGTGAAAAAACATTGGGCAGGGTCCAGAGATAAGTGACTAAGACAATGTCAGGACTGTAAAATTATTACATGTCAATTATATCAACTGAAGCATTTGTTAATATTATCTATATTTCACTATTCTGATTTGCCTTTGTCTTTATCTTTATTAACCTTCATTATTATGGTGGCCGTCTTAACTTCTGACTGCTGCCATGTATATGCTTATGCTATGTCTTATCTCTCATGCTCTGAATTTTTCCTTTAGTCAGTCGTGGCAATTAAATAAAAATCGTACATATTACTCGCACACATGTTCGAATTTTTTGGAATATATATATATATATATATTGCATGGACACTTCGCAGTTCAGTATGTTGTTTACAAACCATTTATTAAAACCCAAAGAATATTCATAGTATACACATTAGATAGATACAAATTCGTTATTCTTCTAAACCATAGTTCTGGATTATCATAGGGGTTAAACATAACACTATGCGATTGCAAGACACACACACACACACACTGGTCAAGCTTAAATTACTATTACTTATACAATGTCTTATTGGCATATTTACACACAATAGATTCATGCATTCGCTATACATAATTTCAGAAATACAGTTACTTACAAGTTTCCTTCTCACAAACTTCACATTAATCAAATCCTTCACATTAATCAGATGTTCCAGGAATCTTCCTATCTCACTCACTGTGTTGCTCTTTTCTTTCCTGATGTCTTGACAAAATGTCTCCCTCATATGTCTCCCTCATATTGGCGATCCACTTAGACAATAGCCGAAGCTTCTTTTTGCTTTCCCGACAATAAATGAGATCTTCAGATGAGATAATGCCTTGAGAACTCTGAAAATGGACTGACAAAGCTTCTCCCTCTTATCCTGACCAAGGATGGTGGTGATCATAGGCAAGAGTAAGCATTGAAAATCCTGTTGATAAAAAACCAACAATTCTTCTCTGTCATTTTCCGACCACGATTGGCAGTGATCACAGGCAAGAGTAAGCATTGAGAACCTGGGATACTTTAGCTTACTGACTAGGTCCCTTATATAGGCCTAGGTTTCCTTTGTTTCATATTCACGTGCTTACTTCCGAGCATTTTAAAATCGTTTTTGTGCGCTTTTTCGAATTCTTTGTTCTTGGCACTTGCTGACCATTTGATGTGATGATGTCATTCTTTGCAAGTCTCTGTAACTTTTCTCTAGTGATAATCCTCTTTGTTCTTTACTAATCTTACCATAAATTTGCTGACTCATGTGCCACATTATAATAACAAAGGAAATCCTTTTTGTTGAACACAATAACTTACAAGGAATAATATTTTATTGAATATTTTACATATCTTTTATAGTATATTTCCTGAATTAAAACTATTGTAAAACTGATAAAATGATAAGTAATTCCATGACTTATCTCTCATGATAAGTCATGGAATTACTTATCATGAGAGATTTTACAGGACTTTAGAACGCTGACTATGGAGAGAGGTTGAAGAATGTGGATTTCAGAGTATGGTGGATAGGAGAAAAAGAGATGATATAATAGAGACATTTAAATTAGTGAGTGGATTTTATCAGCTTAACCCAGATGGGATTATAAAAACAGTAGAAGGCAAAAAGTGAAATACCAGAGGCCATCCCTGAAAGTCATGTATGAGTGTGGTGATGAGGGGTGTGAGGAGTAGAATTTTTATATAGAGAATTGTCAGTGAATGGAACATATTACCAGAATATGTTATTAATGCAAGGAGTGTTAAGCATTTTAAGATTGCTATGATAAATATGTTGTCAATTGAATGAACCTCCCATGATGAGTCTGCCAACTTCATGGAGGGTGTAATGATGATGATAATAATAATAATTAATGAAATAGCAGATGATTTAAGGGGAGATACTCAGTTGTTTGCTGATGATGCAAAAACTGAGAAGAACAATAGTTGATAAAGTAGATATCATGCAAGATGATTTGAATAAATTGACACTTTGGTGAAGGATTATGGTTGTCGGTTTAAAATAATAGTTGCCTGCCTGGTTGTGCCGAGTGGTTAGCATATCCACTCTCCAGCCAAAAGGCTGCAGGTTCGAATCCCAGCATGGGCATGGATGTTTGTGATTATCTGTGAAAGTGGTTGTGGTTGGCAGTAGATGCCGTTGGTGTATGTGATGCGGTTCGCTGTAGTTGGTGGATTGAGTGGTGGCAGACAGAGCTGTAGAATAGGTGCCATCCCTCGATGAGTCTTTGGACTCCCTGGAGGTGTCACATAATAATAATAATAAAATGTAATGCAAAGTGTAAGTTGTTGCATTTTGGGATGAAATGATTACATACTGTTTATCATATTGATGGTACTGGATTGAAGGAAATTGATGAGACTAAAAATTTGGGAATGATGGCAAGGTGAAGTTCAGAGGACATATTGCAAAAGTTGATAAAACAGGATTGCTTGGATGTTGAAGAACACACCGACAGGTAAAGATAGGGAGGTTATTATTATTCCTCTTTATAAGTCTGTGATTGACTGCTCTCCATCTTGACTACTGTGCACAAATTTGGTCAGCTGGGCTTCTTGGAGATTAGGAGGTGGTGAAAAGTAACCCGAGACAAGCAATCAAACTGATGACAGGTCTTTGGAATGCACCTAGGAAGATTGATTGAAGGTTTGTGAGTTAGAAAGTTTGGTTAACAGGTAGAAAAGAGGGGACATAATAGACACTTAACAAGTTATTAAAGGGGTTCTATAAGATAGTCACAAAAGAACTTTTTCAGTATGTGACATAGAGAACTAGGGATCACCCATGGAAAAGTGTGGTTAGTAAGGGTGACTATATGCATCACAACCATGCCTTGCCTCATACTAGTATAAAATGAAGCACACAATCTTGCAGTCTTCATAGTCAAATATTATAGTAAAATAGGCTGTACTGAAGCGCTCAGTGATTCTCAACATGGTGCTGTCATAGAATGCCACCTTTGCAACTACTCAGTTTGGGAAATTTCTGTCCTGCTGCTGCTGCCGTCTCACTCAATTGTAAGTGATGTTGTTGTGAATTAGAATCACCAAGGAGCAACAACAGAATAATGGCAACTTGATAGTCGACATGAAATCACAGATTGCCAAATGCTGATTCATGTGGTGCAAAAAAATCCTGATTGAAACAATCATTATCCAGTTCCAAAATGTCTCTACAAGTAATGCCAGCACAAGTGTTCATCAGGAGCTGAAGAACATGGTTTCCATAGCCATGCACCACACACACAAGCTTGACATCAGCAAAGGCATTGTCAGGTGTAGTGGCATAAAGCTCACTACCATTGTTTTCTAGAGCAGTGGAAATGTGTTTTCTGGAGTGATGAATTCACATTCACCATCTGGCAGCCCAATAGATGAGTCTTGGTTTGGTTGATGCCAGGAGAATGATACCTTTCCAGATATGTTTTTTCAGCTCTGAGGTTTGGTGGAGGCAGCTATTCAAGTGATGAAAATCTTAATGCTGCTGCTGCCTATAATAACATGCTAGACAGTTCTATGCTTCCAATTTCATAGCAATAGTTCTGTGAAGGCCCTTTCTTGTATCAACACAATGTCCCCATCCACAAAGCGAGGTCTGTTTAGGAATGGTTTTTATGAGATAGGTGTTGAAGAAACTTGACTGGCCTGCATAGAACCCTGATCTCAACCCCATCAAACAACTATCAGATAGATTGGAAAACTGAATGCAGGCCAGGATAAATTGCTTGACATCAATGATGTCCTCACTGATGCTCTTCTGAAAGAATGGAAGAGAATTACTGTAGGAGTACCAAAAATCTAATTGAAAGCCTTCTCAAAAGATTGAAAGCAGCAAAGAGTTGGCCAACTGTATGTTAATGACTTTTATATTAGAGTGAGAGTAGGGATAAGCAGGTATCCATATATTTTTGGTCAAATAATGTATTTGCGTGCCCTGACAGTGAATGAGTTTAAAGACAGGTATAATTGGTATTGTGTAAATAATGGTTAGTGTGGGTCTCCCTTAATGAGGCTTCTTACTCCATGGAAATACCTGTATAATAATAATAATAACAAAAGCATAGGAAAGTGTGGAAAATATATCGGAAAATAAAGGGAAGCTAGGAAAGAGATTATTATTACCAAAGACCTCATGGAGTCAAAGACTCATCTCGGAGGTCCTTTATCACACACAGCTCATCATACCGTGCTTTGAACACATTCAAACTCCCTGCAGACACCACACTCTCAGGCAAGGCATTCCTATCATTTACAAATCTGCACGAAAAAAACCTGCCTCTCACTCCCCTACTCACCTTCTTTATACAGTTTCCAGGGATGACCTCTGGTCCTCTCCCGATCTCCCACTATTTTCTATAGAACTTCTCCAGCATTGATCCTATAACAACCCTTTACCAACTTGTAGGTCTCTATCATATTCCCCCTCTTCCTCCTGTCCACCAGACTCTGCAAATTGCATCTTCTCAATCTTTCATCATACTCGACATTCGAGAGGTCAGAAACTACCTTAGTCAGTCGCCTTTGAACCCTTTCCAACATTTCTTCATCCTTCTGAAAACCAGGTGACCAAATCTGGGCACAATAGTCCATGTGTGGCCTAATCAAAGTCTTATACAACGGAACAAGAATCTCCCTACTTCTACACGTCAGTGTCCTCCGCATCAATCCCAGAAACCTTTGTGTTGTCTTCACAACTTTGGCTATGTGTCCCCTAAATTTCAGATCCTTATCCACTATCACCCCCAGATCTCTTATTTCTTCCCCTCCAACAATGTATCCTCACCAAGCATAAATTCTGCATCCCATCTTTGTTTTCCAAATTTTAAAACCTTACATTTTGCAACATTGAACTCACATCCCCATTTCCGTGCCCAATTACTCAATTTATTCAAGTCTTCCTGCAAGGTCACACCATCCTCACTACTCTTCATGGTTCGTCCCAACTTTGCATCATCTGCAAACAACTGAATATCTCCATCCAAATCTTCACCTATATCATTAACATACAAGTTAAACAGTAATGGCCCTAAAACAGATCCTGAGGCACTCCGCTAGTGACTTTCCTTTTCCTGGATATCGCTCCCCCATACACAACTTGTTGATACCTATCAGATAGCAGTCTCGAATCCAATGCACTAGTCTAATATCCAACCCCATCTGCTGTAGTTTGAACGTCAACTTATCATGAGGTACTCTATCAAATGACTTTGCGAAATCTAAGTATATTACTGCGTATCTTTCTCCTCTGTCCAAGGAAGCAGTCTGTTTATTGTAATAAGTAAGTAGATTGCTAAAATATGACCTCCCTTTAGCAAATCCATGCTGTCCATCAAAGATATTGCTGTCAACCCAACTCTGGATCCTAGTTCTCAGAAGCTTACCCCAACAACTTAACCACAACACCTGACACACAGATAGGTCTATAATTTGATGCTTGAGTTCGATCACCTCCTTTATGATGTGGCACAATCTTGCCCTCCTTCCACTTCTTAGGAATTGACTCATATTTTTTTAATATGAGTACAAGACTCGTATTAAAAAAATATGTCAAGGCAGGTGTCAATTCCCTGGCACATTCCTTTAGAATACGTGGTGATATATTATCAAGTCCCACAGCCTTATTAACATCTAATTTACTCAGCTCTCCATACACCTCTTGCTCACTTACAGTCAGTCTCTTCTCCCCATCATCTGCTGCTCTCAGTCTCTCCATGAAGTCACATTCACAAGATCAATAGACCTTTATGAACTGCTCATTAAGTATCTCCACCACGTATTCTGCAACAGCTGTATTTGTACAGATCAATACAGTACAGTATGGAAAGGAACCATCACTACAGTCTAGGGAAAATCTCAATGAGTTTTTATTATGGCAAGTGGGAGAGAATGATTGTACATGAATAACTTTATTAGTTGAACTGGGGTCATTTGGCCAATGCTAATGATGATGTAGCAGAGTTTTTTAATCATCACTTTCCTTATCATATTCCATTAAAACATGTGGTAAAATCTAATCAGGTTCCAGTTGATAAGATGTTACCACGATTAAACAGCTAAGGCACATTAAAAACTTCTGTCATGTTATCTGCATTGGTCATCTAACCACCTTCTCCATCTGATAAGTGTATTTATTAATCTAGTAATTTCTCTTCCTACTAGTCTCATAACAAAAAAAATTGGCGAAATTTTCCTTGGACAGTAGTGTTACTCTCCAGTCATATTCTTATTTCTCCATTTTTCCTGTGTGGAGAAATAAGAACATGACTGGAGAGTAACATTACTGTCCAAGAAAAATCTCACCAATTTTTTTTTGTTATGGGAAACTGGAAACTTTAGAAACTGGAAACTTTAGAAACTGGAATATAAACTAGTGTGCTTCTATGTGCAAGAGAGGTATTCGAAACCTGGTGAGGATCCTGCATTGTCATACACCTATACAGAAATCCTTCACTTTGCATGATTTTGAATTACATGCTTTTCTCATTCAATAAATTTTATTATTATTATTTTTATTATTATTATTATTATTATTATGTTATACCTCCAGGGAGTCCAAAGACTCATCAAGGGAGAGTGTGCCAACAGCATCGAACAGTTGATCCCCTTCCAACTACTAACTGCACTCAAACTTAACTTTTTGCATGAGCCATTAGTAGCAGAGGCTCTACCAATCGACAACCTTTGCTGGGTGCATGTTAAAAATTCACTTAACTCATTCCATTCACATCGGTCAGCAAGAAACTTGTTTGACTGTCCTTGACTTTGAGGCAAGGCTTAGCTTTATAATATTACTAAAGACAGTATAGAGACAATTTGAATATATGTATTATATTAAGCAACAATTAGTGTAATTAAAGACAAACAGAATAAAAATAACCCTACATAATGAAAACATTTCCTCCTATAGATGCTATACTGCATATATATATAAGCAAAATGAACACAGTATCTATCTAAATACATTGTCCTAACACCCTCTTTCAGATTTTCAATTGCAAAAAATATATGGTAACCCTGTTTATTTCGAATGCAGCCATTGGGTGCTGAAACTAAATGATTTATATAAAGCAACTTTTTAAAACCAAATAAAGATTTATATATATAACTTGAAATCAGAATTACATTTAAGATTTTCTGTATCATTAAGACAGTTCTCAAATAATAATTTACAAATAAAAATTAACCAAACCATTATTAATTAACAATTAACCAAACCATACTGTATGTTGAAAACATAAAAGTGCCTCTGTCCTACATAAAAAAACATAATGTACTAATTGTATAACAAACTACCTTGTTCAAGTATTTCTTGTAATATTGGGATCCATGAATAGCAATTGGGATCCCTCCTTTATCCATTCTTGGTAATGTCTTTTCCAATTCCATCTGTATCCATTTTATTTTACTGGTGATATTTTTTGCTCTCTCTTTTTAAATAATTCATCATTTGTTATATGTTATTATATGTCAAAATATTTTTACTATTTTATGCAAACACTTTATATTGATAATTTATAGTGATCTCTCAAATATCCAGCCTTTATTATTATTATTATTATTCGTGACACCTCCAAGGAGTTTGAAGACTCATCGCTGGAGGACACCTACTGCACAACTCTCCGTCTCCACTAGTATACCGAACCTCTACTATGAATCACCTACATCAACGCCATCTACTGCCCACAACCACCACCACCGGAGCTAGTATTTTTTCTCTGTAAATTGCCAATTTGTCTGTATGCGGGATAAAAAACCCGAGTTTCCAGGAGAAAAAACCCTGTTACCTCCATATATATATGATGACCCTTTAATTAACTGAGCAATTAAATGGGTTAATGTTGTCGACATAATTCTGATTCCACACCATCTAATTTTGCCTTCATTTATTAAACCCTCAAATTATCCAACGGACAAATTGTTTTCTTGTCAGAGTTTTAGAATTGAGGATTACAGTATATAAATTGCATGCTAATGTCTAAAATATTGGATTTTCATGTTGTTTTTTTATGATATAGAGTAAAATATAAATATTTCTTGTACTTTCAGTGTAGTTATGTTGTACCTGCTACTAGCTGTGTCTTAGTCTTGCTGCTATTTGACATTCCTGCATATACTTCTAATACAAATTTTCCTGCTGTTGTTTCTCTTTTCCTCATGTATGGGTAAGTACTGCTATTGGAATTATTATTATTATTCTATAGGAATCTCATGGAATGAAAAGATCCATCACTGTCGGCTCACACTAGCCATTATCCACATGATTACATCTCATATCATTTCTTAAACTTATTCACTAACAAAACACTCATGACTGCTTCTGGCAACCTGTTTCACTTATTTACTACTTTCCAGTCAAAAAATCTAGCCCATATAGCACACTAATACAAAGAAAATTGCAAATTTGAGACAATGAAAAGAACAGTATATGCAACATCATAAATGCAAAATGGATGTTATATGTAATAAATTATGTCAAAAACAAATATATTTCTCTTGATTATAGATCATGTTAATATTAGACAAGAAATTGTATTCCTGTGTTTATCTTTTACCCAAGCATTAACAGAATTTGCACATGAAGTATTTTCATGAATGTGCTATTTATATGTAGACGTGGTTGACTTCACATCAATTCCTCAGTATCCCATAATATAAAGTGCAGTTCCTTTCAGATATTTCCAATATTGCTGTGCATTATATGAAGGGTCACTACCACTACCCAGACTGCATTTGACCTTTATTGAGGTCTCATCAATGAGAGCTAGACTCAGAAAGATAACATGGTCAGTTCAATGTAGAGATCATATATTTCCCATATGTGAGTGGTAAATGCACGTATGACCATATTATTAAAAATACTCTGGATGAAAGATAATTGTAGAAAGTTTTTTGCTTGGTTATTATGCTAAACAAATTATATTCCTGTTTTAATTCTTTACCCAAGTGTAAGCAAACAAAGTTTGTGCATGAAGTATCTTTGCTGTTAGGCTACTTGTATATAGAGGCAATCGATTTCACCATTTTGCTACTTGATATACTCTAGCTGTCACAAGTATATATGAAAATAATCAAATACAAATAAGATTAAATCATGAGCTATCGTATACAAGAGAGATAAACCATGGGGTCCGACAGGGATGTCCCCTCTCAGCAACTCTTTTTAATATCTACTTAAATGAAATAATAATAAAATGGAGTAAAAATTTACATCAAGGGATTAAACTTTCACCTACAGTTAACTTAAACACTCTCCTCTTTGCAGACGACCAAATAATAATTACAAATTCTGAAGATAACTTACAGAAAACTATTTTAAATCTAAATGAGATATCCAAAGATTATGGTTTGATAATATCAACGGAAAAATCAAAAACTATGGATTAAAAGGACAAGATCCAGCAAGAACTAAAATAGTATTAGATAACAAGATCTTAGAACAGGTGAATTCATTTAACTACCTAGGATGTATGATCGCTTATGAAAATGAAAAAGATATAAACATAAAAATTGCAAAATATTTAAAAATAACAGGAGTAATTAACTCTATATTTAAACCAAACCTAGTTCAAAAACAAACCAGGCTAAAAGTATACAATACATTAGCCCTACCGGTCTTAATGTATGGAAGCGAAATCTGGACAATAAAACAAAAAGACAAACAAAGATTAACAACAGCAGAAATGAAGTTTATGAGAAAAACTGCAAAGTATACCCTATTTGATCACAAAAGAAACGAAAATATTATGAAAGAATTAAACCAAGAACCAGTAGAAAAAATTAAAAAATATAAACATAGATGGATGGAACACGTTCAAAGAATGAAAACAGAAAGATTACCAAAACAAGCCTTAAAGTACAAGCCATTAGGAAAAAGAAAACCAGGACGTCCTCTTAAACGATTCAA